>NC_046154.1:226607719-227232719 GCF_011064425.1 Rattus rattus | reverse complement strand
CCTGACTTCACACAGCAGTCCTGTTAACCTCGCACTTCTTACCTTCCTCTAAAGACGGTGACTCTGCCACACAAACAGTGCCAGGCAATTCCAAAACTCAAACTGTGTCTTGCAGTTATGCTATGCTCCTAGTAATTTTTACCAAGAACTCCTAAATATAAAATATACAGAACTAATAACTCACCTTATTTACTTCTGTAATTTCTCGTCTCTCTTCACTAGCAAAACGAGGTGGACCAGCCCGGTCATCATTCTTTGAGCCGTCTTCATCCACATATGGAATCAGTTGCTGGAAGTGACAGGGAGTAGTATAAAGTGGGAGCCAAATATCCGAATTAAACTACTGCAGAGTTTGTATCTCCTTAGAATCCATTTTTTTTTTTACATGTTTTTAACTTTTGAAAATAGATTATTTTCAGGCAAAGAGCTGAAACCACAGCTTTAAAAGTGTTTCATTTCAGTGTATTCTATGAAACAGACTTTGGCTTAAGCATATATACAAACAGTAGCCAATATCAAACTAAATGGAGAGAAACTTGAAGCAATCCCACTAAAATCAGGGACTAGACAAGGCTGCCCACTCTGCCCCTACTTATTCAATATAGTACTCAAAAGCCCAGCAAGAGCAATCAGACAGCAAACGGAGGTCAAAGGGATACAAATTGGAAAGGAAGAAGTCAAAATATCACTATTTGCAGATGAAAAGGTCACTTAAGTGACCCCAAAAATTCCACCAGAGAACTACTAAATCTGATAAGCATCTTCAGCAAAGTGGCTGGGTATAAAATTAACTCAAACAAATCAGTAGCCTTCCTTTACTCAAAGGATAAACAGGCTGAGGAAGAAATTAGGGAAATGACACCCTTCACAATAGCCATAAATAATATAAAAATACCTTGATGTGACTCTAACCAAGCAAGTAAAAGATCTGTATGACAAGAATTTCAAGTCTCTGAAGAAAAACAAAAATCAAAGAAGATCTCAGAAGATAGAAAAATCTCCCACACTCATGGATTGACAGGATTAATATAGTACAAATGGTCATCTTGCTAAACAAACAAACAAACAAACAAACAAACACCCCTATAGATTCAATGCAATCGCCATCAAAATTCCAACTCAATTCTTCACAGAGAGAGAAAGAGTAATTTGCAAATTCATTTGGAATAACCAAAAGCCCAGAATAGTGAAAACTGTTCCCAACAATAAAAGAACTTCTGGGAGAATCACCATACCTGATCTCAAGCTGTATTACAGAGCGATAGTGATAAAAACTGTATGGTATTGTCACAGAGACAGACAGATAGACCAGTGGAATGGAATTGAAGACCCAGAAATGAACCCACAAACCTATGGTCACTTGATCTTTCACAAAGGAGCTAAAACCATCTAGTGGAAAAAAGAAAGCATTTTCAACAAATGGTTCTGGTTTAACTGGAGGTCAGCATGCAGAAGAACGCAAATCAATCCATTCTTATCACCCTGTACAAAGCTCAAGTACAAGTGGAGCAAGGACCTCCACATAAAACCAGATACACTCAAACTAATAGAAGAGAAAGTGGGGAAGAGCCTCGAGCACATGGGCACTGGAGAAAATTTCCTGAACAGAGCACCAATGGCTTATGCTCTAAGACCAAGAATTGACAAATGGGACCTCATAACATTGCAAAGCTTCTGTAAGGCAAAGAACATTGTGAATAGGACAAAAAGGCAACCAACAGATTAGGAAAAGGTCTTTAACTATCCTATATCCAATAGAGTGCTAATATCCAGTATACACAAAGAACTCAAGAAGTTAGACACCAGAGAACCAAGTAACCCTATTAAAAAAAAATGGGGTATAGAACTAAACAGAGAATTCTCAAATGAGGAATATCAAATGGCCAAGAAGCACCTAAAGAAATGTTCAACATCTTTAGTCATCAGGAAATGCAAATCGAAACAACCCTGAGATTCTACCTCACACCAGTCAGAATGGCTAAGATCAAAACTCAGGTGACAATAGATGCTGGTGAGGATGTGGAGAAAGAAGAACACTCCTCCATTTTTGGGAATGCAAGCTGGTACAACCACTCTGGAAGTCAGTCTGGAGGTTCCTCAGAAAATTGGACATAGTACTACCAGATCCAGCTATACCACTCCTGGGCATATACCCAAAAGATGCTCCAACATATAATAAGGATACATGTTCCACTATGTTCATAGCAGCCTTATTTATAATAGTCAGAAGCTGGAAAGAACACAGATGTCCTTCAACAGAGGAATGAATAAAGAAAATGTGGTACAATTACACAATGGAGTACTATTCAGCTGTTAAAAAAACAATGACTTCATGAAATTCTTAGGCAAATGGATGGAACTAGAAAAATATCATCCTGTGTGAGGTAACCCAATCACAAAAGAACACACATGGTATGCACTCATTGATAAGTAGATATTAGCCCAAAAGCTTGGAATACCCAAGATATAATTCACAGACCATATGAAGCTCAAGAAGAAGGAAGACCAAAATGTGAATGCTTCAATCCTTCTTAGAAGGGGGAACAAAATACTCAGGGGAGGTAGAGGGTGGGAGGGACTTGGGAGGAAGAGAAGAGGGGGAGGGGAAAAAAGGAGGGGGACAGGATCAGGTATGGGAGGAGACAGGGATGGTATACAGAGGGTCAGGAATTTGAACAAAGGTGTATATCAATGGGGAATAGGGAACAGGGGGGGAGGGGGTAGCCACTAGCAAGTTCCAGATGCCAGGAAAGCAACAGGCTCCCAGGACCCAACATGGATGAGATTAGCTGAAATGCCCAAAAAGGGGAAGGAGAACCCATAGAGACCATATCCAGTGGATAGGCATGGCTACTGGTTGCGGGATAGGGTCACTCACTCATCTCCAAATTTTCAGGACAGAATGGCTCCTGTCTAAAGGAAATACGGGGACAAAGTGTGGAGCAGAGACTGAAAGGAAGCCCATCCAGTGACTGCCCCACCTGGGGATCCATAGCATATACATGTTCTGGTCTCAACCCTGATCCCAGCCCCGCTCCCAGTCACTGCTTTCCTCTCACTTTAATACATACTTCCTCAAAGGCTGATCTCCAACTGCTGACTTCGGCTCATTCCTCCCTGTTTCATCTTTAGTCAACTGTCCTGACTTTTAGCTGTTACCTTTCAATAAGATTCTACTCAAATACAACTTGTCTCAGCTACAGTTAAAAAGTTGCCGATAACAATTAAGTATTTCTTCTAAGAATGATAAAAAAAATCACTGTCATTAAAATCACAAAAAAAAAATCATACGCAAACACAAAAATATCACTGTAAGCCTAGAAAACAAATGCTACAAAAATCACTAATGAAAAAAATACACATCTATATTTCTTCCCCGAAATAAAACTCAGAATATTAAAACCGAGTAATATTGCTAAAGGAGATGTGTGGACCATACTTCACCTCTTACATGCATGCTCCTGCCATAGAAACTTACCTCCACAGGGATGGGGTCCATTCCGCCACAGTTCTCATTACACTTGTCATAGACCAGTCGTAGCTTCCTGAAGAGAATAGAAAGTTGCCGAAGATGGTCCTGTAGCTTTGTTAACCGGTCTTGGTAAGTTCCAGTATGGTAAGTGACGCCATTTGGCAGCTTGGCAGGCAAAAAAAACCAACACGAATATTGAAGTTTTAACAATAAACTACATCAATTTATCAGCAACGTAGCTCAATGTTTCACTGCAATAAAAGGGCCTTAGAAAGGTTTTGTGGAAAGACTGACTGGTCACAGCTGAAATGCCTCTGTCCACTAATGCCAATAAATTTACAATTTTAATACTACTATCACATAAAAGCAGAAAGCTGCCGAACTTACTCAGGAACTATAAATATTATATACATATACATATATTACATCCATGTGCCTAAAAGCATAGGGTTTTGTTTTGCATAAATAAAACAATATGCTCTTATATTTCCAAAAACATTTTCAAAATATCCTAACTGTGATAATAAGGAGAGTAAGATGTACAAAATACAAACTAAAACATAAACCACCAAAGTTCATTAACAGAAGATAGGGGTGCAAATCAACATATACTAGAATACTTTAAATAAATCATTACAAATAACTACTATGATCATATCTATTCTGAGTCATCAAACTTTCTTAACTCAGAAGTCAGCCAGGCCTGGTAGCATATGTCTGTAACCTCTCTCAGGAGGGTCACATGTTCAGGGCCAGCCTGCTACATAAAGTGAATTCAAGGTCCGCTTGGGAAAATTTATGAGATCATGTTTCAAAACAAGAAGTGAAAGGCAGGCAGGTGACCCAGCTCTGGTAAAGCATTTGCCCCACATACACAAGGCCCCAGGTACAACGGCCAGGGGCATAACTAGTGAAGCTAATTAATTAATGACATAATTTTCCCAAAGAAGCCAGAAGTATTCATTGAAATAATTACAAAGTCACATACAAATGGAATTTGAATAGCTTGAATGACTTCTTTCTCATTCCCACGGTCGCTTTTGTAAAGGTATAGCTTCTCATCTCAGTAGACGGAGCTTCTGAAATTTGTGAATTATGTCTAGTTTTAGGAATCCTCAGCATTGATATACTTTTCAATGCCTCAGTGAAGTGTGATACAATACAAAGGGCTCTTCTGTTCACAGCATTTTAAAATAAGATGGTATTGGAAGGGTTCATGCTCCCATACAGTGTAGGACTTCCTCTAAGAAGTCCTTTTGCAGAAGTGAACTGGCACCAACAACACAAGAGGAGCAGAGGAGCAGTTACAGGACCCTGCTTTCCTGTCTGAATGAGAAGGAGTATGGCGATTACGTTACCAGGCTCCTGAATCAGGACATCTTACTGGGCTTGCCACTTTGCCCACATGCTCTACTTAGAATAACTGGAACTCCTCTTTGTAGCATATTTAGCACAGGAGGTCTGGTGTACAGTCTGAATAATTCTAATGAGCATTTCACCCCTAGGTCTGTGCTTAGGTGTTCACGAGAAGCCTGTGTCAGGTACAAAAAGATTGATGAGTCTTATTATGAAGAAAAGCAGTCCCGTTGAAATGCAAGGAATTACCCACCTGAAATCTGCCCACGCAGTAAGTTTGGATATTGGTTTTTATACAACATCAGCTTACCACTCACCTTGCGTGTGTCAAGCATTGCTCTGGACGCAAGAGTGGCAGCGAACATGAGTGATGAGGCCTCCACACTCTACAGAACGTATGGTAATATCACCCACCAGCCCTTGCTGCATGCTGTGGAGTAGCTACTCAGCTGGAAAGCTCATCAATAACCATCTCCCTCATGAATATGGATGAAGCCTCATAAATATATCACACTCCCAGATACTAAAAAGGCATTCAACTAAATTCATCATCTATTCTTACAGTAAAATTCCCCATATATGAAAAACATATTTTTGTTATAAAGTCAGCATCATGATTGATGGGCAGATATTGGAGGAATTCTCACTGAGGTTGAAAATAGAAAAAAAATCTAGAAATAAACTTAGAAAAGATAAAAATAAAAATTTTAAATATAAAACAAGATAAGGACATTCCATGTTCTTGGTCACTATGACAGTGTAAGGTTTTCTAGGCTGAAGAACCAATAACATCACTAACAGGCTTTTCTTGTCTTTCTGGATGTAAGATGTATGTGGAAAAGTAAACAAAGAACCCCTCTTCTGAAGTGGAAACATGAACACGTCAGAGAAACTGGGAAAGTATTTGAGAATAAGGCATCAGAGCATCAAAGACACAAGCTATGGGGAAAGCAACTGCCCCAGGCAGATACATCTGTAAGAAACTGTAACTGGACCAGCAGAGGGGCGAGGGAGCGTTCCTTATTCTCTTTTTTTCTGTATTCTTCTCTCATACAACACATCCACATGGCCTAACGAGTTACAATAAGACCAGGCACAAACCCTCATATCAAGCCTGGACAAGGCAGTCCAGTAGGAAGAAAGGGGTCACAAGAGCAGGAAAGAGTGGGAGACAGCCCCACTCCCATTGTTAGGAGACTTACAAACATCCCAAGCTTAATAACCACAGCATGTATGCAGAGGATCTAGTCAGACCTGTGGTTGCTGCTTCAGACTCTGTGGGCCCCTGTGAGTTGAAGCTAGCTACTTCTAAATCCTCCTCACCAGGTACAGTTGCTCCTTTGTGTGAGACATTATCATTTGTTCCAGCATAAGAGTGAGAACTTTAAAGCAGCATTAAGATTCTGACTACAGTACTTCTTTGCAGTGGAATATTACCAAGATGTTGGAAGGAAGGAAAGAAGGAAGGAAAGAAGGAAGGAAAGAAGAAAGAGGGGGGGGGGGAGGGAGGGAGGAAGGAAGGGAGGGAGGGAGGGACTTTCTATATACATATGAATAAATTCCAAAGTCTATCAAATGAAAAAGACAGAGTACAAAATAGTGTGCACACTATACTGTTATCTGTGCAAAAAGGAGGGATGAGACAAATATACCCAGATTTGATTCAATATGCAAAGGGAATTTGGAAGAGAACTACAAAGGGCGGCAAGAATCGTTAACAAGCATCGCTGACAGAGGGAGATTAGGTCCTAGCAGACAGGGAATAGAAAGGAAAACGCTCTGCAGTTTGTTGTTATTTCTAAATTACGAATATATTATGTAGTCAAATGATGAAATAAAAGATTAAAAGGATAACAGAGTCAAGGCAATGCCGTTTTCCACAGGGAATCTTTTTTTTTCTCCATCTTTATTAAATTGGGTATTCTTATTTACATTTCGATTGTTATTCCCTTTCCCGGTTTCCAGGCCAACATCCCCCTAATCCCTCCCCTCCCCTTCTATATGGGTGTTTCCCTCCCCATCCTCTCCCCATTACTGTTCACTGGGGGTTCAGTCTTGGCAGGACCAAGGGCTTCCCCTTCCACTGGTGCTCTTACTAGGCTATTCATTGCAACCTATGAGGTTGGAGCACAGGGTCAGTCCATGTATAGTCTTTAGGTAGTGGTTTAGTCCCTGGAAGCTCTGGTTAGTTGGCATTGTTGTACATATGGGGTCTCAAGCCCCTTCAAGCTCTTCCAGTTCTTTCTCTGATTCCTTCAATGGGGGTCCCGTTCTCAGTTCAGTGGTTTGCTGCTGGCATTCGCCTCTGTATTTGCTGTATTCTGGCTGTGTCTCTCAGGAGAGATCTACATCTGGTTCCTGACAGCATGCACTTCTCTGCTTCACCCATCTTATCTAGTTTGGTGGCTGTATATGTATGGGCCACATGTTCCACAGGGATATTAATCTGGTATTTAGGGATATTTGGGGAGATACTTCTTAACACCTCCAATACTTTCCTTGCAAAATGTTTGCAAATGTCTTTCTGTCCAAAATCTTGAGCAGTTAAAGGACAGCTAATACACAAAGAATCACTTTTCTCAAAGAAATGCTTAGAAGTAACTGTGCTAGTGTGTAATTATGCATTTTCATGGACTAATGCAGATGACTTGAAATCTGGGTATTTTAAAGAGCATGGGGTACTCCCTCCTGCTGGGAGCTGGCTAAGATCCTCACTGGCCCAGAGGATGCCGGAAACTGTAGCATGATGTCCCTGTTCATGGGGTTTGCGCCTGTGTATACAGACTGTGACAGAGTACAATTAATAAAAATAAAGGCGAAACATGATAACAGTGTGCTGTAATGAAAGCTCTGTACAAATAAAAGCTAAGTGCAAGCTGCATTCTTTCTCTAAAAATATCCACTTAAATATCCATAAGAACCATGGATAATGGAGACTTGGTAAGCAGCCTATGGCTAAATGAACACTCATGTTGTTCACAGTTAAGAATATCTGTCTGTATCATCGCTTCTGACTTTTTGGAACTCAAAGGCCACTCTGTTGGTTTTTTAGGGCCATTGTAATGTCTTCCAAAGAGTTGCAGACGAGTTTGGGCACAAACTGAAAGGCAGACAGGTAACTGCAGTAGCCCGTACAAACCAGTTAGACCCGGTTATGGTTATGGGCTGGAACTTTCAGAAAGTCTCTTTCTGTGCAGGTGATGGAGTTGAGTTCTGTCTCTGTTACTGATAGAGATGGCCCAACAACAATGTAAACGATGCAACAACAGGTTATTAGAGTCATCTGTGACGGTGGGTGGTCTGCTTAGTCTCTCTTTGATCCTCAGTTTCCTTAACTGTAAAAATAGAAAAAAAAAAAAAAAAAAAAAAAAAAACACCTCCTGAAATTGTTTTTACAATTATGCATCTGGCCAAGAAGAGTAATTGGCAGATGTTTAGCAACCTGTACCAAACCTGCTTCTACACATTCTAATCCAGATGCTGGCACAGGGCAGGCTCAATATAAGAAACAACAGTGCCCACTGAATTGGGAGACATCTCATGATCCACACTCCAGTCGTTCTGTTACGAATCTATTTAATTGAAAGTGCCAAAGATTTTAAACTTCTTTTTTGAGTCCACTTATCATGATACTATCTTTGTGTAACACTTCACACTGAGTTACTGATAGAGTATCAGAGACAAAAATCTCAACCATCTTTTCTTTTCTTTTTTTTTTTTTTTTTCCGGAGCTGGGGACCAAACCCAGGGCCTTGTGCTTGCTAGGCAAGCGCTCTACCACTGAGCTAAATCCCCAACCCCTCAACCATCTTTTCTTAAATAACACAAACAAAGGTCATAAAATACTACTGAGGGCGCCCACAGAAGTAAAAGCTGTTAACAGTCTCGGAACATGGCATCGATTTTACTACGCTGAGTAGCTTCAGGCCAGTGAGTTTACCTCTCTGACCACAGACTCCTCACGAGTGGAACAAAGGTGCTTTCTGCATCTTGTAGGGTTAGGATAAGCAAGCTCTAAGGACGACTAACAAACTGTACCAGCCAAAAGATGAACTTAGACCTGAACTGATGGCCATAATTGTCCCTTCAGAATTTACACAGGTTATAAACACAAGGAAAGAGTCAAAGAGCAAAACGTCCACAGGAAACGTCCACTGCTTTTTAAATTTTAAGTTTGATGCCAAAAGCAAGAACTATGGGTGAACAAATCAACAAGTAAGAGATGCTCTCAAAATTATAAACCGTCTGCTCCTCAAAGGACTTTTGAAGAAAAGGAAGTGAGAGCCAGACTTAAGTATCTGGCAAAGTACAAAGACACAACAGTGACAACTGACGATAAAGAGGGGAAAACAAGGACCCTCAGAGACTGCTTCCTGATGGAGATTCAAACTGATCAGACACATTAAAGATTATGTGTGCATACATATGCATATATATACGCATATATATATACACACACATACACACACACACACACATGTATACATACACACATACATACACGACTCAGTAATTCTCAAACCAACTCAGGCACACTCCCACACAAAAACCCATTAAAAATTTTTTTTTGGTCATTATTTGTAAGAGCAGCACTACATAAGGGCTCCAAAGTAGAAAAACCGCAAACATGGCCCCATAAACCAACAAACGCAAAGACCACCACATATTCACTCAACAAAATGGTAAGAGAGAAAATAACATATGTGTACGCTAAAAGAATCTAGACCAAGAGAGCTCATATGCTATGTGATTCTTACTACATACAACTGGGAAACACTAACATTGGCTTCCTGGGGATGGAAGCAAACGTCACAGGGGTGCAAGGAAACTTCTCGGATAATGGCTGTTTGCCCTATTGAGACTATGATGAGGTCACAAGGATAGTCCTAAATATGTCAAAACTTTACACCAGCACAGCTTACTGTAGTCTAGTTAATTCTACAAAGGGGGTGAACTATTGTCTGAATTCTTCGGAGAAAGTTTGCTCTAAAATTTTTAAAGTAATTTTAAAATCCAAGTATGGTGAGATCCATTTGACTTCAATACCACCAACTAAGCCCAAGATGTTTGGGGACAGGCACATAGTGGGGTTACTTTGGGGCTGGTGGTAAAGGGGATCTCGCACCTGATGACTCTCTGGGGAAAGGGGACAGTTATATGCTTGTGACACTTCTCGGGGTAAGTGAGACCATGTCTGGAATCTCCCACGTCAGGAGGAAGCCTCATGCTGGGGACATTAGGTATAACGGAGTGTCCACCTTAGGTATCCCTGAGAAGGGCTTAGATGCTGGGGACTTTGGGTGTAAGGAGGTGTGTCCATGCCTGAGGGTTTTCCAGGGCGTGGGACAGACACATGCTGGGAACCAGGATGGCTACCCTGAGGTCTTCCAGGTCTTGGGTAATAAGGAGGTGTGACCTCCACACCTACGTTATCTCAGGGCAAGGGCAGGGACATGCTAAGGGTGTAGAGGCGACACGGCTACCCTGAGTTCGTCCGCGGAGGTCCGCTTTCACCAGCTCTGCACCTAGGCGCCCACCTGCATGTTCCTGAGCAGCTGGAAGATCTCCATGGTGCGGTACACGATGTCTTGCACGGTCTCCTGCCCGATGCGGCACAGCGTGGCCGTGTTGACCTCGCGCGCGGCCTGCTGCGCCTGCGGGCCGCCGAAGGGTCCGGACGCCATGCCCGTGGGCGCCAGCGGAGGGGTGGACATGGCACCCCCAGCGGCTCGGGTCCGGCCGGAGCCTACTCTGCCAATTTCAAACAAGCGGCGCCACTTCCGCCTGCCGCGACGCAAGCGCTGTACCGGAAGACCCAGGAGCCTGTCGTCACGCGGAGCCTGACGCGATTGGGTTACGCGCTTGGGAAACTCAAGACGGACAGGGAACTAACCAATCAGGAGTAGAGTTATGTCCAGGGGGCGGTTCATAGGGTGGGCTTTCCCAGTTGGGACTTCTGAGCGAAGTCTGCCTTAAATTGTGTGTCTGGGTGGTTCTCTGCTTGTGTTGGGTTCTTGCAAAGCACCCTTTCTTGTAACAAACCTATGAGCTGTGCCTAGTTACCCTCCTTTGACAGGATGCAGGCTCAGAGAGTTTGAAGTAGTTGTTGGACTAGCTATCTCCTGTTCAAAGGCAGAAAATATGATTTCTGTTCTTGTATGCTTCGGGGTAACAAGAAACCCATCACCTCCGGGATTGCTTTTGTTCCCTGCTCGAGTATTTTCGAAATTCCTCTAAGTAACACACCTGTAGATATGCACTACTTTCTGATTGTGAAACTACAGTAATAATCCCTCATAAGGAGGACCCCAATGTAAGTCCGAAATTGCGGAGTATCCAACCTCAGATACTTCTCTGCATTTCCTATACATAAGAGTCTACAAAAATATTAGTATGTAAATTAGACACAGTAAGACATTAGTGATAGTGTAAGTATAGCAATATATTACAGTTATTTCAAACTTTGCAGTTGTTTCTAGAAATTTTAATTTAACAGTTTTGAACTATAGTTGACTTAGGCTACATAAAATGTAAAATTGTAAAATGTCAAATGTCAAGTAAAGGAGGGTTGTTGTACTGCCTAATAATGTGGTTTTTGTTTACTTTCTGATTATGAACATGCTAAAATGCAATTTCACTAAAAACAAATTTGCTTTATTTTATTCACTTCCTAATGTTCTCAGGATTTAATGATTGGCACATTGAAATGGCTCAAAAAGTAATTACTAAATAATTTGTAAATAATATAAGGAATGCAAAACAATTATAAAAAGAAAAGAAAAGGAGGAACCTTTCTTTCTCTTATAGTTTATCACATATTTTAAAAAAAGAGAAAAGGAAAGAAAGAGAGAGAGAGAGAGAGAGAGAGAGAGAGAGAGAGAGAGAGAGAGGGAGGAAGGGAGGAGAGAGAGGGGGGGAAGAGAAAATATATCAAGAATGTGAAAATTGGTAACAGGGACAAAATGATTATATCTTGAGGAGCATGTGATACAGACTTCCCCAAAAACGGCTACTAGGAAACACTGTAGAGATTTCAAGAATATTAATGTCCTGCTCAGGTGGTCATGTATTAGCATATGGACATTTACTAAGCACCTACCCTATGCTGCACCTTAGGATAGAAATAGCACAGTGAAAAGTTCAGTAGAGCCTGCCTCGTGGAGAATAAACAATAATTACTGTGAGGACTATTAGGGTGAAAGCCCAAGATCCTGACGTCAGGGAGCCAACTCTTTAGTGGTCCTGGTACAAGATGAAGGGAGTAATATGGGTCTTAAGAGTAGATGAAAATGAAGCGCTAATTACACCCAAGTTGTAGCTTTGGAGACCCAGAAGCCATCACCAGCACTCTAGGGAATGCTTTCCAGGACCTTAAAAAAAATGTATCATGACAACAAGTGTTGGGAAACATGATTGAAGACAGTTAAACAGTGGAGGATCTAAAACCATGTAAGGAAGCTCTGACTGAGTGACAAGGCAAGTCATAGATGTGTTTCAAGGAGGAAGATCTAAACGTGAAATCTTTAAGACAGAAAACTTACTTTTGCTGGTCAGTGGAGAGTGACTGGTAGGTGACTGCTGCTCACTCTTCTCGAAGGTATTGATACAGATGATGTGAATTAGCGAAGGACACAGTGGATGACTCAGTAGTGAGAATCTACAGAACCTGATGTTGTTACAGAGGGGTGTGTCTGGAGAAGAAGGAATAAAGAAAGCACCTGCTTTTGACCTGAATAAACGGGTAGAGCTTCTGCCATTTCTAAAGACAGGGAAGAAAAATCAGATTTCAAAAAAGCTGTTTGTTCTGTTCTTTTCCTAATGCCTCGATAAAGCACTACCCCCAAACTAAGATTTTTAGAACCCTAAGCCAACTTCAAAGTGGTGGCAGGACTGTGTTCTTTTCTAAACTATCAGGGACGTTTCGATTTCTTGTTTTCTCCAGTTTCTAAGGGCTGCATGCATTCTGGGGGTCTTGTGGTTCCTTACTAGCTCAACGCCCAACTTCTACCATATTTGAGGCTGCCTCTTACAAAAAGAGGAATTCGTCTTTGACCCAACATGCATGAGAACAGGAAAAAGTAGGTGGAAAACATTCCCCTCTCAAGGTTCGCTAACAGGGCCACCTCTGTTTCCGTTCTGCTTCTCCTTCTCCAGTCAAGGATCTTACATTTGCACTGGAATGGCGCTAATAATTCAGAATACCTTTTGATTTAAGGTCAGATGTCCTGCAACTTCAGTTCTGGCAACTTCAGTTTTGTTTACTACTTTAATCTGCAGACTTCTTGTCATGCAGTACATGTTCACAGCTTCGGAAGTTGGCAAGTGAATATTTGGGGGAAAGTGGCTGTGGTGGTTTGAATATGCTTGGCCCATGGGAAGTGGCACGATTAAGTGTGGCCTTGTTGGAGTGGGTGTGGCCTTGTTAGAGAAAGTGAGTCACCGGGTGGGTGGGCTTTGAAGTCCTATGCTGAAGCTCCACCCTGCCTGGAAGAGAGACTCCTCCTGACTACCTTAGAAGATAGTCTTCTTCTGGCTGCCTTTGGATCAAGATGTAGAACTCTGAGATTTTGTTCCAGCAGTGTGTCTGCCTAGATGCCGCCATGTTTCCTGCTATGATGATACTGGACTAAACCTCTGACACTATAAGCCAACACCAATTAAATGCTTTCTTTTGTAAGAATTGCCTTTGCCATGTTGTTTCTTCACAGCAGTAAAACCCTAACAGAGACAGTACTTATTCTGTTTACTACCTGCTGCCATTCCAAACCAATAGTTTCAGAGGGATCAAACAGCAAGGAATGGTGGCTGGAGCAGCAAGCTAAGAGCTCACATCATGAACCACAAACAAGAAACACACACACACACACACACACACACACACACACACAGAGAGAGAGAGAGAGAGAGACAGAGACAGAGACAGAGACAGAGACAGAGACAGAGACAGAGAGAGACAGAGAGACAGAGAGACAGAGAACATCAGTTCCTCTTTCAGTGGCATGGTTCTGAGGGGACAGTGACAGGGGATGAGAAAAATAGTTAAAAGATAGAGAAGATAAATGCTGTGGTCTAGAGGTCTTGCATAAGCTGTGCTTTATGCCTAACAAGTTTTGTAATAAGTACAGCACCTCATCCAGGCAAGGAATGGGACAAAGGTGGCAAAAACTGTCATACACTGGGATTAAGTCAGCAGCAGGAGGCGAAATCAAACAATGGTGTACGAGGGGAACACAGCTGTCTTACCTACCTCAGAGACCCAGTGTCCAGTGCCCTTGACACTACTGGACCCAAGGTAGGAAAAGTTGATTTCTTAGGAACTGAAGCCATAGATCCCCTGAGGTCCTGTTCCCAGGCCATTACAAGTCCTGCCAAGCCCATTCTGGTTCTGAGAAGGAGCTATATTCCACATCCACACATCGGAATCAGGGAAAGTGTCAGTTGATCAGTCCAGTCAGAGAGAAAGAGGGAGAGGGGTGGGAGTGGGGAGTATCAACTGCTAATGGCATAAGTCAAACTCTCAAAGCCCTCCTCTAATGACACACTTCCTACAATAAGACTGCACCTCCTAAGTGTCCTCCAAACAAGTGCCACTACTGTCCAAATCCCCAAATATGGGGACACTATTATACAAAGCACCGAACGACGTATCAGCACTCAGTGGCTTCGAGGTGCAGAGACAGACATTTCGGTGGGTTCCAAGCTCAGCTTGCAAAGATAGCCACGGCCATGGTGGCTCTCTCATTTGTCAAATGCCTTGTGCTTCATTCATTGTTATGCCACCAGTGTTGGCATTTAGTCTAGGCTTTGCCCCACAGTTACCTGTTGCCTGACTTCCTCCCTCTCTTGTTCTCTCCTCTTGCTCCTGCTCCTTATCCTTCCCCTCTCCCTGCCTTTCTGTGTCTCTACTACCTTCTCTCTCAACTCCCCTCCCCATGCCTTGAAAAACTCTATTCTATACTGTCCTGTGACTGGTCCCTCAGGGGGAAAGGATGCCTCAGCATGGGCCCACAGAGGCACCCCCTTCCCTCCACCATATTCACTTCCACCAAACATATTCCTTCTTCCTCTCTTTTTACAAAGTACAACAACCCGTCTCAGATGGTTCACATTTAAGGGTCTGTGTGACTAAACTGGGGCTGAGCACATTGCTTTTAGATAATCTTGCCATGTCAAGTCCCTTAAACTTAATCATATCGATAAAACCCCAATTTCCATATACTTCATTAAGGTGTTCACAGTCTATAAGGACTTGTAATGGACACCTTTGTGAGGCTACTCTTCTACCTGGCATATAGTCTTCTGCATCTCTCTACCTAATTCATTTTATGTTGAGTTCTTTGGTTTATCACAGTCGGATTCTGTTTTGTTTTACACTTCAGATCCCCAAAGAGACAGGCAACCTGATGATGTCAGAGTTTGCTCCTTTTGTTTACTTTATAGATTCAGCACCTACAACAGGGACTGACCAAGGTAAAGCTCAATAACCAGTCGAAGAACTCTAAGTTTACTGGGAAGCTTGAGCTTAAATTTTGGGATCAAAGCATCCCCTACTACCCTCACAGTGTGTGTGTGTGTGTGTGTGTGTGTGTGTGTGTGTGTGTGTGTGTGTAAGATATACAGGGATAAAATTAAAAATTGGTGCTACTCAGTGATGGACAAACTACATTATCTTCCATGTAAATTACAGGAATGAGAAAGAGTCCTACCTGTGGGGTTGCTAATACAATTTAATGAGATGCTGTGTGGAAAGCATTTATAGTTTCCAGCCTAGAATGCATATATTAAATTTGTGCTATATTTTCTTTCACTGTGCTTCATAGTAAGGTGAAGATGACATTTTCTCAGGACAGAGCCATAGGAGTAGTAAGGTGAAGACCAGCAATGGTAACAAAAGTTAGGACCAGATGGAGAAATCCAAGGATAATCATGATAGTATCGTGCCATGAAGGGCAAACTATTGAAAATGTATCAAATGCTGGAAGGTGTCAAAATAATGAAGATTAAGAAACAGCAAAAGTGTAAGTATTAATGCTGTCAATTTGACAGGATCTAGACTCTCCAGGGAGATGAACCTTCAGGCATATCCTGTTGGGGGATATCTTTAAAATAATTAATGTGGGAAGACACAGCTGACTGTGTGATGGGGTGACCCACACACATTGTATTTACTGACTATGAAAAAGTGTGTCCCTGGTTCTCCATTGTTAATTGAGTTGGTATCAGGCTAACAGGATTTATAAATGTTGTTTCCTCTCCTGCCACCCCCCCCAAAGAAAGGCAAGCTGACACAGTGAAGGTCCTGTAGCCTCCAATGACAACTGTTTGAGTCAAGAGTATAGTTCTGCATATTAAGGCATTGAGTGGCCACTTGGAGCTTGAGCAAAAAGACCTGGCAGAGAGACACAGAGAGAGACAGGAACAGAACAGGGACATAGGCAGAGAAAGCCACATGGAAAGACATAATGAAGAGAAATCCAGGTAAGTTAGATGGGGTAACTGAGAGACTGCCCAGCAAACAGGCCAACAGCTTTAAACTACATGGATGGCTCCGTGTCCATATTAAACCTCAACTGGGACCCCAAAAGCCCCACAATAATTGTGGGCAGGACTCTATGAAACAAGAAAATGAGATAAGCACATGTATACATACATTGAGTTCTTTTGGTGTCCTGATTGTGGATGTTGTTTGGTTTTAGACTGGGACAAGGGACTGAGATGCATGTTTTACATATCGAAGCAGACCTGGCTTCCAGGGTCTCCCAGGATCACTCAGTCCCTGCCTGGTAAATCCTGCCCCCAACCCTGAACTTTCCAGACCAAGGTTTGGCCTGCACTTCCCCAGAGGGTCTTCCCTATATAATCCAGACCTCTGTCTCTTTCTGTCTCTCTCTGTCTCTCTCTGTCTGTCTCTCTCTGTCTCTCTCTGTCTCTCTGTCTCTCTCTGTCTCTCTCTGTCTCTCTCTCACTCCTCTCCTCTCCTCTCCTCTCCTCTCCTCTCCTCACCTCTCCTCTAATCCTTCTCCTCTTCCTCTTCTCTCGAAAATGTGTACCTTCTCTCTTTTCCCCCAACTCCTTCCTCCTTTCCCATGGCAACTACCCTGACTTCAGGTCTGAGAAGAGCTTCCCAATAAACTGGTTTTTAATATAATCTAATTTGGTTTGAATTGGGTCATTTCACCAGTGGTGGAAACATAACCTATCAGATGTGACCTGCTGTTTCAAGTTCGTATTGCTGCTTTGACTTCTCCGACAGGATGGACTATGAGACACAATAAACAACTTTTTTCTTAAGCTGTTTTGATCAGGGTGTTTTATCACAACAGGAAAATAAACCAAGCCAATAAAATATCACCTTCATTTAGAAAGGGTCTGTTTTCAGCAGGAAACTCTTGCCCAAAGTCTCAAACATAGTGAGGAAATAAGACAGAGCATCTAGCATTCATCTGCAGTGTCTTCTCAAGAGAGAGAAATACATGACTTTTATTAGGCTATCTGGGGTGAAGGTCGTATGTCTCAGGCTTCCTTGCATTTTGTCCAGGCTATTTTATTAAGGTTTCCCAAGTGAGTGACATGTGACAGTTGGTAATTTTCCTTAATGTAAAAAAAAAGAATGAGTTCCGTTTCTTTCTCCCTATTAAATGTAAGAGAGAAATCATGGATGTATCTCAAGTAAATTTTGGTTTCCTGGTTTTATGCTAATTGCATCTAAGTTTAATACTTACTTCTGTCCTAAATAGCACATGTTTGTGTCTGAGACTAACACTAATTTCCCTACACAGTGATTCACTGCCTCTACCTAAGTTACCCAAAGGGCAAATTATGATCCCTTTTGGCCTTGCCCACTCCCCATAGCAGTGACTCTGGCTCTTACATAATTTTAGGTTAAGTCAGCAGTGTGCATTGTCATGGGAAATGCTTGCCTTTGCATTTTCTAGCACCTAGGAAATATGAGAATAATTCCGAGATTTTTTTTTTTTTTTTTTTTGGAAACAGGACACTATGATGGGTGATTGAAAAGACCACAGCCCACCATTTGTTTAAACCCAAGGATCAGTATTTGAAAGTACAATGAGTAGAAAGTCCCAGATTTTAGGGAAAGGACAGGAAGTTATAAAATGGAGAAAGATCTAAAAGACAATATGGATGGAAGCCACCCCAGAGGTGACCATGGTGGGTTCTAGACTTGCTCTGTCATTGTCTTACTTACGTTTCTATTCCCAGGCTAAGATGCCATGACCAAGGCAACTCATAAAGGAAAGCATTTGGCTTGGGGCTCTTTGTTTTAAAGGGTAGTGGAATCTATAACTATCAAGGCAGAGAACATGGCAGTGGGTAGACAAGCATGACACTGAAGCAGCAACTGAGAGCTCACATTTGATCCACAACCATGAATCAGACTGAAAGAGAGAGAGAGAGAGAGAGAGAGAGAGAGAGAGAGAGAGAGAGAGAGAGAGAGAGAATGCTGCCATGGGCTTTTGAAACCTCAAGTGACACACCTCGTCTAATAAGACCGTACTTCTTATCCTTCCCAAAGAGTTCCATCTAAATATATTTGTCTGTAAACCTGTTATCATTCGAACCACCAGTCATTAAATGGTTTGTTGTCCTGGACTGACTCAGCCTTCAAAATTATCTGTATTCACTAGGACACATCATTTAAAGGGCATAGCAAAGGAAGCAAATGAGGCTAAGTCATTTCTGTTGTGACCTTCATCCTCTGGTAGTTGTGAACAAATACTCCAGTTTCTGTAAAATTTATTCATGACTAATAGCCTATCTTTTTTTTTTTTTTTTCAGTTCAGCCACTCATAGACTATCCCTTCTGGACACAGAATTATTGAATTTTAACAAACACTTATTGGGCAGCTATAATTGGTCAAACTAACAAGCACTTAGGTTGATTTAGACTATTGCCTAGACCTAATTAGCATTCCAATTTAACAAACTGTGCTAACTGGTCCCTGAAGGTTCATTAGTGAAGGTTTCCTTTGCTTCCCAAATGCTCACTTAGAATCCCATACTTAAGACACGCAAGAATTAAATCACAACTTCACATTCTAGAGCAGTTCCTCTTGCAAGTTTAGTGCCTTTATAAGCTTTCCTCAACTGTTTTGGATAATTTAGATGCCTAACATCTTTCCATTAATGTCGTGGTTATTGCCAACTGAAGTCCAGTATTTAGAAACACTTAGCTCAGATCAAAAGATATTTGGAAACACCATTAATGAGGGCATCTGATTTAATTAAATAAACATGGTTTGGATGAAAGGAGACTTGCTGCATGGGAATTAGCCTACTGCTTGTGGTTGATTCATTCCGTAACCTCACATCCTGGTACGTGATGGGGAGGAGCTCTTTGTTATGCTTGAAGTCCATTCCCCATCATTTTTGCAAAGTTTTAAAGACATCAAAAGAACTAGTGAAAACACATTAAGCTCTTGTGATTGCTAATATTTTAAGAGAAGTAGTTATGAGGCAGTGTAAAACAAACATGTCAGAGTTTCTACAATGTTCTCTCATTTTCCTTCCTTCCCCAAAGATTCCTATTCTCATGATTTTTCATATAGCCCTTTATGAAATGTAGTGGGTTTTTAAAAGCAGGGGCAATTACTTCAGAGGATATTCCTTTACTGATTTTATTTTATTTATTTATTAATGACTTTTGGTAAAATTTATCTGTGTTGTAATTCATTTTCATATTCTGAGGGATTAAAAGTGAAAGGTTAAGTCAGGGGTTTTATTAAAGAGGACCTCAAAGAAAGAATGAGATTTGCTCTTTTTCCCTCCTGATTTTAGACAAAGGTTTCCTATAGCTATTGCTGGCTTTCAACTCAGTGTATGATTCTGCATCAGCTTCCCCTTTGCTAAGGTGAGAGGCATATGTTCTTACCTTTGCTTTAAACAAACTTTCGAAAGAGTTGTTGCTGATAATGATGAAGAGGGTAAAACTTCTGTGTTAGCAGTGGAAGTAGCTGTCAAATCAAGTGTAGGAAGTCACAGGTATTCAAGACATAAGGTGGTATGTATGTGCCACATTCCAAGTTGTTAGGAATGAGCTAGTTGTCCGGGCCAACAGCTCCTGTTTCTCACTTACTCCTCCCAATGTCACTGAGGTGATCGTATGGTGAAGCTGAGGACTTCAGAAGTAGGCTACGGGGGCACCCTCCTTCTTGTTATTCCTCACCCATCATGATCCTGGAATGAAGAAACCATGGTTTCTATGATGTCCTAATGATCAAGAACAGGAGGTATATAGATGTAGAGCTCTGATGTGAACACTGGAGAGCTGTTCAGGCCCATTTTCAACCACAGTTCTAATGTGCTCAATTAGAACTCAGACAGGCATCTAAGGCACATATTGTACCTTGAACACTAATAAGATTCACTGCTTGCTTCTGTATAAAAGAACTCATACATGGCAAGTAGGCTTTGCTTTTGCATTCAGAGTTACATGTAAAGATGGACACATCTTGGCTATTGGTTTTAGTTGTGTTATGTAATTTGAACTCTTTTGTTTATCTAGTCACTACTGATTGACATTTGGGTTTGGATGGTCACAGAAAGATGCTTTGAACACTTATGCAGGGCCTTTATGTGGATGTAAAAAACTCTGCTGGGCTGTTTCACCTCTTATGCTCCCAGTAGCAGTTTATTAGGGCACATTAACCTCAACATTGGCCATTGTTTAGTTGGTTAATTTTTATTATTCTAAAAGGTATTTAAAGGTAACTTCTTTTCATTTCTCTTTTGATGATAAAGTTGAACTTCCCATATATGTCTATAGATGTAAAGTATGTTATTTTAATAGTTATATTTCATATCTTAGAATATGGATCTCAAAAGACTGCACACTTGTTTTACTCTCACATACTGTAAGGTAATGGGTTTGCAGTTGTACATTTGTTCTTTTCTCCCTATTTTGTTTTGCTTTTAGTTATGTGCACATGTGTGTGTTGGGGACAGTGTATAGAGGGAAAGCATGTGCAGATCATTAGTTCAGGTGCTTACAGAGTCCCAAAATGTCAGCTCTCCCTGGAGCTGGGGTTACAGGCTGTTGTGAGTAATATAACTTGGATACGAGGGACCCAACTTAGGTCCTCTACAAAACATCACTTCTTCTTATGACTCAGCCACCTTTTTAGTCCCTGTGTATGTTCCTTTTGTCAAAGAACTATCTTTTGCTTGATTCATCAACCTACCTCTCAGGCTCCAACTGTAGAATAGAATCTCTCCATATTATTAGATATGGTATCATTTATTTTTTATGAGACTTAATCCCTAGTTAGTTCTCTTTTTATCAAAATGTAAATTCTAGGTATTAACCCGTATAACCTTGACTGGATAGATGCTTGTTGAAATGTGTTGAGTCCTTGGGAAAGTATTAGTGAGTCCAAGTGACTCACAGAATGAACCATGCTGGTTTAGAGTTTTACAGAGCTTATGTCTACTAGCTCCTTCACTTTTACCTTAACATGGGCACTGTAATGATTCAGAATTCATTAGAAGCTTGTATTCTGTCTCTGATGATCAAAGGTTTACCTTCACTTACAAGATTTTGTTTTGTCTGTTTCACATAAGAAGAGATGAAGACTAATAAAACCCATAAAAACGAGGAAGTTTTGTGCAGCCTTAAAATAATTACTATTTTGTAGAGTTCAGTTTTGGGTTTTGTCAGTTGTTTTTTATCATTATTGAGAAAATTATGAATTTTCTTATATTATTAACATAAGACTTAACAACATTATTAGATATTAATATAATTATTAATTATTAAATGTATTAACATATATTTCTGTTTGTAATTTTCTTAATTACAATAATTTCTTATAATTACTCAGTATTATTAGCATAATATTATATTTCCTTTTGTGTCTGTAAAATTCATTAGTCCCAAATGGCCTGTTCTGCTTTCCTTCTTTCATTCTTCCTTTCTTTCACTCATTTCAGTGTTCATTTACTAAACATTTATTTAGAATCTTATATATATATATTTCCATTGGTGATGTGGGATATGGAAAAAGTACTTCATTAAAAAAAATTGACCCTGTCACTTTAAATAAGGTAGTTAAAGAAGAGGTTATATACATAGAATATAATTTTTGAGTAAAAGAACTGAAAGATATGAGTTCAGATTCTGGTATAGTTGGTAAAAATGCATCCCAGAGTATTGTAAAGGCACTGGCAATTTACCATCTGTCTTATATAACAAATCAATTGAAGAAACAGTTCATAGAATGATCTTGAGAGTTTTAGCAGGAATTTTAGTGAGAATAGCACAGAGCAAGGAAGGGAGCTAGAGGACAAGGAGAGCGGGGGGATTCCAAACAACAGAAAGCAATCATTCTGGGTAAAACACAAAGGTGGTTTGAGGCCAGAAAATAAAAGGTCTAACTCTTGTTTAGCTGGACTGCTTGGAACATAAGAGATTGCAGAAAACTGAACTCAGAGGTGGAAAGTAGGTGAGACTGTTGAAACAGTTGTAACAAGAGATTTTGAAAATTTGGGTCAAGATGATGATGGGGGAAAGATGAACCATGCTTGTACAATGATACATTTTGAAAGGAGGGCTGAAAGGACTTGATGAATGGATTAGGAAATAATAGGAGAAGTCAAAGATGAAGTCAAAGTATAAAATTGGGGCCAGTACAACAGCAGCAACAACAATAGCGGCAGCAGCAGCAGCAGCAGCAGCAGCAGCAGCAGCAGCAGCAGCAGCAGCAGCAAAAATGTAGCTGTTATTGTTAAAATAATGAGAATATAGTTTCTACATGTGAAGTCTTGGGTCTTCAAATACCCAAGTAGAAGTGATGAATTGGAATCTCAGTACAAAAATCCAGACTAGGCTAGAGATATAACCTGGGAGTTTTCTGACTATAGATGTCATTTAACACCACGTGTTTGGTTATATGTTGTAGTGGGTTGAATGAGGATGGAATACTTTGTCCCAGGTTGGTAGAATGGTGTAGGAAAGATAAGAAGGTATAAATTTGTTGGAGGAAATATGTCTCTGGAGGCAGGATTTGAGGTTTCAATGGCCCACATCATTCCAACTAATTCTTTCTCTACCTCTTGGTTGTTGTCTCAACATGAAAGCTCTCAACTACTCCTCCAGTGCCATGCCTACTTGCTGCAACCAGGGGCCAGTCCCCGAGGTTCTTAATTTTTGTTTGGTTCTTTTTGAGGCAGTAGAGGGGGAAGAGTGTTGGTAGGTATAAGACTTGGTCTTACGAGATATTTAGGGTTACTGCATAATAATAAAACATTTACCTATCTAAGTCTAATTTACTTTGTTACTGTAGCTGACCTGCCTGAGTCTCTTTGAGGCCAGAAACTGTAGTCTCTAGCATTTCAGACCTCATCATGAAACAGCAAGGTATTAAATAAAAAAATTAATTGCTAGAACTTTTCCCCCTTTTACAGATGTCTCTTACTTGTAGGCTAGGAGGAAATTTGGAGCAATACATTTCTAGTGAGCCAGGAAAAGAAAATCATGCTCACAGAAAGAAAAACTTTTACCTAAGCAAATAAGCATATACACTCATAAATTCATGTACAGACTCTCTCATGCACATTTATACATTTCCATATAAACCAGTTGAGTTCAGCTTATATACATTACCATGATTATATATTTAAACACACCTAAATACATACATATGCATTTGGAGCAAAACACCAAGCACAAGTGCAGAAAGAATTCACTCATTCTTGATGAAAAATGAACTCCAATATTTATTGCATAGAGAAAGCAAAAGCTTCGACCCTTTTGTTGCTAAATGAATTAAACCCAAGTGTGTAAGAAGAAAGCTTTGATAAGTCTCTTTAATAAGACTAAACCTGACTTGCTATTAAGAAAAGACCTGTTCTTTCCCATGGTAAGGAGAAGCCTTCCTGCTCCTTCTGCTTTCTCTGAAGCTTCTTTTTTACTCTTTCCTTTAGCATTCTGCATATTGCTCTCTTGGCTTTTTTTTTTCAGTTGCCTTACAGTTTCTAAGTTATTCCACTCTGAATTCTCCTTCTAATCTTGCTCTCTCTCCCTGCTCTGATGTCACAATAGTACCCTTACTCTCAATACCATTACTCTCAATGCTATGCCTTTACTTCTAAGTTCCTCTTGAGTTGAGTTCTGTCTAAAACATTCTCTCTTGAGTTCTGTCTGAAAAACTGTCCTCAATTCAGTTCTGTCTAAAATGTGTTTTGTCTAAAAAGGGTGTCCTCAGCTCAGTTTCCTCTCTTTGTCCTCAGCACTTATAAATCTTTCAGAATATATAATCACATGGTAAAAAGTTCACCATAAGTTTACACATAAATCCAAATAATAAAACAAATAGGAAATTTATAACAGAGAATTTTTATAAGCATATTAATTAGGAGTAATTATCTGGCTAAACATTCATCATCAGTCCCAAGCTCAACAGGATCATATAGAGTTAAAAACCCAAACTTTTTGTACCTAAGTATTAGTACAGGTAAATCCAGTTAATATTTTATCTTCTATCCTAGCACCTATAGTAAATTGTTAGATCCATTTTGCAGACCTTTCATTAATCATTTTACAACCTCTTGGAATGTGCTCTGAGTAGTAGATGACTGCTTATTATGTCAGAAGCAATTAACTCATGACACTAAAGACTGGCAGAATTCTCAATGCAGTTTTGATCAGAGAGAACCTAATAGCAGTCTCATGATAAAAGAGCTCAATAGTTACTAATATTATTTTAGGAATTCTTATAGGATAATTATTAAGGATTAAGAAATCATCTATTTGCCTATATAGCATCACTACAAGACAGTGCATCTTCATTGCTCTTCAGAGGTCTGCTCAAAAGAGTGGTTATAAATATTTAATAATATCAGGAAAAGCATATTGATAGTAGGAGTCTTCCCTAAAATGGATTTCTCCTGGGCCTTGCTTACCAGAGCAAATCAATCATAGATTTTAATCCAAAGTGGACCCATCTCAAGAAGGTCATCATATAATTATTAATTTTACTTGTCAGCCTCTGACATGCTGCCATGGTTCCCACCATGATAATTATGAATATAACCCTCTAGAATCATGAGCTTAAATAAATGTTTTCTTTTATAAGTTGCCTTGGTCATGGTGTCTCTTTGCCCCTATAGAAAAGTATCTTACTGATCCCAGGTTCATATAACATTGATAGATCCATGAGATGAGGAACATCAATGAAAGATGCTCTGAGGAGGTATAGTCTGTGAGTTGTGAGAAGCAAAGGATGACATGATCATGTCCTAGATCCAAAACTTAGAAGAGATTTCAAGTATTAGCAATAAATGTACTGGTGATTCTAACGCATCATATAATCTAAGGAACACCAATGTGAAAGTCATTGGAAGTCATGGTCATGTGAAGCTAGTCCAATCAGAGTACAGGGTCCAAAACTTTGGTTGCTAACTCTTTCAGATATAATTTAAGGATGGAGACTCCAGATAACATTTTGGAGCTTTTTTCAAAAAGTGAGGAACAATAACACAGAGTAGCTAAAGATAGATGGAGACTCAAAACAGTTCTTTTTGTTTAATAAGACAGGAGAAGGTATAGCATGTCTGTTTGCTCCTTAAATTGATTCAATAACAGAGGAAAAGGAATCAGGAGAGATGGAGGGTGTTGGCTGAGCATGGAAGTGAGAAGAAATAGTGTTTGGTGTGTATTGGAAGGGTTCAGATCATGATAAAGGAGTAGATGTATTCAGAGGAGTGAGCAGTGAGACAGAATATTTTGGCAAAGAATATTAAATTTCCTCTCAATTACCAAAAGTCTTTATAAAAAGAAAAAATCTAAATGTAACATATTTTGGCATAAAATATAAATGCCTAATAAATATTATTGAAAAACAGAAAGCTAGAGATCAATTCTTTCACTTGTCAAAGTAAGGGAACCAGGGCCAAGAACTTACAGCCAGCTGCTGGAATTATTAATGGCAGAATGTGCGGTTTCCTTCTCTTTGTGTTTTTGGTTAACTACTTTTTCATTTGCTGGTCATTAAATAATTTTCTGTTCCAAAGTAAACATATTATGGACATTAGAAGGGTTTTTAACTGTATGTATTCATGGGGGTATTGTGTGGGTATGTGCACCTGATGACTCGTGCTTATGAAGGCCAGAAGAGGGTGTTAAATCCCCTCTACATTTTTAGTCCAGATATATAGCTCAATACTTACTTCATTTTTTTGCCTCTCTAGATAGATAGATAGATAGATAGATAGATAGATAGATAGATAGATAGATAGATAGATATCCCCTCCAGGCAATGTCACAGAGGGGAATTGTCATCACAATGCCTCTTTACTTTCCTTCTTCTGAGTCTCTTATTTTGATACAGGACTATGTGTCATAACATAGCATAAACATCCAATCATTGATAAATCATCTTTAAATCAAAATAGTTTTCGAATGTTTTCTATATGCTGGACTTTGTGCTAATCCAATAGAGATTTTTTTTCCTTAAAGAAACACTGATTGTATTTTATATTTGTTCATACAAATCTAACTACTAAATTTCAATAATATTGTTTAATCTAAAACATAAGACTATGCATAGATATTCTGAAGGCATTTATAGAGAATGCAAAGAACCAAGAATATTACAATCATATTTCTTTTTTTAAACATTTTATTGACTCTTTGTAGATTTTACATCATGCATCCGAATCCCAGTCAACTCCCTGTCCCTCTCTATCTGCCCTCTGCCATTGCTACTTCTCTCCCCAAGCAAAACCAGCCAATAAGTCAGCCAACCAATCAACCAACCAACCAACCAACCAACCAACCAACCAACCAACCAACCAACCTCTATCTAACCCTGGAAGCTGCAGTGTATCATGGTTTCTCACACAGTATACTGTTTTTCCAAATATCTTGTCTTGCAAACATTCATTATAATGAGTCACTGGTCTGGTCTGAGGCCTCTGGCTTGGGCTACATCATCAATATTGTATACTCACCTGGATTCCTCTTGGACTTCCTGTCATTGCCCTGTGTCATGGAGATCTTGCAGCTTCGGTTCTAGAGGACTAACTCCTTCACTCCAGTAGTTTGTAGATGGGATAGATGTTGAGTTGGGCCAACTCAAAGCCCTGGATCTGGATGTGGGTGGTAACTGAGTTGGTCAGTTTGACAGCTCTAATGTGCTGCTACCCAGGCAATGTGCAGTAGACTCCCCCCTTTCTTGAGTGCTACAGATTGGAAGAGATAGGGCCAGCTTTCACATCTTTATGAGTGGATCACCCAAGTTCCCACCATATGGCCAGCTCTCCCATGCTATCCAGTTGAAGTGTGGGGATGACAAGGGACAATACCAGTTTTGCACATCCCCAAAACTTCAACATGGCCCCAGATGGCAAACCAGACCAGGGACATCCTCATGGCCTTTAGTGGTTACATGGGCCATGGACATCAACACAGACTCCTGCTGCTGCAGGGCCATGGACCCAGACACAGCCCTTGGTGGCAGCACAGACCAAGATCTCACTGTGGTGTCAGGTGGCCTCCTAAGCTACTTACATCAGGCTGTTCCTCACTACCCTTGATTCTCCAGTTCTGCCTCTCTTCATTGTGCAAACACCTTTCTGCTTCTCTTTATTTTCCATCTATCCACCATTTATTTACTTGTTCACAGTAGTGAGGCCTGGGCCTTTGGGGTTACTCCATAAGGAACCAGATGTGAGTTGTCTCTGATGTGTTCCCACAATCACATTTCCATAAAGCACTAATCAGATGAGAATTTAAGAAAAGGCACAGATAGCCAAGTATATAATAAAAATCTATTATATTAATTTTCAGGTATTTCTAATAAGGGGGTGTACTCAAGCTATTTCACACAACTGGAAACTTCAGGGGCTGCTTGAATTTAAACCTCACCCTTATCCAGTTCTTCTCTCATCCCCCTCCATCTTCCACATAAAATGCTGCTATTGTTGTTTGGAAGTGTTGTTTTAATATTCAGAAAGGAAGAAAGAAAGGAAGAAAGAAAGAAAGAAAGAAAGAAAGAAAGAAAGAAGGAAAGAAAGAAAGGAAGAAAACACTGTTTGCTTTTTCTTTTATTCTTTAAGAAGTTCTGTGTCTGCTGACAACATAAAAAATTTCAACTCCTTCAGTTTAAGGTATGAGCTGTGAAAAAAGGGAATGGTTTGGGAAGAAGAAGAGGAAGAGGAGGAGGAGGAGGAAGGCAAGGGTGGGGGAAAGGAGAAAGAAGAGAAGAGAGGAGAAGGGGGAGGAGAAGAGAAGGAAGAGGAGGAGGGGGATGGGAAAGGAAGAAGGGAACCAAGGGCCAATGTAGGTGAATATGGTCAAAGTATACTATATACATCTATGAAAATGTGATGAAATCATAATTTTGTACAATAACTTGCAATAATAACCTAATCCCAAGTATTTCTATTTTTTCCCCTAATTATGGTCATTGTCAAAACCATTGTGGGTTTGTGATAATGTCTTCTTGGACTGAATAGGTGGCATTTATACCTTTAAAAAATTTTAATAGCAATGAATAGCCTAGTAAGGGCACCAGTGGAAGGGGAAGCCCTTGGTCCTGCCAAGGCTGGACCCACAGTGAATGGGATTGTTAGGGGGAAGGCGGTAATGGGGGGAGGATGGGGAGGGGAACACCCACATAGAAGGGGAGGGGAAGGGGTTAGGGGGATGTTGGCCTGGAAACCAGGAAAGAGAATAACATTTGAAATGTAAATAAGAAATACCCAATTTAATAAAGATGGAAAAGAAAAAGAAAAAAAATTTTAACATAGTTAGCTAAAGCTGCATGGTTAAAATGGAAAAACTAACTCTGTCTCTGTGCATGTGTGTGTATGTATATATGTCTCCAAATATGTTTAAATGTATATTCATATGGAGGCCATAGGTTGACGTTGGGTATCTTCCTCAATCAGAATCCACCCTGTGTTTTTAGACAGTGTCCCTCATTGAACCCCATCTCACTGATTTGTCTAGGCTGGTGGCCAGGATCCTAGGGCTCCTCCTCCTCTCCCCTCCCTAGTGCTAGGTTTATAGGGCACTTCGATGCCTCTTTACATAGGTGCTAGGGATCCGAGTCAGTTCCAGCTCTGTACCAAATAGCTACTTCCCAAGTGCGTATAAATTTAAGCTAAATTTGTGATGTGTAAGATCCTTGTACAATACAGAAAAATCTTGGAGTCATGCTTCTGGTAAGTGGGAGAAAAATCAGGTAGGAGCACACTTGGAAACAGAACAAACTAACTTACTAACTAAACAGCGGTAGCCATATATGTGTATATTTTAAAGAACAGATTAACGAGGGGGAAATGTTTTAAATATTTCACTCTTAAGACATACACACAACACTAAAACATCAGCACCACTTGGGTAAATAACAATTTAATTTTTAAAAGTCCCCTAATCATAGCACTGTGCAATTACAGTTTTAATGAGTGGCTACAAACTTTAATTAACTATGCTGTGAAACGCAAACTGGCCTAAGCTACACAAGCATTATGTGCCAAATGGAACTAGCCACGTTAATTCTAGTAATCAAGTTACTACTTATAAGATTCATTTAGCATTGTCTTTTAATACATTCTATTAACATTTCATGTGAATCTCACATAAAGTGTGGACTTGCTTCCAAATTATGGGCTACAGTTCTAATAGGATCAAGGAGAAACAAATACCAATAAAGTGTAAACTCTGGGAAAGGAATCAGTATCTATGACTCCAACATGGTGAAATAGATCTGCTTGGTGTGTATGTTTATTTTGAAAGTTCAGAATTGATTCTGAGGACAGTGTGCTTAGAATGGTACAATTGAACTCATTGATAAGTCTGAACGTTTCATTTTTCTTCATAATATAATTTATGTTAATGTCTCAATATAACTCATTATGACACTACAGTCAGGACGTTGCCAAGAATACAGCAAGCATTTAATAAATATTCATATAACTAAATTCAGTCCTGCATGTCTCCATCCAAAGCCGTGAATCTCCCTCCTCTTCCCTGTCTCTGGAGTTGAGCCTGTCCATATTGTACTACGATGTGCTATAAAGTCTTTAAAATTCAGTGTATCTAAAAAGAAAGCCATTCTCTCCTTCCCTTATCTGATTCAAACCAACAACATCTGTTTAGTCATGCATGCCAGAAATCTTTAAAGTCAATTCTTTGTTGTTTACCACTTTCAGTCTCAGTCTATATCTGCTGTGTCTGCCCCTACTTTTCCTTTTCCCCAGCCTCTGACTCAGCTCAGCGTAGATGTCCACTGCCTCAGAATGTGGCCCTTGACCTCTGTATTTCTTCAGGTCATCTTTTCTGCACCCACCCTGTTAACAGGGGTAATTTTCTAAGATAAGGTTCTCAGTATTTCCTTATTGATTACTTCTGCACTCATAGATGATGGACCTTAAGTTCTTCAGTGTAATGGAAAAGAAACTCCCTTTTTCTAACATCCTTGAAGCTCACTGAAATTACAGAGACCTTAAATTTTGCCAGAAGCATCTATACATCTGTTTCTCATTTTACAATCGTTTCCAGGCATGTGTGGATTTCTATTGTTTTTTTTCCTTCAAATTTTAGTTCAAATGCCACTCTCTCTAATTTTTTTTTCTGTTTCTGCACAGGGTTAAATATTCTGCTTTAAAAATATTACTTTGCATCCTATTTTTATTTTTGTTTAGATAACCTGAATCTCCTACTAGGAGTCACTGTGATTTTTGGATGACTTTCAGCAATGGTCACTTTCAGAGAGCCATGACCAAGTGAAACTCCTATCCTGCAGTTTAGGCAGAAGAAATAGGATCCATGTTGAAGTGTTGTTTATAAGGAACAGCTTTGGTTTCTGTAGTGCTTTAAAGAAGAATGGTCTTTGTAGGCTTGTATATTTAAATGCTTTGTTGGCAGAGAGTGGAATTGTTTGAAAGGATCAGGAGGTGTGGCCTTGTTGAAGTACATGTGGTTTTATTGGAGGAGGTATGCCACAGTGTTGGAGAGGAGAGGTAGGAGGAGTGGATTTTGAGGTTTCCAATGCCCAAGACTGGCCTAGTCTCTCTCTTTGTCTCTCTTTGTCTCACTCTGTCTCTCTCTGTCTCTCTCCCTCTGTCTCTCTCTCTCTGTCTCTCTCTCTCTGTCTCTCTCTCTCTCTCTCTCTGTCTCTCTCTGTCTCTCTCTGTCTCTCTGTCTCTCTCTCTCTCTCTCTCTCTCTCTGGCTACGTGCTATCTATGGATCCAATTGTAAGGCTCTCAATTACTTCTCCAGCATCATGCCTACCTACCTGCCACTATGGTCTTTACTCATGATGATAACATACAAAGCCTCTGAAACTATAAGCAATTCTCCAATTAAATGCTATCCATTTAAGAGTTGTGGTCATGATGTCTCTTTATAGAAATAGAACACTTGCTAAGAGAATTCTTCTCTTGAGTGTACACTGCTTTCTCTTGGTTTCAGTTTCAGAGAAGAAATAGCTGCTGAGTTATATGTTGCACAATGCAAATTACTTGACAAGAAATTGAAGGAATCAAGCTGAAGGAGGGCAGGTAGGCAATGAAGTCTGTGAACAGCTTGTGAAGAACTCAATTCTATCCACAATCCCCTGAAAGAGCTTACCAGAAACTCTTTCCCAGTAATAGATAACCCCTGTCTTTTTGATACCAAAGAATATACTGTAAAATATAATTATTGTGTTTGTTTGTTTGCAATGGTTCTCAGGTATTCCAGGCTACCCTTGAATTTGATATGTAGCTAAGCTCTTTATTTTTAACTTATTACTTCATTTATTTTTATTCTTCTCTCATACAATATATCCTGACCACAGCTTCCCTTTCTTTTCTCCTTTCACTTCTTTCCCCACATCCCCTGCCCCCCAAAACCCATTGCTCCTCTATTGCTGGTTGTAGTAGCTTAGGATTAAACTCTTGATCATCAAATCCTCACCTCCCAAAGTCTACGATTTTAAACATACATCACTGCACCAGACATGACATTCTGCTTACAGTTTCATCTGAATTCTCCTATCATGTGATAATCAGGTACTAAATTAGAGAAGAAGTTCAGTATAAAAAGGAAGTCTATTGTTGTTCTCTGGCTTTTTTTTCCTACAAAGAAATTGCCTGTCTGTCTATAAGCATGGTGATCAGATTTTAACGGTCTTGTACAAATCACAACGAGATACCAAAAGCAATTTTCTCAATAGGTATTTTTCTTAAATTGTTTTCTTAAATCATTTTTCTTTTCAGCAAAGAGGGTTCTTAAAACAAAACAAAATATTTTCAGTGTGGCTTGGACAGAGTCAAAAAGAAAAGAATATAGGAGACAGAACTGGGGAAGGTATACACACACACAAAAAAAGGCCCTTGGGATATTTTATGCCAGCATAGAAACCTTGGTTTTCTACCAAGCATAGCATCATTAGTGGTACCTAACAGCTGTTTTATCCATTAGGCATTATGGGTACAGTGTCTAGATGAGTCTACCACTCTGTCAATGGAATTTTTAAAATGTGGAAAAACATACACTGGCTTTTGAAATCTGGAAAAATATCTAAAAATTTGAAAGCAGCACAAGTATAACTAAATGCCCACAGTGTAATATTACATAAAGTGTATTTTAGCTCATCTGTGCTGAAATAGGAACATTATAAATGTCAACCATGAGAACAAAATAAACATTTACCTTCAAGAAAACTCATATCTAAAATTTATGAAAAAACCTAAAATTATAGAGAAATTATATTTAAATCTGACTTGTTTTATGTTTGAAACTATATAGACTAGTAGAGTTTAAACCATAATATTGGGGGGCTAAGAATATCAATATTGACATAGTATGCTTACCAATACTCAAAGGGAACAAAACATCCCAGGGGACAAGAATGAATTACTAAATAAGCAATCCTTATGTATTCGACTATCAGCAAAATAATGCCTGCAGTTCTCTGGGATACTGAAATGTACATATATGTGATATTGGGTATTAAATATTCAGTATTATGTAGTTTCCAGGCAGCTCTGTTTTTCTTCAACTTCTACATAAGTAGCATAGAATCAAGACTCCAGCTGTGGTATATATGTCACTGGTGTACAGTTATGTCCCCTGAGTAAGGATCAAGTTTATTTTCAATGTCATAACAAGCTGTGTCTGGCAGTTCTTAAAACTAGATCCAATAAATATTTACTTGATATTTCCCTTGACAAGTGTCTAAGAATTTATTTCCTAGCTGACTAGCAGGCTGGTTTACTTTTTCTCCTTGTTAATTTTTATACCATATTGACTAGATACATATAAAACATGCACACTTATGTGCACAAACACAGACCAACATACATACACACACAATTACAGAGATCAGGAATTTCACATCTCGCAAGAAAATTAAAGTAAGATTTTTTTCTTTTGCTTTATGTTTCCTATACAACCTGGACCTTTGCCAGCCTCACCAGAATTGGATACCATCTGTGAAATTAATTTGAAATTCACTACTGTTAATTTGCCTGCCTCTAAATCTGCCATGGCATCCCTCCAAATTTATTTTTCCAACTTCAGACTTTAATTTCATTCCAAGATCCTTCTCCTGAGTATATTTTGGTCACATTCACTAGAGAAATGTCCATTATAATCATTAACCAGTCATATTTCCCATCTCTCCAATATTTCAGCCAGTCATTTGCATCTCATATTTCTTCTGTATAGTTAAGGGAGGAGAATGCCTCTTAGTTAAGCAAAAGGTGAGGACAGATTTCCTCAGTCATTAATAAAAACCATTGGTTACTACCCTTAAAAATATGTAGATGTTAAGGTTATAATTTTAAAGTTTTATACTTTCTAAAACTTTTTGTCTTAATTTGTAAGTTACTACTACGTGTTGGGAATGGTGAATGATGAGTAAGAACTTGTAGAGGGTTTCTGAGCTTTCTACCCTGGATGCTGCCTTGAAGTCACTTTTACGGATCTCTGCACAAACTACCAACTTCAACAGCTCTATGTGCACTAGTGGAATCAGTTGGTTGTAAACAAAATAGCTCAATAACAACTTCAGTGCTCTTCTGACTACAGCATTAACTCTTCCAGTAAAACAGTTATTTGACCCAGTTATGACATGAACTTTGGGACAGTCCTCTCTAATGTACTCTAAAACCAGTCATCAGGAAAGACAGAGAGATTACCACTTCTGCTGTACCTTGCTTCCACATCATCTATATAAACACGACAATCTAAATTAATAAGGTTCTATTAGATGCAGCAGATGGCATTAGCAAGAGTAGCCTTATTTATTCTCTAAAAGCTAAAGAATTTGGACAAACTTTTAAAAATAAAAATAAATAAAATGAATCAGGGGAGCTAGCCTGAGCTAATTTTTCTCAATCAGTTTCCCTTAATTTATTTTAGTATTTTAAAACATATGACAAGAATAAAAAAATTTCTGTCAAATAACTAATATGTAAAGTGGGATTGAATTTTATTTAAATAGATTTGTCATCTTTCTCCTCATTTTAAATAGTTCTTTGAGAATTTTTTACAATATATTTTTTATCATATTCACCCCTTCTCTAACTCCTCCAGATCCACTCTCATTCCATACTCAAGGAATGTGTCCTTTTAAAAAAAAGCATCAAGTATAATTTGTACTGTCCATGTCTTCTTTTATGTATGGCCTGCCAATGAATCTGTGGGTCTCTATATGAGTTGCAGGCACCTAATGCAAAAGAAAGATTCTCTGAAAAGTTTTGAAGTTTGTACTAATCCGAGTATAATAAGAAGCTCTTAGGAGTCAGTTTAATACTGCACTATTTAGCAGAGTAATAGCAGTAGGTTCTCCACTAAGACCAATGACCCTAACTCTGGGTTCATGGGTGAGCATGGGTTTAATCTTGTGAAACAGGCTCTAATCCAATGGTCAGTTACTTCCATGTAACTGTCACTATTATACAAGTAGGTCTGTCTTGCCATGCTGGTCGTTATTGTAGCTTTCTTCGTTCATAGCTGGTTAACATCAATGACTACTTCCCCATCTGGTAGAGTAATAGTGTCTCTTACCATTATTAACGCTATCCAGTAGGGATGAAGCTTCCAGATCAGTACCTGATTTATTTTTTCACGTTCTATGATTTAAGTATATTATGCCTTCAACAACTGGTTTTTATCAGGTTCAGGAGGGTAGCCAAAAACACTGGCAATAGTCTGTCCTGATAGTTTGAAAATGATGGTCATACCAAACATAAAAACACCTGATTTTAAGAAATGTTATTATATCTGAAACATTAGTAAACAAGATCAATAAATATTGAGCCAAACTAACAAAAGTAAAATGTGGGAAGAAAAAAATGAAGTTGGAGATTATAATAGATAAATATAATAGATATTATTATAATAGATATAAGAAAGACCCAGTGGATCATTAAGAGACTGCTTTAAAAATCTGGAAAAAGTAGAATTTGATAAATTCTCAGACTCTATGTCCTACAAAATCAAATCAAGAGGATGTAAATAACTTTCACAAATATGTAACAAGAAATTAAATTGAAGCACTGATAAAAGGTCTCCGAACAAAGAAAAGGCTAGGAGCGGAAAGACTCACTGAATAATTCTATCTTATTTTGAAGAACAGCAAATGCTCTTCAACCTGTTCTATCAAATATAAAGGACAAGAATACTAACAACTCATTCTATGGATTTATTATTACTTAGATGCTAAAACTAGATAAGAACACATTAATACAACATGAGAAAATTTTAGATCAGTTTTCCTAATGAGTGGAAATACAGAAATTATTGCTGAAAAACTTAGTAAAATAATTGAATAGTACATTAAAAATACCATACATCACGCCCAATCCAGAGCAAAAGGAATGCAAGGATGGTTGAATTTTCTCAAATCAATAAGAGTTATAGAGCATGTAAGTAGACCCAAGAACAGAAACAGCATTATCATCTCAGTAGAGCAAGAAAAGGCCTTTGACAAAGTTCTTTAGTGATCTTTTCTAAAAGGCCTGAAAAATTAAGAATAGAGGAACATATCTTAATATAATAGAGACTAATATTTGACAAGCCAATAGCTGGTATATAAAAGAGAAATGGGAGCATCTCCTCTAAAATCAGGATTCAGCTAAACTGTCCCTTCTTTTACTCTTATTCAATATAAAGCTTGAGATCTTAGCTAGAGCAAAAACTTTGAGTAAAGGAATAAAAGGGATACCCATAGAAAAGAAAGAAAATTATGCTCATTAAAGATGATTCTATAGTTTAAAGAGTTGAAGGATTCTACCAAAACCTCATAGGTCTGATAAACACTTAAGCAAAGTAGCACCATATAAAACTAAATCCCCAAATCAGTAGATTTTCTACATATCACTAATCAGCAATGAACTTTTAAAGAAAGAAATCAAGAAAAATTACCCACAGTATTTAATAAAGCAACTTTTTAGTAAAAAAATGTACTCACAGTAGTTTAATACTGAGGTCTAGCCATAATCAAAAGGTGACAGATATCTGTTTAGAAAACTTGAAAGGATGAATAAGTAGATTGAAAAGGGTGCTAAAAGTTGAGGCTTCCCATCCTCATTGATTGAAATTAATACTACAGAAGTGGCTATATTTTAAAAAGAAATACACAGATTCATTATCATTTCCATATAAATGTTAATGACATTTGAAAGAAATAGGCAAACAGAAACTCTAAAAAACATACATCAGTAATATACCAACCACACCCTTGGACAAGCCTCATGAGTCCTTGACTAACTGAAAATAGTTTTTGCGGGCATTTTTGGTTTTATTTTGTTTTGCTTATTTTTTGTTTGTTTTGTTGTTGTTGTTGTGTGTATGTGTGTGTGTGTGTGTGTGTGTGTGTGTGTGTTTTGTGTCTTTTTCCCTCAAGAGAAAAAACATGAAGTCAAGTGGATATGGAGGATAAGCATCTGGGAGAATTTGGAAAACAGCAAGACATATATTGTATTAATAATTTAAAAATAAAGCTAATTTTACAAAAGGATCCCAAATGGGCAATAAAACTACTAGAAAGAGAAGTAATGAAATAGCACAAATCCATCTCACTGTCCAGTGTGGTGGCACAATAACAAAACCTTTACAGTACTATTACAACACAGACAGAATAGAAAGAACACACAGAATAGGGGAGAATAGAATGAACTAGAAAAGAGGGCATAAACAGTACCCTACATGGCTCAATGTTGGCACAGTTGCCAAAACTATACATTGGAAAAGAGACAACCTCTTCAACAAATGGAGATTAAGAAACTGGACATAGAATAATGAAACTACTCTCCCGCCTCTCATGCTTTACTAACTTCATTTCAAAATGAATCCAAGGCCTTAATTTAAAAAAAAAAACTGAAAATATCTATCTTCTAAAGGAAAAAAAATCTCTTCAACATATGTGCTTAAGCTAGGATATCCTTAAAAGGCCTCCAACAGCTCAGAAACTAATTGGAAAATCATAGAAAAATGGACCTGTATGAAATGTGAAAGTCTTGGAAGAACAAAGAGCAAGAATGAAAATGAAGAGACCACCAAGCATGTGAAAAAAAATCACCAACTGTACATCTGAGAAAAGAGCAATATCTATAAAGAAGTAAAAAAAATCACCAGAATAAAAATTTTTGCCCAATCAATAAGTTGTCAATTTAATAGAAAACTCTCAAGAGAATTGCTTGAAGCCTCAAGCTCAATTTCATTCCAATCAGAATGACTACCATTTAGAACACAAGAGAGCAGATGCTGGCAAGGAGAGAAGGATAGAAATGGGACTCCTACACAAGGGAATGTAAATAGTAAAACAGTGGTAGAACTCAGCCTGAAGGCTCCACATACCAAACACAATAAAATTCACAGTGAAATTACTGTGTAATTCATCTAGACATTTGGTATGTGTGATGTTTTGGATAAGTATGACTCCAATAGGCTCCTATATTCTTAAGTCATCAGGCAGTGACACTACTTGACAATGAATAGGAGCTATGGCCTTGTTGAAACAGGTATGACCTTATTGGGGAAAACGTATCATTGGGAGTAGATATTGAGGTTTCAAAAACCAGAGCCAGGCCCAGTGGCTCTCTCTTCCTTGATGCCTGTGAATCTCCCAGTTACTTCTCCAGCACAATGTCTGCTTGTGTGCTGCCATATTCCCCACCATGACTAAACATGGACTAAACATCAGAAACTGTAAGCCAGACTCACCTAAAATGCTTTCTCTTTTAAGATTTGTTTTGATCATAGTGTCTCCACAGAAATAGAACAATAAGGCAGTATGTATCCAATGGAATTTATTCATACTGCATAGAAGCTTGTGCATCCATGTTCAATAGTGAACCACTATTTACAAAGCCAAGATATAGACCCAACCAATCAAAATGTCTATCAATAGATAAATATATAAAGAAACTGAGACATCTATCTATCTATCTATCTATCTATCTATCTATCTATCTATCTATCTATCATCTACTTATTCACCCATATATCATCTCTGCGTATGTGAGATGAAGGCAGAAAGAGGACTATTCAGAGTAAGGAGACTGGTGGGCATGGGAAGTAGGGGCACAAGGGAGTGGATGTGAGCAAAGTACAATGATACACACACACATGAACATGCCATATTAATTCTACTATGTTGCATGCTAACCGAAAGTATAATGAAAAGAGGAAACAAAAAGTATTTCTCAACAAGCACAAAGGGTGTGATTAGCTGATAGTCTTTAATGATCTGCTTCATTGTGAGCTATCGTACCTCTTCAGTAAAGTTTGCATAGTTCCCAAACAGGTTCCTGACTAATGTCTAAATATGGTGTTAGCATAGCTTATCTATGTTCATTATCATAACATGCTCTAAATGAGTGATCTCTGCTCTGAATATGTCCATTGGACTGATACATTTGCAAGCAACTTTCTTAGTCTAGTGGGCCCCTGCTTGCAACCTTATTTTCTTCCTTTGGCAATAGTCGCTTTTCAAGAAATTTCTTTGATTCATTTGAGCCTTTCCTTCTAGAACAGCCCATGATGGCAGAGTTGGTACCCAGAGTAGTTAGATGGAATTTTGGAACTGGACTTTCACTGGCTTACTGCTCATGATGAACAAGTCCCTCACCATACAATGGGTCTTGGCCTTCAGAGAATTATGGAGGTGGTTAATGAGTATGCATTCTCACTGGAAAATAGATGAATTGAAGTAAAAGATGAACAGTCCCTGTGGCTGTCTGATTTTTAAATGCTCACTCATAATGAGATGAGATGTTCAGTAAGGGTGGTGTCCTAGAATATATGTACTGGCCAAGGTGCTCAGTATATCTTAGGAAAACAAAGATCAAGAAAAATGGAATCAGATGGCTAAGTTTCACTAAATATTTTTGATTCCTAAAGAAGTCCTTAGGTTACATAATAGGCCTACAAAAGGATGGAGATCAAACAAACAATTTGATAGAATGGCTGAATTCCAAAGACGGTTGGATGTTCAGGTGAGGATGATCAACTCCGTGAACGTCAAGACCCTAGTTGAAAACACCTAGCAATGTGGCACATAATATTCAAAAATGTGGCTGTAGATTTCATCTGATCTTCTGAATTTGGAGAAGTTGAGAACTTCTCCCCTAAGACCTAGTTTATCCCTCCAAACTCAGGGGACAAGACCATAGATAGCACACTTAAGACACTTCTAATGCACTTCTAACTCCAGTTTAGGTGAAAGTGTATCTGTTAAGGGAGAGGAAGGAATCTGTTCAAAAGAAGCTGTGGGTCTTAACTATAATGTTCCAGGAGGGACTAGGGTCAAACCTGGGAGGCTGCAAATACTAGATTAAGGAGACCGCCATTCATATGTTTTGCCAGTGAGAAGGCACGCTCATTAACCACCTCCATAATCCTGTGCAGGCCAGCATTGGCTGTTATGCTGGCCATACCTGTTCTCGAAAAAGAAATATTATTTTGTGGCCAAACCACATATTCAGCTGTAACACAGGATGCATTGTTGAAAGCAACACCAGCATCATTATGGAGTTCCATGCTTGCTCTCTTCTGTAGACTAAGGACGGAGACAGAAGAAACCATTATAGAAACCAATTTACTGATAGCCAGGGGTAGAACAGATTCCTAAAGCAATAGATGTTAGTAAACAGTTTTTTTTACACTAAAGGCCACAAGATAATATGTGAATATATTTTTCAAGAGCAGACATGGTCAAAGTGATAGCCAATGGGTCTTGACCTGCAGAGAATTATGGAGGTGGTTAAGGAGCATGCACTCTCACTGGCAAATAGATAAATTGCAGTAACAGATGAACAGTTCCTTAGGAGGGGGCTGAGGTCTGTTGTTCAAATAAAGCCATATTTGTTTAATAAATTTTGAACCTAAGATAGTTTGAAAAGTAGGATCTGCTCAGTGAATAGGATAGGAAGCTTAGGGGGCAGTTCCTGTTACCCACCACAGGAATCATTTCAGTACTTAAAACCCAACAAAACAGATAGATATGTGGCTTTGTATCGAATAAAGCATGATCCTGAACTGTCTTGCATCTGTTTGCAAGTAGGATCTGTATTGACATGAGTATCTAATAATATAAAGCATCTTTATGTTACAGAGGAGTCTAATGGCGGCATGTAATGAATCTTTGCCAATTATGGCTGTTGACCTACTAGATCTGTAGGCTCTTAATGGTCCTAAATGTATCATTGAGAATTACATAGTATTTTGATGTTTATAATTGAAACTGATATGTACTAATTTTTACATTGCATCTGACATTATGGCAAAATAAAAATTGAGTTCTTTTTGAGTCTTTCTTTCTTTATTTTTTAATTGCATTTTTAATTTATATTTTAAATGTTATCCCCTTTCCAAATTTCCCCTCCAGAAACCCACTATCAACCCCCCACTTCTATCATGGGAGTGCTCCCTCACCCACCCATCCATTTCCTCCCAACTCCCCACCCTGACATTCCCTACACTGGGGCATCAAGCCTTGATAGGACCAAGGGCCTCTCCTCCAATTGATGCCCGACAAGGCCATCCTCTACTGGATGTGGCTGGAGCCATAGGTCCATCCATGGGTACTCTTGGGATGGTGGTTTCCTCCCTGAGACCTCTGGGGGGTCTGGTTGGTTGATATTGTGTTCTTCTTATGGGGTTGCAAACCCCTTCATCTACTTCAGCAAAATAAGAGTTGTATTGAGTAAGTTGAAGTTTCTCTTTATGCTTTGGCCATAATCATAAATAAAACAAGATATTGTACCTAGGGGGCAGATGCTGAAGATATTTTTTAAATCTAGAGAATTCTGTGATGGTGATCTCATATTCCAGTTTCATTCCATTCTGCCCATAGAAAAACGACATGGATCTTATGGACAGCACAAGTCAGTGACACTGTAGTAGTGGTCATAACTACCTCATATAGTATTGTTGCTGGAGAAGATGAATGTGGATTAAACATTACAGATCCATTGATATACCAAGGATGTTTTTGTTTTCCTTTTAGCCAGAAAAGATGGTTAGAAACAATTCCCTTTCATAAACAAACAAGCAAAAAACAAAAAAACCAGACACCTATTTTACCTACCATTTTTGCCTCAAGATAGAATTTTTTCAGTCCTTGTCATGGTGAAGTTAGCAGTATTCTAGATCCTGTGGACATCCTTCAAGGAACTATGCCAGTCATTTACATGATGGAGTGTTGACGGGTAGGCAGGGTGAGCAAGAAGGGGGCAGCATTTAGAGACTTTGGAAGGGTACTCTGCTCACTAGGAGATGAGAGATAGTCCATTTGAAGACTTAAGAATCTGCCATACTTTAAAGATCTTCAGGACCAAAGTGGAGAGTGAATTGGGTCATTTCCTTTCAAGTAAGCTGTTGCATCTAAATTCACCTTGTATCATAGGAAGCATGAGGTTTGGTCAGCCTGAAATCAATACATTCTAGTTCCAGGAATACCACTGTGGTTTTAATTAATTAATTTATAATCTTTTCTCTCCCTTCTGTCTTCCCACTCTGTCTTTCTGTCTCTGTCTCTGTGTGTGTGTATGCATGCCAGGGTGTGTGTGCATATGTGTGCGTGCATGTATGTATGCACATTTATGTAAGCATCTGTATCTCATCCTGTGCCCCAGTGCAGGTGTGGAGATCAGAGAACTTAGTTCTCTCATTCACCTTTATGTGGCTTTTAGGAATTAAACCTCCTCAGTTGCCAGACTTTCAGCACAAGAGCTCTTCACCACTGAGCCGTTTCATTGTCCTCTGACTCTTTTGACATGAAGAGTTGCCATGCAGTGAGATCAGACTAGGAAAAGGGTTTGTGGGAAGTCCAGGTTGCAGGTACTTGGGCAGGATATGAGCCAGTGGGCCATTGCAAAACCTAACACATGGAATAAGGGGACAAGGAAGAAAATAGAGGCAGAACGATGACCTTGAGTTCACCTAAAACATGTTCATCTTTTTATAGGTTATCGCCATTGCCACCAATTTCATTTTAAAACAGGGTAGCAAGAGAATCTAGCGTGGACACTATAATAAGGTCATGTGGGTTGGAAAGGACAAGGGATCTGGAAGGTGAGTTAATTGTTTACATTTCCTCACTGTGCTTCCTTCCCACATTGACCTAAAAGAGGGTTTGGAGAAGAGGATGGGTACCAGACTGTTTATTTTGTTGCTGTTGATTTCTAACTGATCCCTGGCCTCCTCCCCTTCAACCCCTACTAATTTTTCTGTGAGATGACTAGTTTACTCCCTCCTATGGAAGACTAGTAAGTGGTGTCTGCCAGTGCCTTTGTATGTACACAGATCCACACCCCCTTGCATTTCTTCACAGCTGACTAATGTGCACGGTAAGTATCACATTGTCTGTAAAAGAACCTTGAGTTCCTTGGAGACCTCTGTTATTTACTTATGTTTTGGCAAATCTTGTAGAGTCTTTTAGAAGTGTTTGATCACAAGGTACTAAAATATTTTCTAATAGGAAAAGTGAAGAAAGTATATTTAGGCCCGCCTTAAAAATTCAGGTAGACAGCAATAACACTTTTAAATGGAATAACCACAGCAAAACAAGACAGTATTTTTCAAAAACAAAATTTACTTTTACCCTCAGGATACCTGAGTCAATTCTTTGGTCCTCTCAATAGTAAGCATTTGTGAAACTGATAGACTGGCTGTATAGTTCACTTTAGAAAACAGAAACACGGTTTGCTATATTATCCTTAGCAGACGAAAAATATCACACTATCCTCTGTAACATGTAAACATGTCCAGAGGCAGCTTTGTGTGTTAGTGATACTTGTATTTTTTTTAAGCATAGGTAACCAAAGTCAAGAATTTCAGTGTGTTCTCAGACTGAGGCTGGTTTAGCTCTTAAGTAAGAGCTCCCTCCACTGGAGTCTGAATCTGACACTCTGTTCCCACTTTCCTTCCAGATCTCTCCCTGGACTCTACCCAGTGCTTGGGAGTGGAACCAGCAGAACGCTGAGCGATGTCCTTTAGGAAGGGTGCGGGAAAGCCTGTTTGTCAATCCAAGGAGGCTAGAGGCAAAAAGAAAAACCCACACAGCTCTCACTGTCATTCCTGAAGCTGTCAGTGGTGTGGAATATGTTCTTGGGAGCTCAGAGCATAAACCGACTGTAATCACATGCCTCCAAGGTCTCAGCCTAGTTTTTCATCAAACACATTTTGATGAATTATTGCTTTCAAGGGAAAGTTGGAAATGTACACCTCAAAAAAAATGTCTCACTCAGGGTTACTCTTCTTTCCTAAAGTTGCTTACAAATTTGGGCTGTATTTCTTACCTGTGAAGACTAGGGTATTCAATACTGTTTTAGGGCATTTAGGTTAATCAAATATGCTGGCTAATCCTGAGTGTCCACTTTTATTACACATAAATTGCATATTTTCAATGAATTGGAATAAAATAAGACTGGAAAGTTAAGACAAACAGTGTAGGTCATGTTCAGCTATTCTTGTGAGGTCTAAAGTTCACCACTATGAATATGCATTATTGGCTGCACAACCTTTGTTAAGTTACATAAGCATTTTGAAAATGTATATTAATCTAAAAATGGGCCTATTAACACTTTATCTACCTCTAGCACTTACTTCAGAGAGTAGGCGGCTATACAAGTGCTTTCGAGTCCTGGAAAGTGGTGCTGAAAATTGGCTGTGAAGTGGAGAGATGCTTGTGGGATGACTGGCTGTCTGAATCACATGTCCAGTCCATTCTATCCTTTTGGAGATATATTTTGTACCAAAGACTGTGGAAATACTGGTTGACGGAAGTGGCCACAAAAATGACATTGGAGCCATTAGAGATAGAAGCCATTGTCTCTTGATAAAATGAAAAACACAAAAAGGCATTAAAGTTTTGTTTTCAAATTCATTCTTTCGCACTTATTAAAAGAAAGAAAGAAAAAGAGAGATATGAATAAGTAAAAAAATGTAAAATTTCATCTTTGGAGGATTACTGTGGATTTCTTATTTGAATGAGTAAACCCCTCAAAATTATAGCAGGTTTTTTTTTCCCCCCTTCGGAGCTGGGGACCTAACCCAAGGCCTTGTGCTTGCTAGGCAAGCGCTCTACCACTGAGCTAAATCCCCAACCCCTCAAAATTATAATAGGTTGATAGAGTCACCGAAGTTTGGATTTTTTTAAAGGTACACCATCAAAGTTGATAGATGCCAATTAATGCATACGGCCTCATAAAACTATTAGATTGCAATCACGGTGCTTTGCAAATGCACACATACCCACTCTGTCAGCCTGACGATCATTTGACTCCACCCAACTTTTTGTCTTTAACCACAAGAAATCCAATCAAATTAGTGGAAACTCAGTAAATCTTGGAAACTCATGGTACTTTCATATGGTAGAAGCATGAATCTCCAGAAAACAAATTTAGGTATTGTTATTTTTTTTCAAGCACTGAACAAAACCAGGGACATATGCTACCAAAGTATATTTAGGAATTTCTACAGATACTTATTCCTTATGAACTGAAATTATTCTAATTTTTCAATAAATGTTTGTTGATGATTAAATTTCAGAACTTATTTTGTCTCCTATGATCAACACGGGTGAGAAATAAGCAATCCTTGAAAGTCAGGTTTCACTCTAGCTCACTACCTCCTAAGTTCTTTGTTGTGTCTAGTAGATTTATGAGCTGCATCCTCTGTGTTCAAATAATCCTTTGTATATTCTACTTCACATTTCATTTTTCTTACCTCTTTTTCAAGAAGACTATGAAGTCCTTGGAGGTATATTTTACATTGTTTATCTGCATCCCAGTGCCCAGTGTCACCACCATAAACTCTCAATATACTGTTATACAATGGGAGAGTATAAAAGGAAAATACCTTAATATTTCTCTCCACTTTGTTCAGATCCTGGACGTGCTACAACATCATAGCCTCGGGAAATATTCATAAACACACGGACTACCTTTCAATTAAATTTGCCTATAAACTCCATGAAAACTCCTGAACTTCCCAAAGGATAAAAGTAAATGGTAATTTAGGGAGGTTTTTTTGTTTGTTGTTGTTTAGGGCTGGAACATTTGAAGTGAGCATCTGGGACTATATCCTCCTTGCACTTTGTTCATACATAAGGAGAAATGAAAATTCTGGAAAGACATCTGTATTGTAAATCAAAATACATTGCTGAAATCAATGTTGAGTTGACATTCTGCTTGCAAATATTCTTTTGAGATTGGTTCTTGTAAATCTCTTTCCCATCTGGTTTTTATGTCTGCTCTGGGACTTACATGCACAGAATTGCCTAGGACCTGCTCAGAATGTTGAAATAAAGTGTGTACTTTTTAATAAAAGGTTGGATGGGGCCAAGGAAGATGCTCATATTTAAGCTGCTTGTTTATATTGTATCTCAGCTAAACTTTTAGAAACTTTAGGAATTGTTTTCTTAGAATAACACAGCTTATTTGAAGCTGTAAGATAATCCTATCATGCCACGTATAGTTTTGTAAAGAACATTTGCTGAAAGGATTTTTTTTAAAAATTTTTAATTATAGGAAAAGTGAGCAACGGAGAAGCATTTGTGATTGCAGTTTCTTTGCTTCCCATAATTGCACCATTCCCATTAAATTAATGATGGAGAGAGGAACCATTGTTTATAGGAAGGGGCTTTCTTTATTGGAAGCTAGCTAATTTGGGAATGTTAATCTCTCCTTAAATGACAAGTTTAGTGGAGGAAAAGAAAAACTCTCAGTCTGAACTGTGTCATTATAAATTGAGCCCTGGATTTTGACTTAACATCTGGAATTGATATCCATCCTTGAGCTTTATGAGGGAATGGCCGTGTGAGTGCGAACATAATCCCACCCCTATCATAGCACATTTACTCAGCTCTCATCTTTAATCACAGCCCAACTGCTAATCACTACACAGAAATCTAGTATAGACTCATACAAGAAATGGAGCCATCATCTTATTCCTTGGAAGCACAAAATTGGCCCTTGTTCCATACATAAAGCAGGTGTGTGTGTGTGTGTGTGTGTGTGTGTGTGTGTGTGTGTGTGTCTGTGCATGTGTATGTTCATGTGTGTGTATACCAAGAAAGCTTGAAAGCTGCTGGATATGACCCTGAATATCGTCCATTTTGAAAACAAATGTAAGTAGACCCACTACAGCTGAAGAAGTCTCTGTGAAAGAGGGAGATAAATATCTGGACTTGGTCAGTTGTTTCTCTATTCTTTTTCACTGATGCAACACAGAATAAGAATTATGGAAAGAATAAGATTATCTAAAGTCTTACTCCTTACAATTTTTCAGGGATCACAATTGTGTCAGGGTCTCTCACAGTGGAGTCATCATTCTTGGATTATTGCCCAATCTCCTTCATCTAAGACCTCCTAGAAATGAACAAATTGGTCAGTGTACTATTATGTGTCCAAGTTTTAGAGATTTCATTTTAAAATAGGATAGGACAAGCCATTAGCAAAGTGGAACATTGCAAAAACTTCCCATCAGTCCCTTATTAACCATTAGGGATTTTATAATCATGTTTTAAACCTGGATGGTTTTCAGGGATTGGCATCTGAATTTAGAGTTTCCTTGCCTTTCTTTAGTGTAGATCAGTCATTTTCAAAAGCTTTGTAATCCACAACAAAGAGCTTTTTGCCAAGGGTGATTGTTTATGAGTGTCCTTTTATAGTTTTACTGAAAAGAGACTCTTACCTTGGCTTAATTTACAACTCCCTTGAACCTGCTCCCTCAGGCTTTGACCTGGTGCAGAAAGTTTACCAGTATGTTCATTCTGCATACATTTTAATGAGAGACCTCACATTATCCATCATGTGAAATCATGGGTCCTGCATATCTGCACACTGCACTTACGTTCTTCCCAAATGTATGTGATCAGTGTTAGTTTCTCTCAAGCTTTTTGGGAGTTCAGAATTAGGTGAGCATTCCATTCTTGAAGCTGAAGACAAGGATCTCACCATATACATTATATCCCTTACAACTTGTGTTATTTGACCAAACTTTTCGTGGGGAGGTGTGAAATGATGTCTACTCACCCCGATAAAGATCCCGTGACAGACCAAAGTAAGGAAACCATCAAGAGCCAATTTGATGAACCAGTGGTTTTTATTAGCATTGCTTCCAGGAATATGGGTGAGGGGTTGCTTACAGAAGCAGAAATGACTTAGTGACAGGAACTGTATCGCCAAGCCCTAGCCTAACTTTGGTAACAGCTCACAAAGATGAGAACCTAGAGCACATTGCTGAGTTTTGCTTCCTCCAGTCTGCTGTTAGGAGTCCTCTTTGTAGCTCAACTTTGCTAGTCTGGAAGGTACTCTCAGCTTTTATTGCTTACTCTGAAAGGGAGAGGCCTGGTGAATCTGGTCAGTTTCAGGCAGTTCCTGAAGCTATTTTGACTTGTTTACCTTCCTGCTTTTGGAGATTCCCTACAAGATGAAATATCTCAATTACTGAAGAATATTAGTTATTAGAATATTAGAATATTATACACAATAGTTGGCTATCCAGTGTCACTTAAAATTGTACCCTATAGAGCACACATGTAGCTTGAAAATGTTTTCAATTAAGATTCTATAACATCATGAAAGAGCAATCTTAGTAGCTAATGAGTGGCTAGTCCTTCTGATTCCTAACCACTTCCGGTTTAGACATCTTGTACTGGTGGTGCATTCTAATTCTTCATTATCAGTTTGTCAGGCTGTGTTAACCCTGTAGGATACTCTATATGGTTCTCCTCCCATGCTTCATCCACCATGTCACTTGGAGACGTCTTTAATTTTCTATTAACCATTATGGGGAATTATCTGTTTCTTTCTCAATAGTCTGTAAGTAAATCAAATGACATTTGAAAGGAAATATAGCTGATTCTCCTTAGTCATATCCTTATTTGTTTATATAAAATAAGAATGCTCATGAGTTTTCCTGTAATGATTAAATATTTGACTGTTTATATATGTATGTACATGTCCACATGTATAGAGTGTTTTGTTAGTATATGTTTATAAGGTTATTAGTGATGCTCTAAGACAGATTCCATGCCTGGCCATCTCAGGAGTTGTTTGCTGGAAAATTTGCACAAACAAGTCATTTAATGCCAACCACTTTCTCTATTACACTGAGGCATTGCCCTATTAAGATGGCTGTAAAGACAATAAAAGCTAACTTAGCATAGATCATGTCACTTCTGAAGTTGTCTGTGAGATAATAGGAACCTCTCTGGACTATAGAGAGGAACCATCAAGCAATAGAAAATGGTGCCAATAGCTTACCGCTCTTGAGAAACCTTTTTTTTTCTTCAAATTATACAGCAAAGGCATATCCTCAAACAAAGTGGGGTAAAGACTTGTTTTATAAAGTAGACGCATTTGGAAGCTTTGTCCATATGAGTAAATAAATAGATATTCTGGTCAACTGAACCTCACAAACTTGGAAAATGGGCAAATCGTCAAGAGTTAAGAGGTAAACAATTAATTGGTCATCCTTCCAAATAGTTTCAAAAGTCAGAGATTGCCATCTAAGAAGCCAGCTGCTACAGTATTTGCTGTGTAGACAGACAGAGTAATGATATGTAACAGGAAATTAATAGGTGACTCATTAAACATTTAGGTCACCTTTAAACCTAACAACATAAATGCAGAGAAGCTTTTCCTCATGCTTGTTTTAGTTGATATTGCTACTTTATCAAGATTCTATTGGTAAAGATGCAAAGGGTACTCCTTCCGCTGCACTGATCTATATATTACAAAAGGAGAACACAGACCATCTCTGTAATAACTTCTGGAGGACTCATTCATCTCCTGACATGAAACACGGTTTCTGTGAACAAAGCAGTGGTAAGAAAAGGAAAAGAAAAAGGAGCAGAAAGTCTTTAATATTCTCTCCTTCATCGAGGCCTGATGTGGTCCTTAGGAATATCTTTGCTTATGAGGGTTTTTGAGTCTTCATTCAAGCACATGTTAAAAGTTAAAAATAATGACAGATGTTTAAATATCTTTAAAAGTTCTAGAATGGTTGATTTGTGGCTTTTATGTATATGTTCATATATACATATAAATGATCATGCATGCCCATGTGGTTAGTCTTCTATGGATTTAAGAATATTTAAGATGAAAGGAGACAGATAACCAGGTAGACTGCCTACAGATCATCTCTCTTTTTATTCCTCTGTTGCCACAGATCCAAAACCTCAGTCTCCTTCCCAGCTCCGTAGCAGAACACCTGCAGCAAATCAGCCTTCTTCGTCCCTTCCTCCCATCTCCTGTGGCTACCACAGATCACCTAACCAACCTGGGCCCACTCATTTCTCAGTCCCATCCAGAAACCCCAGTGAACACCTCCTGCTATAGACTGAAAGCAGATCCACACCTCTCCTTTCCCCCCAAGATCCAATCCCCAGCCTCAGCCGCCTCTCTGTAGTAGAAAATCTGCTGCAGTCTCCCCTTTCTCTCTGACCCCATGCCCCATGGATCACAAATATCTTCGCCTCCAACCTTTTTTCTCTCAATTCATTCCAGTTTCCCAGTCTCCAACACCAGGAGACAATTACTAGGAACACACCAGCTGAGCGGGGAGGGGTGGGGGCAGGCAAACAGGTAAGCCTCCTGAAGATCTTAATCACTCCCTCCCTCTTTCCTTCCAAATCTAGTCCTCCAGTCTCATCCCAGGTCTGCAGCACAGTTCACTTGGCAGTCTTTTCTGGCTCCTTGTTCCTCTCTTCGGTGGATCCCACAGATCGTTCTCTTCTAATCTCTCCAACGCTGGTCACAATATCTCAGCTCCCATCTCCATCAGGAACCCCTTGTTACCCCAGAGGTCATGCTTGCCAGAAAACCAGGTAGGCTGCCTACAGACTTCTCTTTTCCCTCTGTCCCCCAGATCCAATACCCCAGGCTCATCCACTCATCCTCAGCTCTTTCCCAGAATACCCACTGCAGCCTTCCTTCCTGTTCTGCCCACATCTCCTGCGGATCCCTAGCTTTTCTTTTCTTTTTTTAAACTTTGTCACTGCTGCCAACTCCAGCTGGCAATCCTCATGAACCCACAGACTGTGGGGAAACCCTGCATATTAAGTCAGACTCTACCATGATTGGATAACTCCTCAGAGCTCAGCACAAAATGGAGGACCCTCTTTACCGGCAGGGTTTCTGACTCTGAATTTGTCTCTGAATTTTTCTGCAGATTCCGACTCCCCACACCCTCTACCTAGGTAAAGTTGAACAGACCTTGGCTTTCCTACAAACTTTCCCCTCCTCCCAGCAAGAACTGGTCCAGCAAGTACCTGGGATTCCTGGAATGCCTCTCCATACAAATGAGGCATTCACAGAACTTTAAACTCTATCTAATGATTTTAATTTACCATGAAAACTCCTTCCCACTCTCTAAAGTCCATATATATATATATCTGTTTTACCCCAAATAAAGGTATGCACACAGATTAAGATCCCCTAAGAGAACTGTTTCATTGAAAACTATTAGAGAAGGCCATGGTCTAAAAGAACTGTAACACCAAAGTCTCTGAAAACTTCTCGGCTCCCTGCCCCCCACCATGTCCTGGAGGATGCTGCAGAACCCTACCCATTCTGGACTCTGCTTCCCCGTTCCAACCCCGTGTGCTGCAGACATCCTGAGAGGAAAGAAGTGGAGGACATGGAACCACAGCTGGATCCCACAACAGATCAGGTCTGACAGGAAAGCAGGTAGGAAGCATGTAGGTTGCCTTTAGACTTTCCCCTCTGTTTCTATAGATCAAACCTCCTAGTCTCACCCCCAGCACTATACCAGACCATCTGGGGTGACCTCTCTTCACTGACTCCCCCCATTCTAAGGGAGAGCATAAGAATATCCTTGCTGAACCCTCTTTTTTCCTCCTTCCTATGGACCCCCTCAGACCCCTAGCTTATCCTCATTCCTAAGTGTAGCTTCCAATACTCAGAAATAAATTTTACGAAGATCCCTGAGCAGATATAACTGTTAGATCAAAAAAAAAAAAAAAAAGTCCTACTAGACAACACTCAGGCATCACGCTCTGAAAATTCAGAGAAGATACAGGAGCAAAACACCCACCCAGTGTCCAGAAATCCAGAAATTAGCAATTAGGCATATAATTAACCCAATCCCAGATGCCTACTTGCCAACACCAAATACAATCAATAACAGCCAGGACAATGGGTCTCTGTCAGTACCCAGCCATCCTACCCCATCAGGCCCTGAGAATGTCAACATAACAGAAGCACAAAAAGATCTTAAAACTGCCTATATGACGATGAAAGGGATTCTTAAAGAGGAAATTAATAAATACTTAAAAGAAATCCAGTAAAACACAGTGTAGGGAAATGAATAAAACTGTTCACAACCTGAAAATGAATAAAAAACACAAACTGAGGGAATTCTAGAAATGAAAAATTGTAATCTCAGTACATAATAAAAATTTAGGAATTCAAACAGAAACTACAGAGGCAAGCTTTTCCAACAGAATATAAGAGATAGAAAAGGGGCTGGGATTTAGCTCAGTGGTAGAGCGCCTGCCTAGCAAGCGCAAGGCCCTGGGTTTGGTCCCCAGCTCCGGAAAAAAAAAAAAAAAAAAGAACCAAAAAAAAAAAAAAAGAGATAGAAAAGAGGATCTCAGGCATTGAAGATACAGTAGAAGAAATGAACACGTGGGTCAAAAAAATGTTAAACCCAAAATATCCTGACAAAAGACACTCAGGAAATCTGGTATGCCATAAAAAGTCCAAACCTAAGAATAATAAGGATAGGAGAAGGAGAAAAAACAGAGTTCAGAGGCATAGAAAATGTTTTCAACAAAATCATAGAAGAAAAAATTCCTAACCTAAAGAAGGAGATTCCTATAAAGAATTACACCTGATTTCTCAAAGAGGAGTCTAAAACCCAGAAGATCATGGACACATGGGCTGCAGGCTCTAGGATACCACAGATGTTAGCCCAGACTACTATACCCAGCAGAACTTTTAATCACCATTTACCAGTATTCTCAATTTATGGGCAACAACCCCCTTGGTAAACATCTAGCTCTGAAAATATTTCCAATATGACTTATAAAATAGCACAATATTATTTAAATATTTTAAGAGATTATTTATTTTAATATTTTAAATATCATTATTAAATATTTTAATATTTATTATTTAAATATTTTAAAAGATTAAAGGCTAAAACTTAAACATTTTTTATATTTAATACAAATACACTGTTTTGACTTAAATAAGTGGCAAGCAAGGCGGTTTAGGGGTTTACAAATTCTATCTAAAGGTTTGGTTCTAAGGAAGGACAAGAATTTTTCCTTTTCTTTCTTTTGGCTGTGGAGGAGTCAGACAATGTGCATCCTTTGATATTCTGTAACTCGTGGTATAACAGGCACGGCCCGAGAACTCCCCAGCTTCCTGTCTGCACTTGCTGAGTGCTGGATTGTATGTGTATGTATGTGTATTGTATTGTATGCTGCCATATTATCTAGACATGAAGTAGGTTTCAATCATTAGGTAGACACATGAAAAGGTCACATCTTGGAAAGTATCGTGTGTTTTTATGTAGAATGGGTGGAAGAAGATAAATCTTGGGAGGTTGTTTGTGGATGATGGTTTCTTCAACTTGGGTGATAAGAGTGGAGGCACTGAGAAGTAAACAGATGTGAGATGTGGTTAAGGGGTAAGACTGAAAAACATCTGTGGACTAGATTAAGTGTGAAATCAAGAAACAGAAAGATGCCAAGACCTAGGTTCCTGAAATGAACATGAGATGAAAAATATTAAACAATGGGGGAGAATATTTGTTGGACTCCAGGTGAATGCTTAAGAAGAAACAAATTTATTTTAGAATAGATTACAGTTGAAATACCTGTGGGCTGACAAAAAGAGTGCTAGAGATAATTAAGGAGGACAAGGACAGACCTAGAGTAAATGTGGTAGAAAGAGAGGGAGGGAGATTAAGAGAGACAAAAGGATACACAATATGCACACACACACACACACACACACACACACACCTTTAAACAACCTCAATTTTTAAGACAGATTGTGTATGAAGTTTCCAAATGAGTCTGTTCGTGACCGAAGTTGGATAACATGTAATTAGAAAAGCTAAGAGTATTCTCAGTAGGAAATGTTGATAAAAAGGCACGTACAAGGACTGTGAAGTGTACATGGGATTTAGCAATCAGGATGGAGAGCAGACATGTGCAGCCATAGCAAGGGCAGATTTAGTTGAGTCACAGGAAGAAAAGACAGATTGCAGCCACATGACCTTGTCTTGATCCCAAGCATTGAGAGTGGGAGTCTTGAGAACTGAGAGGTGGTCAAGTGCTCAGAGCGAAAACAATTAGTTGCCAAGAGTGAATGTGAAGTTAAAATATGGGAAGATGGCAGGCTCTGGGTTCCTGGAATAAAAACCAGAGGAATAATCTGAAGCGATGGGGAAGTGTATTTGTGCTGCAGGTGGGGGCACCACAGAAATGCACACTGCTAACGCTCAGAGTAAAAGTTGGTATTACATGGGAAGAGACAGGTCAGGATATTGTGAGGCAACTGTGGTGGGGAGGCTGCTTTTGTGACATTGATTTTTAAAAATGGGAAGGGAAGCCCTTTTAAATGTATGCAACGAGTGTCAAGGGAGAGTAATATTTTGAAGATATTACCGCATTGTGGAGAAAACACAGAAATAGTTGGCAGGAAGACAGATGCCAGAATGAGAGCAGAAAAACATATTGTAAGTGTGCAAGGACAGAGGTGCAGACCTCAGAGAAACAGCAAAACACCCGAGATGTGAGATGTGTTATGGCAAGGACACTGATGCCAGAGTAACAACAGAAACACAGTCCAGATGTGCCAGATAGTGCTAATTATTTTATTAAGTTATGTATTTACTTTATATTCCAATGGCAGCTTCCCCTCCCTCCTCTCCTCCTAGTCCCTACCTTTGACCTCCCTCCCCCATCTACCTTTCTTTCCCTTCTCCCCAGAAGAGGGCAAGCTTCCCTTGGATATCACTCAGCTTTGGTATATCAAGCTGCATCTTCTGTTGAGGCTAGACAAGGCAACCCAGTTAGGGGAAAGGGATCCAAAGGGAGGCAACAGAGTCAGAGACAACCCCTGCTCCCACTTCCGGAGTTCAACATGAAGACCCAGCTGCACAACTGCTACATATGTGGAGAGTAACACATTCATGCCTCCGTTCATGCCTCTAGTTTGCACTTCTGTCTCTGTGAGCTCCTATGGGCCTAGATAAGTTAATTCTGTAGGTTTTCTTGCAGTGTACTTGATGCTTCTGGCTCCTTTAATCCTTTCTCCCCCTCTTCCATGAGATTCCCCAAGCTTCCTTCAGTGTTTGACAGTAGGTCTCTGCATAAAGTTTCACCAGCTGCTGGGTGAAGCCTCTCAGAGGACAGTTATGTTAGGTTTCTGTCTGCAAGTATAGCAGAATATCATTAATAGTTTCAGAGGTGTGCTCCCTATCATGGCATGGGTCTCAAGCCTGGCCAGTTGTTGGTTAGCCCTTCCCTCAAATTCTGCTACATCTTTTACGCCTGCACATCTTGTAGTTAGGATAAATTGTTGGTCTAAGGTTTTGTAGCTGGGTTGGTGTCCCCATTCCTCCACTGAAAGTCTTGCCTGCTTACAAGAGTTGGCTGGTAGAGGTCCCATATCCATCACTGCTAAGAGTCGTAGCTAGGGACACCTCACAAATTTCTAGGAATCTCTATTTTCCTATGTTTCTAGCTTATTCAAGAAATAACTTCCCCCACCATAAAATTGTCTCTTCTAGTACTCTCTCCCTTTGTCCTGCATCCAACTCATCCCTCTTGTTCTCATCTCTACTATGCTCCTCAACCAATCCCCTCATTCCATCATGTCCAATGTCTATTCAATTACACATTTATAGTGAGATTGAAGTATCACTCCTTGGCCCCTACTTGTTTCTTAGTTTCTTTGGATCTGTAATTTATAGCATGTCTATCCCATACTTCATGGCGATATTCACTTGTAAATGAGTACACACCATATTTGTCTTTCTCCATCTAAGTTACCCCACTTAGAATGATCTTTCCTAGTTCCATCCATTTGCCTACAAATTTCAAAATGTCATTATTTTTAGTGGCTGTGTAATATGCCACTGTGTAAATGTATCACATTTTCTTTATCCATTCTTCAGATGAGGGACATCTAGGTTGTTTTCAGCTTCTGGCTATTATGAATAAAATGTTATGAACAAAATTAGATGCAGATAAAGCCTTTGACAAAATCCAACACCCCTTCATGATAAAAGTCTTGGAGAGATCAGTGATACAAGGCACACACAAAAACACAATAGATGTAATATATATTGCAAGTCTATAGCCAAGATCAAATTAAATGGAGAGAAACTTAAAACAATCCCACTAAAATCAAGAACAAGACAAGGCTGTCCACTCTCTCCGTATCTATTAAATATTGTACTTGAAGTTTTAGCTAGAGCAATATGACAGCTAAAGGAGTTCAGGGGGATACAAACAGGAAAGGAAGAAGTTGAAGTATCTCTATTAGCAGGTAATATGACAGTATACAAACGTGACCTCAAAGATTCTATGAAGGAACTCCTTTAGCTGCTAAACATCTTCAGCAAAGTGGGTGGATACAAAATTTAAAATAATCAGTAGTCCTCCTATATATAAATGATAAACAGGCTGAGAAAGAAATTAGGGAAACAATATCCTTCACAATAGCCATTAATAATATAAAATACCTTGGTATAACTCTAACCAAGCAAGTAAATACCTGTATGACAAGAACTTCAAGTTTCTGCAGAAAGAAATTGAAAAATATATCTTCAGGATACACTAAACCTGGTAAAGAAAGGGAAATATTCTTGAATGCACTGACACAGGAGACAACTTCCTGTCCAGAATACCAACAGCTCAGTCACTAAAATCAACAATTAATGAATGGGACCTCGTGGAACAGGAAGTCTTCAGTAAGGCAAAGAATACCAACAAAACAACAAAACAGCACTCCATAAAATTGGAAAAGATTTTCACCAACCCTACATATGACAGACAACTGATCCAAAATATATGAAGAAATTAGGCACCAACACACCAAATTTAAAACCAAATAACACAATTTAAAAAATGGATACAGAGCTAAATGAAAATTCTCAACAGAAGAATTTCTAACAGCTGAGAAACACACACACACACACACACACACACACACACACACACACACACAGTTTAACATCCTTAGTCATCAGGAAAATGCAAATCAAAACAACTCTGAGATTCTTACACCCATCAGAATGACAAGGATGTGGAGTAAAGGGAACATTCTGCCATCTCTGCTGGGAGTGCAAACTTGTGCTACCACTTTGGAAATCAATTTGACAGTTTCTCCAAAAACGAGCACTAGCTCTACCTCAAAACCCAACTATACCACTCTCGGCAGCATACCCAAAAGGAACTCCACTGTGTCACAAGGACACTTGATAACTTTTTTTTAAATTCAATCAATTTAGCTGACATAGCATGTAAGAAGGGAGGCTCCACGAAGGCTCTGGTATGTTTTTGCTTGTTTTTTTTGTTTGTTCATTTGTCACTAGTGCCTGCCTATAATTGTGCTTTCTGCTTCAAAAATATATGGTAATCAGAAAAATAAGCTAGGTTTGTCTGTCACAATTTTATTGGTGACTGAACTGAGAATTAGCGAGATTGGGCAATTTCTCAATCACAACCGAAATGAGTAAGGACTTCCATTTTCTTCAGAGTTCAAGATTCTTGATTAACATGCCAAGCTGCCTCTCCTTTGGAAACATTGGATGATGCCATCATTTTTTAAGGAATTTTAGGTTCAGCATCCTACATTCATGGTGCTAAGGATTATTTATGAAGCATTAACTGTCAGTTTCCCAAAGGTTTTAAAGGGTGCCCAGGCTTGCCCATTGTCACTTTGAAAATTAATGATGGAAAGTCACTACCCAGGCCTAAAGTTCAGAAACAACCAATTAACATCAACCCCTGTTTCTTTTCTCTCCAAACTTCTTTCAGCATGTATGTGCTCTTGTTCTGAGCTTGGAATGCAATTTCTTTCCAGTCTAAGCCATCAAGATAGCTCTGCTGATCTTCCTTAACTTGTGTCTGTAGCGATCATTATCTTTTATTTTCATGTTATCTTATTTCTACCTCTAAATCCAAGTGGCTAAATCCAACTTCCTTTTCAGCTTTTTAGAGGAGATAGTATTTCCTGAAATGGTGAAGGCTAGAGATCTCCAAATAGCCAGGGATTGTGCCGCCCTGAGCCTTGTGGAGCACTCTATATTTCAAACTGTGGAGCAAAAGTTGTTCTTGGTGAATGTAAATGATCACTCTGGCATACCAAGAAGTCAAAGAAAACAGTTCTAAATTCAAAGGATTGAACCTCTGAAAAGTAAGAAATCGTAGCAAAACAAGAAGAAAAGCTCTCACTTTGGATATGTTGGCTTTGTCCCAACGAGGAAGTCAGAATTAGAAGTATTATTTTTTAGCATGTTGGTCAAATTCTAGAGTAAAGAGTATCCACTCCCATTCTCATATGTGAATTCTACTTTCATATAATCTGTACTCATCTCAAGAAAAATACACTAGAGAACCAGTCTAGAGGCCATTAGCAGGGTTAATCCAACTGGCTTTTGATGCTAGGACATTTACAGTGAATCCAAGGAGCTTTATAATGAGCACAGTTACAACTTTGGCATGACAAGTCTCATTTCTACTCAGAAGTGTTTGAAATGCATTTGGGACTATTTTAGACCATTTTAATGCTCTTCCTTTGGGGTGGTGAGGATGGGTTGATACTTGCAACCTCACTGTGCTCTCGAAAGCTCGTAGAAAAATAGCTATGCCTCTCGTTCCCGATATTATCATTGTAATATTCTTCCCATAAATTTGTAACATGATAGGTGTTAGCATTTCTATAAGATAGAGAAAAAGGCTATTTCCAAAAAAATACATTGTATTTTCCTAGTTAGCTGCTAAGAATTTATATATTTTATTCTTCATGTGTTTCTGTACTTCAATCCTCAGGCACCAAGTTATCCAAGGAAAGAAATAAATGACAGTCCTTGTTTTTCCTAGCCAGAAATTTCTAATTAGTTAAATGTGCAGAGCTTTTTGGCCCCTGTACTCTTTTCTGATATAATCCAAAGACAGTTCTTTCTTGAGGTGGAAATGGTCCCATGAGGTCCTCAAGAAGAGGAATTCAGAATTCAATATCAGCTCTCCCATGTGTCCTTATGTAAGTGTGTTAACTTCCTCAGTCTGTGCTTCCACATTGCAAAGGGAAGCTTCTAGTAAATGAAATGTATTTATTCCTTTTTTTATTCCTTGTAGGATCTAAGCACGTATTTTGACCCAAGATGCGATATTGAACAAGATAATTTATGCTACTGTCTTTAGGGGCCACACTGAATGGTAGGTGAGAAAGATAACTAATACTCATGTATTAAAATCGTGAAATTAATATCAGTGTGAACATGCTCCCAGATCCCATTCTGTTGATTTTATTAATTTTTACATTTCTTGTTATTTATTTTTCTTTTTTCTTTTTTAGAGCTGAGGACCGAACCCAGGGCCTTGTTCTTGCTGGGTAAGTGTTCTACCACTGACCTAAATCCCCAACCCCAATTTTTACATTTCTTGACAATTATTTGCATTTCTTCAAATCATAGTTAAAAATGACTTGATGCTCTATTGATTCTGTGACAATATGCTTCTACTTCTTACAACAACACTACCTTGTTGATATTTACTTAGTTTTCAAGATCCAGACTGAGCATTCCCATCCATGGAAATCTCTGAAACTTTTGGTTTTACACCATTGGCCTCCTAGAGTATCCCTGGTGCTAAACTTCATTTTGCAATCATAATACTTGATTCTATTTGTTTCCCAATACCACGGTTAAGAATTGAGCTCAGGAGGGACCTGAATACAGCTATATTTGCTAACTGTTCTATAACTTGGATGATCATATGAAGATCACCTTAACTCAGTCTTGTCTGTGTGCCAGGTGATGTGAAGGGATTTATTTTGTTGGCTTTTAAAAGTTTCAGAGTCACCGTGTATTGAGTTTGTACAATTACTATCTCTCTTTAGAGACAGATAAAACAAGACTTCCACGGACTTGGTAATTTTCTCAAAGAAATGCAGATAGAAAGATAAAACCGAGGCTTGAAGCTAATTTTGCACAAATCTCCAAACTTCTTTTAGCACATATGTGCTCTTGCTCTGAGCTTGGGATGCAATTTTTGTGGATCCTAGTATTTGTATGTGGATCCTAGTATTTGTAAAAGCGGTACCTCCTCTAAGAACTGCAAGGCTGAAACTATACAAAGATTTCCTAAGGCAACTGTTTTAGTTACCGTAGGAAATAGAAGAGAAATAGAAAGTTTCTATTGCTGTAATGAAACACCACGACCAAAGAGCAAGTTAGGAAGAGAAGGGTTTATTTGGCTTACACTGCCATATTGCTGTTCATGATTGAAGGAAGTCAGGAGAGGAACTCAAAGAGGACAGGATCCTAGAGTCAAGAGCTGATGCAGAAGCCATAGAAGGGTCCAGCTTACAGGCTTGCTTCTCTGGTTTGCTCAGCCTGCGTTCTTATGGAAACCGGGATTCCCACTCAGGGATGGTAGCAGCCACAACAGGTAGTGTCTTCCTGCATTGATCACGAGTTGAAAAAAAATGCCTCACATCCGGATCTCAGGGAAACATTTCCTTAACTGAGTCTCTTCTCTGATGATTTTAGCCTGTGTCAAGTTAACACACAAAGCTAGCCAATACAGTAACATATGTGCAGTTTGGGGGCATTTGGCTCCATAGATGGAAAAAAAACATACTTACCCAAATGAATGAATGCGTATGCACAGGCATCTCTGTTTAGTAAGGTCAGGGTGTGCCTAATCTTAGTGTCTCCTTAGGTCACATACATACATATATGTGTGTATACACAGTTTATTGATATATGTATATATCTTACCAAGACAACTCTGTATATCAAATTCCTAGAATACGAAGAAGGGGCTGACAAATGCTAGGTGAGCTCTTATCTAGGATCCTGGGAATGTTAAGATAATTCTTTTTTTTTTTTTTTTTTTTTTTTTTTTTGGTAAACACCAAGTGCTCGAAAGCAGGAGCATACTACTACCACATGAAGCTCAGAAGAAGGACCACCAAAGTGGGGATGCTTCACTCCTTCTTAAAAGGGCAAACAAGTTTGGAGCAGGAAGTGAAGGAATGGCCATTCAGAGCCTACCCCACCTTGGTATACAGACCATTTGTATACAGCCACCAAAACTAGATAATATTGATGAAGTCAAGGAATGCATGCTGACAGGAGCCTGATACAGCTGTCCCCTGAGAGGCACAGCCAGAACCTGAAAAACACAGAGGCGAATGCTAGCAGCAAACCATTGAACTGAGAAAAGAGGTCCCCATTGGAGAAATTAGAGAAAGGATTGAAGGAACTAAAGGGATTGCTACCCCATAAGAATAACAATGCCAACCAACCAGAGCTCCCAGGAACTAAACTACTACCCAAAGACTACACATGGACTGACCCATGGCTCCAACTGCATATGTAGCAAAGGATGGCCTTATTGGGCACAAATGGAAGAAGCCCTTGGTACTACCAAGGCTGGACTCCGCAGTGAAGGGAATGTCTCAGAAAGTGGGAAGGGGATGGTTTATGGGGAGGAAAATACCCTTATAGAAGAAGGGGAGGGGGATGTGATAGGGGGCTTATTTCTGGGAAACCGGGAAAGGGAATAACTCTCGAAATGCAAATAAAAAAATACCCAACTCAAAAAAAAAATAGAGAGCTTCAGGATATTGTTAAGTCCAGAAAGGAACTCACTTCATTGAATAAGGGACCATACTCCTTGCATGAGTAAAGTCCTTCTAAATGCTCAGCTCATGCATTTCTGAAATTAAATGGAAATCCTGTAGCCTAATATTCTACATTTGAACAATCACATAAGGGTTATAATCTGACATCTATTGACATGGGTTATTATTTTTTTTCTTTTTTCTATTTTTCGGAGCTGGGGACCGAACCCAGGGCCTTGCGCTTGCTAGGCAAGCGCTCTACCACTGAGCTAAATCCCCAACCCCGGGTTATTATTTTTGTCTAATAACATGTGGTTCATTTTTTTCTCCATCTTTATTAAATTAGGTATTTCTTATCTACATTTCAACTGTTATTCCCCTTCCTGATCTCCAGGGCAACATCCCCCTAACCTCTCCCCCTCGCCTTCTATATGGGTGTTCCCCTCCCCATCCTCTCCCCATTACCACCCTCCCCCAACAATCACATTCATTGGGGTTCAGTCTTGCAGGACCAAGGGCTTCCCCCCTTCCACTGGTGCTCTTACTAGGCTATTCATTGCTACCTATGAGGTTGGAGCCCAGGGTCAGTCCATGTATAGTCTTTGGGTAGTGGCTTAGTCCCTGGAAGCTCTGGTTGGTTGTCATTGTTGTTCATATGGGGTCTCAAGCCTCTTCAAGATCTACCAGTCCTTTCTCTGAATCCTTCAATGGGGGTTCCGTTCTCAGTTACGTGGTTTGCTGCTAGCATTCGCCTATATATTTGCTGTATTCTGGCTGTGTCTCTCAGGAGAGATCTACACTCCAGTTCCTGTTGGCGTGCACTTCTTTGCTTCATCCATCTTGTCTAATTGGGTGGCTGTATATGTATGGGCCACATGTGGGGCAGGCTCTGAATGGGTGTTCCTTCTGCCTCTGTTTTAATCTTTGCCTCCCTATTCCCTGCCAAGGGTATTCTTGTTCCCCTTTTAAAGAAGGAGTGAAGCATTCGCACTTTGGTCATCCTTCTTGAGTTTCATGTGTTCTGTGCATTTAGGGTAATTCGGGCATTTGGGCTAATAGCCACTTATGAATGAGTGCATACCATGTGTGTTTTTCTGTGATTGGGTTACCTCACTCAGGATGATATTTTCCAGTTCCATCCATCTGCCTATGAATTTCATAAAGTCATTGTTTTTGATAGCTGAGTAGTATTCCATTGTGTAGATGTACCACATTTTCTGTATCCATTTCTCTGTTGAAGGGCATCTGGGTTCTTTCCAGCTTCTGGCTATTATAAATAAGGCTGCTATGAACATAGTGAAGCATGTGTCTTTGTTATATGTTGGGGCATCTTTTGGATATATGCCCAAGAAAGGTATAGCTGGGTCCTCAGCTAGTGCAATGTCCAATTTTCTGAGGAACCTCCAGACTGATTTCCAGAATGGTTGTACCAGTCTGCAATCCCACCAACGATGGAGGAGTGTTCCTCTTTCTCCACATCCTCGCCAGCATTTGCTGTCACCAGAATTTTTGATCTTAGCCATTCTGAATGGTATGAGGTGAAGATAATTCTAAAACACAGGTTGACCACACAGTTTTTAAGAAAAGCTCTGTTGTTGTAGCAAACTTCAAATATAAACTTTGAGGTTGTGGGCAACATAAGCTGACTCTTATGAAATGTGTGGAGGTGACTAGAGCATGTCTCTGTTGACCAGATTTAAAAAGCAAAAACCAAAACCAAAACAAAAAACCTCTCTTTGTTTAAAAGCAAAATTCTGAAGAACCCCCTTGACTAGATCCATCCTAGATGCTGAAGCTCAGATTCCCTGAGGTGTCGAAAGTAGTCCCCAGTAGAGCTCACAGAGGGGTTAGGTGCCTGGTTAGGGTTAGAGGGTTAGGGGCTCAGAGGTTTAAAACTGTGCCATTTGGAAATAAAAGCATTATGACAACAAAAACCCAATAAGAAGAATAAAGATTGCTACAGAGATATTAGACAGCCTTCGGATTCAGTAGCATCTGGCCCAAGAAGCAGTCATAAGCCATGGAGATCTATGTATTCCTTGGAGATACAAAGATCCCAGGCTGGAGAGCTTTATAAGAACTAAAAATCAGACCTAAAATGTACCCTCTTTCATTAATCCATCATTCTAGTGAAGGGATTAAATTCTCTTAGTCTGTGTTGGCAGCTTCTGGTGAGTTTATGGCAGCTTAACAAGTAGAGCTGGCCCTGAAGGACCAGAAGAGAATGCTGGTGTAGATGGTTTACATTTTGAAAAAGAACTTTATGCATTATTCCCATTTTATTTAATTATGACAAAGTTTCCTCTAGATTACTTTAAAATGCTAGTCATTGGGAAAGAATACATGAAAGTCAACATTATTTCTGTGCATATGGACGTCTTTCCCTAGTCATATATACAGCAAAATGTACATTAAAACTGGCTATGTGCAAACAATGTTAGCTTAGTTAGCAAAAAGCTTTCCTTACAGTTTCTGAGATCTACATCCTAGTAATCTGTAGCAGTGTTCTAGAACACTTGCATTAGGAGAATTCTCATTCAGGAAAATGCTTGCTACACAAGCCTGAGGACTAGAGTCTGGGTTTGCAGCATTCACATTAAAAAGCCACATGTCATAATCTTTAACCTCACTGCTAGAGGGATCTATGAAACACATTGATCAACCAACCTAGCTGAATAGATGAACTCTGTGTATGGTGGACCAAGTGACAGAGGAAGGCACTTAGCATTGACCTCTGGCTTCCAGATACACATTTGTGCAATGCATCTACTCACATGCACAAACACACAAAAGGATAAGTACATCACACACACACACACACACACACACACACACACACACACACACACACGAGAGAGGGAGAGAGAGAGAGACAGAGACAGAGACAGAGACATAGAGAGAGAGAGACACAGAGAGAGGGGGTAGGCAGAGGCAGACAAAAAGAGACAGACAGAGAAACTTGGTCATTAAGACCTTGCTGATGGACAAGGAACATAACAAGTACAGGTAGTATCTTTCCTCATGTGTTTTCCCATGGAATTTGATGACAAGGGAACTAGCTTATGCTTTAACGGAATTAAGCTTGTTTCAAAAATTCCAATTATAAATGAATAAACAAATATACAAACAAATAAAAAAGATACAAAAAGAAGGATCAAATGGCCTTAATAACACTAATGACTAGGTTTTACTGTGTTAGTAGACCCTTTTTGCATACTCAAATCATTGATTTTAATGTCTATTTTCCATTAAATATCTCTTCCTCTCTTCGGTTTTACCTTCTTTCTCCCTTTCCTTCCTTTCTTTTTTCATCTTCTTACTCTTCCACTAATATTTTCTTCTTTATTAGTCACATGTTAAATATTTGTCATGGACTAAAAAGTTGCCATGTCCTAAGGATGAACTGATAAAGAAAACCGGAGTGTGGGGTATAAAGGAGAAGGGGGTGGTAACATAAAATCAATCCTATAAATCAATGGGTGGTTGGCTTAAGGAAGGAGAAGAACTGTTTCCTTAAGGAAATGACCTCACTCAGTGGAATGAGAGGAATTCAAAGAATAAAGAGAAGGGGAAGAAGACCTTGCTGATGGAGGTCTTGACTTTTGAGAAGACCCTCCCACCTAGGTGCTGAGCATACTTTTGAGGTATGGGAAGAGCACTGGTATGATAGAAAGATAGCACTCAGTGGGCATCTGAAGGCAGGGGTTTCGAAGACTGGCTGACCATGGCTAGGAAAAAGACGCACACTTCTAATCCCAGACAAATAGGTTAATGAAATATACTAAGCCAGGACATGAAAGGTGTGGCTGAATTGGCACTTTGCACATGTATGTGTAACTACAATATAGTAGAATCAATATGTACATTTCATATTTGTTGCAATTTACATACCCAACATATTATCCCTACAAGGAAAGAGCAGGCCTAATGTTTGCATTCTTAATGCTATGTTGTTGGTAGAAGGAAGGCCCCAAGGAGGAACTGTACTTTGTTTCAGTAGGTTTGTTTTGTTACTCACTTTTCTCGCATGAGATATGGCACCCTGCAAAATCACATCATAGCTGCAAAACAAAGCCTACAGATAAAATAATTTGACATTTCCTTGAACATAAGTCCCTCATGTTGCCTCCTCTCAGTCTGGAAACAGCTTCCAGCTCCTCCTGAGCTCTCATTTATAAGTTACTTCTGTTTCAGTTACATTGAAGGTAGTTCCAGGTTTTTCTGCCTCATTAAATGCACAAATCTCTAAGATGTATCATCAAAATGAAAATTTTGAAAGGAAAGATCATTACAATTGGTAAAAGAATAAAAAGAAAAGGAATTACAGTTATGGCAATAGGCCGTTTATCTGAGGCCACATGGATTCTTTCCCTTGGTAACCATTCCCAGTCCTAAACATTTTTTTCTAAATAATTAAAATCTCCTAGTTCTCACATCTTATAAGCCCTTCAAGGTAGCAACAGCACAGTTTGTATCTTTATGTAGGAAAACACACACACACACACACACACACACACACACACACACACACACACACACGACTCTGGAGTGTTCAGTCCTAGGTGGAATCCTATGAGACCAGGAGAACATCACAAAGAGAAGGCAGGAAGACTGTAAGAACTGGAGGACCAGAAGGACTACTATGGCACAGTGCCTTCCAGACGTGATATGGCAGCTGCAGTCACGAACACACAGTAGCTGTGGTTGCTTACCCACAGCCTACACAAGCCTGAGGCCTTCAACATTCCATCGTGGGTAAGATGGAGTGCCCATAAGCTCCTGATCTTTCTTGAGGAGCAATTGGCAATCCATGTATACGAGGGTGTGTTGTCCTTTTCTTCAGTGATGTAGGCACTGGTGACTTCTAGGTTCATCTAAACTCTGGAAGATAACAACTCTCCAAGACGATCCAAACAATCCCAAATAAAACTTCACTTGATCTTAGCCAAAATGGTTCTAACCCAAAAGACATGAATAAAGGACAGAGAGTAGCTGGAAAGAACATGGTTGGAAGAGTGGGAGGAAGGTAGAAGAGGATAATGGTGAATATAATAATTGAATATATGTGCATATATAGGTGTATTTATATCTCACATTCTAAATCATAAGAGTATTTTTTATTGATATTAATTTTTGTTTTTAGACAAATTCTTTATTTCACATAAAATATACACATGTATACATTGCATTTTGTTTTTTATTATTCATACCCTCATCTCTCTCTCTTCTGTTCTCCATTAAAAGGTTCCTTTAATATATATGCAAATAGAGATATACTATATATGGTAATATATTAATAAAATAAAAAGGATAAAGAAAAAATGTGAACACTGTGAGTTATTTGTAGAATTTAATGGAAACACTGAATACTTCCTGGTGACAGGTTTATAGAATTCTTCCTCTAAGTATGCCTTGTACCCCTCTTTAACTCTATCTCCTTCCACTCCTCTTAGCAGAATTGTTCTGAGAGCATCACCTTACTAAGCACGGTTTCTGTACGACTGATCGTAATCGACTTCTCAGACCTCTCTCTGCCGACAGTACTGGAGAAAGAAAGAGAAAAGCACATCTAAGTTTTCTAGTAGCCTGATTAACTATATTTTAGGGTCTCAAAATAGGGTGGCTGGTTCAGAGGAATGGCTTTATCACAAAAGTGTATGAAGCAAAAGTTTTCTCTAGATTTTTGACATGATGAAATCTTTGAAACTTCCAGATGATAAATGGGCACCATAAAACCTGTATAGGGCTCAATCATATTTTTCATTAAATAAAATTTTAATATTTTCTTCTACTTTTTACTGACAATCATTGTATTCTTTCATATAATCCATCCCATTTCAATCCCCCTTCCTTCTCCCCCAGATCCACTGTTCTTCTGTTTCCCTTTAGGGGGTTGTGCTCAATCATATTGAATTTAAAGGTTCATTGTCACACAGATGAATCTGGTTAAACTCAAGGATCACAAAACAAAACAAAAGGCCATGAATGTGAGAAAGAAACTTATAGAGGGCTGAATGGGAGTGGGAGGGAGATAGGAGAGTGAGAGTAATCAGAGTGACAGCAAATATATTTATATAGTATTTTGCTATACATATATATCTCAAATATATATAGTATACATATAGTATAGTATTTTGGTTAAATAAATTATTTATGCATATATGATTTTATATCATATAATTATATATGAATAGATAAAATGTATTTTAGATAAATATTATAAATAAATGTATATAAATTATTTATTTGTATATATTACATATACATGTGAATTAGCAAAGACTAAACTAAACAAAAATAAAAAAGATAGTCTCATGATTTAGTATGTGCACATACTTGTACAAACACACATGCAGTTTATCAAATGGTGACCAAGGCAACAAGAATGCAGTGTTGGCATCAATTTCTTGCTAGGAAAGTATTCATCACATATGAGGTAATGTTCTGACACAGGTAGAGAATGAAGAGGTTTGGAACAGTTTAGAAATTCATACATCATTCATGAAGCCATGGAATGACTTGGAAATAAATACATAAAAACAAGACAGAGTACAGGAATGAAAAGTGAGTACTGAGGAAATGTCAAGCACAGAGTAAATGCGTGAGAAAAAGTGGAAGAGAGGAAGCATATAAAAAGCACAATTTTTTAAAGCAGCCATAATTGTGAAGCCTTGCACCGTAGAAGACTATACAATAATCCTAGATAAGGAATGAATCCAGGGAGTAGCCTACTCATTTATTCTGTATTGTCTCTAATCTGCTTGTAAATATGAGTTTTTAAATCTTTCCAACAATGAAATAAAACATGAACAAGTAACTGGAAATGGAAGAGAAACTGCATACAATGTCAAATTACATTATAAGTCAAAACTTACAGTAATAGAGGGAACCGAGGAGAGGTGTTGGGGTGAACTTCCCCCAGGGGTACAATAGATTTAATTTTTAGGTTCTTGTCTTATAAGACAAGGTGGGAAGTGAGTCAATATTGGCATATTGCAATCAACATCTATGTTAATTTTCTATCACAAACTTTAAGTTTTCTACATCAAAATTGCATATATGCCACACAATATGAAATAATCGATGGTATTTTATTACAGTTCCCCTATAAGAAACAAGGGATGAAATAGATGAAAGACTAAAAATATATGGGAGAGAATTCTTATAATTGTATTGCATGTTTATATAGTTTATGTTAAAATCTATCACAGAACATTCCCTTAAGTACTTCAATTGGACCTCAAAAAACACCCTTATAACTTAGAAAAGGTGCAAACAGTGATTGCTTCTATAGACAATTCAAACAGAAACAACGTGACTTGCGTCAACTAGTGGATACTGTACCAAAATGTAGACTCTGCCTCCCATCCCGTTTTGTCTTCTCTAAAATGGCAGAACAGAACCTTTCTTTTGTACTTGTTACATTGCCTTAGAGTTACTTTAACGCCTTTCTCACAGACCCATTGAGGTACACTTAACAGCTATTAATCGTGTTTGCATAAGGTATCTCGTGTGATGATTTGTTACAACATTGTGAGATGATATCCGGACAAAGCTAATTATCACTTCCATCATTTCATGTAATTACCGTTTGGGGGATGCGAACACTAGAGGCACACTCTTTCAGTAAACTTAAAACACACAATGCATTATTCAGTCTTTCATCACCTCACTACATGTGAGATTACCAAGACATGTTCATTTCAGAGGTAAAGATCTGAACTCTGACCAACATCAACCCCTCCTGTGTACCCCCAATCCTGTCAGAGGCAGCCAATATTCCATACTCTGTTTCTGTGGGTTAGCTTTTTTGTTTTGTTTTGTTTTGTTTTTTTGTTATTTTTATTTTTTTATTTAGTTTCTTTTTTCTGTTTTTTTCTTGCATTTTTTAAATTTACATTTCAAATGTTATTCCCTTTCCTGGTTTTCTATCCATAAGCCCCCTATGCTATCCCCTCCCCCTTCTATGACGGTGTTCCTCTTCCCCAACCACGCCCCACTTTGATGCCACATTTAAATGAGAAGTTGTTATCTTTTGATACTTGGCTCATTTTACTTAGCACAATGCTCTCTGGATTCATTTATGCTGCCCAACATTTAATTTCTCCCATCGACACACTTTCAATGTTATAAAACACTCACGTAATTGTTGTACTATTATAAATGGAATTGTTTTCTTTCGTTCCTTTGGAGAAATTGCTCATCAAATCCCCAAACACAACTATTTTCACATTTAAATTCTTTCAAAGATTCTTTTTTTTTTTACAAACTAGATAATAGATAGTAGAAGATAAAAGAAAGAACTTCCCAATTGATCTTATGATACTATAATTAACTGAATACCAAAAACTTACTAATGTATTATAAAAATAGTTACACACTTCTTAAGTTCTTTATATATTTTGGATATTAACCCTCTCTCAGATGTGTGGAGTTAGTGAAGAGTTTTTCCCAATATGTAGGTTGCTGATTTGTCCTATTGACTGTCTTTTGTCTTAAAGAAGCCTTTTCAGTTTCATGAGGACCCATTTATCAATCTTGATCTTAGAGCCTGAGCCATTGGCATTCTGTGTAGAACCACTCCACCAACCCCCACACCCAGTCATGCCAGTTAGGCTCTTTTTCACTTTCTCTTCTATTAAATTCAGTGTATTTGACTCACCTTCAAAACCCGAAAATGGGGTATACAAAAATGGGTTATAGAGGTAAACAGAGAATTCACAACAGAGGAATCTTGAATGACTAAGAAACACTTACAGGAATGTTCAAAGTCCTTAGTCATCAGGGAAATGCAAATCAAAATAACCCTGAGATTCTACCTCACACCAGTCAGACGGACTAAGATCAAAAACTCAGGTGACAGCACATGTTGTCAAAGATGTAGAAAAAAAGGAACACTGCTCCATGGCAGTGGCATTGCAAACTGATACAACTACTTTGGAAATCAATCTGAAGTTTCCTTAGAAAAATGGAATAAATGTTCCTGAAGACCCAGCTACACCACTCTTGGGCATAAGATGCTCCACCATGTCACAGGCACCCATAGTCCACTATGTTCATAGCAGCCTTATTTGTAATAGCCAGAAGCTGGAAAGAACCCAGATGTCCCACAACAGAAGAATGAATACAGAAAATGTGGTTCATTTATACAATGCTATAATACTCTTCAGCTATTAAGTATGAGGACATGAGTTTTGCAGGCAAATGGATGGAACTAGAAAATATTATCTGAGTGAGGTAACTCAGACCCAAAAGGACATGCATCGTATATACTCACTAATAATTGGATATTGGCCAAAAATACAGAAAACCTAGGATACAATCCACAAAACTCAAGGAGGTTAACAAACTGAAGGGCCCAAGGGAGGATGCCTCAATCCCACTTGGGAGGGAGACAGAGGAAGGGAGGGACATGGATGGGAGAGGAGACAGGGAGGGCAAAAATAGGAATATGATCAGGTAGGGGGGGTACAGGAGAGAAGCCTTGAGGGTCCTCAGAATGAATGGAAATATACAATCTTGGGAGGAGGAGGGGGGAACCCTCTAGAAAGTACCAGAAACCCCAGAGACTGGGAGAAGTGTGTGAGAGAGTCTCAGGACTCAAAGGGGGGGGACCTTAGATGAAATGATCAATAGTGGGGAGAAGGAACTTGTAGAGTCAACCCCCAGTAGAAAGATAGCATCAAGGGGAGGGATGGGGTTGCCATTCGAAGTCAAAAACTGTGATCTAGAATTGTTCCTGTCTAAAAGAACTGCAGGGACAAAAATAGAGAAGAGGCTGAGGGAAAGGAGGTCCAGTGACCGGTTCAACTTGGGATCCATCTCAAGGGGAGGCTCTAAGGTTGACACTATTACTGATGCTATGGTGTGTTCACAGACAGGAGCCTAACATGGCTGTTCTCTGAGAGGCCCAACAAGCAGCTGACTGAAAGAGACACAGATAGTTATACCCAATCATTGTACTGAAGTTGGGGAACTCTAGTGGTTTAATTAGGGAAAGGTTGGAGGACAACCCCATCGGAAGGCCAGCAGTCTCAAATAATCCAGACCCCTGAGATCTCTCAGACACTGAGTCACCAACCTGGCAGCTTACATGAGCTGATCCAAGGCCCCCCAATACATATAGAGCAGAGAACTGCCTGTTCTGGCCTCCATGGGAAAAGATGCATCTCACCCTTGGGAGACTTGAGACCCCGGAGTAGGGAAGCCAGGGTAAAGGACATCTTCTTGGAGACAGAGGGGAAGAGGAATGGGAGGGTGACTGGAAGGGGGGCAATGGAAATTTTATTATGAGAATGAGAGATTTACTTTTTAGAAGTCAACTAGCATTCATTATAACAATAGAATAAAAAACAACATATAGTTAGTTAACAGATAATGGGAAAGGGAACAGTACTCATTTAGTACAGTCTTAGCAAATTCGAAGCAGAGAGACTTTTCCCACCCAAAAAAGCCTCTTTAGTAATTCTTCAGCTAATGGAATACGTAATGGCAGATTGTTGAACACTCTCCACACACAGTGTCCATTGCACTGTCCTTCTTATTCATTGTAGTGAATCTGGGGAGAGTGACATAAGAAACAGAAAAATCAAAGCCTGTCTTTATTGTACATGACACTATCATATAATAAGAAAACTGTAAGAGGTAAATCAAATATCTACAAGAATTAGTGTCTGCTCTGCAAAAGAAAAATATAGAATGTAAGATAAAAATTAAAAAGCAATTATATTTTATACTTTGGAAGAAAACAACTGTAAAATTAAATTAAGAATGATTCCACTATTTTACTAACATAACATCGAGAATGATGAATACCATTTGACACGTTTAAGAAAGTATCCTGAAATGAAAGGATATCTGCAGTGAAGAAAACTCATGTGTCCTCAAGATCAAGAAGACTTAAACAGAGACAGATGCTAAGTTCATCACCGACTAACAAGTCATGGGTATATAAGTACATTATCTCCTTATTTTCTTGGGATTCTAGTATTGTAACATCTTTTCTCCCTTCCCTTTCCTCCCTCCAAACCCTTCCGCATATCCCTCCTCACTCTTTTTCTTTTTTTTTCTTTTCTTTTCAATGTTCAGTTTCCTTTAATGACCCCCCCATCTCCCTTGAACGGTAGGTACAGGCAGCTAAGTGACTGGCAAGACGTGAAGATCTTGCCTTGATTGATGGCTTTGCCCACTTGCTGGAAGGCCCCCTCCCAGGAAAAGTACTCTGGAACCAGGATCTGGGGCTCCTTGCTATCAGGATCGTTTCCTCCATGTATACGGTTCACAGTCCACCTCCAATCTGGACTCAGCGGAAGACAAGCTCTTGGCCTCGGAAGACCCAAACACCAGAAACAGAGCCGCTGTTGTTGGTTCCAAAGAGGAAAATACTAGCAAAGACGTTCTCCCTCTGTTGTCCATTTGCTGGAACATTCCAGTGATGAGGTTGCAACTCATGAAGGTCTGGGTGAGCAGTGCTCAGCATACCACAGGGGCCAGCTGTCCTTATCGAAGTGTTCCCAAACTGTGGCAGCACCACAGAGAGGGTGTCCTCCTTAGAGTGCTTACACTTAAACTCATCCAACACAAAGGCACTCTTGGGCAGGTGAGCGAAAGGGTCCTTGGCCTTGGGTTCAGTGGCCAATGCCTGTTCACACTCATCCATCTCTTCCCCAGAAGCTGGGGCAGCTGCCTTTTTTCCGCTCAGCCTGAGGCTCCTGTTTCTTTTCTCATGAACCCTTTTCTTTCCGTTTTTGGCTGCCCTCTGCAAGCTTCTTAGCATCAAACTGCGCCATCTTCTCACACAGCTTCACCTCCCCCAAGACGGCCCTGAATTTGGGCTGGTTAATGCAGGTAAGGAACCATCGGTTGGTATTGGGGAAGGCCTGGCGAAAAGAAGGCTCTAAGACCTGTTTATAGAGCCACTACAGGGTGCAGACAGCTGTGATATCAGCCAGTGTCACTCGTTCACCCGTCAGTAAAGTCCGTGTCTTCAAGTGAGTGTCCAGTAGCCCCAAGATTCGTTTCACCTCCTCTTTTGCATTTCCAGTGGCCTGTTTGCTGTGGTGCATGATGCCTAAGGAGGGGAACACCCAGGTGCTAGCTGGAGGGACAATGTCACTGTCAGCAAAGCTCACCCACTGCCCCACCTGAGTTGCTGCCTCTGGCATACTCCCCCGCAGCTCCTCGCTGCCTACATAATAGGCTATGGCATTGCTCTCAAACACACAGAATCCCTCATCACCCTCAAATGCTGGAACCTTGCGGGCAGGAAATTTTCAGAGAAATTCAGGGGTACGGTTGGTTTGGCCAAAGTGGAAGTGGGGTGGTGTGAAGGGCACGTGGACCTAAGCCCCACTGTACTGAACAGCGTTGAAGGCCTTGAAGGCTCTCCAGTTTTTAGGGTATGTGTACAGGGTCCCAGCCACCATGGTGATTCCACAGAAAAAGGAGGTGGGGCTGTCAGTGATGCTGCAAAGTAAGCTGCAATGTTCTTTTTCAAATCTGTGATCTTTTTTATTAATTGTAATAATATACATGACATAAATATTTAATATATAAACAAACGTACATGAATATTTAATATATATTTAAACATATATTTAAGGTTTCAGCCCAGTTCTACATTAAATAGTATCCCAGTTATAGCAATAGCAATTTTCAAGTTGATTCAGAGTCTTTATGTAAAGTGAAAACAAGCTAGGATAGCCTAAGCTAACTAAAAAGAACCAAGATTAAAGACTTACACTATTGACTTTAAAAGTTACTCCACTTTTATAGCAATCAGGTCCCTATGTTACCGGCACAAAATTGACCCAAGCAATACTGTTGCCAATGAATAGATCCTCACTTACATAGTAACTTGATTTTTGAGAGAGTTGCCAAGACAATTCAATAGGAGAGGAAAATACTTTCACCAAATTGTGCTAGCATAAGTAAACAGCTATACTCAAACTATGCCCACCAACTTCCTTCACCCATACAAAGAAAGTTAAAGAGATGTATCTAGATCCGAATGTAAACAGAGAACCATGAAACCCAGGGACGTTTATGTAGCATACTGCAGAATTCATTTAGGCCTCAGAGATGCCTAGAGTCTTTTAATTTGATCATGGGAAGAAATAATCACAAAGGAAAATACCAGTAAATGCTTAGCAAAACTAAAAATGTCTTGCCCAGTGAAGGAAACCATGTATCTGGCAAACACCTTTAATCACAGCACTAAAGAAGCAGGGGCATTTATTTATAATAGCCAGAAGCTGGAAAGAACCCAGATGCCCTTCAACAGAGGAATGGATACAGAAAATGTGGTACATCTACACAATGGAATATTACTCAGCTATCAAAAACAACAACTTTATGAAATTCGTAGGCAAATGGTTGGAACTGGAAATATCATCCTGAGTGACCTAACCCAATCACAGAAAGACATACATGATATGCACTCATTGATAAGTGGCTATTAGCCCAAATGCTTGAATTACCCTAGATGCCTAGAACAAATGAAACTCAAGACGGATGATCAAAATGTGAATGCTTCACTCCTTCTTTAAAAGGGGAACAAGAATACCCTTGGCAGGGAAGAGAGAGGCAAAGATTAAAACAGAGACTGAAAGGAACACCCATTCAGAGCCTGCCCCACATGTGGCCCATACATATACAGCCACCCAATTAGACAAGATGGATGTAGCAAAGAAGTGCAGACCGACAGGAGCTGGATGTAGATCGATCCTGAGAGACACAGCCAGAATACAGCAAATACATAGGCGAATGCCAGCAGCAAACCACTGAACTGAGAACGGGACCCCCGGAGAAGGAATCCGAGAAAGAACTGGAAGAGCTTGAAGGGGCTCGAGACCCCATATGTACAACAATGCCAAGCAACCAGAGCTTCCAGGGACTAAGCCACTACGTAAAGACTATACATGGACTGACCCTGGACTCTGACCTCATAGGTAGCAATGAATATCCTAGTAAGAGCACCAGTGGAAGGGGAAGCCCTGGGTCCTGCTAAGACTGAACCCCCAGTGAACTAGATTGTTGGGGGGAGGGCGGCAATGGGGGGAGGGTGGGGAGGGGAACACCCATAAGGAAGGGGAGGGGTGGATTAGGGGAATGTTTGCCCGGAAACCGGGAAAGGAATAACACTCGAAATGTACATAAGAAATACTCACGTTAATAAAAAAAAAATAAAGTTATAAATTATCAAAAAAAAAAAAAAAAGAAGCAGGGGCATGCTCATCTTTGTGCCTCTGGTCTACATAATGAGTTTGGGGCCAGTAAGGGATATAAAGACCCCTCCCCTATAAATAAATAAGTAAAGAAAGAAAGAGAAAGAATAAAGAAATAAACAGCAGGAAGGGAGGGAGAAAGAAAGAAAGAAAGGAAGAAAGAAAAGAGATAGATAGATAGATTTCACTAGGATTATGGTAGGTTCACAAAATAATAATAAAATTCTATTTACCAATTTGCTGGAATTCAAAGTATATGCAGAAGTTCACAGAACTCAAAAATAAAAGGATGTCTAGCCTAGTGTAAAGTGAGAAAAAAAATCTCAAAGTACATTGCCTAAAAGAGTACATATGTTATAATCATATGAAAGTGTATTCAACATCAGTCATCATGAAATTCAAATTAAAATCATAATAAGATAGCACCACATGCTCTATGGCTAAAATTAAAAGGACTGAAAATACCACATGCTGGTGAGAACGTGAGCAAATGGAACTCTCATGCGTTGCTTGAGGGGATCCCAAAGCGTTGCATCCTCTTCAGAAGACAGACTGTTAGTTTCTTTATAAAACTTAATTCATAAATTTTTGCTTTTTTTTTTGGACACAGTCTCACTGTAGTCAGAGTTGGCCTTGAACTCACGATGATCCTTCTGCTTCATGGTTCCATGTGTTGGGATTATAGTATCTGTCCATTCTGTTTTGACTTTACAAAAAAGTAATTCAGATTCCCAGCGTATACATATTTCATACACTCATCACCAAAATAAACAGAGTACTAAACAACACACCCACCACTTCCAAAAATTCCAGTGTGCTCTTTAGGATTCTGTGGGTTTTCTGAGAAGGGAGAAATACCACTTGAAATGTGCTTGTGAAGCTGTTTTGATAAGCATCATGTTATTCAGGAAAGCTCAAGAAGCTTGCTCTACTCATCTACAACTAAAGAAACACTTTTACATCTGGGACGAAACAATTTCCCTTCAGGTATGATGGATCCCGTTATCCTGGTTCTCAGGAGGCAAACACAAGAGGACTGGAGCATATTGACAGCCAACGTTCTGTAAATAGTAAGTTCTAGGCTAGCTAGTGAGCACTACATAGTGAGACTCTCTCTCAAAAACAAACAAACAAACAAAACCCCCAAAAGAACAACGACAACAAAACCACAACAGGGTAAAACAAAATAAAACAAACACAAAAGCAATTTCCCATTCTTTCTTTCCCTGACCCTGCTGTACCAGCCTCTTAGCTCTATTTTGACAATTTTGGATGCCCAGTGTAGGTGGAATCAGGAGTTATAGCCTTCCTATTTCTCTTAGCACAATGTCCTGACTGTTTAGCCAGGTTGTTGACATGTTTTTGCATCTGCTGGGTAAAGAAGCAGGAGGGATTACTGTGTCACTGTTCAACTTTCTGTGGAAATCAAGATATATCTACTCTGCACCTCAGAAATTCTACCTCTACAAGTTTACACTGCATATAAAATCATGTTAGCAGCAGACCTTGTGCCTAAACATCAAGAATGGCTTTGCTTATATTAGCAGGGAATGGACATAGAATGCCCACCATCTGAAAGCATAAATACATGTTATCAACGTTATTCCAAGTGAAAGCAATCTTATACTTACGATGTAAACTGCCTATGATGTCATTTGTATAAAATGCAAAAACCAGAAAATCTAATCTGTGGTTGAATAATGTCAGCACAGTATTGCCTATGCTGAACAAACTGAAGGAAGACATGAGCGAGGGGGCCTAAGGAAAACTTAGGGAGCTTGCTGTGTGTTGGTAATGTTCTACATCTCCTGATAGAGGTCTATAGAGTATAACTACCTGCATTAATCAAAGTTTCTTGACTGTGCACACTAATTCGGTGCATTTTGTAGTGTGTAAGTTTTATAAAATGAGAAAATACTGAAGTTTTGCCAATCGTACACATATCATTTGAAGGTCTGAGATTTCTTTATAAGTCTGAAAATTCAGACCGACACATGGAAGGAGCATGCGCTATCCTGTGAGCAGGAGGACCGAGGCCTTGTCTTCATCACCTAGATTCTCACTGACATTTGCTCTATCTGCTCTGTCTTATACTTACACTGAAGGTGTTCTTGGTGATGCATGGCAGCAACCTCCACGTTTTGAATTGCACAGTCCCTTGGGTATGGGCATAAACTGCAGCTCATGACATCTCACCTATATTTTAAAGCAAACATTGCTGCTGTGATTTGAGTGTTTCTATTGTTTCAGACTCAAGGCATGATACATGAGTGATAGGTGTTGGTTCATGTAGGGTGAAATTAAGCCACAAGGATGTTGCTCCTATGGGTAGCAATCGTGTGTTAGAATGGGCTCATGTAAAAGAATTCACTCTATATTCTCCTTCAATCCCCTTGCTAGTGAGTATACAAAAAGGTCTACCTTGGCAGCAGAGAACTGTACTCTCTAGACACAGAATCTAATGATGACTTGATTTGGGAATTCTCCACCCTCGAAACTGTGAGAAATGCATATACAAACTTACCAAGTCTAATTGTTTTCTTTTACAGATACAAGAGGGGACTGAGACAAAAAAAACAAGTGAAAAACAAAACAACACCCCCCCCCCTAAAAAAAACTCCAAAACACATACAACTGGGACCTTCTCCATTAGATTGCAATTTTCAACCACATCTGTTCTCAGAAAAACTTTGTCAACAATGTGCCCAAGAGTTTGAACAGTTCAAGATGTGGGATGTGGTATACTGGTTCTCTTCACTTAAATATATCTGGTTTAGTTATGAGTTTTGTAACTATGGATTGAATGCCATTCCCCTTTAATCTGCTCCCGGTTCAGTCTGCTATGGGTTCACATTCGATCTGGGCTACACTGATGACTACTCGGGAGAATATATCTTTTCACGCGTTCTTTGGCTTGAGCACTTGTTTGCAAAGCTTATTTTCAAAGTTTTCCAGTGAACTTTGTGAAATGAAGCCTGTTACCCCTCCTAGGTATATATGTTATTGTAGTCTAGATTATACTCTCTTCTTAGTGTCTATAGCAATCTCGACTGAAAAATAGTTGGATAATAAAGTCTATTAAATAAGGTAGGCAAAAAGAAGTATTTAAAATGTTAGTTAGAAGTGGTTGTCTATATAGTATATTTTTATAGAGAGATATTTTATAAGTTTTATATATATTTAAAAATAGCAAGTTTGCCAAAGCTCTCTGAATATATATATATATATATATATATATATATATATATATGCATTGCAGAAAATCTAAAAGTCAGCTTATAAACAATGTCTACAGTCTTGGTTATAGGTGTTTTTATTATGTAACATTTTCTCCATAATAGAAGAAATGTTGCCAGTTGCTAGTTTGGAAAAAATAGTTGCTGCATAAAAATAAGTCATTTATAAAAGTCAGAGATATAAATAACAATGCCTAACTTAACCACGAATCAAATTTCCAATGATCTCAAAACGATCATAAATTTCTAAGTAAATGAAGTGGCCTGCGAATAAAGACAAAGGAAAGGCATAAATCTAATGTGCTTTATTCTAACACTAAAATATATAGCAAACAATTGACTTGAAATGCTGAAAACTCAGCTTTCATACAGAAGCCTGCTTTATTTTAGAAAATTTCAGACTGTTTATAACACAATATCGGGAAAACAACTGCCTTGCTAATAGAAAGAGTGGAGATAGTTAATCTTAGTCTCAGGGTCTGGGAGCAGTTATCAGAAAAATATAAGCTCTAGGTAGAAATGTCCCAGGGACCACTGACACTGGTAACAACTGAAGACACCAGTGAAAACCTTGGGTTATCAGGCTGGATTGGATAGAATCAATGTTAGATTATTAATAAGAGACCTACTATAAGACTGTTAGATATCACTCTCGACTCTTCCTATCCTATGAGCTGTCTCTTATTTTTGTCTGCAGTTTTTTTTATGCCTTACATCATTTTTTTTGACTAAAGGAGATCCCATTTATCAATTGTTGATCTTATTATCTGTGCTACTGAAGTCCTACACAAAAAGTCTTTACCTTCCCCTATGTTGGAAGTGTATCCCTATCTTTTCTTTTAGCAGTTTCAGGATTTCAGGTATTATGCCAAGAGTCCTCGGTCCATTTGCATGTGTTTCTGTTCAGAGTGAGAGATAAAAGATCTAGCTTTCATTCTTGCTTCTTGAAGTTCATGTTTCCCAGCACCATTTGGTGAAGATGTCTTCGCTCTAATGTACATTTAATATCTTTGTCAAAGATAATATAGCTGTAGTCATGTGGCATTGTACCTGGGTCCTGTAGTCTACTATGGTGACCGATGTGTGTATTTTTTGCCAGTACCATGCTGTTTTCTTTACTATGCCTCTGTAGTATAATTGGCAATCAGACATGTGGATATGTGTCACAGTGTTCATTTGGTCAGGGTTGCTTTAGGCAGGATGGCTATTTTCACAAGATTAATTCTTCCAATCCATGATCATAGGAAAATTTTCCATCTTCAGGTATCTGCTTGAATTTCTTTCTTCAGTGTCTTAAGGTTTTCACTGTAGATAGACTTCATTCATTTCCTAGGTTAAGTTTATTCTCATGTGTTTTAAGTACGCTTTGGCAGGGAGTGTTCAGTGAGATAGCTTCCCTGATTGCTTCTATTAGTATACTTACCATTGCTATGTAGATGGGCAATTAAATCCATTGTAAAATCTAAAACCATATATATATATATGTATATATATATATTCAAATTATATCATATGTGACTACAGCAACCAGGGAAGTAAACTTTTTATTTCTTTTAAATTTACATGTGAAAGACCATATGTGAGCTTTATGTAACACTTATATAATGCAGGGCTAGGAGTCTAGGAGTGCTGCATACCTCCTCTGAGGAAAGTTTAGACCATGTAGTAGTAATTTTGACTTCTTTGTCTCTTCTACCTGGCCTATCCTTCATTATGGCCTCTATCAAGTGGATTCTCAGCTTTCAAAATGTAGAAAGCAGTCATCTTCCCTTAGCCACACTTTTCTCAATCTACTTGGATGAAGTGATTTTTTTTATTTACAAACCTATTGCTTTTCTTTCTCTGAAATTCTCCGATAGTATGTGATAAAATGTCTGTTATAAAAATGAGCTGATGTATGTAACAGTGCCTAAGGGATTGAAAAATGAATGTTGGTAATTAACAGATTCATTTCTGGCATGTGATCAGTACACTGGATTGGGTCAAGCTGTTATGTTACCTGTAACACTTCATTGCATGTATTTATTTTACATGATTTTTTTCTAATAGATTATAAATTCCCAAGAGTGGAGCATGTTGATTGCATATTTGGTCCCCTAACATGAAAATAGCACCAAGTGTAATGTCAGTTATCCATTAGTGATAATGGATAGGGAAGAAGGAGAATAGAAATCCACACCAGCTTTCAATTATTCTTCGATCTGAATATTTTCCTGGTGCATGAAGGACTGAGGCAGGATGGTTTATGGTGCCTTTGCATTCATATTCTGATAAAGCAACTTCTGATACTTTGCCCCCAGTGGGCAAACAATCAATGATTATGGTTGACAGGATTAAACTACTCTTTCATATTGCTTTTCTTTTCTCCTGGACTCTCAGAAAATATGTGACAAAATATCTGTTGTGAAAACAAGCTGATTTATGTACCAGTACCTGAGGTAATAAAAATGAATCTTGGGAATTAACAGACTCAATTCTGGCATATATTGCATGTGACCAATATGTTGGATTGGGTCAATTTCAGAGACATTTCATTTTAACAAATGGTTGGAAAACAATACCTTGTATAGCTTATAGAGAGATTTGAATTAATGTTTCTGCTCGTATTTCAACAATATTTCCTGTGACTAAAAATATAGTCCTTTACTGGTTGCTACTTTATTGAATTAACTGACAGCAGAGCAGAGTGGCCATCTTTTTCTAGTATGTTCTATTTATTCCTACAAATAGGTCTGTGCTTCTGTAAGAGATACTCTCTTGTATACATGTCTGCTGGCAATATATCCCTTCATCTTTTGTAGCTCATAATTTTTAAAAAATTTGTGATCTGTTTTTTACTTTTGTAGGGCTTTCAAGGCTGGCAATCCCAGTGTTTATTAGCCTCCACAGTTTCTGTTCACGAATTTACTATCACTTTTATTGTTGCTCGTTTGAAGTTAACTTGTCTTCCAACCTTTAATATTGAGGCTTACTCTTCAGTTGGTTAGAGTCATTTGAATATATTTAAATATATATTGACTCTTAAATCCTGTGTAAATGTCTGAACTTGGATGATGCCTTCTATCAGTCCCAAATGTTCTCAGTCAGCATTTATTCAAACATAAGATATTTTTCTTCTTTTCATTGGAAACTCCCATTAGACATACTGAGTCCATCTCAAACACTTGTTCGGCACTCCCCAAGTTTTCTTTTCTCTTCACATCCTTCATAATAAAATGTTTTATAATTGAGTAGATCTTTAATTTACTAACCTTACCTTCTATTATGCCATTCTTCCCTTATGCAATGAAATTTTAATTTTATAAATTATGTTCATATATTTTTAATGTCAGTGATTCATTTTTCCCTAATACACTGTTGAAATATTTCAGATTCTTGCTCAGTTTGTCTCCTTTTTGATATTATGTAGTATGTATTATGTAATTTTGGAATTAATTGGTTTTTAAAAACACTATTAGCTAATGGCAAATTTGTGAGATTCACGGGGCCTCGCCACTGAGTGTGTTATTTTTTTATCACTGTCTTAGTCAGGGTTACAATTACCGAGGTGAAACTTTTCTTAACTGATGTTTCATCCAGTCTGATGACTCTAGTGTGTGTCATATTGACATAAAATTAGCCACCACAATTACTATTCTTTGTTTACTATTCTTTCTTTCTCCTGGTGAGTTTTAACTTTAAAGTATATGTTAAATTTTAAAGTATCTTACATACCTTATCATACTCTAGAGCAAAGGTTCTTAATCTGTGTGGTCAGACCCCTTTGAAGGTCAAATGGCCCTTTCACTGTAGTTACTTAAGATCTTCAGAAAACACAGACATTTATATATATTATGATTCACAACAGTAGGATAATTAAAAATATGTATGAAGTAGTAATAAAAATACTTTTAGGTTGGTGGTCATCACAACATGAGGAACTGTAGTAAAAAGTCACAGCATTAGCAAGGTTGAGAATCAATGCTCTAAAGAGAGTTAAGTTTTATACCAATAAGGGAGAATCTACTGTGAGATCTCCCTATTTGTTTGCAGACCTCTTTAGGTTTGAACACACACACACACACACACACACACACACACACACACACACACACACACAATATCCATAGTGGGTATTCCTCACCTCTGGTGTATAATTATTTTGAGAGTACTGCCTTTCTGGGGTTTTAACTGAAACTCTGAGATATTCATGAAAGTCTCCTTTTAGTGACCCCAATAAACATTTTCTTAGCACCCTGAAGCCTTGAGATTTCTGTTTAGTTCCCCAGTTTCCATTCATTTCCTCTGGCAAGGTTTGGTGGTTTGAACAAGAATGGCCCCCATGTGCTCGTAGATTAGAATTTTTGGTCATTGGGTAATAATAGTACTTGAAAGGGATTAGGATGTGTGACATTGTTGGGGTAGGTGTGGCCTTGTTGGAGGAAGCATGTCACTGGAGGTCGGGTTTTGGGCTTCTAATGCTCAAGTCAGTCTTCCCCCTCCTCTCCATCCCTCCCTCCAAATCTGCTGTCTGTTATGATATAGAACTCTCAACTGACTCCAGCACTGTCTCCATGTCTAGCTGCCTGTCACCAAATTTCCTACCATGATGATAATGGGCTGAATTTCTGAATGTAAGCAAGCTCCAATTAAACGCTTTCTTTTATAAGGGTTGCCATGGTTATGAATTCTCTTCACAGCAATAGAACTTTATGTCCTAGTCTTAAGTCTTGCCCTGTAAATGTGCAGGGTAGGAGATCATCAAGAGTCCTCAGTAGAATGCTTATGTAGACTTTGGTGAACCTATGTAATAGGTTTGATTTCTCCTATGTAATAGCATATCTTACAAGGAGCATTATGGTAGCTTAAGATTCTAGTTTGCTTTATCCAGTGAGATTTTTGCCCTTGCCTTGGACTTTATTTATGTGGTGTGGGTTAGAAAATAAATGCCCTGGTCATCTTGTGCTCCATCTACTTTTAGTGAACTGGCCCCTGTGTTGGTTGTGGAACAAGGTCTATAGACAATTATTTTAATTTTTTGCTTACCTCTTATATATTTCTCCATTCTCCTCCTCCTCCTCCCTCCCTCCTCCTCCCTCCCTCCCTCCTTCCTCCCTCCCCTCCCTCTCTCCTTCTTGTTCTTGTTCTTCTTGTTCTTCTTGTTCTTCTTGTTCTTGTTCTTGTTCTTGTTCTTGTTCTTGTTCTTCTTGTTCTTGTTCTTGTTCTTGTTCTTCTTGTTCTTCTTGTTCTTCTTGTTCTTGTTCTTCTTCTTCTTGTTGTTGTTCTTCTTGTTCTTGTTCTTGTTCTTCTTCTTCTTGTTGTTCTTGTTCTTGTTCTTGTTCTTCTTCTTCTTGTTCTTCTTCTTCTTCTTCTTCCTCTCTCTCTCTCTCTCTCTTCCCCTCCCTCTCTCTCTCTGACTGGAGAATGGTTTTGATACCAGACACTCTGCCTTCACCCTTCTTGACATTTGTTCCTTCCACGATCATTCCCTGACAATGCCATAGTCTCATATTTTTATTCTTTCTTAACTTCATTCTTATTTCCAGTAAGAATGGGTAGCTTACTTTCAATAACAAGACCGTTCTTGTTATTGAGAATATGGATGCCTTATGGTCCTAAGGTATCTAGTCCTATGGAATCTAGTGCCTAAGGTGTCAAGTCCTATGGAATATGGGAATATTTTCTAAGAATAAGAACAAGTTCTCAAGCCTTACCTGTTCTATTTAAAAGTCAGACATACTAGCAAATACATAATGCAGCATATTTTTCCAAATGTACTTTACATGTCAGCAATATTGGTGTTATGTGGAGAAGATTGGTTTAAAAAACATCATTTTGAGATCTTTTGAAATCTACTCAATCAGAGTCTCACCTTACCCAGCTCTTAGGACTCTACTCACACCACACAGCAGGGATGTACTTGTGTAACCTAAAGCTGAGAACACTGGGGTAAAACTGTTGCAAAGATTAATTGAGTCATATTTTAAAGCTTACTAAGTGTCAGTTTTATTACACTATCACCCATTCATACATTTTTTAAAAAAATTAACTTTTAATTGGTTCTTTGTGAGTTTCATGTTATGCCCCCCCAATTCTGCTCATCTCCTATTCCCCTCATTCCCACTGTCTACCCTTGCAAGCTGCCACACAACAGAGAAAAAAAATCTCATTATGGACTGTGTCACAGTGTGTCTTACAGTATATATTTTTGTCCACTTCTTTACTTGCAATTGTTCATTACAATGAGTTATTGGTATGGTATGAGGTCTCTGGCTTCTGCTGCTCTATTGATGTTGGAACCTCACTGGCTCTCCTCTCAGAGATCCTTTGTGTTGTCCTGTGTCATGGAGATCTTGTAGTTTTGGACCCATCTCTTTAAACACTCAGTAGTTCATTAATAGGGCTGACGTTGGCGTGAGTCAATACAAAGCCTTGGATCTAGTCCTAAGGTATCTGGGCTGCTTTGCCCGCCAGCTCTTCCATTCAGAACTGACTTACCAGTAACCTCTGATACCAGGGCTAGCTCCATTCTCCTTCCCCCTTGAGGTACAGGACCTGCTCTCTCTCGAGTCTTATAGCCTGTGAGGGACATGGCCAGCATATATTCCCATTCTCATGATTCTCATGGCCAGGTTTCTTGTCTGTCATAGACAGTGAGGGACAAGGGAGGGAAAGAGGGCATCTCTCTCTCTCTCATTATCAGCACTGTCCAGTGGACAAGAGGCAGGCCCGGCTCTCCCACACTCACACCCTTGGTTCTGGCTCATGTGCAACCACGCCAACTCTACTGTGCTGCCCAGGAGAGGTTCAGGCCTGATTTCCCAAGCGATACAGCAAGTAAAGGGCAGTGACGGCTCTAGTGCTCTCATGACCCCATGGGCCCAACTCTCTGACCAGCAGCTGCCATTTGTGGTGAGGACAAAATTGAAGGAGGGGATCTCTTCTTGCCGATGCTTCTGTATAGCACATAAGAGGCAGAGCCAACTCTCCCAAACTCACTCCCTTGGGGTTACTTACTCATAACACCCACACCCAGGTCCAGCTCTACTGGGCTGTCCAGGGTTCTCATGCATTTTAAAATAATACATCATTTTAAATTTTCATCACTAAATTTTAAAATTGATGTGCAAAGTACTGGGTTATCTTTTAACACTTCTGTATGTATGTAATGTATGTATGCATGTATGTATTATGTATGTATGCTTTGATCTTACTCATCTCCATCTTCAACTTAATCTTCCCTCCCCTCATTCCTCTTTTTAAAAATTGTTTCTTTTATTTTTGAGACTGTACTATAATTCCATCATTTCTCTTTTCCTCTGTTCTCAACAAACCCTCCCATAGAGCCCTCTTTGCTCTCTTTCAAACCCATGGCCTCTTCTTTGTTCATTGTGTATATATTATATGCATGGTTTTAGGACTGACCATTCAGTTTTGGAGAACAGATTGGCATGCTCTACTCTGGGGAAGACTATCTCTCCCATTCTCAGCCTCTTTAGTTACCAGTAGTTTTGTTTTGTTTGGTTTTGATTTGTTTTTTGTTTTTCTGGGGTTTTTTGGTTTGTTGTGTGTGTGTGTGTGTGTGTGTGTGTGTGTGTGTGTGTGTATGTGTGTGTGTGTGTGTGTGTGTGTGTGTGTGTGTGTGTGTGTGTGTGTGTGTGTCTCTGTGTGTGTCTGTGTCTGTGTCTGTAAGACTGAAGACTCTTGGGCTTTCCCTTCAACCATATAATGTGTCTCTTGATGATGTCCTTCTTCGTCTCATATTTAAGAAGTCATATTAGTGAGACCGTGGGTATAGCTTCTGACATTCCTAAGAGACCAATATTATAGCACACTCTCTGTTCTTCTGGCTCTTAAAATCTTTTCAACCCCCATGTTTTGCAATGGTCCCTGAGCCCTGGGTGCAGAACCGTACTCCTTTTCTGGCTATCCTCCCCTACAATAGTCCCCCCCTTGTCTGCTCCTGCCATAAAAATTCCATTATATGCTCTTTTCTCCATCCTCCCTTAAGAGTTGCTCCTCCCTTCTCACACTCCTCTAGAAAGATATTTTAAATCTGTGTCAATGTGTGAAATATTTTGAACCTATTCAGAGAAGAATTATATGTATTCAAATCACTAAAATGTAGCATGATCCAGTCTTTCTAGCTATCTATTGAAATGCTCAGTGAAATAGGTCAGCTATAAGCTTGGTGGGAAATATAGAACTCAAAATCCTTTTGGTGGTCACGATCTGTTAAAATTTCACTGCTTTGTGAAAGATGGTGAAGGGTTACTATTTCTTTCTTACTTCAGAAATTCTGAATAAGAAACTTAAACTCAACAGGATCATATACTGTGTAAGAAAAAAGAGAGCCAAGAACACTGCTGTTCTGGTGCATGCTTTATCAAACTGAATTCTAATGAAAAAGAAATCAGAAACCAAAAGAGGTTCCAACAGTATGGTCCACATACAGTTAATTGTCTTAATTGTTATAAGTGATTTAGAAGCTCTTAACATTTATTGAAGTAAAATAAAAATGAATAGCCCCCTAAGTCTTAGCCTCCTTGACGAACTGGCATACAGAATCAATTGTGTATGGCATTTAACGTGCATTTTTAGAAAATTGGCTTTCTTTTTAAAAATGACAACCAAGGCATAGCTGCAAGGCAAGCACCATCAATTACCTGATTATTTCTGTTTTAGGAATGGCACAGTTCTCACAGGAAATAGATTGCACCATTGGCTTTTAAGGGTGATAATTAATCAAATGTCTTCTGCCCTCCAGCATAAGTTTGGAATCAACTGAGAAAATTTCTAGAAGTAAGAGGAACAGGGATCAAACTCTAAGTCTTATTTTAGTAAGCATGAATTGGGAACACTTCTTTAGATCCCAGGCGACAACTGCACTTTCCACTACCATTACCCTGACTCAAACTGTGGGGCTAAATGTAGAGCTGCCAATAAGTAGAGTGGTAACTCTTATTAACAGTGGCTGGGAGGGATGGGACACAAAACTGCATGTTCAGAAATGTCTGTCTGTCACCTGTACTGGTTCACATCAATGAGACATGCAGAGCATGAACTCAGTCCCTGTGGGCAGATGTGAAAGAGAGTTGGCAAAATGAAAGTCATACACTAGTATACAAATATTAGTATACAAAATTTTATTTTAGGGTTCACATAAGAATTTGAGGTGAAGGATGCTGTTACACTTAGGATCATACAGAAATGTTCTTTGGGGACATTTCTCTGTCCTTTTTATACCAGAGAACTATATTATTTTGTCAACCATTACCATTCCTTCAGATCTTTCATCCCATGTCTCAATAAAAACAAAACGACTAAGTAAACTTAAAGTAAATTGATCATTACTAAATGCTATTATCAGAATAAACAAATGCTAGTATTTTATATACATTATACATAGTGCTTGGGAAAGTATAAATCAGGCTGTGTTTAGAAACACAAAGTATTTGTTGTATTTCTAAAGCTGTTATATAAATGGATATATGTCATCACTCTCCAGTATATATGTTGCTCAGACCTAAACTAACTAATCTTTCTAAAGGAGCCTGGCTCTAATATTATATACTGAACTCTAGTAGCATCTCCTGTGTTCATATACTATTGGGTGGTATGGTCCTAATGATGGGAGGATCAATGTCTACCTCCTCTTATCTACCTTGGGTACTGACATCTTGCTTCTGAATCAATAGATCAGTATCAGAATTCTTTTTTGGGTACTGAGATCTTTGTTCTAAACCAATAGAACATCATCAGAATTATCTTTTTCTACTAAGTATACTGTCCTCATTTCATAATACATATACTGAGAATAATCTCTTCCTCCCATTATCACCAAACAGAAAAACAAAAGCACTCCTGCGAGGCATTTAGTTGATTCTGTGTTGTATATTTTACTGAAAGTTTGTGGATATAAGAATGGTGGCAGCAAAATCACAAAAATGAACAAACCATAACTATTCTTTCCTACAGTACACCGGTATTAACAAAGTCCTTTCTACCCCATCCCTCCCCTACTTTCCCTTTATGATGTCTTGCCCCACACATTTAGCTTGCTCCAAAACTGTTTCTTTCAGTTTTCTCCATTCTCTTTCTGAAGATTATCCCAAGGCTTCGAGGTTAAAAGTGTGAGCCCCCTTTGTGGTTTTATATCTCCCTCCCTGAGCAATTAGTGTGTAGAAACAGAGGTGCTGCATAGAAACTATTTCCCCAATGAGAGAAAATGAATGATGGTATATTAGGAGCATTTTCCATATATTTTGGTTTTATTTTTTATTGGATACTTTTAAATTTACTTTCAAATATTATCCCCATTCCAGGTTTCCTATCCATAAACCCTCTATCCCATCCTCCCTCCCACTTCTTCTATGAGGTTTTTCCCCTCCAACCATGGTAGGACCAAGGGCTTCTCCTCCCATTGGTGCAAACAAGGCCATCCTCTGCTACATACGCAGCTGGAGCCATGGGTCTGTCCATGTGTACTCTTTGGATGGCGGTTTAGTCCCTGGGAGCTCTGGTTGTTTGGTATTGTTGTTCTTATGGGGTTGCAAACCCCTTCAGCTCCTTCAATCTTTTCTCTAACTCTCCAATGAGGACTCAGTTCTCAGTTCAGTGGTTGTCTGTGAGCATCTGCCTCTGTATTTGTCATTCTCTGGCAGAGCCTCTCAGGAGACAGCTATATCAGGCTCCTGTCAGCATTCATTTCTTGGCTTCAGCAATACTGTCTGTGTTTGGTGGCCGTATGTATATGGACTGGATCCCCAGGTGGGGCAGGCTCTGAATGGCCATTCCTTCAGTCTCTGCTCTAAACTTTCTCTCCATATTTCCTTCTACGAATATTTTTTCTCTCTTTTAAGAAGGACTGAAGCATGCACTTCAGTCATCCTTGAACTTCATGTGGTCTGTGGATTCTATCTTGAGTAATTTGATCTTTTGGGCTAATATCCACTTCTCAGTGAGTGCATATCATCCATGTTTTTTGTGATTGTGTTACCTCACTCAGGCTGATATTCTCTAGTTCTATACATTTGCCTATGAATTTCATGAAGTCATCGTTTTTAATAGCAAAGTACTACCCCATTCTCTAAATGTACCACATTTTCTGTATCCATTTCTCTGTTGAAGGGCATCTGGGTTCTTCCCCGTTTCTGGCTGTTATAAATAAGGCTGCTATGAATATAGTGGAGCATGTGTCCTTGTTATAGGTTGGAGTATCTTTTGAATATATACACAGGAGTGGTATAGCTGGGTCCTCAGAAAGTATTATGTCCAATTTTCTGAGGAATCTGTAGACTTATTTCCAGAATGGTTATAAAAGCTTGCAATCCCACCAATAATGGAAGAGTGTTCCTCTTTCTCCACATCCTCTCCAGTATCTTTTGTCACTTAAGTTTTTGATCTTAGCCATTCTGACTGATGTGAGGTGGAATCTCAGGGTTGTTTTGATTTGCATTTCCCTGATGACTAAGGATGTTGAACATTTCTCTAGGTGCTTCTCAGCCATTCAATATTCCTCAGTTGAGAATTCTTTGTTTAGCTCCATACCCCATTTTGTAATAGGGTTATTTGATTGTCTGGAGTCTAACCTCTTGGGTGCTTTGTATATATGGGATATTGTCCCTCTAACGGATGTAGGGATGGTAAAGATCTTTTCTCATTGTGCTGGCTGCCATTTTGTCCTAAAGGCAGTGTCCTTTGCCTTACAGAAGCTTTGCAATTTTACGAAGTCCCATTTGTCAGTTCTTGATCTTAGAGCATAAGCCATGTTTGTTCTGTTTGGGAAAATTTCCCCGGTACCCATGTGTTTGAGGCTCTTACCCACTTTCTTACCCACTTTTTCTTCTATTAGTTTGAGTGTATCTGATTTTAAAAGTTGAGGTCCTTGATCCACTTCGACTTGAGCTTTGTATACGGTGATAAAATAGATCGATTTGCATTCTTCTACATGCTGACCTCCAGTTGAACCAGCACCATTTGTTCCCCGCAACCCACTGGGTGGTTTTAGCTCCTTTGTCAAAGATAAGTGACCATTGTGGTTTGAATTCATTTCTTGGTCTTCAGTTCTATTCGATTGATATACCTACCTGTCTCTGTACCAATACCATACAGTTATTTTTTAATCACTATTAGTCTGTAGTATAGCTTGAAGTCAGGGATGGTGATTCCCCCAGAAGTCCTTTTATTGTTGATGATAGTTTTCACTATCCTGGGTTTTTGGTTATTCCAAATGCTTTCTAACTCTATGAAGAATTGAGTTGGAATTTTGATAGGGATTGTATTGAATCTGTAGATTGCTTTTGGCAAAATGGCCATTTTTTACTATATTAATCCTGCCAATCCATGAACATGGGAGATCTTTCCATCTTCTGAGATCTTCTTTAATCTCTTTCTTCAGAGACTTGACGTTCTTGTCATACAGATCTTTCACTTGCTTGGTTAAAGTCACAACGAGGTATTTTATGCTATTTGTGACTATTGTGAAGGACACCTTTCCCTAATTTATTTTTCACCCTGTTTATCCCTTGAGTAGAGGAAGGTTACTCATTTGTTTGAGTTAATTTTATACCCCAACACTTTGCTGAAGTTGTTTAGCAGCTGTAGAGGTTCTCTGGTGGAATTTTTGGTGTCACTTTAGTATGCTCTCCTATTATTTGCAAAATGGTGATATTTTGACTTCTTCCTTTCCAATTTGTATCCCTTTCACCTCTCTTTGTTGTTTGATTGCTCTGGCTAGGACTTTGAGTATTATATTGAATAGGTAGGGAGAAAGTGGGCACCTTGTCTAGTCCCCGATTTTAGTGGAATTGCTTCAGGTTTCTCTCCATTTAGTTTGATGTTGTCTACTGATTTGCTGCATATTGTTTTTACTATGCTTAGGTATGGGCCTTAAATTCCTGATCTATCCAGGACTTTTAACATGAAGGGGTGTTGAATTTTGTCAATTGCTTTATCAGCACTATTGGATTTAAATATTAAAATTTTTGTCTTCATTAAACAGAAATTGGGTATCTGTCTACATATTATCTATCCACTATATATCTGTCCATTTATTAACTGTTCATCTATATATTGATTCTTGTCTATTATCTACTTCTATCTTTACACTTAAAAACTTTACTTCCCATATGCATAATCTTAGCCCTAGCTCTATTATTTAGGAAATTGGCCACAATATTTTAAAGTTTTGTAGGGATTTTATTACTCACCTCATTGCAATTATATTTTTAATTATGGACATTGTGTCGTTTCAGAATATTTACTATGCCTAAGCCTTATAGATTTAATGGACAAAATATCTATGTTCATCTTTGACACTCTTGACATTTCTACAGTTATAACTAAATTATTTTTATTTCATACATAAATGATATAACTTAATATATACACAGCATACTGTATTTCTTCATGATGGTTTTTGGTTTAGAAACTGTATGAGAATACAGTCACTTAGAAAGTTTGAGAGTTTGCTTGTATTCAACAAGCTCTCAAGCTAATTTTTATAATGACATAATCCTTATTATACTTTAAAACTGAACTTAATGATACATACAAAAATCTCTGGTATACTTCCTGTAAAAAAAACCTCTCAGACAAGTACAATGACACATACCCCGAAGCAAGTACTTTTAGGACATCAATGAATGCTACTAATTGTGTGTTTCACAGCCCTGGTGTTTATAGAGATAGACCTAGAAAACCAGTCTCTACTAAATGAGGATAGTTTTAGAAAGAGGTTGAAAGAAACATGGGAGTCCAGTGAAGAAAATTAATGTTCATGCTTTTATTTTTTTATAATTTTAATTAAGAATTCTCTCCTTTAAATTTAGCTCCTTGCTTCTCCCAAATACACTCTAATTTCTTTCAAGATATGACATTAGCCCAGTGCTCTGCATCACACACCCTAATGTAAGGTTTGACACATTTGTTATTGAATGAAAAATGATGCAAGAAATTCAATAATTTCCATGTTAAATAGATTTAATCCACTAACTCACTTGGGTGCACAGGTATGGAAAATTCTTAGTACACATCCATATCCAGTAGGCATATTCCAAGTGAAGGGACTGTAAAACTGAGATCTAGACTGTAAAAATGAAAGTCATAAGGTGACAAGTTTATGACAGTGCCTGTACACATTCAATTCTATTGCTTAGACAAGTGAAAATTTCCCCAGCTGAGTCTTTATTTCAAATTAACTTTAGTCTCCAGTAGCAGGAATAATTATTTAGACCTGCATTTAGAGGCAGAGAAAAGGAAAGAGATTTTTCTTTTATGCCTCATTAGACTGCAGAATAAGTAACACAGTACAAATGTCCCTGAAAGGATTAACGATACAACTCAAGATAGCTACTATTTGTTCTAATTGGAAATACGACCATCATTTTCTCTGATCTTCAGATCTAGGGATGAGCAAGGATCACTGGTGAACAGTAACTAAGTAGGCAACTGGAAAAACATGAAATCAGCCTCAAATCAGCTATTTCCAGTCTCCAGTACTCGTAAGTTTTTTCATTTCATTGATGAGATAACAATAGAACTCCATGAGATAGTTCTAATATTATTGAGGGGTAAACTTTTGTTGGGCAGACTTTAATTATATAATTATATTATATGTAAATATATTATATAATAATACGTGCTCGAGCCTATATTAATAAAAGTTTTAGGAAATTCATATAGAGATGCTGAGAACTTAAAAGGCTGCATAAACAGTGTTATGATATACTCTTATGTGACCTACTTCAATTCTTAGTCTCCCTATTTAGCAAAAATAAAGAACAAAACAAAAAAACTAAAGAAATTTGTTGTTTAAGACAATCTATTTTATTTAATAAGAATAAGTGAGCATCCAGGCAGTGTGCTATTACTAATAAAACAATGCAGGTATCAACTGTAGCTATCTATTAGCTATCCTGTTATCTTCTCTAAGTGCCATTGATAGATTAATGAATGTTGAACCTTGCTCTTCCACTATACAACATGATAAGAGACAAACATCTGGCATCGTTTTTAATTGCTTTCCTTTAGTAAATGAAGATTATAATACTGCCTTCTTCATATAGTTATTGTGAGAATTATATGATTTGTATAAAGTGCTACAATATTTTGTATAGGGAAGAATCTATGTCGCTTCTTACATTTTATAGAATACTTAAACAGAAGAACAAGGATTTTTTTCTGCTAAATTATTTGCTTTGTTGTTAGTATGATGTACATACTAGAATGCAGCCTGTGTCAACATAACACGTTGCTAAAATTGATTACCATTGTACCCCTAGAATCCAGACCAACATCTACTGGAAAGTGGGTAGCCAATAAATACTCCTTGAATTAATGTGTCAAGTAGAACCTATGAAATCCAGATATAGGATCACTCATGCACTAGAGAATACCATGTTCCTGTAGCATAAATGAGCAGAAGGAATACCCGGGAAGGAGAACAGCCAATTTTGGATCTCAGTATAGCTAACCCACCTGACACCTGGACGACCTTGAACAGATTCATTTTCTTTATAATTTGGAGATGATGCATTCTGCCTCCAACAGTTGCTTTGAGAACAAAATAAATAAGGCAGGCAAAAGTGACTTGCACATGGTAAACAAAACATTGTTCAGCAACAAAGTAAGTTCTAACATTAATACAGCACTTTAGAATTCTCCAAATGCAAGTCTCATCTCATTTGTTCCTTGTAACAATAGGGAGCAGTGTGGATAAAAGCGAGCTTTTCTGTGCAAGGATAATTATTCCCTATATGGGAACATACTTAAAACTACAACAAAAATTCCGTGGTCTGAAAGGGGAAAATGATTCAATTAAGGCTTTGTCTTTTAAAAAATAGAGTTAAAGTAACAAAAATAATGTTTTTTTTAAAGCAACTTTTAGTTTTAATGACTATGAGTGCCAACTGTTGAAAATAATGTTTGGGTTTTTTTAAGAACACAATTTCTGGCAAAACTTTTTGTGAACATAGTGCAGCATGCTTTCATGTTTAATTAACTTACAACACATTGCATAGAAGGAGATCACTTTTGAGCAATGGACGAGGTTTAATCAGCTTTCCCAAGGACTTTCATTATTCTGATATTTAAATCCTTTTGCTTTAAAATTCCCACCTTGTCGCCAGCTTTATCTTTTCCCTCTTCTGAGTTTTGAGCTGCTTAAGTAGGCCAAATCCATGTATGCCAGTTGCTCTGTGCCATTCAGACTGTTCCCCATTTCTACCGTCTTATTGCTTAAAATTCTGAAGCCTTTCTGAGACTTAGTATTTTATTTGACAAAGGATTTGCATGATATTTATAGACTAATGATCAAAGACATTGATTTAATGGTTGGAAAAAGATATAAATCTTCAGAGGGAAGGGATGTGGAGAGCAGACTAATTTTATAAATGATCAACTCATTAGAGCATTAGAGAATATTTTCATGTTATGATGGCTTTTGCTTTCCTGGGCAGCCTCATTATGGTGCAGACTCATAATAAAACTGAGATAATGAGGAGCCTCTGTATTATTACTGTCTTCAATTTTATAGATGATTAAAATGTAACTCAGAGAACTTTAGTGACTTAAGGTGGCAGAGCAAGTAAATACTCTTTTAATCCATACTCCTTATGCAAGAAGCAGATGTGCAAGGGGTCAAAGGTAAATGCGCTCTCTCTCTCTCTCTCTCTCTCTCTCTCTCTCTCTCTCTCTAACAACTTGGATTTGAAATTCACTGTAATAATGAGTCTTTTCAAAGGACCTATTGCTTTGAAGAGATATTTGGATTTCTGAGTGGACTATGCTCTCTGCTCAGGTCTTTTCTTCTGCAGTTGAGTTTGTCCTTTACAGAAAAAGACCTTAGGTCCCATGTTTGAGGATTTTCACTTGAGGAAGATTGGAAGCAATTATAAATGGAATGTTGAAGTGGTGAAAGTCATAATATGTAAGTTCTAGATTTTCACTCTGATTTTGAGAATTGTTAAAGTTATGACCACATACATATGTTTTATATATTTGTAAATATAATTGTATTTGAACTGAAAAATATCAACTTTGAATTTGGCTAAAAAATGTCTCATTCTGAATCTCAATTGACTATGAATTTGGACTATTGGACTAGAAGGACTGTCATGAGACTGGAATGCCTGCTTTTCTTTTCCTTGTAATTTTCCTTTTGCCTTCCTAGAAACCTCAAATCTCAGCAGCACATTAGAAAGAACATAACTACAGAAACAAATGCTCACATTGATTTAAATATCAAACATAGGTAATGTTTGTTTTCAGCCTAATAATTCCTAAAATCAAAATATTAGACAAAGAGAAGCTACTGGCAAGGATTAAACGCATTTATAAATGTATGCGAAATAACTGTTGTATGGTAAGGTCCAGTATCTGGTATCTCTCTCATACTCCCATCACCACTAAACACAAAGAGGAAATATATTTGATAGCTTTGTTGGAACAACATAGAGATGCTAATGGTAAAGAAAAATTAATTACTAACTGAAATAAGTTAAGATGCCTACACATAGAGAAATTTATTTAAAAAGTTGAACCCCGAGGCTCTCATCAGTTCCGTGTATGTTCAGTGGTAAGTCCCTGAGCAAAGCACTAATATGCCGACATCTACGTCAGCATCTTTTAGTGACCTTGGTCTTCATGTCACTATTTACTTCTCATGCTAATCTCAGAAAGTTTGTTGGTTTTGTTGGCAAAGTACTGTAAAGGATCAGGTTTTCCTCTGAAGGGATTTTTGAGTGTCCCATTATCTCATCTCACTCAATGGTTCCCTTCTGGTACTCCTTCCCACAATCCTCCTCTGAGAGGATGAGTAACCCCCTACCCTGGCACATTAATTCTCTGCAGGGCTAAGCACATCCTCTCCCACTGAGGCTGGACAAGACTGTCCAGCTAGAAGAACATATCCCATGGACAGGCAACAAGTTTTGGGAAAGCCCCAGCTTCAATTGTTCAGGACCCACATAAAGACCAAGTTGCACATCTGCGACATATGTGCAGGAAGGCTTAGGTCCACTCCATGTATGCTCTTTGGTTGGTGGTTCAGTCTCTGAGTGCCCTAAGAGTCCAGGTTAGTTGACTCTGTTTGACTTCCTGTAGAGTTCTTATCCCCCTCAGAGTCTTCAATCCTTTCCAACTCTTCTATAAAAGTCCCCAAGCTCCATCCATTGTCTGGTTGTAGATATCTGTATCCATCTGAGTCAGTTACTGGGCAGAGCTCTCAGAGGATAGCCATGCTAGATCTTGTCTCCAAGTCAAACTGATGACATCCATACATGGGTTGAATACCTTGATCAATGTTCATATCTTTTAGAAAGGTTTTGGCAATTCAATTTCATATCTATCTATGTATCTATGTGTCTATGTATGTATGTTTCTATCTATCTATCTATCTATCTATCTATCTATCTATCTATCTATCTATCTATCTACCTACCTACCTACCTACTGACTAACTGATCTACTAATACAGCCGTCTTATAAAAACAGAAATGTTAATTTTTTTATTTTAGATCTAAACTGAATTTCTCAATAGAACAACTGTTTTAGTGATTTTGCCCAATTATTTTTCCAGTTATTTCACAGAACCATTTTGACATTCTAAGAGTATTCTTTAGTGTTTGAACATAAATACACACATACACAAACACAGAGACACAGACACAGACACACACACACACACACACACACACACACACACACACACACACACACACACACCACAAAAATGAGGAGAGAAGGAGAGGCATAGAGATTTTGCCAAGGAAATGATGGTCATGCTTTACTGATATGTGTTCTTTGGCCTCCCTTCTATGCACTTACATGTTCTTTAAATGATACGTGTTTTAATCACAAATGCAATTCAAATGTGAGTAAGTAAATTCAATATCTTTACTCCTTATTTTTTTCCTTTAAATAAAAACATGTAAAACCCTACATGTCTTTTAATGGCTCATTGGGCCAGAGTTATCACATCAATTGTTTAAACAGACTCAAACTTGATTCTGTGAACTTTTTTTTTTAACTAGGGATAACACAGGTAAAGAATTTCTGGGAAAGAAGCTTTACTAATAAGGTTAGTATGCTTCAAAAGGTAAGGATGTTAACTGGTGTGAAGACAACTGGGAGGTATCTTTATCAAACTGCGGACCACTGAAAAAGTATGTTAGAGACACAAGTGTTATCAACAAAGTATCAGAAACCAGTTAAATCCAGTAGAATCCAAGCCCTCCCTACTTACCTAACCATGGCTGTCAGTACATTTCTGCTGGCAGGATGTGTTCTGATAAGGCAGCGCTAATGATGAAATAAATTCCAGTGATCCTCTCTTCCTTTGATTTGAATAGTCAATAGTGGAGGAAAAAAATACCTACATTGCCAAGCTATCTCCTAATTGTGGTGCCGATAAGCTGCAAATTCCCTCATAGACTGTATCTATTACCCCAGGAGAATTTGGAACTCTTCCGGTTTGAAAGATAGCACCACCCCTGGGGTAAAGTCTCTCCCACAGTCATCCACGATTCATCAGAAGCAAAGCTTTCTCACATTCTCCCATCTTGCCTCATCTTTAATTAAAATTCTACTTAATGAAATTTTTTCGTGTTGTAGGCATTTGCATATAATTTGATGAGATTCAAAATTTTAAATTAAAAAAAAAAAAAAAAAGAGTTCCTCTCCCTGGATCTCAAATGTTAGGCATTCAGAAAATAAAAGGCTGTCTAGCAGAAGAATCCAAAGCGAGGCCAATCTCCAGATATGGCCATTTCCATTTTATCAGTCCCTGTGACTGTGTAATGAGTCTGACAATAACAGAGGAGCACACATCATTCAGAATTTAAGCCCCAAAGTCAGGCTGGAATTATGCTACTGGCAAGTGAACAATTTAAGAATTTTGTTCTAAAATTTTGCAGTATTGAACACATATGAATGACTTTTAATGAAAAAGTAGTGAACAGTTAAGAGATGGCCCAAAGATTTTCAAACATACGTAGAACTCAGACATCAAACATGGGAGAAGGAGATGGATTTTAGATATGTAGTAAGACTTGGTTACCAAAATAAATAGAGTGTGACACCTTTGATGTTTGGAAGCTGTTAATCTAGGTACATATGACAATTATCTCAACTATTAATTAGTTGTTGTTCACATGGCCAAGGAATTTAATGGTATTTACATTTTTTAATACTCATGATACCAAAAGATAGTCCATTCAGTAGTAACCTATTTTGTTTGTTCTGTAAATAAAATATCAAAGCCCCAAGTTAATATTTCAAATGGTGATTCAAATGCAGGACATTTTTCTAAATTTCAAAGAGAGACATTATTGACACATCATAGAGTTGTATAAGAATTTGCCACTGATTAGGAAAGCACAGAAAACAAAGATTGTGTTCTAGTTAACTTTAACTGTAAATTTAGGGTTAGAAGAGTTTCAACTGAGGAGGTTGTCCAGATGAGTCTGACCTGTAGGTATATCTATAGATCAATTACTATCTTGCATTTTAATTGATGTTTAATAGTCAAGACCACCAAGGGAGGTGTCATTCCCTGGGCAGGTGTTTCTGGACTGTTAAGAGAAAGGTAACCAAGGGATGAGATATTTGAAGATGCAGCTGTATTTGAATCATCCATGGTCTTATAAATCCTCACCCATACTTCTGTAAGTAGCCCAGTAAACTCATGGGTTAACTAGAAATGAAGAAGAAAGCTAGCTAAGTATGAGTGTGCTAGTGAGCCAACAGTCAGCATTCCCATGGTTTCTATTTCAAAGTCCTGCTTGAGTTCCTGCCCTGACTTTTCTCAATGACAGACTGGGTCATGGAAATGCACACCAAGTAAATCCTTTCCTCTCTGTAAGTTTCTTTTGCTCAGTGTTTTATCACAGCAACATAAACAATATTACAACAGCTAATTGGTACCAGAGAACTGGGTTGTAGTTGTAATGTACTTACCCCCCGTGTCTTTTATGACTTGTACTACTTGTGTAGGGGTTTGGGGGGGGCATAAGAAACAGAGAAGCATTTGGAGCTTTTATCTTAAAAGCCATTGAGCGCTGTGGACAGAACTTGATGAGCTATTTTCATGGGAACCTAGAAGATGAGAAGAATGGGAAAAGTGCAGACAGGGAAGGCTTGGCTCACGATGTTTCAGAGGAAAGCAAGGATTCTGTCCAGATAAGCAAGAGAGGCAGTCAGTTTGTTTGTACTAATCATCTGGGGCTGAAAAATCAACAGTGATTAAAAAGAGATCGGCAGAATTTAGAGGGAAAAATCTCTTTGCTTTATTGAAGCAATAGGAAAATATTTTCCCACGTGTTGTCATACTGAATCTGTCATCCAAGAGAGCCAAGGGTACATTTAAACTTGGCAGACATCTTTGGTAATGTGTGAGAGTTGCCCATGTGGTACCTGTTTGGAAGGGATGAAAGGCACAAGACTGAGGGGTTCATTGAGAAGTGGCTGGTGACTGGTACTGAAGTTCAGGGTCATAGACCCTGAGGAGAGACCACGAAAGGCTATTCATGAAGCTGCTATGGAAGCCTCAGGATGTTGAAGATGTTGAGACAATGTGATGTCTGGCTAAAACAGCAACAAGTATGAAGTAGTGGGGAGGGCATTCAGGCCAAGGCTACAAGGTAAACTGAGTGTGCTAGGGGTGGCCCAGCTGGAGAAATGGAGCTACTCAAGCCTTTTGGATCTCCACAGAGCATGAGTGAGTCTAAGGTACCAGGCGTTAAATGGTAGGATTTTGATTTGCATCACTGGGCTTTAGTTTGATCCAATTGTTTTTTATGGCTCACTTCTCTTTTGGAATAATAAAGTATATAACTTGTTTTTGATTTTACAAGAGGCCAAAATTTGAATTTGTAAAGAGGCATCAATTTTGAGACTTTTAAAATGTATTTTATGTTGATATTAACATGAGATCGTGGGGACAAAGGATGGAAAAATATAGTTTAAAGGGGAGTCCCATCTTCTCAGATTAGAGGGGGAGGGGGAGAGAGGAGCAAGTCTGTGAGGGGGAACTGGGAGCCAGGGAAATTGTTTGGGATGTAAATAAATAAACAAATTATTATTGTTAATAATAATAATAATAATGATAATAATGTGATGTGTTGGTGTGTCAAGCTAATAAGGAATACAGAATCCTAGTTAACTTTAACATGACACAGCATACAGTCACTTAGGAAAAGAAACTCAGTTAAAGGCTTTCCCAGAGCATACTGTCCTGTGCGCATGTCCTTGAGGTTTTCAAAATTGTTAAATGCTATAAGAGGGTTCAGTCTGCTGTGAGCAGCTCTGCTCCCTGAGAAGGGGGTCCTAGGCTGTATAAGAAAGCAATCAGCACTGTTCCTTGGTTATTGTTTCAGTTCCTGTTTGAGTTTCTACCTTGACTTCCCTCAATGATGGATTGTGACCTGGAAATGTAAACCAAATAAATCCTTTCCTCCCCTAAGTTGCCTTTGGTCAAAGTGTTTTATCACAGCAACTAGAAAAGATAGTATTTCCTTCTCTTTGGAAATTATGACTCCTCGTGTATACTTTGAAACTTGTAAGCTTCTTTTATAGACATCTTTTTGAACTGAGATGATTAATTTCACAACGATGAGAACACAACAGATCAAATAATCTCTGTTCCCAAACAATGATGTTTGCTTTAAGACACATTCAGATGGAGTTAGGAATTTTACTTGATCAATAATAGCTTCTCTGAAAGTTATTAGTCTAGAACCCCACGGATTGCCTTTAGGGGCTTCTGGCCACTGCACATCTGTCACTTTTCTTTGACACTCTGCAAGGTGTGGGTACAGCTTCTATAGATACCAGATTAATAATGCTGTCCTGGTTTGTTTGAGAATCCCCCTGGTGAGAATGTAGGCTCAACACAGAGCCTGCATATGCTTAGCATACTGGCTGGAATTAAACACCTCATTTAAAACCCAAGACATAAAAAAAGAAAATAGAGTAAGTCTCCAGTTTTCAACTGCATTGCAAATAGGACTGGGTAAGGATTATGTGTAGAATTCTGCTTGGGTTGTTCTGAATCCAAATGGTTCTTCTCTAGCTAAAGAGTAGTTGTGGTATTTTGATACTTGAGCCTAGCAAAAAAAATGCAATGTATATTTGTCATTTTAACAAATATTTATTGAGCATCTACTATATTGCAATATACTGTGCTACAGATGAAGCCAAGAATAAGACATACAAATGTCCTGTCCTCATGAAGTCTGCATTCTGGTGAAACTGATAATGTTAATAAGTCAATATATAAATATATAAAATAATTCCATCCGTGAATAACAGTAACACAGACACCACAATGTCTGATACCAATATCGTGAATGACAATGATAGATAATGATCACAATTGGTACTTTTTAGCCAGTGCTCTTTGGGTAGAGGCATTAGTGAAGTGAGGAGAAGAACCATAATGGAGGACAAATATTTCTCTCTCTCTCTCTCTCTCTCTCTCTCTCTCTCTCTCTCTCTTTCACACACACACACACACACACACACACACACACTCACACACACACATACACACACACTCACACACACACACACACACACACACACACACCCACATACACGCCCACACACAAATCCCCCCACAGAACCACACATGCACACAAAAAAAACACCCCACACCACACACACACATGCACACACATACACACATACACACACATGCACACACATGCACACACACATACACACATACACACACACACACACACACACACACACACACACACACACACACATACACACACACACATACACACACACACACACACACACACACATACACACACACACACACACACACACAGTGCATGCACATGTGCCTGCACAAAAAGAATACTGTAGATGAAACTACATAGAAATGAGTGTAGATATAACAGTAAAGCACAATGCATAAGAGTAGAAATGGATATATTGAAAAAGACATATTGTTAGACTTTGTTCTCATTGTGAATAAACAAGTAATAGGGGATATGGGATGGAAATAAGATCTGGTTTACATACTGTGACATTATAAGATGATAGAGACAAATCTATCAATAGTCCAAGTCCTGAAAACTATAAATATGTTACCTCACATCATGGCAAAGTGCAATTAAAGTCTCAGATGTAAGTGACACAAACAACCAATGAATGTTGAAAGACAGAGTTTATGTTGGAGGTTGAAGATGGTTCCGATGTAAATCACGTGACCTCAAGGACAAAAGAACCTAGGGAAAGGTTGATGACATGTGAAAAAGACAGTCTACTGTGATGCTGTCTTTGACTGTGGTGAAACAGGGTAATGATTCATGGTGTATGGGGAGCGGGAACAAGCTACAGAAGAGAAAGTAATGGATTTACGCTAGAGTCTTCAAAAAGAAAGACACCTAGATAACACTGGCTTTAGTTTATTGACAGTTAAGTTGGATTTCTGACCCACAAAATTTATATTTATATAACCTATTAAACTTATGGTAATCTATTATGATATAAATAAAATATAAATATACTCTGGTTTTTGTTACGGACAGAATGTGCCACATAAAGTAGAAACATGTAGTCCTACTGGGTTGTCACTTTGACTTTACAGTGCAGAGAAATGGAAAGACCACAGTGTGTTTGTGGGGGGGCAAGGTTGTCAAATTTGGGACACATATTCAAGACTTAGAAAAATTATTTTGGGTAATTTTTGAAAATCTGGCTTAAAGCTATTGAGATTTAACATCCGGTAAGCAGTGTATTTGCCAACATGGGAAAGACAGAAAAATTGTGGGTAGAAGAACAAGAGTTCTGGCTTAGAAGTTTAAATTTGAAACTTTCTTTTGATACCCAGAAAGTAATGGTGATTAGACAGCTGGATGAACTAGTTGAACGTTCAGAAGATGGGTCAGGACTGGGAATAAAAATGTAAGGTGGCAAAGCTGTCACTGGGAAAAGGCTTTGGTCCTGCACTCTTCAGCACGAGTATCCCAGCCCCAGCTGCTCCTGTGTGAAACATTATGCAGAGAGAGACACTTTCTTGTCTAGGTTCTTGTTATTTGAAATTTTCTAGCTGCTTGACTGCCTTCCTAACAGCATATCCCCCAAGTTGTCTAATCACTTCATATTCAATATAATTTAGGCTACCAAAATTGCTCAAATTGAGTCTAGAAAAGAGTAAAATCTAGCTTATTTTGCTGAATATTGAGGGACTTATGCATGAATATGTTCTGATCATGTGCTCTCGTCTAAAGTTGATGGTGCAAACTGGGTCACAAGACATCTGTGGTTTGAGCAGAGTATTGGGTGCAGACTTTATTTGTATAGTTGAAAACGTCTCAATCATAAGATCAACACATGAAACACTTGACAAAGACAAGTGAGAGGGGGCTGCCACTTCCTAATTAGCACATGATCTTACATTTGCACACATCTCTTCTATGCATAATCTCTTCTTCAGAATACAATAATCGATAGCATTTAAAGCATTGTTTGGTCTGAATGCCTTCAGTGTGGCTGAGATTTGGAGTTTTGCTACTGAAGAAAAAGTAGATGTTGGGAGTCAGTAGTACTTCTAATGTTGGTCCACCCTATTATTCTTATGTGCCCTTCTCTATGCTCTGAAAACACACACATACCTTCTCTGAAGGAAGCACGCTAATGATTACTTTCTACCGAGTGCCTTACTCTTCCATGTAAACCATAGACCCTTTCAAGAGGAGATGGTATGATTCCTTGTCTAGTATAGTGAAACCTGAACAGCTTATTTTATTACCTTTCATTCAGGAGTGCCTAGCCCTTTTAATATATGTACACAGCACACGCACACACACACACACACACACACACACACACTTACAAAATGTAGTATTTTATTTCATGACTTAATTAAAATGTTTGAGAATTTTATGCACAAGTACTCTATTAACACAATTTCCACCTCAACCTCTCCCCTTTCCCACTCACCCTACTCCCTTTCCAATTCACGACTTCTTTATAGTACTACACACACACACACACACACACACACACACACACACACACACACATATGTATTGATAGAACTGAGACTGGATAATATAACAGGGGCACATACCTAGTGAAAATAGATCCTCCCTCTCTCTGTGGCCATTGATTAATGTTTTTATTTAATCTTTTAAAATTTATGTATCTATACTATATATTTTTATCATACCCATCCTTCATTATCTCCCTCTGTGGTGGTTTGAAAAGGTTTGGACCCCATAGACTCATGTATTTAAATGCTTGGCCCACAGGGATTAACACTATTTGTAGATGTGACCTTGTTAGACTAGGTGTGGCCTTGCTGGAGGAAATGTGTCACTGTGAGGGTGCACTTTGAGGTTCTGTGCTTCCATCTAGGGTTGAAGAGCAAGACTTCTTCTGACTGCCTTTGGATCAAGATGTAGAACTTTTATCTTCTCTAGCACTGCGTCTGCTTGGATGCTGCTATGCTTTTTGTCATGATGATAATGGATTAAACCTCTGAAACTGTAAGCCAGACCGAATTACATGTTGTTCCTTATAAGAGTTGCCTTGGTCATGATATCTCTTCTCACCAATGGAAACTCTAACTAAGATACCCTTCAACTTTCACGTGTGCTTCCAACCCCTTCTCCATCCCAACTTTATGCCCTCAATTTTTTGGTTTTCGATACCTCCATGGATTGTTTGATATTGCAATATTACATTGTCATCTGCAAAATTCATGCTCATGAGCCATATAAACAACTTTAAAAATAGTTTAGTGCCTTAAGTTTATGGGTTCATGTTGACCTATGTTCATAGCTACTTATGGCTGCATACAGCACACAAGCTGTGAGTTGGACACATATGAAATCTTCATAACTGCAATTAAAACATAGAAGCAAAATCCCATGTCTTCTTACACAGAAAAATGAGTCAGAATGGGCAATGTGAAGGACTCCTGTACAAACTCAATAAAACTCCTGTCACAAAAGACAGTAACTCAGACACACAACAGAACCCAACATTCTTACAGTACTGGAAGCTAGAAATCTGAGGCCAAGGTATTGATAAGTTGGTCTTCTCTGATGCTGCTCTTGTGTGCTTACAGTTGGCCACCACACTTAGACCTCCTCTTTTCTTTCCTCTGGGTTTATTGCTGGTATCTCCTACTCCTTCATAAAGGCTACAAGAAATTCTGGATGATTACTTACGCAAAGAGCTTCATTTCAAAATATATTTGCGTCTACAGAGGCTCTTTCATTTGAAGTGGAGTAAACTCCTTTAGAGCACCTGGTATCCTGCAGTCCGCTCTTCTGGAAGAATTTTTATGCTTCTCCTAGAGATCAAACCACAAGGACTAGGCAGTAAAGTGATGTAAATGAACGAAGCAGTTTCAATAGGTACTAAATCTAAGGGGCACAATGTGACACACTCACACATGTGCACACACACGTACACATATGTGTATGGTACATGCTTACAGAACACAGTAATTTATCTTTTAAAAGACAATTTGTATATTGCCACTGAGTGACAGGCTAGAGTTTGAATGCTGGCTTTCATTTTCTTACAACTATTATGCTGGGACATTTTCATACATAGAATATATTTTGATACTATTCATCTCTCATTATCCTTCCTGATATTCCAATATAAAAGTATTTTTAGTGGAATGTGTTGAACAAATGGAATGAATGCAAAGGTTCGTGATGAGTGAACTACCAGTTTTCACAGGATCAGTATTATTGGTTCTTCGTTCTGCTTCCAGCTCCAATGCCAAGGTAATGACCTTAGCATTATTTGCATTTTAAAGAATATTTTATCACTGTAGAATTTAGCACTAATTTTACGTTATGAAACAATCATATTAAATATTATCTCAATTACTGACTCTGTGCCATCTTGAATTTTTAAAGGCCAGTACCTTAATTCATTTATCTTATCTGGAGCCTTTCCTGTCAACTGATAAGTATATTTGACAAGATCATTGGCTATTACTGCTATCTTTTCTTCTGGAAATTTTTTTCTTATCTACTGACTTCTTTCATTGTATCCATCTAAAGTAGGCACAGAAAAGAATATTCTCCTTAGTGGTCAAAGCTACCAGTACAGGTTCAAAGCCATATAGGATATCAGGTTGCCGTACTTCAGGCAATCTGGGTTCCCCCCTTTACATAATTCCCTCAAGACATCAATCTCCTAATCAATCCCAGGGGACGGGAGTAATAACCAATGGTCTTGTCAAATATACTTAGTGAGCATGACTAATTTTGTCTTTAATTTTCTGTCCTCTGCATACTGACCATTTTTGTACTGGCTCTTTTCTCTAAGGTACCCAATACCTTAATCCATTAAGAAGAGATTTTTATGAGAATGAAATATCATTTTTATGATGTGTACCACAACGTTTTCTCCCACTGTCTGGCAGAAAAGATGGACCGGGAAAATGCCTGAGTAATGCTCATACTGCCAGCTTGCCTCCTGGTGAGCCTACTTCTTCAGAGTCATTCAAGTAGAGACTGGGATGTTAATTCATTAGTCTTAAGCCTCCTGAATCAGAATCCTGGTTCACTCCAAAGGGAAAAGAGTGCCTACATACACAGTGCTATAATTTCCTTCAAGTCACAATTCAATTAGTCAGACTTAGTACAGTTCATTTTCTTTACCATTGTTATATACAGATATGAAAACATATAATAGGTTCCTCCAGTGGACTCAGAATGGGCTCTGATTTCCCAGTTGTTTCTGGACAAGATGGAGTAGACAAAACTATGTCCCTCCAACAAAGATGTGCACACCCCCATCCTGAAAACTGTGTGTGTGTATTGCCTCATGTTGCAAAGAAGAATCATGGGAACGGATGCAATAATGTAGCTAATTACCTGCTTGAAAGATAGGAAACTGATCCTGGAGGTTCAATGTTAAAATACTATAAGTACACATGCTTCCATCAAAATTCCAACTCAATTCTTCATAGAGTTAGAAAGACTAATTTGCAAATTCATTTGGAATAACAAATGCTCTAAATACACAAGATACAATTTACTGACAATATAAAGCTCAAGAAGAAGGAAGACCAAAATGTGGATGTTTCAGTCCTTCTTAGAAGGGGGAACAAAATACTCATGGGAGAAAATACAGGGACAAAGAGTAGAGCAGGGACTGAAGGGAAGGTCATCCAGAGACTGCCCCACCTAGGGATTCATCCCATATGCAGCCACCAAACCCAGTCACTATTTGTGATGCTAAGAAGTGCTTGCTGATAGGAGCCTGGTATAGATGTGACCTGAGAAACTGCCAGAGCCTTACTTATACAGATGAGGATGCTTGCCCCTAACCATCATACTGAGCAAGGAACCCCAATGGAGGAGTCAGAGAGAGGACTGAGGGAGCCGAAGGGGTTTGCAACCCCATAGGAAGAACAATAATATCACCAACCAGACACCCCAGAGCACCCAGGGTCTAAACCACTAATCAAAGAGTGCACATGGAGGGACCCATGGCTCCAGCTGCATATGTAGCAGAGGATGGCATTGTCTGGCATCAAGAGGAGGAGAGGCCCTTGGTCCTGAGAAAGCTCATTTCCAAAGTGTAGGGGGATGCCAGGGTGTTGAGGTGGGAGAGGGTGGTTGGGAGGGGAGCATCCTTATAGAAGCAGGGAGAGGGGGTGTGGGAGAGAGGACAACCAGGAAAAGGGATAATATTTGAAATGTAAATATATAAAATATCCAATAAAAAAAGAAAAAATACAAATGAAGTAGATAAAGGAAGAGTGATTTGACAGAAGACAGACTGGAACTGCTGTTCCTAGCTTTCAGGATGGAAGAAAGGGCCATGTGCTTAGAATGCAGGAGACCTATGGAGCCCATACAGAGAAAGACATACGATGACTCTTAGAGCTAAAACCCAACACAGGCTCACAGCTAGCATGATCCGTTTTGAAATTCGAATCTCTAGAACTGTAAGATGATACATTTGAATTGATTTACCTGATATTAAGTCTTGTGGCAGATTATAAAATAAAATACAACAAACACAGAAAACAAATGTGGTGTTTTACCTAATGTTTTGATATCTGAACCATAACGTGAAAATTTTACAACCTTGCGACTCACTGCCTAACCACTAAGCTAACGCTGTGTATGTTCAGTTATGCCATATTATTGTTCAATTTAAAAGTTTTGGATTCTGATCAATAAAGCATTCTTCCGTGTTTCTGAAAAGAGTGAAAGTATCTCATTGAAAGGAGGTGGACATTAACCTTTGAAGAGAAATTAATAGAGTTAACTTTTGTATGGGTTGGTCATTTGAAGTTCTCTCATTTCTCAACTATCTCTAAATATTATTTGCATCATTATGGAAGCTTTCATTATTATATTTTAGTCACTGGCATGAGAGATTATAATTGTAAGGCACACACCTTCTTTGGGGGGCATAACTTGGAGGTTATGTAATTGTTAATGCATTAAGTTGGCCTGAAACCTCCCACATAACACACCTACCTAACTGCACTGCACACTGGCAAGCATAATCAGCATTCTGCTAGCCTTGTGCCGAACTAAAATTAATAGATTCTATTACACAAACAAAAGGACAATGAACATGGTAATACCTACTCTACTTTTGAGGTGATACTGCATTGTGCAAAAGAGATTGATTTCTCCTTGTAGTCTAAGTAGGAAAAATATCTCTACTAATGATCTTAGGAGCCTTAGCATGAGCAGGAGGTTGTCTGAGGTCATCACAGGGCCAGTAAAAGTGCAAGGAGAGCATAAGTATAGAAGATACTCTCGAAAGTCAGAGACATAGCTGCTCTAAGTAAATTGACAAGTAAGTGTGAAGATCAAATAAAACTTTCATGTGAGGACTCTAACCCAGAGTGTATATCCTTAAGCCAATCAAATGATGAGCTTAGAAAACCAGTCTGGACATACTTTCCCTAGCCTCTGTGGCAAACACTTAACACCAAACTACCTTGTGAAGAGAAACCAGAGATAGTTGCTAGAATTCACCATCAATTGTTTATAAATGACACCATCAAATACAGGATTTACATAATATATGGGTCTTTTTCTGGTCATTTTCAGCAAGTTCTTTTGTGTTGCTATGGTGTGATAACATGATGTGTTATCGCATACTATTTTTTTGAAATGGTTAGAACATTCAGATTCCATACAAGATAGAGGAGACCTGGAAGGGAAAACCCAGCTAGGGTGATTCACTGTGAATCTCTTGTCATGCCTTCAATTCTTTGGTTCCATTATTCTTTGTGTTGTGTTTACTTCTGTATTAGATCCACCTCCTTTTCTACTTTCAAAAGACTTCCAAGTATTACGTGTGGTTTTTCAATGAGTATTGTTTTTTTAGATTTATCTTTACACTCCAGATTTTTTCCCCTCCCAGTCCACATCCCATACCTCTTCCCCTCCCACCATGAATTTCCCACCCCTGCTACATCCCCTGTCTCCACAAGGGTATCCCCACTCTATCCACCCCACCAGACCTCTAAATTTCTGGGGCCTCCCTTGAGGGTTAGGTGCATCTTCTCTGACTGAACCCAGACCTGGGAATCCTCTGCTGAATATGTGTTGGAGGCCTTATCTCAGCTGGTGTATGCTGCCTGGTTGGTGATCGGTACCTAAGAGACCTCAGGAATCCAGGTTAATTGAGACTGCTGGTCCTCCTACAGGACTGCCTCCTCCTTAGCTCCCCCAGATTTTCCCTAATTCATCCAGAGGGGTGAGCAGCTTCTGTTTGTTGGTTGGGTGCACATATCTGTATCTGACTCTTTCAGCTGCTTGTTGGGTCTTCTGGAGGGCAGTCATGGTAAGTCCCTTTTAGTGAATGCCCCATAGCTTCAGTAAAGGTATCAGGTCTTGGGACCTCCCATTGAGCTGGAACTCACTTTGGGCCTGTCACTGGACCTTCTTTTCCTCAGACTTGTCTCCATTTCCATTCCTGAATTTTTTTTCAGACAGGAAGAATTATGGATCAGAGCTTTGGCTGTGAGATAGCAACCCCATCCCTCACTTGATGGCCTGCTTTTCTGCTGGAGGTGGCTTCAATAAGTTCCCTCTCCCCACTGTAGCGTCTTTCATCTAGGGTCTCCCCCTTTGAATCCTGAGAGTTTCTCACTTCCCAGGTTTTTGGTACATTCTAGGGGGTCTTCCCAACCTCCTTCCTCCTGAGCTTGCCTGTTTCCATTCTTTCTGCTGGTATATGTCTTTATTAACTTCTAAATATGAAATTGACAGGATAGTTTCAGTTCTCAGACATCTTGTGAAATAAGAATTCTGGGGAGCGGAGTATCCATGGCCTCTAATACATGACTACCCATGGGATGTTTACTTTGAATAGCACACAGGGAAGATCACTTCAAGTTTTAAAAAACATATTTACATAAATTATTCCATTCTATAAACATTTTTATGAATTTTGTTCTCATTCTTGCAATACCATGTCTTTATGCTCTATTTAATACACAGATCTAAATCTCTCCTTTTAGTTAATGTATGATAGTACATAATTCCACAATTCAAACATATATTTTATTTATTGGATTTATTTAGCCAATTCTCTTTTCTGATACATTTCATCATCTTCAATGTTTATTTAAAGTAATTAAGTAGAAGTATTTAATAGTCAGTGTTTTAGTAACTACTGAAAATCATTCTAAAAGGGGGATTTGAATTATGTATGGCCTAAGGAAAAAGATGATTTGAGGTTCTTAATTTTATATTAAACTGTTAGGAGCCCTAAAGTCATAAACTTAGAGAATCAGAAGAAATATCCCCAATTCTCAAATTTCTTCCTCTCCTTTATAGAGGAAACAAAAGTTGTAAAGTATTTAACACCACCTGTCCCAGTTACAGTATCTTGATTGATGATTTGTGCTTTTTAATCGTCTGTCTTTTGGGTCACTTTTTCTGACATCTTCCAGGTGTCTTGTCTTAGTTTTTTGTTTTGCACTTAAACACATTTCTCCCAAGAAATGTTAAATATATGAGCTCCTATCTTCAATTTCAGCACTCAACACCACTGCTATGTGATGCAAACCATTACTTTACTAAATAAAACAAAATATCTCTTGCCCATTGTCTTAGTTAGGGATTACGGCTGTGGACACCATGACCAAGGCAAGTCTTACAAAGGTCAACATTTATTTGTTGCTGGCTTACAGGTTCAGAGATTCAGGCCATCATCACAAAGGTGGGAGCAGGGCAGCATCTATGCAGGCATGATGCAGGCAGAAATAAGGGTTCTACATTTTCGTCTAAAGACTGTTAGTGGAAGACTGGGTTCCGGGCCGCTAGGATGAGGGTCTTACAGCCCCCACACACAATGATACACCTACTCCAACAGGGCCACACCTTCTAATATTGCCACTCTCTGGGCTGAGCATATACAAACCATCACACCTATGATCAAAAAGTGCCTATGACACATTTCTTTTCAAGGAAACCTTTAGAATCTGTACAGCCCCCAGAATTTCCCTGAGGATGGCAAATGATAAGGAACATGCTTTTCAAACTCTATCTGAGGTACTGGCTTTCTCAGGACCTACCTGCGTTTGTATAAGTCTATGCAACTTTACTTTCCCACACTTCTATAATATAAGGCTTCAGCTCTAAACACTCTCTCACCAATCCCCCCCCCCCACATTCCACTTCTTTCCCTTTCACAAATCTGAGGTCAGGACTAAGATTTCTTTCTCTACATTCTCCAATACCAAGCTGTATATAATATATACTGTGATAATAGATTTTCATAATCTAAATTAGCATTTTATTATATAATCTCCTCAGTAAACCTTTAGCAATTCTAAAGTCACTTATACTTTTACTTATTTCTCAATCACTGATCCCTACAAATCTGTCTCAAGATTCTAGTGCTCAGACCCATTCTTTCAGCTTCCCAGGCTGAAATGGGTCAGTGGGTGTTCTGCTCGAAATTTCTTCTAGCTGCATTTGTGTAACATTAGCTCTTGTGATGATTTGAAAGAAAACTCAAGAGTTATTGATCTATCATACTTTTTTTTCATTAGAACAGTTGTTGTTTTTAATCATACTTCTAAGGAGAAGCTTCTGGAGCCTCATGAGTGAAATCAGAATTTTTTCTATGTAGGTAATATGTGAGCTTAGTAATGTTTCCTGAGTAATGTATGTTGCTCTTAATTATTATTGTAATTAATAAACAAGAGGTTACCATACCTTCCATGGCTACAAAATATTGTGAGAAAATTCCAGTTGATGCTTTAATCCTTAAATATGAAGCTAATGTATTAGGTTATCCTATCAGTTTTCATTGTAATTCATTTGAGTACTATTTTTAGCAAGTCTTTCTTTCACATGTTGTCATATGCTTTCCCTCCTGGTGATATCAACAGAGCTTTTTAGGTTAAAAAAAAAAAGGCCTATTAATTATCCCTAAAATGCATGTGCCTTTAAATCACAAACACAATACTCTCTTTCCCATTAAATTTATTGATTTTAATCCTACAATATTTTTCTTTTTCTAGTCATTACTATTTCTTAGTTGATTTTTCATATCTTATGGAAAATTGATATGTAAACTATGGAGCACAGAAGTTGATGAGGAGGAAGAGTGACAGAAATGGTCTAGAAGATTTTTAGAAAGAGAACAAAAAGGAGAATTTGAAACTCAAATGCCTACATTCATTTTTTTCCCCTGAAACAAGTTCCCATGTATTTCAGGCCCACCATTAAGAGAGGCTTGCCTTGAACTTCTGATTCTCTTGCTGAGCTTACAGACAGGGAGGCAGCACCCTGCCTCGTATGCTAATGATTTTAACATAGTGGAAATGGAAGAAAACAGTACCACATGTAGTGAAGGGTTGAGTACAAGAGTAGCCAAAAATGAGTATTGGAAGCTATGAAATTGTGGGAACATTGGAAGCAATGGAAAGATCCTAAATGGCAGATAGAAAAGAATGAATGTTGGTAAAATGGTTAGCAAAGGTGAAGATTCACTTTAGAATGAAAAACCATTAACAGTAGAAGGATTAAAAATGAAGAATTATCAATGATGCTTTATTTTTGCTTAGTCATTTGTACTTTCCATACCATTTAATAATATAACTATACCTTTTACAGCCAGAAAATTTTATTAGGCATCAGAGAGTCAATAGAATTGTTAACTGAGCAAACAAATGCTGTAATTTCAATATCTGCTAACAACACCCCTGTAATGAAAACATTGATTCCAGACTTTGGCAGAAAACTGTCTGGCAAAACAATAACATTTCTCATGGCTTGGCATGGAACTCTCTCTACTATATCTCACCAGGCCAACTCCCCACTTAAAAACAGATGTAATAAAAAAGAGAGCTGTTCTCAAGAGGGATTTCCTGTATTGGAAGCATGGAGGGAGAATATGAAAATCAAAATTTGAGGACTCATTTTTGTTAGTAAACTCCCTCGTGGAAATGAATATTCACTGAACATCTAATAAGGACCAAATGATACTGTGAGTTCTAAGGATAAAGAGCTTATTGATATTTTAAAAATTACAGTGAATTGTTCCAAGAATTGGCAGAGCATGCCAGTTGAACAAGTCTATCACTGCCATTTTTTGCAGCTTGTTGGCCCATTTATTCACATTGTCTATATTTCATACTGTAGTTTAATAGCAGGGACAGTGACTATGTTGTCTTGGAAAATAAAACATATATATATATATATTTGACATTTTATAAAAATAACTAGATAAATTCAATTGTTATAATGGAGTTAAATTCAAGATCATTAAATTATAAAGTCAAGGACCCAGGATTATTAATGGAAACTTCCAAGAATTGTTGATATGAGACATATGTTTTTACTTTTTAAATATATAAAGGAGTTTCTAGATACAAAGAAATTAAGGTAGCACTTTGATAACTATACAAATTTAAAATAGTAAAAGTTATCAGATAAATGAAGGAATCTATCTACTGTTGTTCTAACACTGTTTGTAATGTCTGATCAATAGAAAAGACAATTAGTCAGTTAAAGCCCCATCTGGTGTGGAATGGCCTTGTGTTGAAGACTTGGTGGCATGTACTCCTCCACTCCTGGCTTCTTTTCATTCATCTTCCTCCTCATTTATTCTTGCAAGACAGACTAGATATGTAGCCAAGACAGGCCTCCAATTAATGATCCTTCTATCTTTAGTCTCTAGAATGCTAACAATTCAGGCCTATAACAACACACTAGCTAAAATTGAATGTATTCTGTATTGGAAAGACATTCCAAATTAATAGAATATAGTTTTGCTCTTATTAAGCTCAACCTCTAATAGAAATAGTTAATAAAGCTTAGAACATAATAATATATACCATATACAATAAGTGTCTTAGTCTCTGTTCTATTGCTGTGAAAAAATATGACCAAAGCGAATGTTATAAATGAAAAACATTTAATTGGAACTTGCTTACAGTTTCAGCAGTTTAGTCCATTATGATGGGGAGCTTGTCAGCATTCATGATGCTGGAGAAGTATCTGAGGGGTATGAATTAGAAGTTTCTGGATATGTCATGTGACACAGACTCAAGTGGTGTTTTGATAAGCAGACTAATTTGTTTTGCTAAGGTTATACATGTGGGAGAACATGTGATGTTTAGAGAGAGTATAAATAGGATTCAATGGACAGTGGTGGAACACTTGTATAGCTAGCTTTGCAACGCTTTATTGCTCTCTCTTCTTTATCTTCACCTATCTTCTCTTCATTGAGAGAGGCACAGCAGAGAACTTCTCCTGGTGTTCTGATTGGTCCAGGTTACTCCTGCTGACTCTTGCAGATTCAACAGAGGCCTAGCAGTTTCTTCTTGATCATGCTACTGCTGCTGATTCCTGTTCTCTATCCTGACACTACTGAACTAGATTGCTGGTATCCTGACAAATGTAGATTAGATAACCCTCAAAGAACTACTTTTAAACAGGTCCACAACCTATTTAACCATCTTTTCTCCCCTGCCTTTGGATGGTGGGCTAGAAGTGGGATGGAAGCCTTTGAGAACCCTCATTAAAAGGTTTTAAAAACTCTAAGCCTACAGAGCTACATCCTGATCTGCTGGCGAAGAGAAAAACTCTGGGCTTTGCACGGGTTTTTGAAACCCACCCCTAGTGCCACACTTCCTACAAGGCCACATATCTCAATCCTTTTAATCCTTCTACATAGTGTCACTGCCAGTGACTAAACATTCAAAAGTATAAGCCTATTGGGACCATTGTTATTCAAATGACCATAAAGAAGATTTTGCTTTTAATAAGGAAAACTATAACTGGTTGTTGGATCAGAAAATTAATTGATAGTAATAATGTATCTTGAAGGGGAGTCAAAAATTTATAGGTTATCTGGAGATGTAAGCAGACATTGGGAGAAAAAAAATATAGAGACAGAAAGAATGGCTAAGGGATTTGGGTTATAAAGAAAACTAGTTTTGCTAAATAACAGAATTTGTGGATGTAGGGTAGAACAATCTTAGTGGAGTAAAGGTATAGATAAAAAAGAATGAGACAATGATAGAGAGCATGAAAAGATCAAGATTCCTTCCTGAACATATTGTATAACAAGAACAGTTGGGTACTACAGCTTATGTGCTATTATCTAGAGTGTCTATTTGTTTCTCTACTGCATAACATGGAAGGGAGGAAGAGAGAAGATACATCTCTTTCCCTTGCCTTGTTCCATTTGCTAAATTGCTCTGGTGATCAATACAGAATTACAATTTCTGCACTCTTGGGTCTTCACTCAGCCCTCCTGGGCTTGTAGGGTCATTCACTTTTTCAATCTAATCAGACTACATGCTCACCTGTCTCTCCTTCCTAGCCAATATCAAAGGTAGAACTCTGTTGTTGGCAGTGGATGTGGGTGTAGCAACCATATACAGATGTGGCTTCATTATATTAGGGATGGTTCATATTTTTTCAGAGGCCATTCAAGATAGGAAGCATCTAAACAGGTATGTTGACACATAAATTGCATGTGAGATGAACATTAAACTGCTTTCCAATATTGTAGTGTAAACACTAGAGAAGTTATAACATCTGATTGGAAATACTGAGTTCTTAATTGGTATCAAGGATTTAATTTATTAGCAAACAAGCATTAGACAAAGACTTTCAGAGGGACACTATCTGTTCAAAGATGTGGCATACTGTGGTAGTTTGGGAGGAGACCTAATAAATGAGTACAATGACTACAGAGCATCAGTTCCCAATCCATGGTGGGTCATGATTCCTTTGGCAAACCTCTACCTCCAAAAATATTTACATTACAATTCATAGCAGTAGCATAATTACAGTTGTGAAGTGGCAATGAAAATAATTTTATGGTTGGGGGTTTCTTGCTTAGGCTTCTATCACCATGAAAATATACGATGGCCATGACAACGCTTAAAAAGGAAAATATTTAACTGGGTCTGGCTTACAATTATTGTCATTGAAGGAAGTATGAAGGAATGCATGTACACATGGTGCTGGAGAGAGGATGAGAGTTCAAAATCTGAATCCACAGGCAGCAGGAAGAAAGAGTGGGCCCAGTTTGAATTTCTGAAACCATAATGCCCACCTCCCTCTACCCCTCAGGTCACAGTTTCTCCACCAGAACCACATCTTCAAAGAGTGCAACTCCCTATGGTCCTATGGGGGCTATTATCATTCAAACCACACAGGAGTCACCACAACATGAGAAAATTTATAACAATTGCTACAGCATTAAGAAGGTTGACAGCCACTACTTTAAAGCAAATGCAAATGAAAGCAAGACTAATTGTGAACCAGAAAGAATCTTCGTGAAAGGCTTAATTTGCTTTGGATTTTTTTTGTTCCTTTGTTTTGTTTTGTTTTGTTTTGTTTGTTTGTTTGTCATTTGGAATGGAAAGGACATAGTATATAAGCTTTTAAAATATTTTTCTCTCCAGATTTCTGCGCAGTTCATCATCCTCCTTGAATGGACAGAACAGAGACATTTTGTCCCAGGGACAAAATAGTCCTCTTGACTGTCTTTTTCTAAGCAGCAGGTGAATTTTTCAAGTTTGTAAATATAATCAATCACCTATGGAACTATTTATATACAAAAGAATTCACTCAGCTCTTATTTTCTGATCTAGAACCTAGGAAGGTGTGCACTCTATCATCCATCTGCTGTTGAGGAGAGGATGTTGAGGTAGGTAGGACAGAAAAATGTGAGAATGATGTAGCCTCTCCACTGAGTATAAATGGACTTCAACTATTCTAGCACCTGCCATGGCTTAACCACGAAGGCCCTAAAGAAAGGCTCTACCAACCCATCAGTGAGTAGTCATACTAAAGTCTAACCCCTAGTCTGGGGTAGAAGAGGACTTAGTTGATAGGGATTTGGTTTCAAGGAAGGAAATGGGTTGCAATTGAAAGTTCTTTTGCTGTTTCAAGGACAATTCTAATTACCTGTGGGTTCATTTCCTTCTTTTTTGAGATTAACACTACCCCCTTAGTGAAGAAGATAAAAAAAAGATATTTAAAACCATAGCATCCGGGGTTGGGGATTTAGCTCAGTGGTAGAGCACTTGCCTAGCAAGCTCAAGGCCCTGGGTTCAGTCCCCAGCTCCAGAAAAAAAAAAAACCCATAGCATCCAGGGTCTGGTTAATTTCAATGTGCAATATTTTAAAATTGTAGCATTCTAAATTTTAAGATTTAAGTTTCAGAATTTAAAATTAAAAAAAAAAAACCAATGCAATCATATCTCCTGACACTAGAGTTCCTGGATTCAAACACTGATCTTATTCTAACTAGCTAGCTTAAGTCAGTTTTTAAAAACATTTATAGGAGAACTAGCATAGTTGTCTTTTAATAAGGCTGCTGAGAGGATTAAATAAAATAATATATGTAAATTCTTAGTGTAATTATTTTCAGAGCTTATCAATATTACTACATGAAAGTAATCTCTTATTTGTAATTCTTAAATCCCCAAATCCTGAAAAATCCAAAGTTGTTTTCCAAAGCATTTGGCGGTGAAACATCATCTGAGGCTATATAGACTCTTATGTGTCACATGTAGGTATGCTAGCTTCATCTTTATCCTAATGTAAGAATTGCTTGTGCTTCACTATGGAAACGGTAAACTGTTTCATCAGATGGTATAAGTCCAGGCCAGATTGATCTGGGTACCATATTTCAGATGAACAGAGTGCACTTGGATTAGAGGTATAGGTGAAAATATGGGGATTAGCACTCAAAGAAGAAAGGAAAAGGAGATTCAATCATGGATGTCAAAATTCTGCTGCTAAATTTACTAATAAGATAATTTTATTGTCTTCTCTTGAGAGAGGTGAGGATGTAGAAGATGCCTATAATGTCTCTCCAATGAAAACAGAAAGGGAAAGGTAGTAATATCCAACAGTACCCAGGCCAAATAATGCAAAGATGGAGGGCAATGTCTTTAGCATTCCTGACTCTGTCCTGACCATCCAAGGACACAGGAAATGTTGCTTTCAAGCAGCCATTTATCTTTTAGGAAAGCCATTGAACGCTAGTCTTTGATCAGATTGCCACAATTTTCAGGTAATAGAAAGAGTGGCTACCACAGGCGAAAGCTTCTCTAGTTCAGAAGCTTAGTGGTGTGAGTCATTTGTCACATACTTTAGGAGATTAAGACCTCAAGTATCAGAAGTGAATTCTGTTTTCCAGTCTACATGACACATACTTTGTCAAAGTAATACCACGGATGAAATGGAGAACCTCAGTAAAAATTGTTTTGAGATTTCCAAGTGGAAGCCTTTACCATGTCCCCTACAAAAGATACCTATGCATACTATGTGGGTGAAGAATGTATAGCTTGTGTGTGTGTGTGTGTGTGTGTGTGTGTGTGTGTGTGTGTGTGTGTGTGTGTGTGTGTGTGTGTTCAGATTGCAATTAATTCTTTCAGAAGCCAGAGGTATCATGGCTTCCTTTCTTTCTTAGGATATTTGAGCCACCTTAACAAAAGTACACAGGAAGCAAAATGCTCAGTAGAAAATGTGCTCCTAGTTCCTAGGTTGTAGTAGCAGCACCTTCATCTTCTACCACCACTGATACACTTCACACATAAATATAAGCTACTACGATGGATAGTAATTCATTCTGTAAGACCATGTTTTGACCTCAGAGAACCATGAGCTATGTGTTTTTGAATGGTCATTGGTGGCATTTCAGAGGGAAGCAGGAAAGGAAGACATATAGAAAATGTATAATTTAAAGCATTAAAGTTTGAAGATACAAAACATTGGCCAACTAGTTTATTTGACTACAAATACCATAGTTGGGAGGAATAAGAGCTCCTAGAGGTATTAGATTGCCAAGCATCATAGCATTCCATTCCAAGACTATTGTGTTGCTGATTCAGACAGAATAGACACGTGAAACAAAATATTTACACATGCCAGGGTCTGTCATGCTAAGGATAAATTTTTACCCCAAGATGGCAGTGTTTTCTGTTTTGTCCCACACATGGTAACCCATTCTGTAGTTATATAAAGAAAACATTAATTCTTTAAAAATAAGTGGAAGACTTTCTAATGTAGCAGTACACTAGACACAATAAGGAAGTTCTTAGGAGATAACTTTCTGAAAGTTATCTTTTAGAAGTACTATGGTCTTCTTTAACTTTTTACTTTTATTCACTGTAAAAACCAACCAATCAATCAAACAAACAAACAAACAACAAAAACCCCGAAACAATGCCTGACATCTCATAAGCTAAGTAAACTGATAAACAGTATATCCTTGGCAAACAAGTGTGCTAGTTTCCACCTCTGAGCCAAGACTCCTCTCAGATGCTTAAAGTCTTAATAAGATCCCAAGGTACGTTGTCAGTCTTGTTCATCAGCACCTATAGAGTGTCTGTTGGAACCAAGTCTTATGTGTCAGTTTGAAAGTCCAGTATCAGAGCCATTGGCCTTTTGAGGCACCATAGTGCCAACTGATTCAAGTCCTAGTGTATCAAGAACAAACCCCAAGGGTTGATGGAACTCTTGCAACCTTTTATTTCCTTTCACTTAGGTACAGACGCTAGAAAGTCTGTTTCTGTATTTTTTATCCATCCATCATAGATTTTGTGCAATTTCTCTATTTAGTTTCTTCATCTCGTATAGGGGACTTCTCCAAATTCTAGCCAGCTCCCTCTCTGGTTCTTGCAAGAGTTCTATCCCAAAGCTGAATCTTCTCCCTTGTGGTTTATCTAAACATGAGATACTCACAGGATCAACATACAGCCAACCATTTTTAGCCTTCCAGACTTCATGATTGCTACATCATCCCAGAATGCTGCGGGCCAGGTATACATTCAAAAGTACTTGAGTTATCCCTGTTCTTGATATTTCAATTCATACGGCCTATGATATTATCACATTGATCTTATTGAAGTCTTATTTCTTACTTCTGTATGAAATATGGGAGTGGAATATTTGCCTTGTCTTTAATACCACTGATTTTCAGACCAGGGCAAAATGGACTGAATATAAAGAAATAAGGGATGAGGGGAGACTAAAGGGAAGACCCCTTGGCTTATCACTCAAAGATGTCTGTGAGTTAAGCCCAACTCTCTAAAACCTAAACAAGTGGAGAGTTTGATTCCTCTTTGTCTGCCCAGATTTCCGATTTCATCAGTATTCATTCATTAGATTTATTATATTCAGTATTCTGAGCTCACAACTTTCATGAGACATGGAATAAGAAAATTGCAAAGCCCTCCAGGCCACAAGGCAGGAATTGTTTCAATTACTTCTTTTCTTGCTGAAATCCAGGATATAGTTCCTGATGAAGCCTCATCAGCACTTTTTTCTGTTTTCCTTACAGAACAAATTACCAGCAGGATTCCTGTTTATGAGGGTAGGAATTGCTGGTACAAATTTCCCTTAAGAGTTCTGATAGGAAGTTTCTTCCTCCTAAGGCAAAAATCTCACTGTGCTTCTGATTGTGGGCATATAGAGCCAGAACATGTCTGAGTTCCCTTAAGCCCATCAAGATACCCTTCCCCTTATCTGTCCGTTTGATTTGTTTGAAAAACTGCAGTTTATTTCTATAATTATCTCAGAAGGGAGACGTCAAAGTCTGTGTAATTATGCTGTTCATGCATATTGAGGATTTCTCTAGTTTGAATGTCAGCAGGGTGCCCAAGGCAAGGGCTCAATGGTGAGTTAAAGTGTTGAGACCACAAGCAGTGAGCAGTGGAGGAGGACTCATAATGACCTGCCAAAACCCAATTCCATACCGATGAGTGCAGCCCTGCGAGGCTGGGAAGGGCAGAAGCTGCAATGGCTAGGGCCATTCACTTCCTAGGTTATTTCACTTTGAACAGAATTATGAATGAGAAGTCATCTAAGGTGACATAAAAGGTTGGAACAGCAGCACTCAAAGTAAGTAAGTCTTCACAAATAGCACACAAGTAAAGGAATTATTATAGTGCAAATGTGTCCTTCAGTGAATGAATGATACTGAATGGGGAAGTTTATGCCTATAAATCAGACACGTAGTAATACTAAGGGAAGTACGAGAGACAGGGAAGACTAAGACATATGCAGAGTTCGTTTAAGGATGAAATGATACATCATCAGGGACCAGAGAGACATGATGTGATCAAATTGCTACAAACTGACAGATCTCTTTGGGAAATGGTAGCACATCAACACATGCAATGTTGGTCTTTTGTTAGCAATGTGAACAGCTATGGCAAATAGAAGCTATTTTGCCTTGATCAGGGGACCCCAACTTTGAGTCCATGTATACTCTTTATCTGTCAAAAATTGACTACTCAGCTCTTGAGTCCATTGCCTAATCATAGAGTTTACCAAGGATAGAGACTGGATGACAGCCAGTGGATGCATTATCTTGTATTAAGCATTTCTATAATAGACGTTCTTTAAAGAACATTATTACTAAGAGATTAAAACATCAACATGGTTTTTGATCACTTCCATCGTCACATCCATTGCTTCGTTCACAGATGCCCTTGTCTCTGATGAAGTAGCGTTCCTTCTAAGCCCCTGTTCAAACAGAAAAGCCTGTCAGTATAGCTATAAAATGTGAGAATAATCCTCACCTCAAGGCAGTTTTCCATTCATGCGAAGATAATGATAAATTCTAATGCCCAGACTGCTTCCCATTTGAAGGTTATCCCTCATTACTAATCTTAATGCCAAATGGTCCTGCATTTAACTAGTAGTTTGTTTTTAGCTCAAGTGACTAAAGAAAGCAGTAGCACAGGTTTTTATTATGCATCCCTCATCTTGTCATAGGAATTTCTCCCTTGCTCCCTCACATGATTGAGGTAATAGAAATTCATTTTGGTGAAAGTATGACTAAAGGGCATTATCAAATAATATACTTCTATCATTGACTTGGGTGTGATTCTGAATATATCACTTCTATCAGCTATGGCAGTGGTTCTCACCCTTCCTAATGCTGTGGCCCTTTAATACTGTTGCTCTTGTTGTGGTGACCCCAACCATAAAACTATTTTCATTGCTACTTCATAGTTGTAATTTGAAACACATGGATCATATGTAAATCATGTATATTTTCTGATGATCTTAGGTGACCCCTGTGAAAGGGTCAGCCTAAAGGGATCACAACCAACAGGTTGAAAACTGCCGATATTGTGGACGGTTGTTTTGCCTATCCAGTATTATAATTAGAGTAGTCTGATAATAAAGCTTTCCTCATTAATAACTTGTGACCCTATGTTCCATCTGTACCAGACCTAGCACCACTATTGTTTCCTTTTTAAATAGTCATTTCTTGCTGTAGAAATAATCTGGGATAAATAATCTTACTTCTACTTATTTTCAAAAATTGTAAACAATATCCTTACCTATCACAGAGCATCACTACCAGTTCATGGGCACCATGTTGCAGGTAACTAGTCCTGTAGTCTAGAACTAATGCAGATCTTTCCCCCATGACTGTCTTCTGGATCACATTCAAATGATAGAATGTTTAAGATGTGAGATATTTTAATTTGGAAAACACTTTCAAATGCAGTCATTATTCAGTCTCCCAAATCTAAACTGGCTCAGGCATGTTCTGGTTTCTTTTTCGTAGTAACAGGTACAAGATGTAAAAATTACCCATCTTTTTTTTTTTTTTTTTTTTTTTTATTAACTTGAGTATTTCTTATGTACATTTGAAGTGTTATTCCTTTCCGGTTTCGGGCAAACATCCTTCCTCCCCCCTTCCTTATGGGTGTTCCTCCCACCTCCCCCATTGCGCCCTCCCCCGACAGTCTAGTTCACTGGGGTTCAGTCTTAGCAGGACCCAGGGCTTCCCCTTCCACTGGTGCTCTTACTAGGTTATTCATTGCTACCTATGAGGTCAGAGTCCAGGGTCAGTCCATGTATAGTCTTTAGGTAGTGGCTTAGTCCTGGAAGCTCTGGTTGTTTTGGCATTGTTGTACATATGGGGTCTCAAGCCCCTTCAAGCTCTTCCAGTTCTTTCTCTGATTCCTTCAACGGGGGGTCCCGTTCTCAGTTCAGTGGTTTGCTGCTGGCATTAGCCTCTGTATTTACTGTATTCTGGCTGTGTCTCTCAGGAGCGATCTACATCCGGCTCCTTTCGGCCTGCACTTCTTTGCTACATCCATCTTGTCTAATTGGGTGGCTGTATATGTATGGGCCACATGTGGGGCAGGCTCTGAATGGGTGTTCCTTCAGTCTCTGTTTTAATCTTTGCCTCTCTCTTAAAAATTACCCATCTTTAGAATGTGCTTCTCACTATATTTTGAGCTACTTTTTCCTAACAAAATCACGAATACAGTAGACAGTACACAGCTAATGGTCTGTGCTGCTAATCTCCATTCCCCCTTGATGTCTACTTATTCTGAGAGACCTAGAATAATGATTCCTATTCATTAAATATTACTAGAGTGATATCACACTCAATGCATGCTTTATCAGTATAGGCTAGCATGATATCTTTTTAAAAAATATTATTGTATATGTGTGCAAAATGAGTGTGTATGGCACACATTACAGGGCAAGTATGCGCAGGTCAGAGGACAACTTTATGGAGTGGGTTATCTCCTTCCACTCTGACACTGGTTCTAGGGATTAAACTCATTCAGTTGCCAGAGCTGTGAAACAAAAATCCTTACCCACTGAGCCATCTCACTGGCCCTAGCACGGTATTTCGGACAGTGTTCGTGTAATTAAGAATCCTAATGACTACATTAGGACAGATAGCAAGAGACTTGAAGTATTCCTAAGAGGGCTGCTGAGATTATTTAGAATACTATGGCACTTGATAGCAAGGCAGTAAGCCTTTTGTCCCCAGGACCATGTGGTAGAGGAGAGATATACCGTCTCTAAGTTGTCTGACTTCTACGCATGCACCATGGTACATCTCTTCTCCAATCAATGGATACATGTAAGAAAAAATTTTAAAGTTGGTCCTAAGAAAAGTTGCGACTCTGTATGTTGCTCTTTTATATAAAAAGATAGTACTTTTGATACTCCTTCCTGGTAGAGTTGGAGGATTAGACAGAGCAGTGGCCTTGTGCATAAGACCAAAGTCTGTGCTGATCTGTATCATAGGTACTTTAAGCAGATATGGGAGCTGAGTTGAGATAACCTAACCCTACAGGAGTTTTCTGCCTCCCACCATAATGATTGGCTTTCCTTTTCCTAGCATTTTGTATATGAATTGAGTAGCACCTATAAGCCCACCAGCCTTTTATCATGTTAAGTATTTGGTAGCAAGGTCAACATTAATCATCCTGGAATTCAGTGCTATTTAAATATCTTAGCCACATGGTGGAGCCAATCTCTGGAATGTGCTATAATTTTTACTCACATTCTATATATAGTTCAGAAAAAATAACAAATGTTTTGTCCACTATTAAGAATATCAATAAATTATAGACTTGGAAATTGAAATGCGTCTGTAAACTCAGCATATGTCTGAAGGGCTGACATAGTTCAGAATACAGCTGAAAGAACATGGCTTTCACATCATCCGAGATTCCTGGCTTCAATTTTGGGACCCTTGTATCAGTACCAGATTAGACTGCATTTAGTTATGCCTGAAAATATAGGTGTTGCATTTTCCTTTTGCACAGTTACTCAAGAATGTAGACTTGAGAAATGGTTCTTGGGTATAGGTGATGGCATTATGATTGGGGCAGCATGCCTTCCCTGCGTGTCCTGATGTCCCAGTCCCACCGCTGGAAGCCTTGCATGGATCTCAGCTAATTCCTCTTTAACAATCTCTGAATCTAGGGTAGACAAGGTGATTCAGTGTGTAAAAAGAACTTGTTATGCAAACCTGATGATTAGAGTTTGATCCCCTGAATCCAAAATCAAAGGAGAGAACAGAATTTCAGAGCAGTTTTCCTACATTTGCTTGTACACAGTGGCATATATACATCTACCCTTACCATTAAATGTAACATTCCAACACACACACACACACACACACACACACACACACACAAACACACACACACACACAGAGAGAGAGAGAGAGAGAGAGAGAGAGAGAGAGAGAAAGAGAGAGAATGAGAGAGAAGCATACAATAATGAGCTTGATGATGGCTAAATAACAAGGGGTTTCTAGAGAGTACTCATGGATCTCCTTGGGAAGGAAAAGTAGAATAAATTTTGTGGGTGGACTGGGGGTACATGGAGATGGAACTGAGAGAGTTCAGGTGAGCTAAGGAGGGTCAGAAGGAGAGAGTACTTAGAGACACTACTGGAATTGAGAAACATTCAGGAGACAATGTGGAAAATTCTGAGTACCTGAGATGGTGACTCTAGTGAGTATACCTAGTAATGGAGGATACAGAGAATGATCTGTCCACCTTCTCTAACCAGACAAGTCTTCCAGTGCTGGGACTAGAACATTCATTTAACCACAAAACCGTTCACCTATGCTCTTTACAGTCTGCAAGATGTACTGAGGCAATGGTAGCTCAGAGTGTGTAGGAATGGCCTACCAATAAATAGTCTAACTTAGGTGACACAGAGACCTGGGGTAGAACCAAACACACTGGCCAAAAAAAAAAACATCAACAAAATAATTCCTAATGATATTCTGTTATACTATAAATGTATGCCTACTCTAATTGTCCTCAGAGGGGTTTCACCCAGAAACTGATGGAAACAGATGCAGAGAGCCACAGTCAAACACTAGGTGGAGCTTGGGAAAACCAGTAGAAGGGTCAGCAGGAAGAATTATTGGAGCCAAAGGCCTAAGGACACCACAAGAACACTACCCACAGAATCAACTAACCAGGGCTTACAGGGGCTCACAGGCCAAAGTAGCAATCAGGGAACCTGTTTGTATCTGAGATAAGCCCTCTGCATACATTTTATGGTTGTGGAGTTTGGTGTAATTATGGGACTGCTAACAGTGGGAGGGAGTAGAGGCTACCTCAGACTCTTTTGCCTGCTCTTGGGCCTCATATCTTCCTACTGGGTTGTCTTGTTTTAGCCTTGATATGAGGGTTTGTGCCTATTCTTGGTGTAACTTGCTAAGCCATGTTCAGTTGATATCCCTGGGAGGCCTGGTTTTTTCTGAAGGGAAACAGAGTAGGGAAAGATCTGGGGGAGATGGGAGGGGATGGGGGAACTGGGAGGACAGGAGGGAAAGGAGGCTGCATTTGTATGCATTGTATAATAGAAGAATAAAATTTTAAATTAAAATAAAAAGGGGAAAAACAGCTCTGAGCTTATAAATTAATTTGGAACCAGAAATTGAGGGGCTGGTAACAAGTTTACCATTGCCTTGTTTGACCACAGTCAGCTTTTGATTTTGGTGAAATAGGGGTGGGTAGGGATTACATTAATTCAAGATGAACAATATTCTCATGGTTGTCTACCTATCTTCTTTCCTGGGACATTCTAACAATTTTGTAGATCCCCTGAGATCAAAACAACTTGACTGTTCCCTGGCCCTTTCCAGTCTGATAATTACATCTCCCTAGCCTCTGAAGGTTAACTTCAGTCACTTGGTTATTGTTATTTGGCATGATTTCATAGTTCTCCATTAGAAAACAAATTAAAGTTGTACATTTGGCTGCCATGACAATAAACCCTTCCTTGAGCTTATCATATTGGCTCTCCATCATCATTAGATCCTTTATTAAAACTCCCATAAGGCAGGATCTGTAGTTTCTTCAAGTATGTAGTTCATAGTGTTGACTGTTCTCAACTTTTAAGCCTATTCTAACATTCTCACTTCCCTTTAGCCCCTTGGCTTTTCAAACATTCTGTCTAGCATTCCCAGCATCTCCATCTCACTTACTGTATGTAGTCCATCATGTTGTACAACCTTCAAGAAAACATCTAAGCACTATACCAGATATCAATATCTGAATTGTAAATCCTGAATCCTTGTGCAGGCTGAGCTGAACGATAACCCAAGTTATTGATATTGGCAAAAAAAAAGTGATTGCTAGTAAGTCTAAAAAGAAAAAGAAGAAAAGTACTCCCTTGTGCGGCATCTTCCTTACCTTCCTTAAGTGAGCATTTCCAAGGTATCTAGTAATGGGAAATTTGTTTCTTCTATTTGAATGGAATGTGTCCTCTTCCTCGAGCACTTTTTCTCACTGTTACTTTAAGTGTAATTTCTGGTTTCTTTAACAACTCAGTTGTGTCATGTGATGTTTTTCTGAAGCTGTTTCGTGAGACATTTTGCTAAAACCAGACACTAGAGAAGGTGCATGATGTTTAGAAAGAATATAAATGGAACCTAACAAATAGTAGGAGGACTCTCTTGCATTGGTACTCCATGCAATGCTTCACTAGTCTTGGCAGGTCTTTGCTGGTCTTTGCTGATCTTTGCTGGTCTTTGCTGGTCTTTGCTGGTCTTTGCTGGTCTTTGCTGGTCTTTGCTGGTCTTTGCTGATATTTACTGTTCTTCACTTCATAGAGAGAAATGTGTCAAAGAACTTCTTATGGAATGCTGGATAATTTTGGCCACTCCTGTTGACTTGTGCCAATTAGGTGGAGTCTTGCTGTTTCTGCTGTATTATACCACCACTACTGATTTGTGTTTAGTGTTTGTTATTGAACTGAACTGCTGTATCCTAACAACAAGGAATGGACTCACCCTGCTCAGCCCCAACTCAGTCTTATTGTGCATGAAGTTGTATCTAAACATTGCAGAATATTGGGCAATCACATCTGAAAACAGAGATCTAAAACCTAACAATGAATGGCAGCTTTCTAGGAATATAGTAATAACTATTGTTTTATCTTTTTATCTCTTCTTGGAAGCCACTGAGGATGCTATAATTTTTATTCATTCATTCATTCATTCATTCATTCACCCATTCATTCATTTGTGCAAATTGAATCCATAGCCTGGCATATTCTAGGCAAGTGCCCTATCACTGAGCTAACTCCCTTTTCACTACTTACTTTCCTAAACTCCCACATCTCCTTGACATTTCATGTTTAATACCATTAGTTTCTTAGTTCAAACCAGAAGGGGACTATGATCATTCGGGAGAATGCTTTATTTGCTGTTAAAAGGACCAAGATTACAATGGAGACTGACAGTTGCTATCTATAGCATTATGGTATACTATGGGGCATCTTTAATTTCCTATTTTGTCATGTATGAATAAAATGATATAAAAGTGTTTCCTGCCTCATGGCCTTGCATTGAAAGAATATAACACAGACATGTGAATTCCTTATAATAATATGGAACCAATAGAAAGCACTTGATAAACGTTAACTGTTAGTAACAAAGGCTCTCTTGAAATTTCTTTCCTTATGCTTCCACCAGGAAAACTTTCCTCCTACAAGTCTACTTAAAACTGTTTTGCTCTGTGTCTCAGACATTGTGGCCTTAGTCCCTGTGACAGTATCAGTGCTGGTATTATTGTTTATGTTGATATAGAGGAACTGTCCTGTGGTGATTATTCAGTAAATTCTGACTGAACATGTGCATATGAATAATGTGCATATCCTCAGCAGATTAACCTTGACATCACGGAAGCCAGCATTGGCTTCTTGCAAAGTGAAACTTCTAGAGCTTAAATTGTTAGAGAAGCTATTATGTTGCAGGTATCAGAACACAGAGAAAAGCTTGCACTGAATGCCTGAGCTGTTTGTTCTCTAGACTTCGTATGGGTGGGAAGAGATCTCAAGGTTTGACTCTACAATCAAGGTCTATCTAAGATTGCTAACAAAATAATAATAAGCAAAGTTAGAGTTTGGAGTCCATGGTTATTAACTACTGCCCCTTGAAACTTGAGAAACAGAGCAGAACTACTACCAGGGTTGGTATATACCTTGGGCTGGTATATAACTAATATAATTATTGTCTAAAATGATCGTTACTACAGTTATCCCATATGTAACTCACTACCTAATGCTTTTAATATTTAATTTAATCAATTAACTGCCTGGATATTGAGCACCTCCTTCATAACTCTGGTCTCCTAAAACAACATTTCTCAACTTTTGGGGGGTCGTATATCAAGTATCCTGCATATCAGATATTTATATTACAATTTGCAACAGTAGCAAAATTACAGTTATAAAGTAGTAACAAATATAATTTTATGGTTGAAGCTCACCATAACATGAGGCACTGTATTAAAAGGTTGTATCATTAGGATGGTTGAGAACTATTATTCTAGAAAGTCATAAGGTCTTGCAAGTATAAAACTGCATGAAATCCTTTACTCCTCTTAGTACTTGGTGCAGAAGGAGACCAATGTGCATTTTCAATTCTGAAATCATGTGACTATGTTGGCCAGATAAAATTGTCTTATTTTTCATGGATGAGACTAAGATAAGAGTGGCCATTTTAGTCATTCGGCAATAAATTGTGATGCTGTTAAAATCTAATGGGTGAATCAGAGAGAAATGGCATAACACTCTTTAAACTGTGTAGCTCTGACAATTTAACCTGGAGAAGATTCTTGAAGATCTCAGACATTGGGGATTATTGAAGTAAAAATTGCTTCCTTCATACCAGTTCTACACAAACTCTCTTTCAGTATGCTTGGTCAGCCAACTGCTAACTTCTTGTTTTCATAACATTTCCCCTGCTGTTTAGAATATTTATTGTCTGGAAGCAGGACCAGATGAGTGATCGTCAGAGAATAAATCTGACAACTTCTCCCTCTCCCTCTCCCTCTCCCTCTCCCCCTCCCCCTCCCTCTCCCTCTCCCTCTCTGTCTCTCTCCTTCTGAGTCTCTCTCTCTCTCTCTCTCTCTCTCTCTCTCTCTCTCTCTCTCTCTCTCTCTCCTCCCTCCCTCCCTCCTTCCCCTCAGGATTTCATTTCTGATAGTCTTCTCAGGAGTCATCTCATGAATCAAAACTCTTCCCCTGAGACTATTTGTTCTTTGAAGCTTCCACCCCTCTGAGGAAGCTGTTCCTGGGTAAGAGGTGGATTGTATAGATCATGAAAATGGTGTAGCTTCAGCCGAGAGATCACTATGCACACCTCAGCATCACCCACGCCTTCGCTGTTTAATGCCACTGTTAGGACCATCATTCACTCTTTCATCTTCTCTGTAATCATCTTCTCTTTCAATTACAATTCAGTGTTAATCAACTCCAGCAAATTTTATCTTAGTTATTCAAACGTTATTTGATTTACTACTTTCCTTAAATGTAGATATGCAAAATGAATGATGTATTTCTCTGTCTAACACATCTTGTTGATACAATTCTCTAGGGATATACCTTATTAACATATCTTAGATACACACACACCTTTTATGGAAACATTATTGGGATCCTTTTTATTAGTATTGTCAGTACTGGGCCTTATGTCTCACAGTAGATCTTGACTTCTTTTCTTGATTTCTGCCTCAACATGGGAAGAACATGTCTTAGCTAACCTCTTGTATAGAGAATATGAGAGATGCATAGAGAACTAAATGGCTGGTCATTGCTTAAAACTGGGTGGGGTGGGGACATCCTCATGGAGATGGGAGGGGACAGGGAGGAGGTTTGAGATGTGAAGCAGTTGAAGGGTGGATTGGGAGGGGAATAAAACCTGGAGTGTAAAAATAAATAAATGAGAAAAAACTTCAAATAGAGTCCCTCAAGCAAGCCATTGATTGTCTAACAGAGATCAATCAAATTTAGGCCCAATGCACAGTAAGTCCAGCTGTATTCTGCTAAATTACCCATAACCAGCTGGCAGAAAAAAGAATGAAATGCTTAGATTAGTTAATGTTTACTAAGGATGCCATAAAAAAGACCGCAGCCTGGGTGGCTTAGTTGGTAGAACTTTATATTCTTACACTGTCAGAGGCTAGAATATGGGATTAAGGAGACAGTGGATTTCATTTTTCTCTGAGTTCTCTCACATTGGCTTACAGGTGGGTTGTCTCTCTTCTCATTGGGTATTTATACACTATTTCCTTCATATGCACACATTACTGCCCTAATTTGTTCTTCTTACAAGAATACTAATCCTGTTGGATTATTCCTTATCTCCGTGACCTCATTTCACCTTCATTATTTTCATTAAAAAATTTTTAAAAGTATTCTTAGTATGAAATGCCAGGCTTAGAGTTTTATGAACACTAAGTTGAGTGGACATAGTTAAGCCTATAAATGCATGCCCCTAAGAGTTTGCATTCTACTTAATCTAGCATTAGCTGAATATTACAACTGAGAAGGACCTTCTCAATGAACAGAGACTAGAAGACTTCTAAACATAAAAATCTATAGAGAGTCAGATTTTCCCCCAATATTAAAAGTAACTGAAATATCTTTATATAGCCGCCCTAGCCCACTGAGAGGGCATCCTAACCAAGAGGAAAGTCAGAAGGAGCTCTGAGATACTGGTATGAAATTAAAAAGAAATAGAACGATTGTACTCTAATCCAAGAAGGGCAGATAGATGCAAAGGGAAAAATGGTTCTGTACCCATGCCATCCTACCCATACAGACAGTGGGTAAATGGCCAGAGAAAATAGCTTTTTGAGTAACTATTGGAGCCAATAAGCTGAGAAGGTAGTGCTAAATTTTACATAAGACACTAATCTCTAAGCATAGCACCCATAGAAGGAATTTTCTGAGCTTAAGATCTAGTAGCAAGAACATCCAGAATTTGTTTCTAAGAGCAAATAAACACTTCAAGAGATTCTTAGATATATACTGGAAAGGAATTATCTGTGAGAGAGTAGAGTGAGAATAATTTGGACATTTGGAGATTTCGATGGCTATACCACAGGATGTACTCTTGAGTAGGCTCTCCAATGGGTAACATAAAGTACAACCCATGAATTTGTTATAAGTGCATATGTGCAGGCTTCAAACTACCCAACTTCTGGAATCAGAATCTAGATTTAAAAAAAAATTCCTATGTGATTCTTAAGCCTATTGAAGACCTAGAATCATTGCTATAGAGACCATTGCTGGGTGGAGGTTTAAGGGTCAGTTATCACTCTATTGAACAACACATCAAGGCTATGTAGTAATGTCACAATGCCACTATAGTTTTATTTGATCTAGAAATATAATTATGTACTGATGTGATGAGGAGCAGTTGTATGGGGCAACTTAGTTTAGAAACTGACCAAGTTTATTCACGCAATACCAACCTTTGAGTCGTTCTCTTCCCCCATTTTCCATGAAGCTTCTAAATCCGTTCTTTATTTCGTGAGTCAGGCATTTTTGCCTGCCTCCAGGTACCATCTGGATTGTGTTTGCATCTCCTTCCAGTTGTTGGTGAGGATGTTAAATTCTATATCTGAGGAGAATGTTCTCACGTGATACAACTCCTTTTGTCCAGGTTTGCTTTCCTTGGTCTTTGTAAGACACTTTCTGATTGCAATCTCAGTCACTCTCTTACAGTACATGCTATGAAGCAGTGAATGCTAGGGGAATGAGTCACTTTTCTTCTTTCCCAAGCATAAAACCTTTTCAGCTAGGCTGAAGAATAAGTCAACTCTAGTTGTTGTTGTAGTAGTCAAAAAATGAGGGAATAAAATGTCATGAGTGGTACATATACTGAGAAGAAGCCAACTGTCTGTAAAACCTCTTCTTTCGGAGAGATGTGGTCCTTTTTTTTAACCAGGTACTTTTGAGTGACTATTGTGTATGCTTCTTATTTTCTCCCTTGCCCCTGCCACTCTCTCCAAGATGAAGGAGTGATAATGAGCTTTAGTAGTATGAGAAGGTGACTATTTCTGGAGGCTAGAGCATTCAAATTTTTCAGATCCATCTACTCATATTTCTCATCTATATTGAAAGCTACATGAGCTATTCCCATGCCTAAATGCTAAGTTTGAATCTTAGCTTTCACCACGCCCCAGAGGTAGAGAAAGTCTTTGTTATGCTACCAAGGAGGCTTTCTAAGATTCACATTTAGATTTTATGTGATAACTAGCAACAAGGATTTGATAATTAATTCTTTTCCACGCTATCAGTGAAGCATAGGAATAGTTCAACAACAGCTACTCAGTTTTATACTTTAAAGTTTCTATCGCCTTCATTACACTCAAATTCCTAATAACTTAGCAATTAATAGTCTCTTGTCAACTAATAAAACACTGAAGCTAATTTTGTAGTTGAGTTACCACTGTGAATAATTCCTTATTGACAGCCAGCTGGCTCGAGTGTTCTCATTCTACTAAGTGTCCTTATTGTCTGCAAAATATTTCTTGTAAAACACTACAGTTTATATTATCTAGGGTATAGACTCAAAAATTGAAATTGTCACACAATGTACATGAGCAGGAACCTTCTTTTATTAAAACCATTGGAAGAGAAGAAAGCAGGATTGTGAAGTAAGAGACACCAAGGAAGGTCTCAGTCAATGCCACCAAATGCTTAAGGGTAGAAATGACCCTTCAGTATCTTCCCCTTCTAGAAGTGGGCCTGGGCTTGTGTTAATCATTAGGGGAAGACTGACCGAAGGCATAGCTTTCATCAGATAATATGAGAGCTGTTTTATTGTTTATCATATCTGTTACTTCTAAAGATTTGATTCTGAGTTACCTACATACTAAGAAATTAAAAATGTCCTCCATTACTTTTGCTTGTATTTGATTTTCAATTGTTAATAGCTCTAACTAGTTCTACTCATTTCTCTTTCAAAAAGTTTCACAAGTTATCTTTTTCAATTGAATGAAAATTTGCATCAAAACTATTTGTATAAAGAACTTGTACAATATTCCTTGACTTGTCTATACCTATAACATGGAGGTTTGAAGGAATATATAGACAGATAAGAAATAAATTGCTCACATCTTAATTTTTGAGCTAAAAAATGGTTGAGCCACTATTGTCTGTCTTTTCATGTTTCTGTAGAGATATATTATGCTAATTTTATTGTCTGTCTTTTGTATATGCGATTTGGTTTTATTTGGATTTGTAGGCCATGGGCACTTTAAAAAAATACAATATTTGTCCCAAGATATCTTGGAGATAAATAATTCAGATCAGATTGTAATTCATTAATGGGTCTTTCCAATAATTCCAATATATGAAAGCATGTCTTTATTTCTGGAAAACATTCTTAGACTATGGTATAAAAAGCTGTTTGTGCCCTAGAGACCCCAGTTATTTATAAATCATTTTATTTCCTTCCCTCTGTCAGTTACATCTCTAAATGCTGTGTCCTTCTATGCCCTGTTTTCATTCTCTTGATTGTCAAGTGGTCCTCAATAATGTCATTTCAGTATGTTCCCATTAAAGTAATTTGTAACACTTAAATCAATAAACACAATAATTCAGAAGGAGGAAATCTCACTGAATCCCACTGCAGACCGAAAATTCTAGGCAATGAAAGACTGTGGGGAAAGAGAATTAGCCTCTCCAGTGATGACCTTGGTTCTTGGTTATCCAACACAAAGGGTTCATTCCTGAATTATATACACAGGACCCATGCTAAATGAAGTAAACAGAAGTGCTGGGACTAAAGGTCTGTGTCACCACTCTGAGAGTTGTGTAAAAAAATTTAGCTGCATTTTAAAAACTCATTTTGCTCATTTTTTAGTCTAATTTAACATCTATGTCACCTATGATTTCATTTTCAAAATAAATATTTTATTTTCAAAATATCTACATTCCTAAATTAGACTTAGCCTTTGTATGCAAATAAAGCAATGGTTCTAGAAACAAAACTAATCTCATAGCTCAAGATTACCATTGGCTGGTATTAAGGTTAGTTTCTGTAGCGAATAATGATTTTTTTTAAGAAATTACATTTCTGACCCTTCTGGACACAGGAACCTAGGAGCAGTCGGGGGCAGGACCCTTGCACCATGAGTTTCTGCCTGCACCATGAGAAGATCCAGTCCCATAGCTCTCTGTACCCAGATCCTGCTGGGAGAAAGCCAGTCACCAGGAGTGACGAAAAACAAATTTACAGGAGGGTCAAATCACTGTCAGAGACAGCAAGACCAGCTAACACCAGAGAAAACCCAATGACTAGAGGCAAGCTCAGGAACCTAAGCAACAGAAACCAAGACTATTTGACATCATCAGAGCCCAGTTCTCCAACAAAAGCAAATACTGGATATCCAAACACATAGGAAAAGCAAAACTTGTATTTAAAATCACATCTCATGATGATGATAGAGGACTTTAAGAAGGACATAAATAACTCCCTTAAAGAAATTCAAGACAACACAGGTAAAAAAGTAGAAGCACTTTAAAAGGAAACACAAAAATACCTAAAGAATTACAGGAAAATACAACCAAACAAGTGAAGGAATTGAACAAAACTCTTCAGGACATAGAAATGGAAATAGAAATAAAGAAATCGGGGCTGGGGATTTAGCTCAGTGGTAGAGCGCTTACCTAGGAAGCTCAAGGCCCTGGGTTCGGGCCCCATCTCAGAAAAAAAAAAAAAAGAACAAAAAAAAAAAACCAGAAATAAAGAAATCACAAAAAGAGACAACACTGGAGATAGAAAACCTAGGAAATAAATCATAGACACAAGCATCACCAACAAAATACAAGAGATAGAAGAGAGACTCTCAGGAGCAGAAGATACCATAGAAAACATTGACACAACCATCAAAGAAAATGTAAAACACAAAAAGCTTTTAGCCCAAAACATTAGGAAATCCAGGACAAAATGAGAGGATCAAACCTAAGGATAATAGGTATAGAAGAAAATGAAGACTCCCAACTTAAAGGGCCATTATCTTCAACAAAATTCTAGAAGAAAACGTCCCTAACCTAAAGAAAGAGATGCCCAAAATACATGGGCACTGAGGAAAATTTCCTGAACAAAACACCAATGGCTTATGCTCTAATATCAAGAATTGACAAATGGGACCTCATAAAACTGGAAAGCTTCTGTAAGGCAAAGGAGACCCTCATTAGAACAAAATGGCAACCAATAGATTTGGAAAAAGATCTTTACCAATCCTACATACAATAGAGGGCTAATATCCAAAATATACAATGAACTCAAGAAGTTAGACTCCAGAGAACCAAATAACCCTATTACAAAATGGGGTACAGAGCTAAACAAAGAATTCTCAGCTGAGGAATATCAAATGGCTGATAAGCACCTAAAGAAATGTTCAGCATCCTTAGTCATTAGGGAAATGCAAATCAAAACAACCCTGAGATTCCACCTCACACCAGTCAGAATGGCTAGGATAAAAAACTCAGGCAACAGAAGATATTGGCGAGGATGTGGAGAAAGAGGAACAGTCCTCCATTGTTGGAGGGATTGCAAGGGGTACAAAAACTCTGGAAATCAGACTGGTTGTTCCTCAGAAAATTGGACATTGTACCCAGCTATGCCACTCCTGGGCATATACCCAAATGAGGCTCCAAAATACAACAAAGCCACATGCTCCACCCTGTTCATAGCGGCCTTATTTACAACAGCCAGAAGTTGGAAAGAACCTAGATGCCCTTCAACAGAGAAGTGGATACAGAAAATGTGGTACATCTACACAATGGAGTACTACTCAGCTATCAAAAACAATGACTTCATGAATTTCATAGGCAAATAGATAGAACCAGAAAATATCATCCTGAGTGAGGTAACCCAATCACAAAAATACACACATGGCATGCACTCACTGATAATTTAATATTAGCCCAAAAAGCTCGAATTACCCAAGATAAAATATACAGACCATATGAAGCTCAATAAGAAGGATGACTAAAGTGTTGATGCTTCAGTCCTTCTTAAAAGGGGGAAGAAAAATATTCATAGAAGGAGATATGGAGACAAAGTTTGGAGCAGCGATTGAAAGAATGACCATTCAGAGCCTGCCCCAACTATGGATCCAGCCCTTATATATACAGTCACCAAAACTAGACAATATTGATGAATCTAAGAATTGCATGCTGACAAAAGCCTGATATATCTTTCTCCTGAGAGGCTCAGCCAGAATGTGACAAATAACAGAAGTGAATGCTAGTAGCAAACCACTGAACTGAGAACGGAGTCTGCATTGGAGGAGTTAGAGAAAGGATTGAAGAAGCTGAAGGGGCTTGCAATCCCATAAGAACAACAATACCAAACAATCAGAGCTCCCAGGGACTAAACCACTACACAAAGAGTACATACACAGGGACAGACCCATGGCACCAGCTGCATATGTAACAGGACACTGGTGGCCTAGTGGGCACCAAAGGGAGGAGAACCCTTGGTCTTGCCAAAGTTGAACCCCTCAGTGTAGGTGGAATGTCAGGGTGGGGAGGCAGAAAGGGGTGGATTGTTGAGGGGGACACCTTCATACAAGAAGGGGGAGGGGTGGGATAAGGGGTTTATGGATGGGAAACTGGGAAATGGGAAAACATTTGAAATGTAAATAAGACATTTCTGACTCCAGAGGAAAACACCAAACGCCATCTGGGACTCTGGTGCACGGGGGAGGGGGGTGCTCCCGGAAAGGGCGGCACAGATCCTCGTGGTTGCTGCCCTGGTGGAGAGCTCATAAGCAACACCCCACGAGCAAACTTGAGCCTTGGGACCACAGGTAAGACCAACTTTTCTGCTCCAAGTGACCTGCCTGGTGAACTCAGGACACAGGCCCACAGGAACAACTGAAGACCTGTAGACAGGAAAAACTACATTCCCGAAAGCAGAACACTCTGTTCCCATAACTGGCTGAAAGAAAACAGGAAAACAGGTCTACAGCACTCCTGACACACAGGCTTATAGGACAGTCTAGTCACTGTCAGAAATAGCAGAACAAAGTAACACCAGAGATAATCTAATGGTGAGAGGGAAGCACAGGAACCCAAGCAACAGAAACCAAGACTACATGGCATCATCGGAGCCCAATTCTCCCACCAAAACAAACATGGAATATCCAAACACACCAGAAAAGCAAGATCTAGATTTAAAATCATATTTGATCATGATGCTGGAGGACTTCAAGAAAGACATGAAGAACTCCCTTAAAGAAACACAGGAAAACATAAATAAACAAGTAGAAGCCTATAGAGGGGAATCACAAAAACCCCTGAAAGAATTCCAGGAAAACACAATCAAACAGTAGAAGGAATTAAAAATGGAAATAGAAGCAATGAAGAAAGAACACATGGAAACAACCCTGGATATAGAAAACCAAATGAAGAGACAAGGAGCCACAGATACAAGCATCACCAACAGAATACAAGAGATAGAAGAGAGAATCTCAGGAGCAGAAGATTCCATAGAAATCATTGACACAACTGTCAAAGTTAATGGAAAATGGAAAAAGCTACTGGTCCAAAACATACAGGAAATCCAGGACTCAATGAGAAGATCAAACCTAAGGATAATAGGTATAGAAGAGAGTGAAGACTCCCAGTTCAAAGGACCAGTAAATATCTTCAACAAAATCATAGAAGGAAACTTCCCTAACCTAAAAAAAGAGATACCCATAGGCATACAAGAACCCTACAAAACTCCAAATAGATTGGAACAGAAAAGAAACTCCTCCCGTCACATAATAGTCAAAACACCAAATGCACAAAAAAAAAAAAAAAAAAAAAAAAAAAAAAAAAAAAAAAAAAAAAAAAAAGAAAAGAAAGAAAGAATATTAAAAGCAGTAAGGGAAAAAGGTCAAGTAACATATAAAGGCAGACCTATCAGAATCACACCAGACTTCTCGCCAGAGACTATGAAAGCCAGAAGATCCTGGACAGATGACATACAGACCCTAAGAGAACACAAATGCCAGCCCAGGTTACTGTATCCTGCAAAACTCTCAATTAACATAGATGGAGAAACCAAGATATTCCATGACAAAACCAAATTTACACAATATCATTCTACAAATCCAGCGCTACAAAGGATAATAAATGGTAAAGCCCAACATAAGGAGGCAAGCTACACCCTAGAAAAAGCAAGAAACTAATCATCTTGGCAACAAAACAAAGAGAAGAAAAGCACACAAACATAACCTCACATCCAAATATGAATAAAACAGGAAGCAATAATCACTATTCCGTAATATCTTTCAACATCAATGGTCTCAACTCCCCAATAAAAAGACATAGATTAACAAACTGGATACACAATGAGGACCCTGCATTCTGCTGCCTACAGGAAACACACCTCAGAGACAAAGACAGACACTACTTCAGAGTGAAAGGCTGGAAAACAACTTTCCAAGCAAATGGTCTGAAGAAGCAAGCTGGAAGAGCCATTCTAATATCGAATAAAATCGATTTTCAACTAAAAGTCATCAAAAAAGATAAGGAAGGACACTTAATATTCATCAAAGGAAAAATCCACCAAGATGAACTCTCAATCATAAATATCTATGCTCCAAATACAAGGGCACCTACATACATAAAAGAAACCTTACTAAAGCTCAAAACACACATTGCACCTCACACAATAATAGTAGGAGATTTCAACACCCCACTCTCATCAATGGACAGGTCATGGAAACAGAAATTAAACAGAGACATAGACAGACTAACTAAAGTCATGAACCAAATGGACTTAACAGATATTTATAGAACATTCTATCCTAAAGCAAAAGGATATACATTCTTCTCAGCACCTCATGGTACTTTCTCCAAATTTGACCATATAATTGGTCAAAAAAAAAAAAAAAGGCCTCAACAGGTACAGAAAGATAGAAATAATCCCATGCATCCTATCAGACCACCACGGTCTAAAGCTGGTCTTCAATAACAATAAGGGAATAACGCCCACATATACATGGAAGTTGAACAATGCTCTACTCAATGATAACCTGGTCAAGGAAGAAATAAAGAAAGAAATTAAAGACTTCTTAGAATTTAATGAAAATGAAGGTAAAACATACCTAAACTTATGGGACACAATGAAAGCTGTGCTTAGAGGAAAACTCATAGCTCTGAGAAAGAAAAAACAGGAGAGAGCATGTCACCAGCGTAATAGCACACCTAAATGCTCTAGAACAAAAAGAAGCAAATACACCCAGGAGGAGTAGAAGGCAGGAAATAATCAAACTCAGAGCTGAAATCAACCAAATAGAAACAAAAAGGAGCATAGAAAGAATCAACAGAACCAAAAGTTGGTTCTTTTAGAAAATCAACAAGAAAGATAAACCCTTAGCCAGACTAATGAGAGAACAGAGAGAGTGTGTCCAAATTAACAAAATCAGAAATGAAAAGGGAGACATAACTACAGAATCAGAGGAAATTCAAAAAATCATCAGATCCTACTACAAAAGCCTATATTCAACAAAACTTGAAAATCTGCAGGAAATGGACACTTTCCTAGAGAGATATCAGGTACTGAAGTTAAATCAGGAACAGATAAACCAGTTAAACAACCCCATAACTCCTAATGAAATAGAAGCAGTCATTAAAGGTCTCCCAACCAAAAAGGGCCCAGGTCCAGACCGGTTCAGTACAGAATTCTATCAGGCCTTCATAGAAGACCTCATACCAATACTATCTAAACTATTCCACAAAATTGAAACAGATGGAGCACTACCGAATTCCTTCTATGAAGTCCTGGAAAGAATAGGAAGTCAAGGCCCATACCTAAACATAGTAAAAAGCCATATACAGCAAACCAGTTGCTAACATTAAACTAAATGGAGAGAAACTTGAAGAAATCCCACTAAAATCAGGGACTAGACAAGGCTGCCCACTCTCTCCCTACTTATTCAATATAGTTCTTGAAGTTCTAGCCAGAGCAATCAGACAACAAAAGGAGATCAAGGGGATAAGATTGGAAAAGAAGAAGGCAAAACATCACTATTTGCAGATGATATGATAGTATATTTAAGTGATCCCAAAAGTTTCACCAAAGAACTACTAAAGCTGATAAACAACTTCAGCAAAGTGGCTGGGTATAAAATTAACTCAAAGAATCCGTAGCCTTCCTCTACACAAAAGAGAAACAAGCCGAGAAAGAAATTAGGGAAACGACACCCTTCATAATATGTATATTATGTCCCAAATAATATAAAGTACCTTGGTGTGACTTTAACCAAGCAAGTAAAAGACCTGTACAATAAGAACTTCAAGACTCTGAAGAAAGAAATTGAAGAAGACCTCAGAAGATGGAAAGATCTCCCATGCGCATGGAATGGCAGGATGAACATAGTAAAAATGGCCATTTTACCAAAAGCAATCCACAGATTCAATGCAATCCCCATCAAAATACCAATCCAATTCTTCAAAGAGTTAGACAGAACAATTTGCAAATTCATCTGGAATAACAAAAAAACCAGGTTAGCTAAAACTATACTCAACAATAAAAGGACTTCAGGGGGAATCACTATCCCTGAACTCAATATTACAGAGCAATAGTGATAAAAACTGCATGGTATTGGTACAGAGACAGACAGAGAGAACAATGGAATAGAATTGAAGACCAAGAAATGAACCCACACACCTATGGTCACTTGATTTTTGACAAAGGAGCCAAAACCATCCAATGGAAAAAAGATAGCATTTTCAGCAAATGGTGCTGGTTCAACTGGAGGTCAACATGTAGAAGAATGCAGATCAATCCATGCTTATCACCCTGTACAAAGCTTAAGTCCAAGTGGATCAAGGACCTCCACTTCAAACCAGATACACTCAAACTAATAGAAGAAAAAGTGGGGAAGCATCTCGAACACATGGACACTGGAGAAAATGTCCTGAACAAAACACCAATGGCTTATGCTCTAACATCAATAATCGACAAATGGGATCTCATAAAACTGCAAAGCTTCTGTAAGGCAAAGGACACTGTGGTTAGGACAAAACGGCAACCAACAGATTGGGAAAAGATCTTTACCAATCCTACAACAGATAGAGGCCTTATGTCCAAAATATACAAAGAACCCAAGAAGTTAGACCGCAGGGAGACAAATAACCATATTAAAAAATGGGGTTCAGAGCTAAACAAAGAATTCACAGCTGAGGAATACCGAATGGCCGAGAAACACCTGAAGAAATGTTCAACATCTTTAGTCATAAGGGAAATGCAAATCAAAACAACCCTGAGATTTCACCTCACACCAGTGAGAATGGCTAAGATCAAAAACTCAGGTGACAGCAAATGCTGGCGAGGATGTGGAGAAAGAGAAACACTCCCCCATTGTTAGTGGGATTGCAGACTGGTACAACCATCCTGGAAATCAGTCTGGAGGTTCCTCAGAAAATTGGACATTGAACTGCCTGAGGACCCAGCTATACCTCTCTTGGGCATATACCCAAAAGATGCCTCAACATATAAAAAAGACACATGCTCCACTATGTTCATAGCAGCCTTATTTATAATAGCCAGAAGCTGGAAATAACCCAGATGTCCTGCAACAGAGGAATGGATACAGAAAATGTGGTACATCTACACAATGGAATATTACTCAGCTATCAAAAACAATACCTTTATGAAATTCATAGACAAATGGTTGGAACTGGAAAATATCATCCTGAGTGAGCTAACCCAATCACAGAAAAACACACATGGTATGTACTCATTGATAAGTGGCTATTAGTCCACATGCTTGAATTACCCTAGATGCACAGAACACATGAAACCCAAGATGGATGTTGAAAATGCGAATGCTTCACTCTTTCTTTAAAAGGGGAACAAGAATACCCTTGGCAGGGAATAGGGAGGCAAAGATTAAAACAGAGGCAGAAGGAGCACCCATTCAGAGCCTGCTCCACATGTGGCCTATACATATACAGCCACCCAATTAGACAAGATGGATGAAGCAAAGAAATGCAGGCTGACAGGAGCCGGATGTAGATCTCTCCTGAGAGACACAGCCAGAATACAGCAAATACATAGGTGAATGCCAGCAGCAAACCACTGAACTGAGAACGGGACCCCCGTTGAAGGAATCAGAGAAAGGACTGGAAGAGCTTGAAGGGGCTTAAGACCCCATATGAACAACAATTCCAACCAACCAGAATTTCCAGGGACTAAGCCACTACCCAAAGACTATACATGGTCTGACCCTGGACTCTAACCTCATAGGTAGCAATGAATAGCCTAGTAAGAGCATCAGTGGAAGGGGAAGCCCTTGGTCCTGCTAAGACTGAACCCCCAGTGAACGTGATTGTTGGGGGGGAGGGCGGTAATGGGGGGAGGATGGGAAGTGGAGGGAGGAGAGGGGGAGTGGTGAGGGGGATGTTGGCCCGGAAACTGGGAAAGGGAATAACATTAGAAATGTAAATAAGAAATACTCAAGTTAATAAAGAAAAAATGGAAAAAAATAAAATAAAATAAAGTCCAAAAAAAAAACCTAATGTAAATAAAAAAATATCCAAAGGAGAAGAGATTAGCATCATTGAGGTGAAATCTTCTGGGATGTGTTTTTTGACAGCACAAAGAACTTCTGTGTTCTGGAGATAGCCAAGGTTTTACCTCATGCTGCAGCTACACTTAGTAATGTTTAAGCACCATCAGATGGTACTGGCTTTGAAGTCATGAAGTGTTCATGAAGAACAGCTGAAGCTTGGCACTGTGAGAGACTGTGGAAGGCCATTGATGAAGGTACACCCTCGGTTGCAGTTGCTGGCCCAGGCCTGAAGGGATTATGAAAAGGATTTGTTACAGCAGAAGACCCCAGTACCATGCCAGTACCATGGGCTGCCTTCCAAGAACAGCAGTGGCAGTGGTGTAGATCAACCTGTGTTTATAGTGCTACAAAGGGCAGAGCTTGTGAATGATGTCAGCCTTTTTGAGGAGCCCAGAAGATCATGTATGGATCCCAGACATTGAAACAAGAAGCTATAACATTAAAGTTGCCTTAGAGACCCCAATATATTTGAGATGCCAGAGCCATAGGCTATCTGTTGAGGAAAGCTGTCAACAGGGAGTAGAACTAGCCCAGGAGAAAGAAGTTTGTTGCAGCCAACAAAATGAAAAAGGAATTGGAGATCTGAAGACTGGTTTGATATCAGCCTTAGAGATGCAGAGTTTGGAGTTTGCCCAGGTGGTTTCCTGTCTTGCTTTGGGAATTACAGTGAAGTGATTGGATGAATCTCAGAAGAGACTTTGAACTTTGGACTTTTAACATTGTTGAGACTGCTATAGACTAAACGGACTTTGAAAGTTGGGCTAAATGTATTTTGCGTTATGCTATGTTTACATATGGCCCCCATAGACTCATATGTCTGAACAAGTCTATGGGGGCCAGGGAGAAGAATGTGAAAGTTTTTATATGCTTGGTCCAGGGAGTCGCACTATTAGAAAATGTGACCCTTTTGGGTAGGTGTGGCCTTGATGGAGTAGCTGTGTTACTGTGGGTGTAGATAATAAGTCTCTTATTCAAGCAGCCTTCAGATGAAAATGGAGACCTCTCAGCTCTGCCTTTATCATGCCTGCCTAGATCCTGCCAGGCTCCTACCTTGATGATAATAGTCTGAACCTCCAAACCTGTAAGCCATTCCCAATTAAATTTTGTCCTTTATAAGAAAAAGATTACATTTCATTCTTTATGTGTAGTGGGGAGCAGGCTGGGGATCAACCTTGGGTCATGAAACTTGACAGCAAATATCTTTACCCACTGAACCATCTTGCCTATGCAACTCTGCTGTTCTTGTATGAGGAGTATTTGTGTTCTTTTGCATATTTCTCTCCCTCTCCTCTCCCTCTCTCACAGACACACATACACACGCGCACTTACACACACACACACACACACACACACACACACACACACACACACGTTTCAAATTTCTCCTTTCTCTTTGCTTTTCTTTTTCCTATTTACATACCCAGAGGTATTTCTGCATTCCTAAATGGACTCATTTCCCTGCAGAAAAGTGGCTTTCTTTTCTATAAACTTTATTGTCTCTGATGTTTGAGAGTTTCAAACATAAAGTTTAGCCCTTTCCACCTCCATCATCAAGTCTGATACCCACTTCCTTTGCCTGCTGAAACTCTGCCCAAGTCTGTCTGTCTCCTACTTTCTAAAGTGTGTGTGTGTGTGTGTGTGTGTGTGTGTGTGTGTGTGTGTGACTCACTGATGTTAACTAGCGCTGCCTGTGTGAGGTGGAGGTGCATTCATTGATGAGTTTCCCATGCTGCTATAATAGCCTCACCCCCAAGCCCCTGTGGAAGCACTGCTTTCTAAACATGCTGCTTTGGGTCCCGATTGCACTATTTCCCTCCTCTGTCAGCCAGTGTTTGAATTTGCCAGACCTTTGGTTTGCTCACAGTACTTTTAAATTCATGGTAAGAGTTTTTATTGGAGGATTACTTCTATCTTTAGTAATTCCATTTTACTTTCACCCTATACTAGTGAAAAACGTCCCCTTGTTTTTCCAATACTTTCCAGAAACTCATAGAATTTTCTTTTCTGACCATCAGATTTACAGAAATGATAGGTTTTGTTTGTTTGTTTGTTTGTTTGGTTGGTTGGTTTTGTCCCTCATGTGATTTATCCAGACTTGTTTGGGGGAGAATGCATATGAGAGACGAGATGGACGTCACTATTGTTCTATGTCAACTCTGAAAAGCTGTCCAGCTAACAACAGTCTATGTCAGCTATAAGATTTGAAAAAAAATGAAGTTGTTATAGAGCTCCCAAATATGTTGAGATAATTTGTTCCTGGATTGGGAACAAGCAATCCTGTAAGATTGCCAAGATACCTCCTATTACATCTACACCCCACCCTGGCTCTTGAGGGGTGAGATGTAGTAAAAATCACTGGTGTGGTTTTCACAATAACCCCCCTGGCCTCACTACTCACTGCAGCTTCGCACCTTCTCACTTTGTCTCTTCCTGGGATAATACAGTATCCCTGGTAGGCTTGGGTGTTTTCAATAGCTAATTTTACCTTAAGATTCTCTCTCAGTATGCTCTTGTCCAGGAAGCTATCTCATGACTTAATGCAAGCTGGTCTTATGGCATTTTTTTGTGTAAAACTACAGTAAAACATGTACGCTTCCTTAACTGTGCTTAATATGTCTTTCTGCTTGTGGACATATGTCCACCTGTGTCCATGGATGCATTCATGGTGACTGCTTCATCACAGCATTCTTCAGAGTAATTCTAGCTTGATATTTAGGAAATGCTCATCAGTAGAACTGGTGATCATTAAAACAATGCAAATGCTTTACAGGTGTCTGTACTTTGCATGGTCTCAGCCAGTGGGAAAATGGCATTCCTGATGTTTTGCATTGTTATGGTTGGAACTCTTTGCTTTCTCAAAAATACTTTTGTAAGTTTGTAACACTCGCCATAGGGTTACTGGAACCTAAATAGTAACCGGACTGGCCAACAGGGCCTGTAAATGGAGAGCACACTATCAGATGATCTTTCTTTTCTTAACTCCACCCATGTGATATTTAGGACAAAAAATGAAAATATCATCATTATATAAAGCCCAGTAGGAATAGCCAATACATTCTCAAGATCACAGGATTGTACTCATATATATAGAGAATAGTTCTTAATACAGCTCGAGTCCCTTCCTTCTTCATATGATCTTTAATTATGTTAGAGAAGAGTGTGTACAAGTGAAAGAATATATTATTTCATGAAAAATTATTGTAAGATTTGAAATCCCACTAATGCATATATTTTGGACTAGGAGGGACAGTGGGATCATTTAACCTCATTTAATAAATACTGATTTGTCTATAATTCTACTAACAATGAAAGGTAACAAAGTTCACTATCATCTCCCTGCCTCTGTCTCCCCCCTTTTCTTGCTAAGGTTGCCACAATAATGGTCTCTCCCAGAAATCCCATAACATATTTTGCTTAGCTAAGGGGTCCCTGGTGGCAGTTTAGAAATCTCTTGATTACTCTACATTGCCATGGTATTACAGGTGATATCATGTATTAAATGATATTACATTCCTCTCTCAACCTCTGTCTCAAAGCCTAACAATCATGTATGCGTACGTGCGCGCGCGTGCGTGTGCGTGTGCGTGTGCGTGTGCGTGTGCGTGTGTGTGTGTGTGTGTGTGTGTGTGTGTGTGTGTTCTAGTCTTCTTTTCCTTTCTTTTTTCCCTATAGAGAAGAATGTAAAATGTGAAAAGTAGGTAGGAGCCTCCCCATCCAGGCTTTGCTATGCTGTTAATCAATTATCCATCAGAGAACAATTTTCTTTTCCAAATTCTTCATTGGGAAAAACAACTATCAGTGGATTTTGGAGCCCTTTTAGATAATCTACAATCTCAAAATCTGTTCTATGTAGATGATAAAGGAATGTTTCTATTTTCTCTGAGGGCAGAACAGTCATTCACAATCCTGGTGTTACTCTTTCCAAGGTGTCTTTGACCATACAGTATTGTCAAGAGACTTAAAGAAAACTGAAATTGAAACAATAAATCCCTGTCATGTCTTCAGATGGTCCAGAAAGAGGGTATTACACAATAGAGCAACAAAGGGATGGATTGGGGATTCGGCTCAGTGGTAGAGGGCTTGTCTAACAAGCACAAGGCCCTGGGTTCAGTCCTCAGCTCTGGAAAAATAAGACAAAATAACAAAGGGAGTATTCAAGAGGGTGGGAATTGTTGACCCCAAGAGAAGATGAAAATTCCTTTAGTATCAATAATATATTTAAGATCTTACAGGTTTAGGAGGAAAAAAATCAACCAGAATAGTCAAAACAAGAAGCCACATCTAGCAAGTCGGGGCCCTCCACAGCATATCTGACAGTTTGAACACCAGCTAAAGTTTTTTTATAACACCAAATTTAACATGCACAGGCTTCAGATCTGTCACCAGAAGCAGGATGATGTCAGCGAGAAAATCTGGTGTTGTTTCATTTTCGCAGGTTTTTTAGGATATGAAACTGAGCTGTGGGTTGAGAGTGTCACCACAAAGAGGGGGTAATAATTAGCGATCAGTGAAACAAGGCCTGCTGTGAGGTTAAGAATAAAAATCATATTTATTAACAAGCAAGTCTGCCACAGGGAGAGGGAAGTGGGGCACGCGTGCTGTGCAATGCTTGAGGAGGGTGGTGGGGGCGCACCAGTGTTTGGAAACTTTGGGATTCTGTTTTCTGGACCATGCACGTGATGTTCCAAGAGCCAAACTCACACTTCAAGGGAATGCCAGTGGAATGATGGGAAATATGTGGTGACATGGCACTTTTGTCTTCTTCACTAGCGTGGCCTCTCACCTTTAAATCTTGAATTGAGAAATCTGAGAGCTCAGTTCAATTAAGAAACTTTTGAAATTTTTAAAGCAGTGGTGAATTTTTGAGTTTTTTTATTAGTCTTTCTATGCCTGTTCCCTGGCCCATGTTGAAGGGTGATATTCTTCTCTATTCCATATCGTTTACCTCAGCTTAGTATGTTTACCTGAGCCACCTTAGAATGGCTCCATGTCTGTTAGTTTGGAAAATCAGGAGTTGAAGACTTCATGGTACATACCTTAGGTATAGTTACCCCTGGAAATGAAATTGCTAGTAGCCTTTTGAAACCAAGCTGCTCCTTTTCATTAATAGTGGGATACTGGTTTTATTTGGATGACAGTGATTCATGGTTGGGAAAATTTATTTCTCTTGGTGTTCAATTGGAGCTATATAGCCATGAATTTGGGTCTTTATCTAGATGTGCTAAAAGGACAGTTACATGAAGGTAGACTAAGACTTAAAGGGCGTGAAATCACAGACAAGTCTGTCCCTTTAACGCAATCTTCTTCCCGCAACCTGGCATTTGCTTCTGATGGTTTTTGCTCCTCCAAGTTGACTTGATTTGATTGATGTAATGGTGGACTTAATGTATCAAAACTTGCCTGAACCATGGGGTTCCAGATTTTGACAAGATGTTATTCCCAGTACACCTGCAAAGGGGTTTTGGGATGAGATAAAAGCTTATGTTGGTAAATTGAGTAAAGCAGAATCCTTTCCCCCATACAGATTACCCTCAAATAATCTAAAAGAGAACAGAACAAAAGGGATGTTTTTAGACTGAAAGCAAATTTATTCTGCCTCTCCGAGCAGGAGTATGATTATCTGAGTACCTCTAGATTCAAACCAAGACATCATCTCTTTTTGTGTCTGAAGTCTGGTGGGCTTTAGACTCATGCTTACTGTTGGCTGTTTTTGGCTCGCTGCCCATAGCATTTGGAACTTCATGGTCTCTGTGACTTTCTGAGCCAATTCTCTATTCCCTGCCCCTTTCTATCTCTCTGGGAAAGAATCTGATTAATAAAACCAGATAATTAAAAAATCAGGAGAAAACGTGTTCAAGGATAAGAATAGAGAAACACAGGAGACTGGGTTTGGAACATTTCATAGAATGGTTATTCTAGTCCAAGATTGATAAACTCTGAGTTTCCAAGTTATGCAAGAAAATAAATAACTTGTGCAAATGATTTTAGTTCTGCTTTCTGTTACTGCCAACCCAATGCAATTCATAATTAATATACCCCTATGCTACACATAAGCTCAGCAAAAGCCAGAAAGAATTTATGCTTCTTTGTTTTACCCTAAGTGGTAAAATGCAAAGCTTTGCTCAGGATGGAAGCCCTTGAAATGCTCCTAGAATGTTTCCTTCAGTGAGCATGAGTTCAGTTCCTAACATGTCCTCAGCAGTGTGCTAACAGGAAGAAAACATAGGAACCTTCTGTGAGAGCTCCTATTACTAAACTTGACTGAAACACCAAAATGGATAAACTCTTGCCTCTCGTTTCGTAAACTGCCTTACATCAATGCCCATGGCACTTGGCTTTTGGCTGAATAGACAGTCCTCTGTTTTGCTTCTGTCCTTCTGATCTCATGTGTTGGGTTTGAGTGAGCTTTGTTTATGCACAGGCTTCATTATCCCACCTGAAATATTACTGTTATTAAGTATTTATTATATAGTCAGTGCAGCGTGAGTGTACAAAGAAATAGAGTTGCTCTTTGTACGAAAGTTATGCTGATTTCCTCAAAGTAGAATCGCTGTATTAGATTGTCTTTTTGACACTGTGACCAAATATCTGACAGAGAAACCCTACAGAACAAATGATATATACATTTCATATGATATGTTTTTTTAACTATGATTTCTGAGTGTGCAACCTACATGCACAGTATATAACGTTGGCAGAAACAAGTGGACCGCTGTTTGCGTCATATCAGACAAGAAGCGAAGAGCTCAGCACAAAGGAACCATGGAAATAGCTCCCAATGTCCCACCCCCAATGACTGACAGCTACTAACTAAGCTTTGACTCTTTCGTTTCCATGGCCTCCCCAAAGAATGGGTAAATGAATGTAAGTCTGTATATTATTTTGTAATGCCTCATTTTAAATAAGAGTCTCCACTTTATCTGTATGTCATATCACTGCCTAACAATGCTTATCATTGATTCTGTTCTTATAAAGAAAAATTATTTAGCCCAGTTTTAGAAGCTGTGACTCAAAACAACATGGCATTTATTCTGTCTATACCATACCATGGTGGGGCCATTGGATAGCTCCTTGTATCTATGGTCTCTATTCCTTCCTTGTTTTCTCTCTCACCTAACAAAGCTACCAGGATTCAATCATTGGCATTCCAGTGAGCAGAACTAATCATCTCCTCTTTGCTTTTCATTCTTCTAAAGTCTTTTGGCTTCATTCTTCCATGCTATAGGAATGTTTCCTATAGTGTCTGAAAAATTGGATATCAGCATCCACAAGTAGGCATTGTTTTCAAGGAAAGAGGATCCCTTTTCCAGACTTAATGGCCCTGATTAGGCTTATGTGCTGCACCTTTGTCAAATGGGGTGAACTTTGTCAGTCCCACTTCTCCTTGTTTTTCTTATCAGAGTTCTTAAGAATGACCATGGAATGTACTGGAAATGCAACACCCTGATGTAAGAAGAGACTGGGTAAAATAACAAAGTTCTACACACACACACACACACACACACACACACACACACACACACACACACACACCCCTAAACATAATGATTTGACATGCTTTAGTCCATAATGATCATAGGCTTCTGTTCCTCAGTGCTGGTCATCTATCTGTAAAAAACGAGCATCGCACAACTTGTATATTAGGGCTCTCCATTTCACTGGACTGGTTAATCAGTACACAGTAATCCTGTTTCACAACAATCAATATGAAGACATTTGGCTTATCTTGCATGTCAGTTTTGATTTACAGTGATACACCAGAGTCATTTGGAGTAAAAGAAACAGAATGTCTTCAATCCCCCTAATGAATCAGGGGTTTACTCTGCTCCATCTTGGAAATACAGACCTGTTCCTCTTTAAGCATCTTTGCACCACACACCTGAATGCCGGTACTATGTGGAGTTTTATTGGTCTCTTCTTTGGCCATTGGGATTCTTTGAATTGTATATCATTGGGCCTTGAAAAAAATCTTACAGCTTATTGTAATTTTTAGAGTTCACATTAGAAACTCACTTCTTCCAGATTTAGCTTTTAGGACATTGGATTCAATATATTTTTAGGAAGGTTTGAATTCCAAATTCTGCAGATGTGTCTCTACACTTATGCTTATGACATATTTCCATGCTCTTGGGCTATTTTTAACCAGTGAAAATTTTCATACAGAAGTGCTCCCTGTGACAAACAGCTTGGTGCTCTGTATCAATCTCAAGACTCTAGGACAAGTAGAGTACCTTTAGTGAATTTCAGTATATTTATTCAACAAAACAGACTCCCTCTCATTTATAGAAATACTATGCTTCCAAACTACCTTCAAGTTAGGGAAGAAGTGGCTATAGGAAATTGTATTTTAAAAAAATGGTGGTAGATGGAGAGACGGAACCTGAAGTGAGGAAATGTTGAAGAATAGACAGACCTTCCACTTTGAAGAGACATGTGTATCTGGAACACTTTAGGTGAGTATTGGACTATTTTGAAATAATAGAAGAGGAAGGAATTACCAGATACTTCATGCTAGGCTCTTCAGTAAGTTCTATTCTTGGCTTTTTTCAGTTACGTCTAATGATGATAGTGTTCAGGGGTTGCCTTTATCGTTCAAGCTCTCAGGTGAGAAAAGGATGTGTTTGTAGGTGGATGTTCCAGGTTAATTAGCAACTGATGGTAGCAATGAGGTTCACACTTAGGGTTCCCCACCCTCACATCAGAAGCTGACTGTACAGAGAACCCACTTCCTAGTTGAGAATCTTTTCTATTACATTTCTTCACTGTCATTTCCCCTAACCCCCGACACTGCTTTCAAGTTTCTTTTCCTAACGTTGAACCACAGTAGAGGGAGGCTCTCTCTCTCTCTCTCTCTCTCTCTCTCTCTCTCTCTCTCTCTCTCTCTCTCTCACACACACACACACACACACACACACACACACACACACACACACACACACACAGAACATGAAATCCTGTGATGACTGGCTACTTCAGGAGATGTAAAGGAAATTAATAAGTTCACTTACAGGTCCTACAACAAGGGATGGAGAGAGAGAAACTTGTTGATAACTAAATGATCTCTTTGGAGTTTATTAATATTTTTCTCAGAAACTATTTTAAAAGAAGGAAAGAATGTGTCCATGAGGCATGTGCTCTCCTGTAAAGTCCATCTGGGATTTCGCAGGTATGCATGCCAAATTATACGATTAAAATAACACTTACAAAGGGCTGTTCCTTTTATAAGTTGAAAAATCTGTCTGATTTTTCACACTCTTACCAAATCAATGTCTAGGGAAAAATTTTATAAATAAAAATATGTTCTGTGTTGCTACTGCTTCAAGTTAACTTAGGATTAAATTAGTCTAGCTTGCATTTGGAAGTTTTACATTTTTTACCCAGTTGTGGTTTGCCAACAACAAGAGCTCAATTCTCTGTAGGGAAAGACATTTAAGCATTTTCCTTCTGCAGATTAGTGAATCTTTCTCTACTGCTAATCTCATAATCTCTTTTTCTTTTGCAAGATTCTACAATCTTGAGACCATCTCCCAGGGCACAGCATTTCTCCATTTAGGGAGCTGCCCTGTTCCATTGTTGTAGAACATCAGAATAATTTTTCTACTTGAGGACTAAACATTTCTTCAGAAATCTCTTGTTCATCTCCCCATGCCAAGTGGGTAGGTGTCTTATATGCAGATGATGCCGTAGACTTGATGGTGCATTGAAATGGATGTAGGACAAAGCTTCTTCCAAAATCAGAATGCTCGGAGGATTCTAGAGCAAAGGCATGGCCATGGCTCAGAATTTACAACTAATGTTTAAAGACAAATATGAGAAGAACCACATTAAAGTGGATAACCAACTTAGTATAGATAAATTCTGTGCATATAACATTTGTTATGATAGGAACCTCAGGAAGCCATCACCCAAAACTACTGGTATAATTCGTTACTTTATAGTTCAGGCATATGGAACTGTGATGGTAGGAGGAGAAAAATAAATTTTCATTTGAACATGGGTACAATTGTTCTTTATTATTTTTGTTAAAAAGATTATGTTTAGTTGATGGGTACACAACTGAAAAGAGTCAAGCAAAGGAATAAGCCAAACCACAATAATTTTGGAGTTTTCAGTTCAAAGCAATTCTTGGAAGTGTCATATTGGGGAGAATGTTATGAATAGCCTTCCCATCCCCCACCATCAACACCACAATTCCAATGTTATTTCAGGGCTAAAGATTCTTGGCCCACATAGGCAGCTTCCAATCATGGGATGGCATTTAAGAAACATTTTCCAGACTTCATATTACCTAGTGATATATTTTTTGCTAATTTAAATGTCAATATAAAACAACCTTCCTGTTCTGCATTGTTTTCTAAATGTCAAATGATATTATAATATATATCAAGAGGCAGCCAATTCTTCTGGAGTAATGTAACTTTGAGATCAAATACATTTTCCCTGGATTAATAACGTTCAATCAACCAGGTTCTTTTTCTGCTGTCCACTCTGTGATTCATCTCAGGTAAGCAATTAAACTCTTCCAAACCTTCCTTCCTTCATTTGTTAAATGGGATGTTTTCCATGATAATATGAAAGGATATATATATATATATATATATATATATATATATATATATATATACAATCCCTCAAATCTATTAGATATTCAACTGATGCTACCTTTTCTCTCATTAAAAGAAAGCATACTTGAAATTGGTTATGTAGCCTAATAGTATTTAGTCTGTGAGCAAAACAATTTCCTATCAATATTCTTCTAAATCATCACAACTCTCACCCTTCTTATACTATTTATATATTTTATAGATGATGTGAAATTACAATCAGGAATTAAGCTGATTTTCAGTAGTTTTGATGACTCAGCTTTTTGTATTATATATTCAAGGTAAATTTCACAAGTGGCCTCATTTCAAGTAGTTAATTAGCGCTGGCTTGAAGTTCAGCATTTGTGAGAATAGAGCAAGCATTTTTTTTCCAAAACAGCATCAACCTAGGAAGAAAATGTATTGCTTGGGTTTTATACTAAAGACATTGCATAACGTTCCTGCATGGGAACTAAGAAAGCATGCTATGTTTGATGGGAACACGATGCTAAAGAAAGCTGGCGGAGGTCAACATTTAGGGAGTCGTCTAGTCCTGTGAAGATTCGGAGTAGAAAGTAATGCCTTTGTTGTGATAGCTCCTGTAACTGTGGGTTTATTGTTACATAAGCATAAATGACAATCTATTATGAGACGATTGGGGACTAATATGATATTAATATTTTTAGAAGGATAACTGGAAGCTCTGGAAATTTACAGTGCTCATATTACAGGTCTCCAGTGCATCCACACAGAATAATTTGCTCTAGACATGCTTCCATGAAAATCCATGCTAGAGTGGCCAGTCCACATTACAAAGCCCATGTCCTTTACAGGTGCCAGAGAATGACTTTAATGAGTTCCCATGGACTAACAAGCATTCTTCCCACTTCTCTTCTGGCAGCAACACTCCAACGGGACTTGCATATTTACTTTTCTCTTCATTCTTTCTTTATGAAGAAGTCACTATATTTCTGCTTGACGTAGTTCAGAGTTCTCAATAAATAATGAATTTCCTCTTCTAGTGGAGGAAGATGATTTAAAATCTCACAGAGCTTACCCTTTAAAACCTACTCTATTTCATGCCAGTGTCCAGCCAGTCAAGTGACTAGAGTTACTTCCTCACTCACTGCCCTATGAGGTAGAAGATTGTCCACCCTACAGTATGGAAGTACAAGTTTGATCTTAACAGAGATCTGTAGAACTCTGCTCAAGTGCTAAGAGCTGCCTGGGTTTGCTTTCTTATTACATTGTGAAGTCATTCATACCATGTGAACGTGAGCTCTTTGCAGTCTCTCACATGCATGTGCATACCTTGCACTTTTATTTCTTGTAATGCTTGAGTCTTTTCAGATATAAATCTTATTTCACATCTGAGCTCTGCCTCTGCATACATGTGCATATATGTATACATGTATATATTACATGTTTTATATATAAAGTATATTGCTAATATACACACACACAATTTAAGAAAAGTAATTTAATGTCTCTTAATTTTTGTTGCATCATATACCAAGCTAGAATAATAGAACCTACTTGCTTAAGTTAGTGGCAAAAGTGCCTGAGATAACATTGGAAGGTAGCTGATATATAGCAGAGGCCAATACACAGTAATTGTTTTTATTTGATTCTAGATTACTATTTTATATCTCTCTGAGAACAAATAACTGATAGCTCATTAAGTAGTCCAGAATGGCCTCAAACTCTGTCCTACTTTTGTTGCCAAAGTGTCATTATTGTGGGTACCTATTACCATGCCCTGCTTCTTTTTTTCTAAGAAGTTCCCTCCAAGAGTCTTTAATAATAAAAACCCCAATACCACGTATGAAAAGCTCACTTTTGAGTTGTTGAGTTCTTCAAACAACTCTTTATTTATTTATTTATTTATTTTGGTTCTTTTTTTCGGAGCTGGGGACCGAACCCAGGGCCTTGCGCTTCCTAGGCAAGCGCTCTACCACTGAGCTAAATCCCCAACACCACAACTCTTTTTTTTTTTTTTTTTTATTAACTTGAGTATTTCTTATGTACATTTTAGTGTTATTCCTTTCCCGGTTTCCCGGGCAAACATCCTTCCCTCCCCCTTCCTTATGGGTGTTCCCTCCCCACCCTCCCCCATTGCCGCCCTCCCCCGACAGTCTAGTTCACTGGGGGTTCAGTCTAGGGACCCAGGGCTTCCCTTCTACTGATGCTCTTACTAGGATATTCATTTGCTACCTGAGGTCACAGTCCAGGGTCAGTCCATGTATAGTCTTTAGGTAGTGGCTTAGTCCCTGGGAAGCTCTGGTTGCTTGGCATTGTTGTACATATGGGGTCTCAAGCCCCTTCAAGCTCTTCCAGTTCTTTCTCTGATTCCTTCAACGGAGTCCGTTCTCAGTTCAGTGGTTTGCTGCTGGCATTCGCCTCTGTATTTGCTGTATTCTGGCTGTGTCTCTCTCAGGATCGATCTACATCCGGCTCCTGTCGGTCTGCACTTCTTTGCTTCATCCATCTTGTCTAATTGGGTGGCTCTATATGTATGGGCCACATGTGGGGCAGGCTCTGAATGGGTGTTCCTTCAGTCTCTGTTTTAATCTTTGCCTCTCTCTTCCCTGCCAAGGGTATTCTTGTTCCCCCTTTTAAAGAAGGGTGAAGCATTCACATTTTGATCATTCGTCTTGAGTTTCATTTGTTCTAGGCAACTAGGATAATTCAAGCATTTGGGCTAATAGCCACTTATCAGTGAGTGCATACCATGTATGTCTTTCTGTGATTGGGTTAGCTCACTCAGGATGATATTTTCCAGTTCCAACCATTTGCCTTTAATTTCATAAACTTCGTTGTTTTTGATAGCTGAGTAATATTCCATTGTGTAGATGTACCACATTTTCTGTATCCATTCCTCTGTTGAAGGGCATCTGGGTTCTTTCCAGCTTCTGGCTATTATAAATAAGGCTGCGATGAACATAGTGGAGCACGTGTCTTTTTTTATATGTTGGGGCATCTTTGGGTATATGCCCAAGAGAGGTATAACTGGATCCTCAGGCAGTTCAATGTCCAATTTTCTGAGGAACCTCCAGACTGATTTCCAGAACGGTTGTACCAGTCTGCAACCCCACCAACAATGGAGGAGTGTTCCTCTTTCTCCGCATCCTCGCCAGCTTTTGCTGTCACCTGAGTTTTTGATCTTAGCCATTCTCACTGGTGTGAGGTGAAATCTCAGGGTTGTTTTGATTTGCATTTCCCTGATGACTAAAGATGTTGAACATTTCTTTAGGTGTTTCTCAGCCATTCGGCATTCCTCAGCTGTGAATTCTTTGTTTAGCTCTGAACCCCATTTTTTAATAGGGTTATTTGTCTCCCTGCGGTCTAACTTTTTGAGTTCTTTGTATATTTTGGATATAAGGCCTCTATCTGTTGTAGGATTGGTAAAGATCTTTTCCCAATCTGTTGGTTGCCGTTTTGTCCTGACCACAGTGTCCTTTGCCTTACAGAAGCTTTGTAGTTTTATGAGATCCCATTTGTCGATTCTTGATCTTAGAGCATAAGCCATTGGTGTTTTGTTCAGGAAATTTTTTCCAGTGCCCATGTGTTCCAGATGCTTCCTTAGTTTTTCTTCTATTAGTTTGAGTGTGTCTGGTTTGATGTGGAGGTCCTTGATCCACTTGGACTTAAGCTTTGTACAGGGTGATAAGCATGGATCGATCTGCATTCTTCTACATGTTGACCTCCAGTTGAACCAGCACCATTTGCTGAAAATGCTATCTTTTTTCCATTGGATGGTTTGGGCTCCTTTGTCAAAAATCAAGTGACCATAGGTGTGTGGGTTCATTTCTGGGTCTTCAATTCTATTCCATTGGTCTATCTGTCTGTCTCTGTACCAATACCATGCAGTTTTTATCACTATTGCTCTGTAATACTGCTTGAGTTCAGGGATAGCGATTCCCCCTGAAGTCCTTTTATTGTTGAGGATAGTTTTAGCTATCCTGGTTTTTTTGTTATTCCAGATGAATTTGCAAATTGTTCTGTCTAACTCTTTGAAGAATTGGATTGGTATTTTGATGGGGATTGCATTGAATCTGTAGATCGCTTTTGGTAGAATGGCCATTTTTACTATATTAATCCTGCCAATCCATGAGCATGGGAGATCTTTCCATCTTCTGAGGTCTTCTTCAATTTCTTTCTTCAGAGTCTTGAAGTTCTTGTTGTACAAATCTTTTACTTGCTTGGTTAAAGTCACACCGAGGTACTTTATATTATTTGGGTCTATTATGAAGGGTGTCGTTTCCCTAATTTCTTTCTCGGCTTGTTTCTCTTTGGTGTAGAGGAAGGCTACTGATTTATTTGAGTTAATTTTATACCCAGCCACTTTGCTGAAGTTGTTTATCAGCTTTAGTAGTTCTCTGGTGGAACTTTTGGGATCACTTAAATATACTATCATATCATCTGCAAATAGTGATATTTTGACTTCTTCTTTTCGATCTGTATCCCCTTGACCTCCTTTTGTTGTCTGATTGCTCTGGCTAGAACTTCAAGAACTATATTGAATAAGTAGGGGAGAGTGGGCAGCCTTGTCTAGTCCCTGATTTTAGTGGGATTGCTTCAAGTTTCTCTCCATTTAGTTTAATGTTAGCAACTGGTTTTGCTGTATATGGCTTTTACTATGTTTAGGTATGGGCCTTGGATTCCTATTCTTTCCAGGACTTTTATCATGAAGGGGTGTTGAATTTTGTCAAATGCTTTCTCAGCATCTAATGAAATGATCATGTGGTTTTGTTCTTTCAGTTTGTTTATATAATGGATCACGTTGATGGTTTTCCATATATTAAACCATCCCTGCATGCCTGGGATGAAGCCTACTTGATCATGGTGGATGATTGTTTTGATGTGCTCTTGGATTCGGTTTGCCAGAATTTTGTTGAGTATTTTTGCGTCGATGTTCATAAGGGAAATTGGTCTGAAGTTCTCTTTCTTTGTTGGGTCTTTGTGTGGTTTAGGTATAAGAGTAATTATGGCTTCATAGAAGGAGTTCGGTAGTGCTCCATCTGTTTCAATTTTGTGGAATAGTTTGAATAATATTGGTATGAGGTCTTCTATGAAGGTCTGATAGAATTCTGCACTAAACCCGTCTGGACCTGGGCTCTTTTTGGTTGGGAGACCTTTAATGACTGCTTCTATTTCCTTAGGAGTTATGGGGTTGTTTAACTGGTTTATCTGTTCTGATTTAACTTCTTCGTACCTGGTATCTGTCTAGGAAATTGTCCATTTCCTGCAGATTTTCAAGTTTTTGTTGAGTATAGGCTTTTTATAGTAAGATCTGATGATTTTTTGAATTTCCTCTGAATCTGTAGTTATGTCTCCCTTTTCATTTCTGATTTTGTTAATTTGGACACACTCTCTGTGTCCTCTCGTTAGTCTGGCTAAGGGTTTATCTATCTTGTTGATTTTCTCAAAGAACCAACTTTTGGTTCTGTCAATTCTTTCTATGGTCCTTTTTGTTTCTACTTGGTTGATTTCAGCTCTGAGTTTGATTATTTCCTGCCTTCTACTCCTCCTGGGTGTATTTGCTTCTTTTTGTTCTAGAGCTTTTAGGTGTGCTGTCAAGCTGCTGACATATGCTCTTTCCTGTTTCTTTCTGCAGGCACTCAAGCGCTATGAGTTTTCCTCTTAGCACAGCTTTCATCGTGTCCATAAGTTTGGGTATGTTGTACCTTCATTTTCATTAAATTAAAAAAGTTTTTTAATTTCTTTCTTTATTTCTTCCTTGACCAGGTTATCATTGAGTAGAGCATTGTTCAATTTCCACGATATGTGGGCATTCTTCCCTTATTGTTATTGAAGACCAGCTTTGGGCGTGGTGGTCCGATAGCACACATGGGATTATTTCTATCTTTCTGTACCTGTTGAGGCCCGTTTTTTGACCAATTATATGGTCAATTTTGGAGAAAGTACCATGAGGAGCTGAGAAGAAGGTATATCCTTTTGCATTAGGGTAGAACGTTCTATAAATATCCGTTAAGTCCATTTGGCTCATGACTTCTCTTAGTCTGTCTACGTCTCTGTTTAATTTCTGTTTCCATGATCTGTCCATTGATGAGAGTGGGGTGTTGAAGTCTCCTACTATTATTGTGTGAGGTGCAATATGTGTTTTGAGCTTTAGTAAGGTTTCTTTTACGTATGTAGGTGCCCTTGTATTTGGGGCATAGATATTTAGGATTGAGAGTTCATCTTGGTGGATTTTTCCGTTGATAAATATAAAGTGTCCTTCCTTATCTTTTTTGATGACTTTTAGTTGAAAATTGACTTTATTTGATATTAGAATGGCTACTCCAGCTTGCTTCTTCCGACCATTTGCCTGGAAAGTTGTTTTCAGCCTTTCACTCTGAGGTAGTGTCTGTCTTTGTCTCTGAGGTGTGTTTCCTGTAGGGCAGAATGCAGGGTCCTCGTTATATCCAGTTTGTTAAGCTATGTCTTTTTATTGGGGAGTTGAGGCCATTGATGTTGAGAGATATTAAGGAATAGTGATTATTGCTTCCTGTTATATTCATACTTGGATGTGTTATGTTTGTGTGCTTTTCTTCTCTTTGTTTTGTTGCCAAGACGATTAGTTTCTTGCCTCTTCTTGGGTATAGCTTGCCTCCTTATGTTGGGCTTTACCATTTATTATCCTTTGTAGCGCTGGATTTGTAGAAAGATATTGTGTAAATTTGGTTTTGTCATGGAATATCTTGGTTTCTCCATCTATGTTAATTGAGAGTTTTGCAGGATACAGTAGCCTGGGCTGGCATTTGTGTTCTCTTAGGGTCTGTATGACATCAGTCCAGGATCTTCTGGCCTTCATAGTTTCTGGCTTAAAAGTCTGGTGTGATTCTGATAGGTCTGCCTTTATATGTTACTTGACCTTTTCCTTACTGCTTTTAATATTCTTTCTTTATTTTGTGCGTTTGGTGTTTTGACTATTATGTGATGGGAGGTGTTTCTTTTCTGGTCCAATCTATTTGGAGTTCTGTAGGCTTCTTGTATGCCTATGGGTATCTCTTTTTTTAGGTTAGGAAAGTTTTCTTCTATGATTTTGTTGAAGATATTTACTGGTCCTTTGAGCTGGGAGTCTTCACTCTCTTCTATACCTATTATCCTTAGGTTTGATCTTCTCATTGAGTCCTGGATTTCCTGTATGTTTTGGACCAGTAGCTTTTTCCGCTTTACATTATCTTTGACAGTTGAGTCAATGATTTCTATGGAATCTTCTGCTCCTGAGATTCTCTCTTCCTTCTCTTGTATTCTGTTGGTGAAGCTTGTATCTACAGCTCCTTGTCTCTTCTTTTGGTTTTCTATATCCAGGGTTGTTTCCATGTGTTCTTTCTTGATTGCTTCTATTTCCATTTTTAATTCCTTCAACTGTTTGATTGTGTTTTCCTGGAATTCTTTCAGGGATTTTTGTGACTCCTCTCTATGGGCTTCTACTTGTTTATTTATGTTTTCCTGGAATTCTTTTAGGGATTTTTGTGACCCCTCTCTATGGGCTTCTACTTGTTTATTTATATTTTCCTGGAATTCTTTTAGGAATTTTTGTGATTCCTCTCTGTAGGCTTCTACTTGTTTATTTATGTTTTCCTGTGTATCTCTAAGGGAGTTCTTCATGTCTTTCTTGAAGTCCTCCAACATCATGATCAAATATGATTTTGAAACTAGATCTTGCTTTTCTGGTGTGTTTGGATATTCCATGTTTGTTTTGATGGGAGAATTGGGCTCCGATGGTGCCATGTAGTCTTGGTTTCTGTTGCTTGGGTTCCTGCGCTTGCCTCTCGACATCAGGTTATCTCTAGTGTTACTTTGTTCTGCTATTTCTGACAGTGGCTAGACTGTCCTATAGGCCTGTGTGTCAGGAGTGCTGTAGGCCTGCTTTCCTCTCTTTCAGTCAGTTATGGGGACACAGTGTTCTGCTTTCGGGCGTGTAGTTTTTCCTTTCTACAGGTCTTCAGCTCTTCCTGTAGACCTGTGCCTTGAGTTCACCAGGCAGGTCACTTGCAGCAGAAAAGTTGGTCTTACCTGTGGTCCTGAGGCTCAAGTTCGCTCATGGGTGCTGCCCACGGGCTCTCAGCGTGGCGCGACCAGGAAGATCTCGCCCCTTCAGGGGGACCTCCGTGCACCAGGGTTCCAGATGGCCTCCGGTGTTTTCCTCTGGAATCAGTAATGTGTGCAGAGAGCAGTCTCTTCTGGTTTCGCAGGCGTGTCTGCCTCTCTGAAGGTTTAGCTCTCCCTCCCATGGGATTTGGGTGCAGAGAACTGTTTATCCGGTCTGTTTCCTTCAGGTTCCGGCGGTGTCTCAGGCAGGGCTCCTGCTGCTCCTGGGCCCTCCCCCACAGGAACCCAGAGGCCTTGTACAGTTTCCTCTTGGGTCAGGGATGTGGGCAGGGGTGGGCAGTGTTGGTGATCTCTTCCGCTCTGCAGCCTCAGGAGTGCCCACCTGACCAGGCGGTAAGGTATCTCTCCCACGGGTTCTGGGAGCAGAGAGCTGCTGCGGGCCCCACAACTCTTAATATTATAGGTTATTGCTCTTCCCCTTATAGCTGCCCCAGAGGTGGAAAAGAAGTCTATTGCTGAATAGACATTAGGACCCAGAACGACTGAGCTGGATCTGACCTGAATGCCTCCTTCCTCAGAAAGAACTTCCCCGGTACGAGAAGGTACCATGCAGGTTTCTAAGGCAGTGAAGTCAACAACAGTTCTACCCCTTCATGAAGCCAATGCACCACACAATGACCAGCATAACACAGGAACTCTAAGGATACAACAGTGACATGCATACCTTTGCAGTAACAACAGCTTGTTTACTTGGACCAATTTATTCTCTTCTCAAAAAGAGAATAGATATTCCTGGTACTAAAAACCCAGCCAACTACCCAGGGCAAGTGAAGTCATGGATCTTAGAGGTGAACCTAAAACTGTCACTTTACTAAACAAGCATAAATACTAAGCAAGTTATAAATATTTGTTCTTATAAATACAGATAAGTATAGTTGTCACCTCTCATGAAACTTCTCTTTGTAGCAAATGGAGGCCATATTAAAAAACCACAATCAATAAAAATAAAGAAAACAAGAGACCATGTGGTATATAGTCCTAAAGCATATACACATATATACATATATAATATTATACAGGTGTGAGCAGGTTGTATGTACATACATTTATACATATTTATTTATATATATTTATAGTTTGTCCATATAACAATTATAAAAAGAGGTAATGAGTTTGAGTGATAGCAAGGACACGCTTCCAAGGGAACAGAAGAATGGAAAATAGTTGGAGAGAAATTATATAATCATAATTTTAAAAATAAAATTAGAAAAATTTAAAAGTTAAACCTTATACAAAGATTTCATTTAAAACTATCTTTATATTTTAGAGAATGTAGGTAAACACCATGTGTAATATATATTATATATAATGTATATATATATATGTATGTATATATGCTTGCCTAGTATGTGAAATTATGTAACACACAGAAGTCCATAATAAAACTATAGTTATCCTCACTGCCTCAGTCCATGTCTAGACATGACAGCAATTTTAAAGACATTATTTATTATAAGGTGTTAAGATAAGAAGGTGATACTGAGGTATTGAAAAATTAGTAACTACATCGCTAATGATGAAGAGAATAGAGAAGGAAAAAGGTGAGAATTTTTTAAAAAGTAAGAGCTTAAGAAGGGCTCTTATAGCTGTGAAACTCAGAGCTGAAGGAAAGGCTACTGTCCAGCTGTACTGTAGTGGCTGAGCAGGTGTCTTGAGGCCCTTCCAAAGGCCAGAAAGAAGTGCACACTGCCTGGCAGGACAGCAGTGGTCTGTGCACAGGAATTTCCCTTCTTTTAACTTTACATCCCTGAGGGAGTATTGTGGTTCTGGACTTTAGTATGCCTCTTCTCTCTCTCTCTCTCTTTCTCTCTCTCTCTCTCTCTCTCTCTCTCTCTCTCTCTCTCTCTCTCTCTCTCCCCTTTTTTATTGGTTCTGAAAAGAAAAGTTCTCACTAAGTGAAGCTTACAAGACCCCACTTTAGAGTACATGATGGGAACAGTAAGCCACACAGAAATCAAAAAGTGTTTCTCTTTCTCTTCTGGTCCTTTCTTTTCTATGAGCAGAGACTAGGGAAGGGCTACCTTGCAAAGAGGAAACATGGTTTGTTGAGATCGAGTTTTAGCATCAAAAAACAGCCGAGAAGCACATTTTCACAGACACAGTAAAATCCTTTGTCTGTTCATGATCTTGGCACATCTGAATACACAAGCTTAAATTTAAATAGCACTGAACAACTTTATAATTTTTTCCTAAGAGGCTGCAACTATTTTATTGAGAAAAACATTGATTTGCAAATCAACAACGTTAGAGAGGAAATGTTGCCATAGGCATTGTATGAGACACAGTTGTAGTATACATTTCTGAGTTTCTCAGACACTAACATTGGATTGTGCTGGGAATTCTGCCTAAAATGTAAAGAAAAGAATCTAGTGAACTGCAAAGAACACGTTTATTTTTAGTACTTTTTTATTATTGGTGTATGGCTGAGAAATCATGTTGCCCATCTTCAGGGCATTCATCTTTCAAACTTATTTTTAGTTCTTCATTAAATCCACTATGATTTTCTTTCTTTCTTTTTAAATAATGTTCTTGTAGTTTGTGTACCCATTTTATGGGCTTGAACTTTCTTTAGAACAAATGATCATATTAATAAAGAAAGACCACATACCTTTGCCATGTTGAATCTCTGGTATGAAGCCCACTTGATCATGTTGGATGATATTTCTGATGTGTTTTTGATTCAGTTTGCAAGGATTTTATTGACAATTTTTGCATCTGTATTCAAAAGGAAAATTTCATGGCTCTTTATGTTGTTTGGGTATCATGATAAATGTGATATCATGATACAAACTTGGAAATGTTCCTTTTGTTTCTGTTTGAGAAATAATTTGAAGAGTATTGTCATTAACTTTTCTTTTAAAGTCTGTTAGCAATAACCATTTGGCAATGAGCTTGTTTTGGTTGGGAACTTTTAATGACTACTTACATTTTGCCAGGGCTTACATGTCTGTTTGAATAGCTTATCCAACCTTAATTTAACTTTGGTAAATGCTACGTATCAAAGAAATTATTAATTTCATTCAGATTTCCAAATTATGTGGAGTACATGTTTTTAAAGGAAATCCTTATGAGTCTCTGGATTTCCTCAGTGTCTGCTGTGATTTTCTCCCTTTCCTTTGTTAATTTGGATATCCTCTCCTCCTCTTTTAGTTAATTTGTATAAAGTTTTACCAGTTTTATTGATTTTTCTCAAAGAACCAACTCTTTGATTTGCTTATTCTTCCTATTGTTTTTTGTTTGTTTGTTTGTTTCTATTCTATTGATTCCAGCTCTAACTTTACTTCTTGCCATCTAACTCCTTGGAGTGTTATTTCTTCTTTTTATTTTAGAGCTTTCGGGTATATGCTTAGCTAATATGGAACTTTTTTAATGAGGATATTTAGTACTGTGAATGTGGCTCTTAGAATTGCCTTCATTGTGTCCCATAAGTTTGGATATTTTGTGTTTTCATTTTCATTCAATCTAGAAAGTCTTTATTTTCTTAGTTTCTGTCCTGGCCCATTTTCATTCAGTAGTGAGTTCAATTTCCAGGAATTTATAAGCTTTCTGTTGTTGATATCGATCTTTAATCTGAGCAGATCTTTAATCTGGTCAGATAGAATGCAGGGTGTTGTTTCAATTTTTTAGTATCTGTTAAGACTTGTTTTGTGTCCAAGTTTGTGGGTAATTTTGGAGAAAGTTCCATGAGATGCTGAGAAGAAGGTATACTTTTCTTCTGTGTTTAGGTAAACTGTTCTATAAATATCTGTTAGTTCCATGTGATTTATAAAGTCAGTTAGCTCCACCTTTCTCTGTTTAGGTTTTTGGGGTGTTTTGCTTTTGTTTTGTTTTGTTTTATTTGTTTGTTTGGATGGATGGATGGACGGATGACCTGTCTATTGGTGAGAGAAAAGTATTGAACTCTCTCATTATCAGGACATGTAGATCAGTATGTAAATTAAGCATAGAGGTCTTTCTTTCTTTTTTCAGTTTAGAAGAAGCTGTTTTATTTAATGTAGCCAAGTAACCAATGACAACAGGTTCAGTAGTTTCCAGAAGAGCGTATTTCTCATTGAAAGTTTAAAGCAAAGGAATCTTTTCCCAAAGACAATATCATTATAAGAAGCATGAAACAGAATCAATCAATCTGCAAATGATTATGATTTTACAGCAGTCTGGAAATCCACAATTCAATATTTGAAATCATGTTCTTCTTCTTGATGATGGATGTCAAAATTGTCAAAGGACACTGTCATATTTTATATGCTTTGCAGCAAGATGGCAAATTCTAGTAAAAGGCAAGTGTCTATACTGCTCATATTTCCCCTTCTAATTTATAAAAGGAATCATGAGAGGAGGATTATAAAAATCATAATATTTACATAAAATATTAGAACTAGGGTGGCCACAATGACCAACAATTAGAGTCATCTGTGAAGAGAGTCCAGTGTGGCTGTGTCATCAAAGTGCAGTGGATACCAATGAACCCTATGCTGCATTCTCACACCTCATACTCAACTCTCAGGAGCTGTGAGCTACCGGTGGCTCTAGAGAAAGTCTCCTATAAGAAATGTCTCATGTGACAACAAGGTTGCTTCATTAATAGGGTGATAAGACACACATTCCCACCAGTTAAGCTCAAAATCAGTGGCACACTGATATGAGCTACAGAAGACGGATCTCTTTATTCAGGGTAAGAACAACTGTGCAGTATAATACATGTCCTAGTGTTCCAGGTAGGATGGGGCCAAAGCTGGCCTTTAACTGAGACACTTGCTTAACCCCTTCCTTCCCTTAATCCTACATCTTTACCATCTTCTGCTTGAGACTATACCCAAAACCCAGGTTACACTCAAGTACTCATCAGAGGCTTTTTTTCTAGACAACTATCTCAGTCTACAGCATGTAGTTTAGAACTCTAGACTTCAAGGAACTCTTTTCTCTTATTTACAACTTTAGGTAATTCACAATGGCCAGGTTTTCCTAAATTCAGAACCTATACAGCATGATAGAAACATACTGGACCTCCCTTAGTTTTCACATGGGGTTCTAAAGCACACATCCGAGCTGTTGGAAAAAAATGTAGATTTTAAAAATGTAGATTTTTTTCAAAGCCAACCCCAAATCTAGTGGATCATACTCTCTGAAGGTAGAACTTATAAATTGTATTTTATGGTAAATTCTAAAGAGTTTCTGGTACACACTAAAACTGAAGGATGACCATCAATGAGCCACAAGCTAACTAGCCAGCCCCTTTCCTCTATTCACTTGGAAATACTCTGAATGGAAGCTAACTTTCTTCTGGTAAATTTGCCTCTATGAAAAAAAAATGATACATGAACTTCTGATTAGAAACTTCCAATTTAATCTGTCGGAAGGGGAATGAAATCTGACATCCTAATAGATTATTTTCTTAGTTAATGACAAATTATTTCAAAATGTAAATTGGTTTCATTTCTTTTTTCCCTTGTCTTTTTAAACACTTTTTTATTGGATTTTTTAAATTTACATTTCAAATGCTATTCCCTTTCCAGGTTTCCCATCCATAAGCCCCCTATACCATCCTCCTCCCCTTCTTCTATGAGGGTATTCCCCCTCCCCAACCACCCCATTCCCACCCCCAACATTCCCTTGCACTGGGTGGGGTCCAACCTAGGCATGACCAAGGGCTTATCTTCCCATTGGTACCCAACAAGGCCTTCCTCTGCTACATATGCAGCCTGAGCCATGGGCCTGTCCATGTGTAGTCTTTGGGTAGTGATTTGGTCCCTGAAAGCTCTGGTTGGTTGGTATTGTTTTGGTGGCTGTATACACGTGGGCTGCATACCTAGGTGGGGCAGGCTCTGAATGGCCATTTCTTCAGTCTCTACTTCAAACTTTGTCTCCATATTCCCTCCTATGAATATTTTTGTTCCCCCTCTTAAGGACTGAAGCATCCACATTCTGGTCATCCTTCTTCTTGAGCTTCATGTGGTCTGCAGATTTTATCTTGGGTAACTCGAGCTTTTGGGCTCATATTCACTTATCCGTGAGTGCATACCATGTGCTGGTTGTTTGTTTGTGTGTGTGTGTGTGTGTGTGTGTGTGTGTGTGTGTGTGTGTGTGTGAGATTGGGTTACCTAACTCAGGATGATATTTTCTAGTTTCATCCATTTGTGTACAAGTAGTACTCCATTATGTAGATGTAATATATTTTCTCTATCCATTCCTTTGTTGAAGGGCATCTAGGTTCTTTCCAACTTCTGGCTATTATAAATAAGGCCGCCATGAACATAATGGAGCATGTGTCCTTGTATATTAGAGCACCATTTGGGTATATGCCTAGGAGAGGTATAGCTGGGTCCTCAGGTAGTGGAATGTCCAATTTTCTGAGGAAGCTCCAGACTGATTTCCAAAGTGGTTGTACCAGTTTGCAATCCCACCAACAATGGAGGAGTTTTCCTCTTTCTCCACATCCTCACCAGCATCTGTTGTCACCTGAATATTTGATCTTAGCCATTCTGACTGGTGTGAGGTGGAATTTCAGGGTTGTTTTGATTTGCATTTCCCTGATGACTAAGGATGTTGAACATTTCTTTAGGTACTTCTCAGACATTTGATATTCCTCAGCTGAGAATTCTTTGTTTAGCTCTGTACCCCATTTTTTATATTTATTTATCCTTTTCCCCATCTTTATTAACTTGGATATTTCTTATTTACATTTCGATTGTTATTCCCTTTCCTGGTTTCTGGGCCAACATCCCCCTAACCCCTCCCCCTCCCCTTCTATATGGGTGTTCCCCTCCCCATCCTCCCCATCCTCCCCCGCAACAATCACGTTCACTGGGGGTTCAGTCTTGGCAGGACCAAGGACTTCCCCTTCCACTGGTGCTCTTACTAGGCTATTCATTGCTACCTATGAGGTTGGAGCCCAGGGTCAGTCCATGTATAGTCTTTGGGTAGTGGCTTAGTCTCTGGAAGCTCTGGTTAGTTGGCATTGTATGGGGTCTCAAGCCCCTTCAAGCTCTTTCAGTCCTTTCTCTGATTTCTTCAACGGGGGTCCCATTCTCAGTTCAGTGGTTTGTGCTGGCATTCGCCTATGTATTTTCTGTATTCTGGCTGTGTCTCTCAGGAGAGATCTACATCTGGTTCCTGTCAGCCTGCACTTCTTTGTTTCATCCATCTCATCTAGTTTGGTGGCTGTATATGTATGGACCACATGTGGGACAGGCTCTGAATGGGTGTTCCTTCTGCCTCTGTTCTAAACTTTGCCTCCCTATTCCCTGCCAAGGGTATTCTTGTTCCTCTTTTAAAGAAGGAGTGAAGCATTCACATTTTGGTCATCCTTCTTGAGTTTCATGTGTTCTGTGCATCTAGGGTAATTCAAGCATTTGGGCTAATAGCCACTTATCAGTGAGTGCATACCATGTGTGTTTTTCTGTGATTGGGTTACCTCACTCAGGATGATATTTTCCAGTTCCATCCATTTGCCTATGAATTTCATAAAGTCATTGTTTTTGATAGCTGAGTAATATTCCATTGTGTAGATGTACCACATTTTCTGTATCCATTCCTCTGTTGAAGGGCATCTGTGTACCCCATTTTTAATAGAGCTATTTGGCTCTATGGAGACTAACTTCTGAAGTTTCTCTTCTATTAACTTGGGTGCCCTTTTGTTTGGTGCAAATACGTTAAGAATTAAAATGTCATCTTGGGTCTTTCCGTGAATAGTATGTAGTATTCTTCCCTATCTCTTCTGATTATTTTTGGTTCAAAGTTTACTCTGTTAGGTATTAAAATGGTTATGCCAGATAGCTTCTTAGGTCCATTTTACTTGAATATATTTTTCTATTCTTTTATCCTGTAATGATATCATACTTGATGTAAAGGTATGTTTCTTGGATATAGTAGAAAGATGGATTCTGTTTTCAAATCCATTCTGCTAGGGGTGTGTGTGTGGGGGGGGTTAGTATAGAATAGAGCTTATTCAGAGCATGGGGAGGGGAGTTAAGGGGAGAGAGAGAGAGAGAGAGAGAGAGAGAGAGAGAGAGAGAGAGACTGGCCATGAGCATATGAAATGAAGGGGAGAGGAGAATGGGGAGAGAAGGGACAAAAGGAGAAGAGAGTAAGAGAGCAAGAGAGAGCAAGAGAGCAAGAGCAGTCCTGAGTCTTTTATTGGGAAACTGATACCACTGATATTGATAAATTGTAATGAGTAATGATTGTTGATTCCTGTTACTTTGTTATTCTTGTTGATGTTGTTGTTGTTGTTGTTGTTGGTGGTGGTGGTGGTGGTGGTGGGTGGTGGTGATGGTGGTGGTGGTGGTGGTGGTAGTTGTGTCTATTCTGGTAGTGTGTGTGTGTGTGTGTGTGTGTGCTTTCACTTTTTATTTGACATTTGTTATTGATTTTTTATTGTTATTTTAGGTGTGAATTATCTCTTCAGGTTTAAGTTTTATTTCTAGTACCTTTCGTAGATATTGCTTAAATTTAGTTTTATTGTGCAATGTCTTATTTTCTCCATCTATGCTGATTGAAAGTTTTGCTGGGTATAATAGTCTGGGCTATCAATGGTCTCCTAGAGTTTGTAGCACATTGGTCCAGAGTCTTCTGGATTTAGTATGTTCATTGAGATGTTAGATGTAATTCTAATAGGTCTGCTTTCATATATTATCTAGTCATTTTCCCTTACAGCTTGTAATATTCTTTCACTGCACTGTACATTTATATTTTGATTATTATATGCTCAAGGGATTTTCTTTTGCAGTCTAATGTATTTAGTGTGTTTTATGTGTTTTGTACCTTTACAGACTTCTTTAGATTTTGAAATTTTACTTCTATGATTTTGTTGGAAATATTTTCTGAGTTGGAATTCATTTTTTTTCTCTATTTCTATTATTTTTAGATTTGGTCTTTTTATACTCTTTCATATTTCCTGGATGTTTTGTGCCAAGAAATTTTCAGATTTAACATTTTCTTTCACTGAGGCATTTATTTATTCTATTTTCTTCTATGCCCAAGATTCTATTTTGTGTGTTTTTGTATTCTCTTGGTAATGCTTGCCTCTGAGATTTCTGTTCAGGTTCATTGATGTTTTTTATTTCCAGATTCCCCCCAGTTTGTTTTTTTTTTCTTTTTATTATTGGTTTTATTTCCAGTTTCTGATACTCAATGATTGTATTCATTTCTTTCCATTGTTTATTTGTGTTTCCATATATTTCTTTAAGGGATTTAGTCATATTTTCTTTTAGGACCTTTTTTATATTCATATATTTTAATGTGTTTTTCTTGTGGCTTATCTATATTGAAATACTTAGGGCATGCTATGGTAGGCTTGCTGACCTCTAGTGAAGACACATTGTCATGGCTGTTATTGATTGTGTTTTCATGCTGGTGTCTAGGCATCTGGGATTGGGAAGACAGTAATTCTGGGTGGTGATAGCTGGTCTTTTCTTTGTTGGTTGGATATTTTGTTCCTGTTATTATTGACCTTTTTGGTTCTTAGAAGGTTCTTTTGTCTGTGTATTGCCTGGTAGGAAATTCTTCTGGCATCATGACCTCTGGAACTTCCAGGTAAAATGTGTTTCTATATATTGAGAGTTGACCTTAAGAAATGGAGATAGCTAAAGGAAATCGTAAGGGGGTCCAAGTAGGGGAGGAATGTAGAGTCTTCTACCAGAATTTGCTTACTCCACTAATAGTGAAGGGAGACCACAAATAAAGGTCAGCTAAAGAGCTGGGAATGAGACTATAGGATTAGACTAGCAAGAATGGAGAAAGAGGTGATGATCTGTAATCAACCTGCATGTTTCTGAAGCCTCTGGGAATGTCTGTTGGATTTGGGGGCTAAGATAAAGCAATGAATTGGGGAAAAGAAAGTTTGGAGGGAAAGATATCTGGTCCACTGTGAATGGGGACAAATGGGTAAGGGAGGCTATAGCAGGTATTTTTCTACAGACCTGAGGATAAGACTTGGGGGATTGGATTTGGAGGAGCTGAGAGAGGGGAAGAACTCCAGGTAGAATATACATATATATGTGTGTGTGTGTGTGTGTGTGTGTGTGTGTGTGTGTGTGTGTGTGTGGGTGTGTGTGGGTGTGTGTGTGGGTGTGTATTCTACTTCTTACATTTTATCTATTATTATTATTATGTAGTACATAGAGAATTTTTTCACAACTTTATTAGGTTTTTTCATGAATTAGAAACATATAATCCATCATATAACCGCTAAAACTTTCCTTTTAAATTTAGTCTTATAATATTTTTCTTTCTGTTTCTACTCCTAGATGTGAAATTTTGCCCTCATCAAAGATGTTGAAAATTCTCAAGAAGCATTTGCTACTATCAGTAGGAGGGTGTAGACTAGGTTAGGCATCATCAATCAGGTATTGAGCTTGCACTAAAAATAGTTAACATGCTACTGACAGACATGCTAACTGTTCAGCTGCTGTTTCCTAAGTGCTGTGTCTATCAGTGGGTGGCAATTTACCATTCAAGGGGAAGCTGCATATGACTATGTCACTTCATCTTTTAGAGTGATAACATAGCAACAGCTTTTGTTAGTTTGCAAAATGCTGAAACAGATTGAATTCTTGGCAAGATATAGAGAGAACTTTCACAGACTCTGCTTATTATGCTGCACCCTGTGTCGTAAATGTCATTGGAAAAAGACCCTGTGAGCTAGACTGTCCACACTGCGAGCAACACATCACAAAGCAAGTGCCTCCTTTTCACCAATCTTACATGGCAAGGTGAAAAATAATGGGAAAGAGTCATTAAACAAAAGCCCAATCATTGTTCTGTTAAAAGCCGACTCTCATTTCTGCCTTGCCTTCACTGTTGATTTTAATATGCATTAAGTAATAACAGGGCCTCCAATCTTCCTATTGTTCAGCTTCCAGACTTGTTTCCAGAGTCTTAATATTTGTACTTGTATTTCTTAGGCAAAAATGAGATTTATGTTCCTATTGTACAGACAGTATTTCAAACCAACAGACCACTAGATTGACCTGATTTGAGAAACAAGGCTTTGGGAAACTGGTAGACCACAAGTGTGTTAAAAATTTATAACAATATGTTTATGGAAAATGTTAATCACAATTTCCACTTTTGTATTAAGCTTTGCTTGCTTGCCAAGGTCATGATGTATAGGTCAAGGTCTATATCAGAGTTCCCTTGCTGTAGCTTAGACTATGCCTTTCTCCTACTCCTGTGGAGAACAAGTTGACATGGTCACAATAAAAACTTCAGTTTTGCAATACTGCTATCTCTGAGGATGCTTGAATCTTGACTCTGACCCGACACCAGTTCCTTCTAAATGGAAAACGTAGAAGCAAACAAAAAAACATAAATAAGAGATTTGGCAGGTAGAGAAGTGAGAATGGATATAGGAAACGTTTGAGGAGGCGGTGATAACACTAAAATTCATTGTATGAAACTCTCAATGACTAATAACAATAAACATATGATGTGTTATCATTGTAGATAAAGGGATTTACAACAGATGTGCAGTCTTTGAAGATGAAGGGATTTACAACAACATTGGCCAAAATATCGTCTGTTTTACTTCATACCTAAATGTTGACAAGAAGGGGACTCTGCTTCATATTCTACATGTGGACAGGTGGGTTGAGGTGGTTTGACTTCTCTATTAGCAATCCATTGGAGAGGCTTGGGTGATCATACTGGGTTCATTTCTAACACTGAACACTTAGTGAGCCTATCTTAATATGGCAGGGATAGGGGGCTAGTCTATAGATATACAATGCTATAAAATAAATGCAAATTGTTTTCTCATAAATATATCTCTCATAAATTGGAAGCCAACATTATGAAGCAAGCCTTATGGAAGAGGCAATTTCAGAGTTAAATGGTCATCAGAATCCTCTTTCTTTGTTTTCTCTAGGGTCATCGAACTCTGAATAAGTTCCAATTTTAAGAAGTCTCCTGCAGCATGTCAATAAAGAAAATTCTTGCCAGTTTCTGGCTTACAGAAACTCTTTAGATTTTAAGAGCAAAAGAAGATAAGATGTCTACATGAGACCAAATCCTCAACAGGAAAAGTTAGCTCTGTGGGATAAAGTACCTCAGAAGAAGATGTATGGACTTACAAAAAGAACTTACTTGGGGATTAAAAAGAAAGAAACGGTGATTTTGTCTCCCAAAAAAGACTGGACAGTACCTGTAATTGAACATGCTAAAGATTGTGATGATAATATCTTGAAAAAGCTGAGTCAAAATTTGCTTCTGGGATGGTAGAGGGAGCACCAAGAGGGCTTGTTTCCTTCTGCACAATATCTTTCAGCTCTCTGGGAATGAGCAAAAGGAGGCAGCCTCTGGAGACATATCAAAATATGTAAGGAAGAGAACTGGCTGAATATTTGTTCCAGCTGTTAATATGTAAGTATCTGAAACCTAAAGCACGTGTTAAAACAAACACTTTCTCACTGGAAGAACTAGAGAACAAAGTTTAGTGAACTCACTCCTGAAGAAAATACAAAGGGGCAAAAATCCAGAAAATAAAATTGCGGAAGAGAGCAAGTTCTAAACTTTATAAATAACTCCTATCCAAGTGGCTCGCTATGAAATACATAAATAAGAGTGATAGAATTAAATCTTGATTCAGCTAAAGGTAAAGAATTCAAATAGAAGCTGAAGCTGCTTAGAGGTAGTTTGTGACTTGAAGTCAAGCGATTTATCTGCCAGCTAAAACACACCACATGCCCACTGTTTTAAGGAAGAGAATGGTCACTAATATTGTGCTCTGGAATCTAACTGAAAGTTTCTGAGTATTTGAGGAACTAGGTATGGTCCACAATCTAGAATTCATGAATTTTAAAGTGTAACCTGTGAGGATGGGAAGCCAAAAAGGAATGCCACTAAGCAGAAAACTAAAAAGATCAGTAAAGAGTGACAAGGAAGGAGAGGGTCAGAAGCCCCCAGACAACTTCAGAAGTTTGACACTTGTACAATTAGACAAACAGAAGATATAATAAATACTGTGGAAAAGAAAATAAAAATACAGAAGTAAAAGGAAGAAACACAAGAGTAAACCATACTGTCTCATAATTTACACTTTGTGTACCGAAGGATATTTTAGAAAGAATCAAAATTTAATCTGTAGCATAGGGCAAAATGCATGGAATTCTTACAACCCTACAACAAGTAAGAATTAAGACATTTAAATGCTGGTAGGGGAGTCAGTAAAACAATATACAATCAGCTCTTGTGAACTGTGGGAACCCCAATTGTATTAAGTCTAGGTAACCATTTTGGTCCCACATCCCAACCTCAAATTGATCACCACTATTGCCAGCCTCCAATGTTCTCTTTTCTACATTCAGATTGACTTAATTTTAGCAAATGAGATAGAAGTTGTAGTATTTATACATCTGATTTATAATAACTAACAAATGACAAAAGCAAAAAATACCTTCCCACTCTTTTCAAGACACTACCAAAGAACTGAATAGAAAATTCTAAACTGAAAATAACCCATCATTTCAATATCAATAGGATAATGGCTGAACACATGGAGAGATATGTAGTAAGTATGTCCTTATCATTGGTTAATGCTTACCTATAAAAAGAAGCACCTACAATTAGATAAAATAATATGGATAAATCTAAAACATAAGGCTTTGTGGAATCCAGATATAATAGTAAATAGCACATTAATTTATATATATATATATATATATATTTATATATTCAGCTCTAGGAAGAAAGGCTTAGGTTTAAATGGGAAAGAGTGTGAAGGAACACTGTGGGACAAGAGTGATAATATTCCAAATTTTTGTAAAGGTCTGGGTTACACAAAGGTGTGCATTTTCCAATCCACAGATAAGATTTATGCATATCACATATAACCTCTGTAATAAAAATATTAAACTCTGGTAAGTATAAATGTCGACCTACTTAGGAGAACATGGATTACTGTATGCCATTTAATTTTAAATACATAAATAATAAGGAAGAGTTATAAATGACTACGGTGATGGACAAATATGATAGAGAATGCAGCATAAAAACCTAATGATGAATTTAAGTGGTAAATGTATGTATTTATTTATGTATGGATGTATGCATATATGTATGTATGCTTGATTGTATAAATAAATGCATAGCATGCTACAAATAAAACTGAAAAAACTTCAATCTTCCTTCTGGGTAAAATTTCTTATAAAATCGTAACTGTCAAGAAAGAAACCTTAGAGCAGAGGTTGAAACCAAGAAAGTGTTACACAGAAACTTTTTGATGATCCCACATTTCTCTTTCCCCACCCTGTCAGAGTTCCTGAGTCCTAGGCCGTATAAGTGTTCCAATCTCTGCAGACAACAATGGTACATGTGCCTAGGATTTAATTGCTTGTGACAGTTAATTGCAAACAACCCTTTCCAGCACATACATTTGACAATCCCAGTGCTTTTTCCCAGTGAAGAGATGAAGGCTGGAAATGAAGGCTATGTCCTGTCTTACTCTCCTCTGCATACAGCAACATTTGACAAACTTAGTGGCAATTGGTAACACCTACAGTGTAATTGGCACGTGTGCATTATTTTCTGTAAGTCTATGCTTCCTTGTATTCATCTGCGTCTGTTAATGGCACCAGCCTCCCTCTCTGACTCTCTCCTACATCCTGGAATAGAGATGTCATATCTGTTACCTAAATTATTTCATATCTCACTCACATCCAACTGATTCCCTCCTCTAGATTCTGGGGTCTTTCAATCATTTTAATATCTCTAGTTCACTAATTTCTGAGGTGTTTATGCTCAAATATCTGAGCTATCTAGCAATATCGTGCTTATTTGACTTTCTTGGATGTTTTATAAATTTATAAATTTTATTAAATCCACTTTTAGGGATACATACATATCCTGACTATTAAAATTCCTTGATATGTTGTATAGTATGAGCATAATTGCCTTAATATATTTCCTCTACAGTTGTTCAAATAATATTAAAATTGTTGTCATGTCTTATTTGCATAATTATGTCATATCTCCATATATAAATGTGTTAATGTTTCTTTTCAAACTATGTTCACTCAAGTACATCCAATAAATAATATAGTATATTATGTTTTTTTAGCTAATATGGGAATATGAGTTTTATTTGCATTTATTTATATTAAATTCCAAAGCTTCAATCAGTAATACATTTTGCTAATTTCTTTAATCAAAATTTTGGTTCTCACATTTTATTAGATACTCTTAGACTATTTTTAAAAGAACGCTGTTTTCCAGAGTATTTCTTCTTTGGCAGTAGCATGTCATGTTTAAGAAGGTCTAGGGGACCCATTTGGTGAACAATTCACTAAGATGTAACTCATGCCTTGTACTGGGGTTTACTTAGTAGCATATGATGTCTAGTTGAGGCACTGTCTATTTGTGAACTGCATTTTAATTCGGCTTATGTATGTGTATATGTCAGAAAGCTTCTGCTGTAGCAAGTTGAAAAGATCTTGTATTAGTGATCCCTCCCAATATTCTCTCTTCATTTATTTTATCCCTCTCTTCTAATGTTTTTATCCCCTTAAACACTATATTCTATTTCCCCTTGGAGGATCTATTCCTCCTGAATGGGCCTCTAGTAGTTACCTAACCTCTGTAGATATCCTTAGTGAATCATACCTGTTTAAACTTAAGCTGCCATACACATATGAGAGGAGAACATATGATGTTTGTCTTTCTGGGTCTCTCTCACAATGATTATGCCTAGCTTCATTCATTTCCATACAGATTTCAATAACTTCAGTGTTCTTAACAGTTGAATGATCTTTTATTGTGTAAATGTACCCCATTTTCTTTATCTGTTCATCAGTTAATGATATCTAGGTCGTTTCCAATGCCTGGCTATTGGGAATAGAGCAGAAGTGAACATGAATGGGTAGGTGTCTCTGTAGTAACATGTTCACACATGCTCAGTAATAGCCAACACAAAATGGCTCTCTCTCTCTCTCTCTCTCTCTCTCTCTTTCTGGCTGTGTGTGTGTGTGTGTGTGTGTGTGTGTGTGTGTGTGTGATACTTTTTGGTTTGGTTGGTTTAAGAGAGACAAAGAATACAAAGATTAGTAGAGGGACACTGGAGGAGTAGAAGAAAAAGAAGGGACAGAAAATGATGAAAATATATTGTATGAAACATTGTAAAGGAAAATTTAAAAGCACTCTAGTTAATTTTTTAATTTTATGTGTATGAGGGCTTGCCTGTGTATATGTGTGAATGTGAACCACATGTATGCCACATGTCTGGGGAGGCCAGGCGACTGCAATGATTCCCTTGAATTCTAGTTATTCATGGTCATGAACTCCCATGTGGGTGCTAGGAACTCAACCCATATCCTCTGTGGGAACAGTAGGTGCTCTTCACTGCAGAGCTTTTCCCAAAGCCCTCAAAATATTTTCTTTTTCTTCCTTTTAATTGAAAATAGATTCTTTTCTCACACCATCCATTCCAATCAGTTTCCCCTCTCTTCTCTCCTACTACCCTGCCCCCAAATTACTGCTCCTCCTAATCCACTCTCCTTTCATATCCTCTTCAGAAAGAAGGAAAAGAAGGAAGGAAGGAAGGAAGGAAGGAAGGAAGGAAGGAGGGAGGGAGGGAGGGAAGAGAGGGAGGGAGGGAGGGAGGGAGGGAGGGAGGGAGGGAGGGAAAGGAGAGGGTATATCCCTAAGAGTTTTTCAAAGGAAGATTTGTGATAAGTTGCCTGAAGTTATCCTTGTTTAGCTGTTGGGTTTTAATGCCAGTTTAACTAGACATAAAACTCCATATTAATACTAGTCTTTAAAAGGTGTAAAGGTGTAAAATTTTAGCTTGTCTTCACCCTTCCCTTAGAATTTTCATGTCTGTATGATTGATCCTTAATTTTTAAAAGAAAATTGTTATTATTTATCAGTGTTTTGTGTTTTTCTTTGTTGTATCTCTCCTGTGACTTCAACTATAAGGACATTTCAAGTTCCCATTCTATCTCTTAATTATAACTTCTTTTATTCAGAAAAACTTTTTTGAAATGATTTTCCATTTGTTCTTTGGGATTTTCGTAGAGTGGATTTTGATAACATTCTCTCTCTTCACCCAACTCCTTTTGGATCTACCCTGCCATTCTTACTCATATTCATATCCATTTTTGTTCCTAATCCATCAAGTCCAATTCGTGCTGGCATACACTTTTGAAGGTGTGATGATTGACTGAGGCATGCTCTACCCTCTTACAGAACTGATTGATTCTCCTTCTTCCAGTAGTGCCTTAACTGAGGATAGGTCTCTGCTCCCCAAGTGCTGGGACTAAAGATGGGTGACTCTTTGTCCTGCTTAATTTTTTTTAACAGTTTCACTGCTCTATTATTCTTTGCCATGGATCTTAGAGAATTGAACACTTTTTCAATTTTAAAAATGCATTTTGTTCTTTAAAAGTTTTAGACATGTGGAGAATGTATGCTAATTACTTTTTCCTCACTACCCTCTTCTATCTCTCTTTTAGCCCTATCACTACACCACACTCTTACCAGTTCCTTTCCCAGATTCTTGTCTTTTGGGTTATTCTTTTTTTATGACCCATTTAATTCAATGGATCATCTGTGTGAGTGTTGGATTGTAGCTATCCATTCTACGTTTCTTATATTTCTTCTTCCTCTTCCTCTTCTTCTTTCTTCTTTTTCTTCCTCTTCCTCCTCCCCCTCCTCCTCCTTCAAATATTATTTTTTTTAAATTTAGATTCATCTACCTCTACTCTTTAGTTTCCTTCCTTTCATAGATATTATGCCCTAAACATCTTTTCGACTTTTCTTTGTTAACTTAATATTTTCAGGAGTATTTTACTTTTCTCCATCAGTAACATGGCTGTGGGAGGAATGGCAAATTTCTACATTCTAATCTGTGTTTCTCAACAGTAGTAGAGAGTCTTTCTGAATATATGTACACTCTGTGTGTGTGTGTGTGCATGCGCATGCGTGCATATGTGCGCACGCATGTACACACATGTGTGTGTTGGGGGGACTATAATGCATTGGGGAAGCACAATTAGAAAGCCTCTTGAATTATTACCTGCACCAACCTACTCTTAACTTAGCTCTGCTCTCAACTTAAAATTGTTGGATGTAATTGCTTAATGTGTTCAGGGAAATGGGAACACTGAGAGTGTGATAGGCCTGCTAGACTTGTGCACAGCTGTAGTCTATCTCAAAAGCTTTAGCATGCAACTTAAATTTCCATCACCTTCCACCAGAGGTTGATTGGGTTCTTCTCTTTCCAGTTAATAACTTAATAATCTTCCCAAGCCAATATTAGAAAGAGCAAATAACCAGTGGAAAATTGTTCCCCTGTTCCACATCCAAATGCCTCGGTTGGTTACATACAAGAGGTCCTTCTGTTGCTGGTTTTCTGTTGTTCTAATGAATTTCTCTCTCTTTTATTACTGAAACACTTCCAGGTGTGGATCTGGAGAAGAAACCAGAAGCAACTTCACCATGGCCAAATTTCTACCCACACAAATATACTCTGATGCTACTGTACCTCTCTTCTTTTTATTTTCTGATAAATGACCTTCAACAACATTTCAGAATGAAAGCTTGTCCTTTTCAGGTAAGGTAAAAACCACTATCGTAAGGTTTCATTGCTATGAACAGACACCATGACAGAGGCAACTCTTCTAAAGACAAATATTTAATTGGGAGGCTTACAGTTTTAGAGGTTCAGTCTATTATCATCATGGCAGGAAGCATGGCACATGCAGGTAGGCTGGAGAAGGGGCTGAGAGGTCTACATCTTGATCCAAAGACAGCCAGGAGGAGGGTCTCTTCCACACCAGGTGTAGGTTGAGCACTATGAGACCTCAAAGCCTGCTTAGACAGTGACACACTTCCTCCAACAAGACCACAACTCTTCAACAGGAACATACCTCCTAATGGTGCCATTTTCCATGAGCCTAGCATATTTAAACCACCACAATCATGAAGTTGTAAATACTTCCTTTCCAGGTCTTTCTGACCCTTTATCTTTATCTAAATCAGAGGACAGGACAATGCAGAAATTCCTACATTTTATAATCTATATTCAACAAACACACACTTCATGAAACACCCTGCCTGTTCTCCTGTAAAAATCACAGACATTTCACTCTCCTACTTTGAGGGACTATAATTTCCTCCCTGAAGCTGAGATTTGTGTAGTACAAAGGACCAAGACAGCATTTGGGATTTCAACATGGCACTCTTGCTTTTGCTCCTTTTGTGGATAGGTCATTTTTTCTTTCTTGTGCCTAACTTTTAAAATATGTAAGGTAGTATATAAATTCTCTTTGATAAATGTTTGATTAAATGAAGACCACTAACATTTTTAAAAAGACTAGTGAGAAGACATTTATGTACACATAGTTTGCCCCTCTTCTCTAGAGTTTTAGGTTTTGTTTCAACTACTTTCCTGAGCCACATGGAATTTATCGTTTTCCATCAGCTGTCAATAGCATATTCTTAGTAGTGTTTTTAGAACACTTATCTCCTTTAATCTGAGCCATAAACTTAGGTAGAAATCTAAATTCTGTTTATTTGTATTCTTGTTGACTGAGATGGGATCTCACTATGTAGCTCTAAATCAGAGCTCAAAATCATGGTCCTCCTGCCTCACTCTCCATGGTGCTAGGAATATAGGCATATTCCATCAAATCTGGTTAATTTCTACCTTTCTCTTGAAAAGTATATGGCAGAGTTTGGCAAATTGTATCTACCGCCTATCATTACTATATAATTCACACTATTATCTATATGCACTCCAGGAAAAAAACATGCATTTCAAATCTTTTTGTTTGAAATTGTACCTGCTTCCTATTTTGTTGTTTTCCATACAGTGATGTGCAAAGGTCTTTAGAGGAATTAATAAAATAATAATGGGATGTTAGTATGTCTCAGCCTTGGAGACAGGAAGGTCAGATTTTTAAAGAAGTCGTCTGAATGTGCCCAGTAAGCATGGGTTGAAGATAAACATTGTGTCCATCTTCTAAGATCAATGTGCCTTAAGTACTTCATTCCCCGTGATACTCTAAGGTATTAGTGCACACACAACAGGATCAAACTATAGAACTTTATTCTTCCATAGTTCTCTAGGTTATTACCATAAATCTGGAGATCCTGAGAAGGGAATCTATTTTGCATTTGCTTCTGAGTTTGGTGACTGTTGATAATCTTTAGAAGGCCTAAGGTGTTATTCTGTGTCACTTCCATTATCTTGACATTACCACCTGTTCTTCTAGTCCTGTCTTCCATCCCTTATCTCCTCTAAAGACGCTTGTTATTTGATTTAATTTTCCCTAGGAAACTTAGAATGATTTTATCTTAAAATTTTTAACTTAGTTATGTTTTGCCAAAGACCCTTTTTTTTTTTTTTCAAATTAGGTAACATACACAGGTTTTTCTAGGAAGTTAAATGTGGACCTGTCTTTTGAGGATTCAATCTGTAAACATATCAAATAGAGCAAATTTTGAAAAGATTTACAAGGACAAAAATTATGTGTATAACTTACTGTTACTTTAAACCGTAATGCCTGGAATATAAGCAAATTTGGTAAGTCTTTTTTGACTCAGTGATTGATGGCTGTTTGTTTCTAAATATTATGAAGGAAATCAAATTTAATTTTATTTGATTATTGAAATTCTGATAAAGTCCTTATAGAAAAACAAAGAGCTACCGGAAAACTTAATGCTAATCATGGTGGTTTAGAATGGCCAGAATTCTGCTGGTGGTTTATGTTTGGCTGGGTAGAGGCCAGATGACAGCCAAGGCTTCATTCTGGGTTCTGATAGAAAAATTTATCTCTTGTAGCTACTGTAAAATGTTACCTTCCAGTGGTTGGTGAGAATATCTTTTCTGATAAAATGTCAGTGAAGAATGATGGACTAGGTCCTTTTGGAAACGTTCGCCTGCAAAAGATCATAAATTTTAAAAATCAAAATAATAAGATCTCAATTTTAACCCCTATGTTTCCCAAAAACAGACAGTGACTGTGGTCTGAGGAGAGCATCCATTCTTCAAATTTTCATTTTCTAGTCTCCCAGAGGTGCTCTGATTAGCTGATATTCACTTAGAAGTCAAAAGCTGAAGGGAAGCCCAGTGATTAGGACAGCTAGCATTGAAGAAATTGTCTGAATGACATTCTCTATGGCCTTCTGAGAGACACTTGACCGCTCTGTGTCTCAATTATTGGCAAATTGTGGACAGTGGTAACAACACTTGCTTACCCTATGGGGGATGCTGTAAGAGCCAATTAACTGTAGTCCATGTCACAGGAGAGTGAGGAATGGGCGCCATTAAGTAGTTACAAAGCATTATCACTGTAGTGTGAGTGGTGAATGGAAAGTGGAAGCTTAGGGGGAAATTCATGAGTCTACCTTGCAACAGCTTCCTGACAAATTGCCAATAAAGCTTTCCTAATTTATCTCATTCTGCCAGTGTGGTGACTTGTCCCTAATAGTCTCTGCAGAAGACAGAGAGGAAGAGCAAAGAAGCCAAGTCAGATACAAAACGTTGACAGTATGAAAGCAGGTACCACAGGCTTCCACTAAAGCTGAAATTTTAACTGTCATGAATTATATTTAGGATGTAGACTATAAAGGGACTATAGAGAGAGTTTTACATGAAGTTGGGGGAAGGGAGATATATTTTTGAAGAGACTCTTTACCAGAACCAGAAACCTACAGTTTTCACTAATGACATGTAGTATTTAAATTGGTGTTTATTACCTTGACAACCCCTAGTGAGAATGGAGCCTGCTGGAATGGGGCTGATGGATCTGGGTAGGCATCCTGGCAATGTGTAAAGCCTACTTTGGAATTGACTGGAAGAACTGCCTTATGATTTGAAACTGCTGGATTTAAGATCAGTCAGTAGGTAAGGGCACTTGGCAACAGACAAGACTGGAGTGTGATACTCATGGTGGAAGGAGAGAATCAACTTCTGAAAGTTATCCACACATCATGTGATGCGTACATGACTACAGATACACAGACATGTGTGCATGCAAAGAAATATTCCTAAATAAATACGTAAATAAATAGGTAGATAGATCAACAGATTAAATGAAATAAAACATAAAAATTGAAATAAAAATATTATCACTTATGGAGCTGCAAGTTTGGCAGTTTGCAGGAATAGCCTAGGGGGAAAGAGAATAATTGTCTTTAAATCTAAAAAATCAGGCAAGCCCACCTGGAGAAAGTGGCACTGAGCCAGCTTTGATGTGTTTATTACCAGATCCTTTGGGTGAGAAAAAAAAGAGACTGGAAAAAATAATAAACTTGCATAAGAAAATAAGAAAAATATCTTTAAACACGGAAAGAACCTAGACTACTGGGCAAAGAGCAACTGCTATGCAGGAAGTTGGTTCTTCCCAGGGACCAAGAAGGAGGTGTGAGGATTACAATTAATATCCTTAAAACTGGAGTAGCACAGAACCCTAAAAATATGTTGAAGCTGATTGACAGGGAAGCAATCATTTAAGTTTAAGCATTTAACTGGACATTCTTCTCTGGGGAAAGAGAGGGAAGACTTCTCACTATAACTTAGCTTCCATTAATCCCTTCTCTTAGTCAGTATTATCCCTGTGATCTCAGTATTGATAAACGCTGCATTAAATTGCTTAGATATATTGGGAACCTTCTATGCTTTTGAAAGATCAATCTCATGGGCAGTCTAGAATGGCTCTTTGTAGATAGAAGAAAGTTGCTTGATAGTGATTTTGATCTACACCAAATTTCCCCATGAAGGAGGGCATGCACATTGCTTATCAATTATTTTTCTTTTCATGCTTAGTATAGTTCTTGATCACTGACTGCAACAATGATAACTATAGTTAACGTTTATTAAATTTCTGATGTCTGCCAGGATTTAGTTTAAATCCTCTCCCTCCCTCCCTCTACCCCTATCCCTCCCCCTCCCCTCTCTCATTTACTCACTCACTCATTTCTGTCTCTGTCTGCCCATCCATCCATCCATCCATCCATCCATCCATCCATCCATCCAATCACTACCCAGCTATCCTAAGCAATTCTAGGCAGGAGGTATTTGTTTGATCTTTTATAATGAGAAAACAAAGGGGATTAGGCTAATAGATGTTCATTTTGTGTTCCTGGTAGAAACCATTGCACTGATTTTCTAAGTCTCTAGCAACTTAGTTGCCTACTGTATTCATAGACAAATTTCTGTATGGCTGTTGTATTTTTTATTGGTTTTATGGAGGTAAAATTATATACAACATAATGTTCTAAATATACTGTTTAATGAGGTTCAAGAGCTGCGGTTATTCCAGTACAAGAAAAATAAAGGTTTATAAAAAAATCATCCTTAGTGTTTTCTACATGCCTTTTCACAGACTCGCTTTTTTCAATGTCCCAAACACTAAACTACTTTATGTTTAAAGTTCTGCTTCTTACAAATAGAATTACATAATATTGTTGTGTTGTATCTGAATATTACATATTTAGACATATCCATGTTGAAATCTTAGCAGTTCATTTCTTTCATTTGCTAATACTCTGTTATGTGGCTATACTAAGAGTTAGCCATTAAGCTCATGATGCTTTATATGTTGTTTGTGTTTGTGTTAACACTTCCATGTGAGCGTTTCTCATGGACAAGTTGTACTTACACAGGAGACACTACCAAGTTTCGAGTCCTAGTATGGTTATTCCATTCAGTGCTCCTGTTATCAATGTGTTAACATTTAAGTCTCTCTACATCTTGGCCCAGACACGATCTGATTAGTCTTAGATTTTCACTAGATGTACTCTGTAGTGCATGTGTGGTGGTAATTCATTGTAACCTCATCTGCATTCTTTGATGAATGACTCAGAGCATCTTTTGCTTGTGCTTGCTATCCATTTGAATAATTTGAGTATCTTCTTAGGAAATCTCTGTCTAGTGTTTTGTTGTTCTTTTATTGTTTTGTTTGTATATCACTGAGCTGTTAAACTTCCTTATGGGTTTTGTGTAACCCCATGGTTACTGAGACTACATTGTTTCTGCCCTTTGTTTTTTTTATTAGATACATTTCTTTATTTACATTTCGAATGTTATTCCCCTTTGTATCGATGTGCCTAAGTTCAGAAGATTTCTGTTTCTCTATCTTCTGTTTGACCATATTTTTAAAAGGTATTTTTTATTTGTTTGGTTCTGAAACAGGGTTTCTATGTGTAATCCTGGCTGTCCTGTAATTCACTCTGGTTGGCTTTGAACTCAAAGAGATTTGCCTGCCTCTGCCTGCAGAGTGCTAGAATTGAAGGAGCAAGCTACCACTGCCCAGCTTTTTTTTCTTCCATATATATATATATATATATATATATATATATATATATATATATATGGAAAGAATTGCCAAATTTCAAGCAGTGATATATATCACACATTATAATAAACTGAAGTCATTATGTTTTATATTATTTCTCAATAAGTTATATAACTTATAACTGAAAATGTATGTAGTAACTCATTCCTAAGCCTCTAGACTAGTTGCTACCAACCTTCCTAATGCTTTGACCCTCTAATACATTTCTTCATTTTGTAGTGACCACCAACATAAAATTACTTTAGTTGGTACTTCATAACTATAATTTTGCTACTGTTACAAATCATAATGCATATATCTGACATAGAGGATATCTGATAGGTGATCCCTGTGAAGGGTCTTTTGACCCCCAGGGTGAGAACCATTGCTCTAGACCATAATAACTATCACTGTGTTTTCTTTTCGGTGAGCTCAGTTTACTTTTAGCCTCAACACATAAGTTAGATCATAAGTACCTGTCTTATGCCTGGTGGTTTATTTTGTTTTACTTAGCATATTGCTTTTTTTTTTTTTTTAGATCAGATATTGTTTAATCTGGAACCAAATATGATGACGACATTTTCAGGAACTTGGTCACACAGTATACTTGACAATATTAGTTGGATTGAGCTAATTTGGGGGTTCATGGACGTTCAGTATTTTCAATGTGTCTACCATGGCCTTACAGGTTTTCTAATTTCTTATTTGAAGTGAATTTCAGATGTTAATCTTATAGTTGCTTTTGTTGATGTTTCATTGGTTAAATTAGTTTTCATTCTATGATGCTATGATATATTTTTTCTCATCGTCTTTTTACATTTGCCCTTTTTGTGTCTGAGTTTGATTCCATGAGTAAACTAAATATCTTTGGTGCACAAATAATTGGACTTCTTAGGCAGTCTTTCAAGTTATATATTTTAAAATATTTTATTCCCCTGAATTTCTTTGGCAATATCAGTTTTTCTCTAGGAATTTATAACTTCATGATTTTCTGAATCTATGCCCTTTTCCTTATGTTCCTCCCTGTGGTCCAGATCAAACCATCTCCATTCATCTGCTTTCACCGTTCACTCCTGCAGATCCTCAAAAAATCTTTTCTTTTGGTGGTTGTTCTTGTCAACCTCAGGATTTAAATCAGTTCCATTCATTAATTTCTTTTTTTTTTAAGGGAGAAAAGGTCTATTTAGCTTATAGTCCTAGTTCATCGTTTCGGGGAAGTCATGACTTTGAAGCTGCTCATCACAGCCAGTCGATAGCACAAAGAGAACAGGTGTATACATTCTCATGCTCAGATTATTTTTACTACGTTTAATACAGTTCAGGACAGAAACTCAGGGAATGGTGTGGTCCTCTTTTAGCTTGGGTATTTTCCTATCACTTAATACATAATGCAATCCTCACAGATATGCCCAGAAGCCAGGGTCACTTAGATAATTCCTCACTGAGACACATCCCCAGTGATTCTAGGTTGTGTCCAGATGACAGCTAAAGGCTAACCATTGTGTTCTCTTATGCAAATAGAATCTTAGGCAAAATGCTGGAGTTTCAAAGCCATGCAAACAGAGCAGGTGAGCTGGTTAAAGTCCTCCAGTAGGAGCCTACTCTCCCTTTTTTTTTTTTTTTTTTTTTCCCTTGGGTTTTTCTTTTGTACATTTGGCAACCTTCCCCTCCCCTCCCCCCCCTTCCTTATGGGTGTTCCCCTCCCAACCCTCCCCCCATTGCCGCCCTCCCCCCGACAGTCTAGTTCACTGGGGGGTTCAGTCTTAGCAGGACCCAGGGCTTCCCCTTCCACTGGTGCTCTTACTAGGATATTCATTGCTACCTATGAGGTCAGAGTCCAGGGTCAGTCCATGTATAGTCTTTGGGTAGTGGCTTAGTCCCTGGAAGCTCTGGTTGGTTGGCATTGCTGTACATATGGGGTCTCGAGCTCCTTCAAGCTCTTCCAGTTCTTTTCTCTGATTCCTCAACGGGGTCCTGTTCTCAGTTCAGTGGTTTCCTGCTGGCATCGCCTCTGTATTTGCTGTATTCTGGCTGTGTCTCTCAGGAGTAATATGCATTCACATTTTGATCATCCGTCTTGAGTTTCATTTGTTCTAGTCATCTAGGGTAATTAGAGCATTTGGGCTAATAGCCACTTATCAATGAGTACATACCATGTATGTCTTTCTGTGATTAGGTTAGCTCCTCAGGATGATATTTTCCAGTTCCAACCATTTGCCTACAATTTCATAAAGTCATTGTTTTTGATAGCTGAGTAATATTCCATTGTGTAGATGTACCACATTTTCTGTATCCATTCCTCTATTGAAGGGCATCTGGGTTCTTTCCAGCTTCTGGCTATTATAAATAAGGCTGCGATGAACATAGTGGAGCACGTGTCTTTTTTAGAATATTGCTTTTCAAATCCTCTTCATGACTGGGTAGCAACCCCCTCCCGTGTGTGTGTGTGTGTGTGTGTGTGTGTGTGTGTGTGTGTGTGCATGTGTGTGTATACATACATCATACTTTTCTTTCATTTGTCTGTCAGTAGACATTTAGGTGGTTCTGCAATGTGAGAGGGGAGGGGGCAGATAACTTCTTATCACATAGATAAAACTGATGTCTTTCCTTTAAATATAACTCTGTATAAGACTGATACATCCCATAAAAATTCTATTTTTAGTTTTTTGGGGAACCTCAGTACTTCTATGTATGGGGACTGCATCAGACTGATTTCTCACCAACATTGTACAATGTTTCTGTTTTCTCTACAAATTCAATGACCCTTGCTACTATTTAAAAAATATCAGACTTTCATATTTATGTGCCCTGTAGTTTTCATTATATTTTGCAGGTGATAGATAAAATTCTGTTCTTCTTCAGACAAAGCATCTACTTATGTTCTCAGTCTACCTTAAAGTTGTGTTTGTTTCTGCCATTAAATTCTGAGAGTTCCTTATTTATTTTTGGTATTAGTCAATGGTCAATTATATGGTTTACAAATACTTTTTCCCATTGCCTGGGCTGACTCTTCCCACTGTTACCTGTTTCCTTTGCTGTGTTGAAGCATCTCAGTTTGATGTAGTAAGAACTCCCCACTTCTCCTTGTGTTGACTGTGCTATATTTCCCCTCAAAATAATCATTGTCAAGACTGGCATCCAGGAGCTCTTTCCTCATATTTTCTTCTTCTATGAGTTTTAAGGCCATTCAGTCTTATGTTTAAGTCTTTCATTCCCTTTAAATTGTTTGTGTACAAGATGTAAAAATAAGAATCAAATTCAATATATTTCTTGTGGATATACAATTTTTCTCAGCAATGTTTATTAAACTGCCCGTTCTTCCCTAGGTGATACTCTTGGCATCTTTGTTAAAGATTAACTGATCACGGGTGTCTTCTGAGCTACGAGTCTATGTGTCTTGTTCTGCCAATGCCATATGTCTTGATACACTATGGCTTTGTAATAGAATTTGGAGTCAGGAAGTGTGAGATCCAAGCTTCCTTCTTCTTACACGAAATTAAATCGACTGCTCTTTTTCTTTCTTATTTCAGGGATTTTTTTCTAGTGTGAAAATGCTACTGGAATTTTGATAGTGTTGCACCGAATCAATAGGTTGTTTTGAGTGGTCTGGATTAATCACTACTGAATTAATTATGTTCTTCTCTCTCATAACTACTCATCTGTCCCCATCACCATTCGTAGTAGGTAAGAAAGCTGTGAGCCTTACAGCAGCATCCTACATGCCCAGAAAAGCCCTATGTTCACCCACTGAATTCTCATTTTTCCCTATGGGAAACTGAGTGGGAATTTCATGACAGTGAGTGTGCTATGCTGGAGGAAGGTCAATCAAGGTAAAATGGAACTACTATTCTTCACTCTCAGATTATTTTATTTCATCCGTATACTAGAATTTCTTGCCTGGACCAATGAATACCTACAAGGTTGCCCAGTTGGAAATGTCAGAAGAAAACTTCCCTCTGTCATCTTGCTGGCCATGGTACAGACATCAGCAAGCAACCAGTGCGGGATTGACACTAAAGACTCTTGGCATCTGGTTCTCAAAGTTTCCTCAGCTATGTTAAGCCAGATTAATGGATTAATTTGTGATTTTCTCCCAGTTCATTCCCATGTCACTATATTAAAGCCTGGTCTCATGACACTCCTCCGGTTCGTGCAGCTTAACATTTAGTCAAATAGCAATGAAAATCATGGCACTTTACAGATACTTTTTCTGAGAGTGATTTGCTTCTGGTTCATTCTGCTAAACTTTTCAGCTACCTATGTTTTCCCAAGCTTTGATCTCTGCTATATGATCTGAGCAGGATGACCACTGTATAACCTGAACACTGTTACTCCTATGTTTCACCCATTCTTGGCATCCTAATTGGGCTTTCCATTGCTAGAAAGAGACACCACGACCAAGGCAACACTTATAGAGGACAACATTTAATTGGGACTGCCTTACAGAATCAGAGGTTCAGTCAAGGTAGGAAGTATGGCAGTGTCCAGGCAGACATTGTGATGGAGAAGGAGCTGAGAGTTCTGCATCTTGATCTGGAAGGCAACAAAGAGAAGATTGTCTTCAGATAGCTAGGGAAGGGGGGGTCTCAAAGTCAACCCCACAGTGACACACTTCCTTCAACAAGGTCAAATCTACTCCACAACAAAGACACACCTCTTAATAGTGCCATCCCCTGGGCCAAGCATAATCAAACAATCAAACCCAGACATTTAGATGTGCTGTACAATAGGAGACACTTTTGGAACTCCTGTTTTTGGAGCACCTTTCTCAACTGAGCAGTGATTTTTGTGGCCAAAAAGAAGTGACTATTGTTTTATTTCTTGCCCAGAGGAAGCATAAAAATCAAAACTTTAGAGATCTTTGTATCATTCTTTTTCTATTATTTCATTCCAGATCTATATAAATTAGATATCTCTCAAGTGTTCTCAGAATGAGGATGGGATAGAAACAGGGTTTCTTCCTGTCAATAGCAATACTCATAAGTCATACACTTTCCTAATCTTTATAGTCATTGCCTCTTTTAATGTTCAGTGTATATTAAAATCTAAATGAGTTTGCTAACTAAAAATCTCCAACATTTTTTATCTTTATTAGCCCACAAAGGAAAGTGGAAATCATAAAATTTCCTTAAGCTCGCTAACCCTTGTTTTTACGGTAAACTCAGAGAAATTGCCATGCACCTAGTCTAACCCTCCGCTTTACCATCATCTGAATCTGCCTCTCATGTGGAAACTTCATGATAAATACAAGAACATGAAAATGTTCTAGTCTGTGGCTAGAAGCATCAAGGCATCTAATGGATGAGTTTGCAGATGGGGAAGGGACTGGAGTAATGAATTTGGTCTCTCTCACTCTTCTGCTGTGTGTCACAATATTGTTTTTCTTTTTTGCCATTTCTGTCTGTTACACCATGTGAGAACACTTAGGCAGTGCCATCTGTGAAGGACAAAGCTTTACAAGACACCTGCTGGCAACTTGACCTTGGATTTCCCAGTCTTCAGAATGCTCAGAAATACATTCGCATTCTTTACAAATTACCAGGTCTCATATGTTTTGTTACAGAAGCACAAATAAAGACATCCTTCCTGTCTATATTCATGTTTGAGAGCATTTTGGAGGGCAGGGTATGGAATTGGGCAGGGAGTGAATTCTCGACTTGAACTTTAACTATGTATCTTGGCTTTTCATTATTTATAAGAGAAGAAAGTCTTGTCAAATGTTTGGAATATTTTGAAGACTCCTTGGAGAACTGTCAGTGCTGGCTACGGTATCTAGACAGGGCATTTTTAAAGCTTGACACTAAAAACTGCATATTCCCTTCACTATACTTCAACTGTAAGAAAAAAGTCATTCTGCCCTGGAATTAGGCAGCTTTGAATAGTAGGAGTAAATTTCTTATGAGTCCATAGACTGGGTATAGAAAGCTACCTTCACTGATGTAAATGGCCATCAATCAATATCTCGGATCAAAAATGCCTGAGAAAGGAGGAATCCCTGGCCTGCTTCAGCTCACATCTGTCTACCCTTGCTCTTCAATGCTGGTATATCTAGGTCTCGAACTACTGGTCTCACAGTTAGACTCACATCAGCACCTCAGTTCTCTGGCATTTGGAAGAACCCACTGGACTTCACCACCTTATGGTTGACCAACTGTAAGGCTTCTCAGCTTCTGTGGCTACTTTAAACAATGCCCACAATAAATCCCACCATATTTGCATATCTATCTGCCTGCTTATCTATATTCCCATGTATCTGTATCTATACCTACATCTATATCATCATAACTGTCTATTCTATATCTCTGCATATATCATCTATCTATATATTATGAATTATGTTTCTCTGGCTAAGGTATGAAAATGGACTGAAAAAATAAGATTATCTTTCTTGACCTTAAGGATATTTATAGAAAACTGACCAGTTATTTGTGGAGTCCACAAATCTTTATCTATACAACTATATCTGCACCTCTCTCTCTCTCTCTCTCTCTCTCTCTCTCTCTCTCTCTCTCTCCATATATATATATATGTATGTATGGGTAGATGTGAGATGGAGTAGGGCGGGCATTCCTCCTTTCTCAGGTGTTTTTGATCCAAGATACTGACTGATGCCCATTTACATCAGTAAAGGTAGCTTTCTTTACCCAGTCTACTGACTCATAAGAAATTATCTCCTACTACTCAAAGCTGCCAATTCCAGGGCAGAATGACTTTCCCTTACAGTTGAAGTACACACACACACACACACACACACACACACACACACACACACACACACACACCACTTTGCCGTATTCAGAGCTTTGTCGTTGCAGACTTATATTTTCTAATACACTTCAGGCATCTCGAGTCCAGCTTCTCCAGTGCACCTTTTGCCTCAACGGACAATTCCCCGAGACAAGCATTCATAAATATTTCCGAGTGGGGAGGAGCTAAAGAACAGCAATGTCATGTCTTGTGTGTGAGTCAGTGGGGAAGCTCTGCCTATGGACTCATCCGACATGCTAACCACTTTTCCCACACCCCAATTTGACAAAGGCACCCCTTGGTGCTTACACACTGGGGCACTGTCACTCTTAGATCTGAGGTTCGGAATGTCACTTCTGTCAGCTGACTGTGAGGCCATAGCAGAGACTGGCCTCCTGAAGTCTGGCTCTAGTGTGTCCTCTTCTCTTGTCCCTTTGGAAGTTCATACACATCATGGCACCTGCTCCATTCTGCTGTCTGCCCTGGTCTCAACCCTCTCCCTCCCTCCTGTTTCCCGTGTCTATACATCATTTCAAGCATTCATGCCATATCAGGCTCTTCGAGATCGCTCTGCTAAAGGAGGCCAGCCCCGGGAGTACCGCATCACATGTTCAAAGCGTTCTGACAAAGCAAGAACGTGAAGACTGGGCCACTGTAACTACTTTGATCCTGTAAAATAGATCTTAAGTGTGACTGCTTGGAATCTTTCCCTGGAGGTCCCTCACAGCTGGGTGCCTGTGGGAGAGCGAAGACAAGGGACAGTGGGTACAAGTGAAATAAAAGCCACATTTGAACTCTTAAACCCTTCCTGACCTGCTATCTTTCTCCCCTCCCGGACAGGGTGTGAAAAATATCTAAGAAAATTCCTCTACCCCCACAAGGCGGGCATCTGACAGCTTCCAGAACTCCAACCTGATTCTCAGGCATTATTGGCACATTCTTTAATTTGTCCTCGGGGATGTATATAATTAAAGGTTATGAAATTTGGGCAATTATCCAAGCTCTTTCTTCCTAATGGCAGACAGCAAATATTAAAACGGCGCTCGGCATTCACTGCCTGCCATCAGCAGCCGTGTTCTTGTTCGCACTGATCACATTCTTTCAAGCCACACTTAATTGGGAATGAAAAAGGCCTCTCATGCTCCTGTTCACCTCTCTGTGGCTTTTTCCACCTCCCTTTCCGTTTCTTGAGGGAGTCCTGTGAGGCGTAGTATTATTCTGCCATTGCTTCAGTGCTGGCTACTGCCTTCCTATCTCTTAGCCCATCGAGGTTTTCCATTCAAGGAAGTGTGTGGATAAGGAGACCTGTTCTAGGTCCTTTTGATTTGCTTTTGGATCCTTTGGAAAGTCTGGCTTTGGATGTTTATTTTTAGAGAGTGTGAGACCCAGACTTCATCACGCCCTGTAGATCCTCCTGATCCTTCAGCAGTGAGGCTGCTCCCACGCTCCTCGAGGACCACCTTAGAGCACCGCAAACTCACAAGCTGTTTCTAGACCACCCGAGGTACATGCTGATTCTCTCATCACCTGGTCCCAGCGGGTTTTCTCTAACTCAGCAAAGGTGAATGACCGAGAGAGACTGCTGTGAGCAACTGGACCGTTATCCGTTTGTAGTCATTTTTTAAAGCTGACGATGGCTTAATAAATAATAACACTTCTGTCATTCTATTGTCCTCAGTTGCCCTGGTGGGAAGGGATAGATTGTCTCTCTTTTACAGATAAGGCAAAGGACACTCAGAGGCTGAAAGGACCACACAGTGAGGGGTGTGAGCTGAGAGAGAAGCGCAGTGACTTGAATGGAATGTGTCTGCTCCATCAACCATAAGATGACAGACTGCAGCAGCTGACATTTCCAGTAATGACCCAGAAGGGATTTTTTTCTCCTTATTAAGCATAGCAGGGTTAAAACTTACTCTTCTTGATTCAGACGTGCCAGATGAGGTTTTTTTTTTCTTTTAAAATAACAGGTTTCATCCTGCTCTGAAATTCTCCTTTCTGACTATGATAATGGGATGTACTCATGGAGATCTGTGGATGTCGCAGAGTATGCTATGGGAAAGAATAGTTAATAAAAGTAACTTCACCTCTTTCTGCTTAAGATTCTCTGGTGGCTACACACACACACACACACACACACACACACAGACACACGTACATGCATGTGGTGTGTATGATAATATGCTGATGATCTGTGTTGAACAATCCACCTTCCAGGTGATGCAGGATCTTCTATTTGTAGCTTCTTCCAATTTCCATGGTGCAAATGCACTCCTTGGGGTTTACTTTGGTTACCAACACAACACATAACATTATTGAATGCGGAGTCAAGATGAGACGTACAAAATAATCTTCTGCTAGCACTATACAGCAGTCCCATCAGCGTTCTGGACACACATGTAAAAATGAGACACCACAGCAGATGGCATCGTTAACCAAGGGCTTTGTACTTGGTCCTTCTGAAGACATCATACCTGTGTGCAGGGATGGCTCAAGGGCCTTCAGATCCGCAGAGGAATACCATGGTCCATGGGGAGTAGCATTCCTTAGGTCCTCTGAAGACTCCTGTAAGTAGTCCCCAGTCCTTTATGCTGCCTGATCCTATATCACTGTCCTCAAAACGCCAGCAGACCCACTATCTGTTTACTAATGCACTGGTTTCCATTATAGACAATTGGGCTTCCTGTTGTCATTTCAGGCTTTAAAGGCCCGACTTTCTACAGCCTCATTTCCATTCTCTTGCTCACCAGCTCTTCCCAGACATCTCTCACTCATTTCATGAGCCACAATCTGTGAGGCTCCCTTAGGCTTCCGCCAATCCATTGCCCTCCTGTATCGCGTCAGTATGGCATCATCTGGACTGTAAAGTTATTCTGAAAGAATTTTACTATCCCCAAGTCCAGGAACATGGAATACAAACCACTCAGCTTCGAAAATCCAGGTATCCCTGTTAATGGTATCCCAGAATTTAAACTCCAATACCAAAGGTATGAAGAAAATATTTGACATCTCGCCTCTAATTCCTTCCCCAGCCTCAGCGTCTTTCCGTATTACAGGTCACGCCTGTGTCATATTTTGGTTCCTGGCCTGTTTTTTGCTGTTCCTGCTCACAGTTCTCCATGGCCTGGTGAATTCTGAACCCATGGTCTTAATTGAGTGTTTGTTTGTTTGTTTGTTTGTTTGTTTGTTAGCTTTTGTGAAATGGCAGAGCACTTTCTTTTAAACTACTGAGTTTTGCATCAGTTTCCTGCTGGAACACACAGCCTAGTAAATAACTTCTAAACGGTACTGTCTTTCTCTGATGGGATCAATGTTATGGTTTTAATGGGAATGAAAGCACAGGGCAGCACATTTTGCAAGGGTCAAAAATCTATCCACTTAACACTCCTACAGATATTTTTCCCTCTAAACTAATCAAGATGAGAGCAGGTCACGACTAGTCACTCCTTTTCATCATTTTGCTTCCTCTGATATTTTACAATTTAAATAAAATATAATTACATCATTTTACCCTTTCTTCCTTTCAATGTGTCTCATGTCTTGCCCTTCACTCCCTCATTAAATGAGGGCCTCTTTGTATTATTATTATTATAATTACATAGGTACATAAATATATAACTACAACCAATTGAGTTTGTTATTGTTTCTATATATATGATTTGAGGGTTAACTGCCTGGTATTGGAAAGAAAATTAGGATGCTCATGCCTGAGGAGACAAATTTTCCCTCTCTCAGAAGTCATTAGTTGCCTGTAGTTCTTTGTCTAGCTGTGCTATGAGCTGTCCCCCTTCCTTGTTAGCTTATCTCTTTATGTTGTCATTGTCTTGTTTAGGTGACCATGCTGATGGGCTATCATGGTGTAGCTTCCCTTCATTTTTAGGAGACACAGTCTCTTACAATCTTTCCACTCCTCCCTCTGTGATGGTCCCTGAGCCTTAGGTACAGAATATGTGTTGCAGATAGATCAGCTGGGCTTGGGCACCCTAGGATCAGCTTATCCCCGCATTTTGACTAGTTGTGTTTTTCAATAACAATCTCCGCCTGCTGAAAAGAAGGAATACTAGAGAGAAGGGTGAGAGCTACAAATGACTGTGGCTTCACAGATGAGAATTATGGGAGTCTGGTAAAGTGGCAATGTATGCTCTCCTTTAAGATCCATGACCTCACTAACTCCTGGTAATTTCTGAGATAAAAGTAATACCTGGTGCTGGAAATCCAGTCATTGCTAGTTTTCTGTTTGTTTGTTTGTTTGTTTGTTTGTTTGTTTTTTGAGAAAGTGGAAGCATTAGTGATTATTTTAAAATGATCAAGTGTGGTTTAATTGCATGTGAAGTACCATGAGTGCAGCGTTGATGAGAGAAAGGCTTCACTAATTCGAAATTCAAATTTTGAATTTTAATTCCATCTTAGTTAGGGTACACACTGCCATGAAGCAACACCACGACCAAGGCAACTCTTATAAAGGACAACATTTAATTGGGGCTGGCTTACAGGATCAGAGGTTCAGTCCATTATCATCATGACAGGAAGCACAGCAGCATTCAGGCAGACATGGTGCTGGAGGAGCTGAGAGTTCTACATCTTATTTCAAAGGCAAACAGAAAAAGACTGACCTCCAGGCAGCTAAGAAGAGGGCCTCTCAAAGCCCACCCGCACAGTGACACACTTCCTCCAACAAGGCCATACATCCAAATGATGCCACTCCCTGAGCCAAGCATATACAAACCATTACAGATTCTGAATGTTCTGGGTAACAGTGATGAGAGGTTGGTTTCCTCCAGGCAAAGGGAAGTGCACCCTAATCACCAGTATCCCCCACATAGGTAGGTCTTAGAACCACAGCCCTATCTGGATTCCCCAAAGTTCTTCCTCCCTTCTCTGAATGAGCTTTTCTGGGCATGCGAGTACAGGCCAGGAAAGTCTTTCTTAGTTCATCTCTACAGTGTTGAGTCTTAAAGTGTTAGGGCATGTCTTAGCTACTGTTCTCAAGGAAAGGCCATCCAGAGACTGCCCCACCTGGGGATCCATCCCATCTGCAGGCACCAAACCCAGACACTATTGCTGGGGCCAGAAGTGCTTGCTGACAGAAGCCTGATATGGATGTCTCCTGAGAGGCTCTGCTAGAGATTACTGATACAGATGAAGATGCTTGCAGATAACTGTCGGACTGAGCCCAGGGACCCCAATGGAGGAGTTAGAGAAAGGACTGAAGGAGCAGAAGGGGTTTGCAACCCTATAGGAAGAACAACAATATCAACCAACCAGAGCTCCCCACCCAGAGCTCCCAGGGACTAAACCACCAACCGATGAGTACACATGGAGGGACCAATGGTTCCTCCAGCATTGTCTGGCATCAATAAAAGAAGAACCTCTTGGTTCTGTGAAGGCTCAATTCCCCAGTGTAGGGAAATGCCAGGACAGTGAAGTGAGAGTGGTTGGCTGGAACAGGGAGCATCCTCTAGAAGCAGAGGGAAGGGGCATGGGAGGGGACAACATTTGAAATGTAAATACATAAATTATCCAAGAAAAAAGAAAAAAGAGAAGGCATGTAATTGGGGCTTACTTAGTGCAGTTTTATAGTGGGAACTCACAACTATCACAGTGAGGAACATGGTGGGAGCCATGTAAGCTGGAAATTTACTTCTAGTCCATAAGCGTGCAGGAGAGAGAGAGAGAGAGAGAGAGAGAGAGAGAGAGAGAGAGAGAGAGAGAGAGAGAGAGAGAGAGAGAGAGAGAGAGAGAGAGAGAAACAGACAGACAGAGACTAACAGAGACAGAGAGATGAGCGGCAGAGAGACAGAGAGACAGAGAGACAAGAGAGAAAGAAAGACAAAAAGAGAGACAGAGAGAGAAAGACAGAGAGAGAAAGAGAGAGAGAGAGAGAGAGAGAGAGAGAGAGAGAGAGAGAGAGAGAATATATGACTTAGCCTGGCACAGGCTTTTGAAACCTCCAAGTCCACCCCCAGTGGCACAATTTCTCCAACCAGGCCACACCTCTTAATCCTTTCCTAAACAGTCCACGCAGCTTGGAGCCAAGCATTCAAATATATGAGCCCCTGGCTTCCATTCTCAATCAAACCACCACAGTACTTTATCAAACTTAATTGAATGGGTCACTCAACATATGACCTGAGCATGTTAGAATAGAAAGCTGATCATGTCATTGCATACATTTGCATTAATACGCTGGCTAAACTATTTCTCCAGAAGTTAAAATCGAATCCTCCTTCAAAACGCAAGATTTTCAAGTGTGCATGTGTTTAAATAATTTTCTACTAGTTGGAACAAACTCTGGAGAAACATCTCTGGTGGAGGTTGACAGATACTGTCTTTCTTCAAGCATGTCGGTAGGGGGAGCTCGTGCTTCGTCCTGGAACCTGAGCCAGGCTCCAAGCAAATGTAAATGGCTTTTAAGAGAGGAAGAGAGCTTAATTTTTGGGTGTGAGGGAATAAAAAGGAGAAGAAAGAAGAAAAGAAAGAAAGAAAGAAAAAAATCCTGAATCTATATTTTTATCAAATATTATCACTTTGGTTTATCATGCTTTGAATAATGGGAAATGTGTGCTTTCTAAAACGAACTACCAAACTTGCCTGCCTGCCCCGCCCTCAGAATATCATTTCTGCTTTTGAATCTGCCTCTCCTGGGGTAGCATGGTTTGTAAGGAAGGTACAGATTTCCTGTTATGTGGGAGAAGCTGGCTTCTCTGAATTTACCAATGAAGGTGTAGATGCTGACCTGATACCTTTAATGAAATGTGTCTGTAGAGAAAAGGTAGGTGACAGGCAGACCCAGCAGAACTGACTGTGGGGTTTTGCTAGTGAAAGGTGGAGGAGGCAAGAGGCCTTTCTCAGGTCTGCCTGTGGGAAGTGAAGTACAGTGCAGCGTGCTAGATTGTTGAAAGTATGTGGACTCATGTTCATTTGTGTGCATGCAAATTTGGGTACACGTGCATATACCCATATACATGGGCCTTTTGCATATCTGTGTTCTGATCCAATGATTGAGGGCAGCTGGAAATCTATAATAGAAATTCAGCCCATTGGACCATCTCTGGACGCCGCACCCCCTCCATTCCCACCTCTAAAAAGCGCGAGCTCACCTCAGAAGTGAGAAAAATTTTTGAGAGGAAAGCCGTCTTTGTTTCTTCCTAGATACTTTGAAATAAAAAGAATGGAAGTTTTCCATGAAAACGGCTTCCTGTGCGATTCTTCTGTGGAAAGTGATCGTTTCATATTTAATATTTAACTAGAATTGGGATTAGAACAGAATGGATCATATTTTTTTCTTTATTTCTGAAGTTCATTTTAAAATACTCTGCTCATTTAATCTCTCTCTCTCTCTCTCTCTCTCTCTCTCTCTCTCTCTCTCTGACAAATTAATACAGAAAAGTCTTGAATGCTCTTCCTTCTACGGGCAAGCTAGCCAATGATGAATGGTCCATGTAAACAAGTGTGCGTGGGTGCAGTGTAATATGTACACAGCGAACAAGAAGGCTGAATATTAGAGGTGAGGAAGGACTGAAGGCAGGCAACGAGTTTAGCTGTTATGAATTACTGATAAAATTTTTAAAAATTTAAAGAGTGCTTAAAATTTATTTTAAAAATGGTGAAATCATAAAATTCACAGGGGATCCCCTCTACGGATTGTGTTTTGATTGGTTACTATAGAAAGAAGTGCATTGAGTTATGTACTGTTTAGGTCTGGTTAATTTCTGCTTTCTTTTTCTTTCTTCTTCTTGCAACATTTTCTAATAAAGTTTAAGATACCGTTTAAAGTGATGATGGTTAGAAAGAGGTGTGAAGGGCTCTGCTTACTTCCTTTACTGTTTGACTTCTTAATTTATTTTGCTTTTTGTCTGTTTTGATTGCCTGCTGGGCATCTCTGCACCTCAGACCCTAGCCCGTATAAGTTAACTGTTGGAGAGTGATGCCATCTTGTGGTCAGATAAGAAATTAAGTTTAAATACTAAAGAGCAGACAAAACAGCCAGTATTTGAAAGGTCCGGAGTTACCAAATGCAAAGGAAGAACCCCTTCTGTTTGAGTCTCTCTGTCCTAACCAGAGGACTCTCTAATAAAGAGCTTCCTACCAGATGCACTTGGAACCCTCACATTGACACGGCGGGCTCAGCCTATACCTACTCAGACGAGTTTTAAACTCCTTTTTTTTTTGGTTAGAAATAAAGTTTCTCTAAGAAGGGCTCTTCAATGTCACTTTCCTTCAAACAGAGTGAAGATGTCATATTTTGTCAGAGTTTTCGACAAAAGATAAACATTCCCAGGAGTCTGAGAATATTTCACCCGGGACAAAGATGAGTGAAAAAACTAGCATTTGGGGGCAGATTTATTTTTTCAAATTGAATCCGTCAAGAAATCTCTGAAATGCTACCGCTTCAGATACTGTAGGGGGCGCTATTGCCTTGTGGTCCACTTCTGTTGGCCTCTTTCTAGTGGTTCTGGCTTTTTTTCTTTCTCTCTCTCTCTTTTTTTAATCTGAAAGTTCTTTGTGATCTGGTCTATGAATGAATATTGTAGATTTGCTCTTATTAGGGTGTCTTTCCCACGTGTGTTTATCCACTGCAATGATACTTACCCTATTCTAGACTGGCTTTCTGGAATGGGATCCCTCGGTCCGGAAGCGAATTATACTCAAAACTCTTTGCAGAACGTATCCTTTCCCTGTGCACAGTGTGGGTGTATCTTTCTGATTTGTTCTTTGCATCATAAGTGAATGAATTTGAAGCTAAGTGGCTTGTCTTTAATCATTAAATAATATTTCCATAATAACTCCAAATAAAGAGATAAATCAGTGTTTATTGTCATTTAAGATGTATTATGGAGAATACAAATGCACCTTGTCGTTTTGAAAAGCTGAGAGAGGCTGGTACACAGGAGATGACTCGGGGTCAGATGAAACTCATTAGAATCCCAGCTCGCCTACTTACCAGCTGCATACATCTGAATAAATTATAAAATAATGTGAATTTTGGTCTGTCAAACTAGAGCAATATTCTGATCACGGAAGGTCTCTGTGATGATTAGAGGAGCTGATGTGAATGAAATATTTGCCAGTTCGTTATTACTAGGAGAAAATAAACCCTCTTCAGTTATTGGATGTTCATTGCCATATTGGTTTCTAACGGACCAGGGTCCTAAAGGAAGCTCAGACACCTTTTATCTCCCGTGAGAATGGTCGCAGAAAACAAATGGCATTTACTGTTGGCCCAAGTTGTGGTAATCATTCCGATTTCAGTATACAAGACAGAAAATTGGTCTACAGATTTGATGCAATCCCCATCAAATTCCTGATAACATTCTTCACAGGACTAAATTACAGAAGGAATCCGAAAACTGACACAGAGGCACAAAACATCGTGGGCAACTAAAGTTCAAATCGTATTGCAGAGCTGTAGTAAAAAGACAGCAGCGTACTGGCATAGAGACAGACTCATGCCGTGTGGCAGTGAAATAAAACAGAAGAACCGGAAGTAAGTCACAGTTACACCAGCCTCATTTTGGAGAAGATGTCAACACCACACATCGCATAAAGGACAGTTTCATTATGAGGTGCTCTGGAGCAACTGGATTTCACATGAGAAGAACAGAACTAAGCCATTTCTCTCATGGCAGCAACAGCAACAGCAGCAGCAACAACAAACAAACAAACAAACAAGCAAACTCAACAGCAGATTGAAGAACTGAATTTAGGATTTGAAACTTTGAAACTGCAAGAAGAAAGCACAGGTGAAATAATTCCAAGCAAGGGCCCAGGCAAATGCCCTCTAAACAGGAACAGTACAGCACAGGGAGTAATCCCAGGAATTGACAAACGGGTTTATAGGAAATCAAGAAGATTCCACACAGCAAAGGAAGCCATTGCTCAAGTGGAGAATAAGCCTATATCTTTTCGACTACATATCAAACATGGTATTAACATCCGAGGTTTATAAAGAACTGCAAAATATATACACCAAACCCCACTTCATCCAGACTTCTTCTGTCTGATTCTTGAAAGACAGGGTAGAATGAGCAAAAGTCTAATTTTTCTGTGGATTCTTTACTGTTTGTTTTGCATTACTAGTAAAAACTAGCATGATTGTTTCATAATTTAGGCTTTTAAGCAAATGCCTAATCACAGGTGAGTACTTAAGCTTGGGTCTGTGTTTACCCAGCTACTTATTTCTCATCACTCCTCCATTTTAATCCTTTCCCTACTTTAGCTCTAGTCTTCTATGTCCTCAGCAAATTTTTAGTGAGTTCAAACCCTAGAACAACACCATCCCCATGTTTTAGGGGCCCTTGAAGACTGCACATAAGCTACTCCAATAATCTTAGTAGAATGCAAGGAAGGTGCTGACTGGCTAATGCTGCAACAAAAGCTCCCAAAACAAACACACAATATGGCCACATATTCATTTTGTGTCACTTGAACCTTTTGTTTTCTTTTGAAACGAGACCGGTATTGACCGTCTGGTAGATGGCCAGAGATTCAATTGACAATGGGCTATTAGTGCTAATTTCAAGTTTCAGAAATGCTAATATAATCAATGAAAACTCATTAATAGGGAAACATTTACCTGTTTAAAATATAAAGTAATAAAAGAAATGTAAGTAAAGAAATATATCTAATAAAAAATTTAAAAAAATATATAAAGTAATAATATAATTTGTGTTAGTGTTGGTCAAGCTGTGTGTGTGCACTCATACACCAGTATGTGTGCACTCATACACCAGTGTGTGTGCACTCATACACATGTGTGTGTGCACTCATACACCAGTGTGTGTGCACTCATACACATGTGTGTGTGCACTCATACACCAGTGTGTGTGCATTATACACCAGTGTGGGTGCATTATACACCAGCGTGTATGCACTCATACACCAGTGTGTGCACTCATACTTGTGTATGTGCATTATACACCAGTGTGTGTGCATTATACACCAGTGTGTGTGCACTCATACACCAGTGTGTGTGCACTCGTACACCAGTGTGTGTGTACTTGTACACCAGTGTGTGTGCACTCGTACACCAGTGTGGGTGCACTCATACACCAGTGTGTGTGCATTTTACACCAGTGTGTGTGCGCTCATACACCAGTGTGTGTGCACTCATACACCAGTGTGTGTGTGCTCATACACCAGTGTGTGCATGCAAACATGCAGCAGACAGAACTGGGAGGGGGATTAAGTCTCCTGGACAATTTCGGGAAACTCTAAGACCTAATATTTTTAATGGTTCATGGATGCAAACACCAAAACACAGGTAATGAAAGTTCCCACTGTTTTTACCAAAAATAAAACCAGATCAGTTCTCTAAGTTCAGGTAGAATCTTAATTAGAGAGGTTTGTTGTTTTGTTTTATATTTTTTAAAACTCATAGAAAGCGCTACCAGCAGAAACTGTTTTTCTCTTCATGTATTTTAAGATCAGAGTGACTGTGGTCTCTTAAAAAAGAATTCTGCAATGTTCCTTCTGTTTCTATTTTGTAGAATAATTTGAGAAGTATTGGGGTTAACGATTCTTTTAAAGTTTGGTATACTTCTGCACTAAAACCATCTGGCCCTGTGCTTTTTATGGTTGGGAGATTTTTAATTACTACTTCTAATTCACTAGGAGCTATATAGATTTGCTTAAATTGCTTACCTGATCTTGCCTTGACTTTGGTATATATTGAGAAAATTACCCATTTCTTTCAGGTCTTCCAATTTGGCATGACCTTATTCTCTGCGTTTCCTTGGTGTCTGTTCTTAAGTCCTCCTTTCATCTCTAATTTTGTCAATTTAGATATTCTCTATCTGCCTTTTAATTACTTTGGATAAGGGTTTGTCAATCTTATCGATTTTTTTTTAAAGAATCGCCTTTTCATTCAATTAATTCTTTGTATTATATTATACTGATCTCTGAGCATTTGACATTGTTCCATCCAGAAACTCCTGCTCTCTAGATAACATTTATGCTAATTCTCAAAGTCCTTCCTCTATCTCTCTTCATTTTGAGTTTGTTCAGTATTTTCTTTTTCTACTTTTTCTTGTTTCTGTTTTTCTATGTCTGAGTCTAAATTTCTTAATTCTGTTAATTTCTTTTTCTCTTGAGAAGTACTTCGCAGTCAATCTAGAAGTTAGGCAACAATATGTTTGGAGGTCATATAACCTTAGAAAATACTCTACATAACCTCTCTGTTGGGAAGGTTTCATGTTCATTAAGAAATCAAAGACCAGTTAAAATCAGGATTTTTTTTTATTAACTTGAGTATTTCTTATTTACATTTCGAGTGTTATTCCTTTTCCCCGTTTCCGGGCCAACATCCCCCTAACCCCTCCCCTCCCCTTCTTTATGGGTGTTCCTCCCCATCCTCCCCCATTGCCGCCCTTCCCCCAACAATCACGTTCACTGGGGGTTCAGTCTTAGCAGGACCAAGGGCTTCCCCTTCCACTGGTGATCTTACTAGAATATTCATTGCTACCTATGAGGTCAGAGTCCAGAGTCCAGGGTCAGTCCATGTATAGTCTTTAGGTAGTGGCTTAGTCCCTGGAAGCTCTGGTTGCTTGGCATTGTTGTTCATAAGGGGTCTCGAGCTCCTTCAAGCTCTTCCAGTTCTTTCTCTGATTCCTTCAACAGGGGTCCCGTTCTCAGTTCAGTGGTTTGCTGCTGGCATTCGCCTCTGTATTTGCTGTATTCTGGCTATGTCTCTCAGGAGCGATCTACATCCGGCTCCTGTCGGCCTGCACTTCTTCGCTTCATCTATCTTGTCTAATTGGATGGCTGTATATGTATGGGCCACATGTGGGGCAGGCTCTGAATGGGTGTTCCTTCTGTGTCTGTTTTAATCTTTTCCTCTCTATTCCCTGCCAAGGGTATTCTTGTTCCCCTTTTAAAGAAGGAGTGAAGCATTCACATTTTGATCATCCGTCTTGAGTTTCATTTGTTCTAGGCATCTAGGGTAATTCAAGCATTTGGGCTAATAGCCACTTATGAATGAGTGCATACCATGTGTGTTTTTCTGTGATTGGGTTACCTCACTCAGGATGATATTTTTCAGTTCCAACCATTTGCCTATGAATTTCATAAAGTCATTGTTTTCTATAGCTGAGTAATATTCCATTGTGTAGATGTACCACATTTTCTGTATCCATTCCTCTGTTGAAGGGCATCTGGGTTCTTTCCAGCTTCTGGCTATTATAAATAAGGCTGCTATGAACATAGTGGAGCACGTGTCTTTGTTATATGTTGGGGCATCTTTTGGTATATGCCCAAGAGAGGTATAGCTGATCCTCAGGCAGTTCAATGTCCAATTTTCTGAGGAACCTCCAGACTGATTTCAGAATGGTTGTGCAGTCTGCAACCCCACCAACAATGGAGGAGTGTTCCTCTTTCTCCGTGATCCTGCAGTCAGCATTTGCTGTCACCTGATCTTAGCCATTCTCACTGGTGCGAGGTGAAATCTCAGGGTTGTTTTGATTTGCATTTCCCTTATGACTAAAGATGTTGAACATTTCTTTAGGTGTTTCTCAGCCATTCGGCGTTCCTCAGCTGTGAATTCTTTGTTTAGCTCTGAACCCCATTTTTTAATAGGGTTATTTGTCTCCCTGCGGATTTTACATCTTACTAGGCTTTGCCCACTTCTGCTATTAAAATAAAAATACAAAATGATGAAGACATGAATAGCTACAATTCAAGGTTCTCTTTTGATGACAGAAAAATATGGAAGATATGTGGTCCATGGAAGTTAGGGATCTTTGGGAATGATTACACTAAAGCCATCTATTGATTTTTGAGACTTTTAATCACTTTTGAGGATGAATTTCCCTGTCCATTTTTCTCTTTCGATGCAGCTCCACATTTTTATATAATAAAAGTTTGAAAGCAATTATTTAGTCTTATATTTGTGCTTGTGAGCCTAACCTTTAACAGCTGAGTCATCTCTCCAGCCCCATTATTTATTCCTTAAGATTTTACTTTAATATATATAATGTTAGCTTTTTATTGGTTCTTTGTGAATTTCAGATCATTCACCCCAATCTCATTCATATCCTCCTCTCCTCGTACCCACCCTCCACCCTTGCAGCCTCCTGCACAACAGAGAAAAAGATCTTGTTCAAGTTGTACTGTGTCACAGTGTGTCTCACGGTATACGCTATTGCCCACATCCTCCACTACCAGGGCCAGCTCTACTCTGCTGACTAGGCGAAGTTCAGAGCCCACTCTCCCGATTGCTGCCGGTGGTGAGAAATGGCCACCTTGCATGATCCAAGGCCAGTTCTCCCATGATGTCCAGGTGAGGGGTAGGGCCAGTTCTGCACAGCCCTCAGATATCAGAATGTCCCTGGGCAGCAACCCAAACCAGGGACATCCACCTAACCTTTGATAGTAACAGACGCCTGCTGCTGTAGGCAGCAGACCCAAATACAGTCCCTAGTAGTAGCACAGGCCAGGACCCCACCATGGTCCTAGATATCATCACTAGCTGTTCCTCATTCCTCTCGAGTCTCCAAGAGGGAAGCCCTCTTCACTGCGCCCACAACCTTCTGTTTCTCTTTTTCTTCTATGTCTTCACCACTAATTTGCTTCTCTTTGTGGCACCAGGGTCTCTGAGTATCTGGGGTCATCTCAAGAGTTGTCTCAGGAGTGCTATGCCCCACTTGCGCAGGTGGCGTTACGGCATTATGGCACTGGGCAGGGCTCATCTTGGGTATCGTATACCTCACCCCCAACCCCTGGGACTGAGGAGCACCAGACTAGTGGTTATCTCAGGCCAGCTCCCTATCCTGGCCCCAACTCACTCATCTGGTGATTATCTTGGGCTCTCTCTTTGCACAGCCCACTCAAGTGGTCCCATGCAAGCGTCATCATTTGCCGACTCACTCCAGCCCAGGGCCCACGTTCCCAAATGGGGTTCTTCTAATCCCTGTCTTTCTCTCCATTCAGGAAGCCCATCTGAGACTGTGCTGTATAGGTGGTCATCTCAAGCTAGCTCCCTGTTGGGCCCTGTGGCGCCGGACTGCAGCTTGTCTTAGGCTCATTTCCCCTCCCGCCCCCCAGACAATACTAGGCTACTAATCATTCCAATATTCTCAGGTCAGAACTCTGAACATAGACATAGCCTCTCTCCTCTCTGTCGCCAACTGATGCACATGTGACACAGTAGCCACACCTGAGATGCCCCGAGGGGTGGGTGACAATAGAGTACGTGTTTTGTTGGATATATCCTCCTGTTTCATTATTCCTCTTTGTTCTGTTAGACAATCCCCCCCATCCCCACCTCCCCCCCACACACACACAACACACCCTTAGGCTGTCTCCATACCTTACCTACTGTAAATTGCACTATTGTAAACACTGATGGGCAGGTGCCTCAAAGATACATTGATTTGGAGGCTTTGGCTAAATGCTCTGAAGTGATGGAGCTGGGTCCTATGGAAGATAGATTATGAATTTTTGAAATATCTCCATACTAAGTTACCTAGTGTCCGAATGCAGTCACCTTCCCACAGCAATATCCAAGGGTCCCTTTTGTCCATATCATAGATCAAATTTGTTGTTGTTTTCTTAGTGACTGCATTCTAAGATAAAATGACATCTCAATGGTGGTTTGATTTGATAGCCAGTGAAGTTGAACTTTGTTGGACATTTATTGACCATTTACCCTTCACCTTTTGAGAACTGTCCATTCATCTCCTTAGCCCTTCAGTTAACCGATTGTTTGATTTCCTACTTGGTTTCTATGAGAGTTCTCCTTGTATATTCTACATATTAACTCTTTGTCAGATGTCTAGCTTGCAAATATTTTCTCCTATTCTGTAGCACATTTCCTCACTTGATTAAGCTTCTTGATTCCAAGAGACCCCATTTGTCAGTTGCTGTCATTGTTTCTTGAGACGGGAGTCCCATTCAGAAAACCCACGCACATCTTGAACTGTTTCCCCTCCTTTTCCCTGTAATGCTTTCTGGTCTTACATTCAAACATCTGGTTCATCTGGAGCTGACTTTTGTGAAGGGCAAAAGGTAGACAGTAGCCATATGTGGATGGATACCTTGATTTCCCAGCCCTTTTTGTCAAAGAAGTTGTCCTTTGCACAACATGTATTTTCAAGTTTCTTCTCTGTCCACTTTGAAGTTACTATTGGGTAGTTTGGATCTGTTCAGTGACAGATTTGAAGTTTAACAGACATCACACAATTACTAGCAACAACTTGGGATTTCTTAGTAACAAACTTGGCATCATCTTTCTAAACATTTCCACTCACTTTCATATGCTAATAATCAAAGCTTTCCACTTCATAAATCTCCAGTGTATCTCTTTGTCCCCTTAACAGTTTATTTTCGCCTCATCCTCCTCTCTCCCTCTCACCTATCCCAACAGAAACCATTTTCTGGTTACCCCAAACACACAATCTAAAGGAAGTGTAGCCTTTATGCGGTCTTCATCTCATCCAGAGTTCTCTGGTCTGAGAATCACACTGAGCACTTTCTATGTGAGATCTTTGTGAGCTTGAAGTCTCAGTTGACATTTTTACTCCATCAGCCTTTCCCAGCCAGAGGGGCTTGCTCTCTGCTGATACTATGCTCTTGCACACCTAGAACCTTCTTTGGAAACAATCTTTAAGGATGTGATGGAGGCTCCTGAGATGGGATAACCTGGAATTTTTTCCTGGTGTATCTCATATGTAGTCACACATATTCTAAGAGAAAACAAAACATGGGATATCATACAAAAGACAAAGTCAGAGATTGCTGTGGAATCCTATTGGGGGTAGTTTTAATCTGCTGACTTCAGCTTCGGGATCAACTGATCTATCAGCCCCTTTATCTATCACCTTTAGCTCCAGAAGTTGGCCGTGATCCCAGCTCCCACAGGAGACCCTTGAATCGGCAGATGAAAGTCACACACACACACACACACACACACACACACACACACACACACACACACAGCTTCTTTACAACTTCTCGGCACAATTGCTGGACATTATTACCTCCTGCTTGGAGAAGTGTGCCCTTACAAATTTTTCATCTCTGTCTCTGCACTTGCTCTAAGCTCCAGTGGCTAGTCCCACCTAGCCCCTGCTAAACATCCTTGGCCACCCGCTGGTAGCAGAGACCAGGCCCTAGGTCCTGCACCCCCACCCCAGATCTCACACAGTTGTTGTGTTTTTCTTTCTCCAAAGCATGGCAGAAAATTCCTTCTCTCCTTCCTTGCATCCTTTTTCCTCCTGGGACCCAGAAGTCCCTTGTGTACCTTCCGTCCAGCAATTGGCCCCCAGCCTTCTTTACTGGCAAATCAAGAACCAACTGGGGAACAGGATTTTGACAACAGAACTGCCCCCTTAAGAATCCATAAAGAATGGGCTCTCCCTCCAAGCATATGTAGAAATTTTGCCAAGCGAACATAATAAAATACTCCAGTTGTGCAGTCTATCTGTCTTTTTCCTTTTTTATTAAGTAATTAAATTAAATTTACATCCTGATTGAAGCTTCCCCTCTCTCCTCTCCTCCCAGACCCCCCCCCATCAATCTGCCTTACCTCCCTTTTTTCTCAGAAAAGGGAAAGCCTCCCATGGATCTCTATCTGCCTTGGCATATTGAGTTGTAATAGAACTGGGCTCATCTCCTATTGACGCTAGACAAGTCCACCCAGTTAAGAGAAAGGGATCCAAAGGAAAGCATCAGCGTCAGAGACAGCCCCTGATCCTGCTATTAGAGGTCCTTCACAGGGCCAAGCTTTACAGATGTTACATATGTTACATATGTGTAGGGGGCCTATGTCTGTCTCATGCCTGCTCTCTGGTTGGTGATTCAGTCTCTATGTACCCCTATGGGCCCCAGGTAGTGAATTCTGTAGCTTTTCTTGTGATGTCCTTTAAATCTCTGGCTCCTTGAATCCTTCCACAAGATTCTCTGAGCTCTGATTAATGTTTGGCTGTGGGTCTCTACATCTGTTTTCATCAGCTGTTGGCTGAAGTCACTTAGATGACTGTTATGCTAGACTGTTATGCTATACTGCAAGTATAATAGAACATCATTAATAGTGTTGGGGCTGGGCTGTCTCTCATGGCATGGGACTCAAGTTGAGCCAGTCATTGCTTGTCCATTTCATGACTTTCTGCTCCCTCTTTATCACTGCACCTCTTGTAGGCAGGAAAAATTGTGCGTTGAAAGTTTAGTGGTTGGTTGGGTTGATATCTCCATCCCTCTATTAGAAGTCTTGTCTGGTTACAGGAGGTGGCCATTTCATGTGGCTAAGAGACTTATTCCCTATTTCTAAGAAACTAAGCTAAGGTCACCCTTACAGATTCCTGGAAGTTTAGATTGCCCTAGACTTCTAGCTTGTCTTGAAGATACCCGCCATGCACATATAAACACTGATTCTACTTCTCTCTCCCAGTTCTCTCTCCCACCATCCTTCCCACACTTCATCCTTCTTGTTTGCCCACTCCCACCCAGTCCCCTCCCTCTGCACACTCCAGGTGCCTGTTTTTACTTCCCCATCTTTGTCAAGCATCCTGTTTTGGGCTGTACTTGTTACTGTGGCCTGTTAGTATCAAACCACACTACGATACTTTCTAGCTTTTTCTTTTCATCATGGCAAAGAATTAAAGATAATAGCAGTGACTACAACACAAAGTGCTGCAACTTTCAATTCCTTAGCAAGAAACCCTCATTTAAAAGAAAAGGCTTAAAGCAATCAGAAGACGGTGGATCTCTTAAAAGGCTCTGCTTCAAACAGTGATCCAAGGGACCTAACTTTTCATTCCATAGCTTTTTTATATTAAGTCACATGAATAATCACAAACTACTCAATACAAGACATAAAGAGAAAGTAGGTAATAAGGTTCTTATAGACCAACACTGGAAGTGATTGATGCTCATCTCTTCAGTCACATTTCATTGATTCCATTGGCTGGAATTCTGGGATTTGTAGTCTACCTGAACATCTACTTGCTATAAGAACATTGGTTATGAACAATAAGCACTACCGAATTCCTTCTTTGAAGCCACAATTACTCTTATACCTAAACCACACAAAGACCCAATAATGTCTATACTATACAAATACTAGTATTTCGTGAAATACATTTTTAGAAGTTTTAGATACATTTTGGAGGTTAAGATCTTCTTGACATATAGCACACTGCTCATATTAAAGCTATAAAATTGCAAAGTCTGAGAATATAAAGACCTGTGATCTTACTAATGCAGTCAAGAGAATGAACTTCTCTGTCACTCCAGTGCATTCCTTGAATCTCCTTAACACTGCTTTTTTCCCCTTATTTTCTATAACTAAACAGCTCATCTGTTTTCCATAAGTAGAGATAAGTTTGTATTTTATGCTATATAAGTATATAGTATATACACATATATGCATAAATAACACATATATGATATATTTATATATGTGTTTATGTCTACATGTATATATGTATAATATATTTGTACTTATATATGTGTGTATACATATGATAGAATATGAAATGTGAACTTTCTTAGTCTGGTATATTTTTATTTGGTGTAATTATTTTGAGATTCTATATAAGAGATATTGTTTATCAATAGTTTATTTATTCCCCATCAATTCTTGCAATACATGTATATATACTAATGGGGTAGAAGTAGGAGAGATTTTTATTGAGATTTCATTAAACTATAAATCTATTAAATTAAGCACTTAATATATTGGGAATTCCAATATACAAACATATATATTTACTTATTTAAATATTTAATTTCCAGGGTACAGTGCCCAATGAATATGCTATGTACATCTTTGTTATGTTTACCTTTATTATTTCATATTTTATAATCCCATTGAAAACAGCATTTGGTTTCAATTTCATTTATGATTTAGATCATAGGAATGCAATAGACTTTTATATTGTATTTTGTATATTGTATGTCCTCAGTCTTGCTAATTTTGTTTATTAGTATTTTCATTTTTTGAGAGCTCTTTAGAATATTCCTTATAGATAGTCATTTCATCTGTTAATAAAGTCAATTACTTTTTTCTTTTATTGCATATAGCTTTCATGCAGTATATTCTGATTTCAATCTCCTTTCCCCCTAGTACTCACGATTCCTCCCCACCGCTGTCTTTTCTACAGTGTGTATTTCTGCTTCTTTATTAAAAGCATCAGTTTTCCATGGATGTATGGTCTCATTTCTGGGTCTTCAATTCTAATTCACAGATCAGTATGTATGGTTTTTGTGTCAATAGTATGCTATTTTTTATTACTATAGTTCTGTAGCTATCCTGAATTTATTTTTACATATAAAACAAAAACTTGTCCTTTAGAGTTCTGTGAAGAAGAATTATATTGAAATTTCTATGTTGAATCTGTAAATTGCTTTGGGTAAGATGGCCACTTTTATTATGTTAATCTTACCTATTCATAAGCATTAAAGATTCCCTATCTTCTGAGCTTTAATTTCTTTCTGTGGTGTCTGAAAGTTCTTTTTTTTTATTTTTTATTATTATTAACTTGAGTATTTCTTATATACATTTAGTGTTATTCCTTTCCGGTTTCGGGGCAAACATCCCCTCCCCCTCCCCCTTCCTTATGGGTGTTCCCTCCCCACCTCCCCCCATTGCTGCCCTCTCCCCAACAGTCTAGTTCACTGGGGTTCAGTCTTAGCAGGACCCAGGGCTTCCCCTTCCACTGGTGCTCTTACTAGGATATTCATTGCAACCTACGAGGTCAGAGTCCAGGGTCAGTCCATGTATAGTCTTTGGGTAGTGGCTTAGTCCCTGGAAGCTCTGGTTGGTTGGCATTGCTGTACATATGGGGTCTCGAGCACTTGATTACACTTACCCCCAAGATAATTTATATTTTTGAAGGCTATTTTAAAAGGTGTATTTTCCCTAATTTATTTTTCAGTCCATTTGTCATTTGTAAAAAGGCCACTAGTTTTTATGTGTTTTATATCCTGCTACTTTGCTGAAGCTTTTTAACAGCTGTAGAAGTTTTCTGGTAGGATCTGTGGGGTCACTAAGGTGTACTATCTTGTCTTCTGCAAGTAGAAATGATTTGATTTCTTCATTTATTTTTATCTCATGATCTCCTTCAGTTGTCTCCTGGCTCTAGATAAGAATTCAAGTGCTATTTGAATAAGTATGGAAAGAGTGGACAACCTTGTCTTGTTCCTGATTTTAGTAGTTTTGAGTTTCTTTCTATTTAAGTTGATGTTGGCTATGTGCTCGCTGCAAACTGCCTTTATTGTGCTGAGGTATGTCCCCTGTGACACTAATCTCTCCTGGACTTTTATCACAAAGAGGTGATGGATTTTGACAAAGGTGTTTTATGCTTCTGGTGAGATGACTATGTGGTTTTGTCATTCGATCTGTTTATATAGTAGATTACGTTTATCCATGTATCTATGTTTCCAAGTATTTTTATCAAGAATCTTTTACCTATGTTTATAAGGGAAATTGGCTGATTAATCTCCTTGTTGGATCTTTTTGTGATTTAGACATCATAGTAACTGTCGCCTCATCAAACCAATGATGCAATATTATTTCTTTTTCCATTTTGTGGAATAATTGGAGGAGTATTGGCATTAACTTTTCCCTAAAAGTCTGGAATATTCTGTGCTAAAACTATATGGTCCTGGGCTTTTTTGGTTGGATATTTTAATGACTGCTTAATTTCACTCAATGCTATGGGTCTGTTTAAATTGCTGATCTGATCATGACTTAACTTTGGGTAAGTGATATGTAGAGAGAAAATCATCCATTTCTTTTAGTCTTTCCAAATTTGGTGGAGTACCAATTTTTAAAGTATGTCCTTATGATTTGCTGTGCTCCTTTTTCAGTATCTGTTTATCGTCCATTTTCATTCCTTATTTTTATTTTTTCTCTCTCTCTCTCTCTCTCTCTCTCTCTCTCTCTCTCTCTGCCTTTTAATTTCTTTGGAAAAGAGTTTCTCAATCTTATTGGATTTCTCAAAGAACTAATTCTTTGTTTCATTGATGCTTTGTAAATTTTGTTTCTAATTTATTGATTAGGCCTGCATTTGACTATTTCTTGGCTTTGACTCCTTTGGAACATTAGCTCTTCTTTTCCTTGCAGAGCTCTCAGGTATGCAATTAAGTTACTAATATGCACTTATCTCTCAGAGAAGCATTGGGTCCCAAGGTTGGTGTTGGTTTACTTCCATTTTCATTCAATTCTAGAAAGTCTTTTATTTCATTCTTAATTTCTGTCTTGACCCACTCAATCATTAGAGAGTTGTTCACTTTCCATGTATCTGTAAACTTTCTGTTGTTTATACCCAACTTTAATCTGAAAAGATTAAAAGATCAGAAAAGAAGCATAACACTATTTCAATATTCTTGTAGCTGTAGAGACTTGCTCTGTGTATGAGTATGTGGTCAGTTCTGGACAAAGTTCCATGAGGTACTCAAAAGGTATATTCATTTTTGTCTGGGTGCATTTACAGAATATTTCTTTTTTTTTATCTTTATTAACTTGAGTATTTCTTATTTACATTTCGATTGTTATTCCCCTTCCCAGTTTCTGGGCCAACATCCCCCTAACCCCTTCCCCTCCCCTTCTATATTGGCTTCCCCTCCCCATCCTCCCCCCATTACCACCCTCCCCCCAACAATCACGTTCACTGGGGGTTCAGTCTTGGCAGGACCAAGGGCTTCCCCTTCCACTGGTGCTCTTATTAGGCTATTCAATGCTACCTATGAGGTTGGTGGGATTGCAGACTGGTACAACCCTTCTGGAAATCAGTCTGGAGGTTCCTCAGAAAATTGGACATTGAACTACAGAATATTTCTATAAATGTTCTGCAAATGTCTGTTAGGTCCACTTGGTTTGTAATGTCTGATAGCTTCAACATTTCTTTTACTTTTGTATGGATGGATATATATATATATATATATACACACATACATATGGAGAGAGAAATAGATATATAGATATATAGATTATACATAGAGATATAGAGATATAGAGATAAAATCTTTTCCCTCCTCTTCAAAATTTTTGTATTTCTTTGCCGTTTGTTTATTTCCTCTGTTGCCTAATTTGGTTAAATATTTGTTTTGTAATTATTGCTCTAGGGTTTCCTAGGTAGAACTTTATCTCCTCAGAGGCTGTGTACAGATGATGTTCTGTAATGTTCTGTATGAGAAACTTGTGACAGTATTTTCATGTTCTATCTTCAGCCCTTTGTGCTTTGTTTAATACACATCTTATTTCTCTATGTGCAAACCTGGCAACTCACTATTTTGCTTAAACAATAGTTAGCTTAACATTATGTTTTCACTCATGCAATTCTGTAGTCTACTCTTCTTCAACATGGGTTATTTTCAGATTTCTATTTCATACTAGTCTTTTCTCCACTTGAAAGATTTTATTTTACCTTTCTATTATTTGAAGTCTATTGCTAATAAATCTTTTCAGCCTTTGTATGAATCATGACATCTTTATTCCACAGACAGACTTGAAAAGTCATTTTCACTGGGAATAGAATTCTAGCTTGAAACTTTCCCAGTCTTTGAAGATGCTGCTCCAGTCCTAGGAAGATTCCTCTCTGCCATTTTAAATTCTATCTTTTCAAGGTTTTCTGAATCTTGTATTGGAATCATGTTCTTCTTGTGTGTTTTATTTTGCCTAAGAATCCCAGGGATTGCTGATTCTGTGTGTTCTATGATTTGCATCAAATGTGGAGAAAATTTGTATTAGTTTGTCAGATTTATTATTTTTTTTATCACTTCAACTTTAGGAATTCCATTTACATCTACATTGGCCATTATAATGTTGTGTATAGTCAACATTGACTGTCCCCACCATCATCTTTCTTGTTTTAATAATAATTGGATACTTTCAATTTCCAATTATTATTTATATGTGTTTATTAACATTTATTCTTACCCTGATGACATGATATTTTTACTACTCTTTACTTCAGACTTTTTTTCTAGACATTTATGATTTTTACCTCTCATATCTCTGCTTTACCTCTTGTGATTTACTCTGCCTTTAAAAACATCAGATATAGTTTGTACATGTCTTAATACTGCTTGCTATTTCAAACCCGTGGTATGCATTTTCATTGTTTTTTGGTCACCTCACCATAACCATACTTTCTGTTTCGTTTTTATCTGCCTCATATTTTAGGATTCTGGATTTTCCATATTTTACTTTGTTTGCTGGTAATTCTGTGTTCCTTTATAATTCTTGATCTTTCTTCTAGTAAACAAACAGGTTGTCCAAAAGTGGCCTGACATCTTTATTTTCAAGCCTTAATTTTTTTAAAGGTGATATTAGAGTAGACTGTAGCCCTCAAGCAGTACTTTTTGAAGTAGTTAAATGATTTTTCATATGAGCTAAATGGTTTGTTTTTCAACTCCATATGTAAGACTTCAAGCCAGTCCCCATTGTGTGTGAAGAAACCCAAGGGATATTCCATTTGCCCCTTCCTGATGGCTCCTTGGTTTTTGTACCCGTGTGTACTGAGTAGTGCCCAATGTAGTACATAGTACTCCTGAAAGAACACTGCAGATTTTTAGAGCATACCACCTGGTGAATTCTCTCTGCGAAGCAATCTTATCTGTAGTTGTTTATATAATTTAGGACTACTATAACTGCCTACAGTCTGAGAGCTGTTTAATACTATCAAAGAGAACATTTGGGCAATGCTTGGATTTTTTTCCTTCTGTCAATCGTCCTGATTGTTCTCCCAGCATTAATATGGAAGATCTCCAGACTCATTGTACCTGTCTCTCTTTTTCCTACTCTTCTGCACTACCTTTTCTTCAATATCTAAAGCGTTACTTTGTGTACTCTTTTGTTTGTATATTTATCTTTTCACAAGGTGATAGGACCAAACCTTCCCTTCACCCTTAGTCATAACGAAACCTTGACATTGGGAAGTAGGTCCTAGATATCTCAGTTTTGAGCATCATGACAGATTGGAAATTGCTCCGCAGAACTGTAACATATGAGAAATTTAGACTGTACCCAATACATATTGGAAATTATAGGAACTACTTAAAAGTCAAATTATTCCCTTGTAGGTTCTCTTGCTGGAGGGTGTGTTCTATTTGATCTTTTCATGTATACTGTAATGTGGAATACTTTAGTTCACATTCTGCAGTATGAAATCGCCTTTGCTCAGCTTGAATTGGGCTGATTGCCAGCCCATTGCTTGGATCACTGCCTGGCTCAATTTAGCTGTAAATGTAACTAAAATAATGGTTTCACACATGGTTATTTTGGACATTATAATATAAGCAGATACAATCTGCTGCAGTCTAAGTATTCCAATGGTCACTATTCACCATAAAATGTCAGTGTGGTCATGCTTTATAGCAATGACCTTAGTATACATAATTTAATTTTTCTGGCATTGGGAAATGGAGCACATCTGCAAATCACAGCTGGCAACTTCTCGAATTAATCTAGGCATAAATACAGCTGTAACTGTGAATAAGCATTTAAAAGAAAGAAAATCCAAAAACAAACAAACAAAATAAAACAAAACAGAAAGAGGACCAAAGGTCAATGTAGGAATTCCTGTTCCTTAACTCGTTTATTTATCCCACATCTTGAGTTAAGCAGTAGTGTTTAGGTCAAATCTAATAAGGTGCATATGCAAAACGGTGCGTACTCTTTTAGTATTTTGTTCTCCATGAAACAAATGAGATTTTGAAGCAAATGGTTTGTGAAGTTCTTTTCCTTGGAACTGTCTGTAGCATTTGACAAATTAACCATCCCAACCCACAGCTAGGGCTTTGCGGGCTCAGTCTTTAAAGATAATGATGCAGATAGAGTCAGAATAGTTTCCTGAGCTTTTTTGAGTTTCCAAATTGAAATAATTAAAGCAAAATAACAAGAACAAAGCTCCTCTGGTGACACTAGGAAAAGTCCCTAGAGGAGAATTGGATAGAGTCAGAAACCAAATATTTTGAGTAAACACTTCAGTTCCTGGGGAAAGAGACTCTGTCTTTTGCCACAGTCATAGCTTGAGGCCAGAGGGAGAAAGTATCTATGCAAAAGAGTTGTCTTCTTCTTTGAAAGATTCCGGAAGAGGAACAAAGCACTCCACAAGCTTCCAAACACATGCAAGTCCAGAGGTGTTTATTGCATTCTACTCCAACAAATTTTCTATGCTTCAAAATAATTTTTGTTTATCAGAGACTGGCTCCTTCAACTGAAAATAGTCTTGGCCTTCCATAAAAGGGTAGCAAGGAACTAAGACTCTGGACCCTGACTGACATGGAACAAGGCAGAGAAATGTTGATCTCCTCAAAAGAGAAACATAGACTTAACAACCCAGGAACAAAAAAGGTCAGATTCTCCCTCCCAATGCTTTCCTCGTTCTTTAGTTTGAAAACTTTCAAAGGTCAAACAAAACTCTTGAGGAAGGACAAACCATGAACGGATGGGAAGATATTTTTTTTTTTTTTTTACTCAGCAGAGTGATGGATTCATAATAAAAGTGATAAAATGAATATTGCCATAAAATTTAAGTTATTTTATTGTACATATGAATTTGGAGATTAAACCAAGGATGAAGTGAAAATGAATGTGATATAGCTACACTTACTATTTTCTGGGTATATCGCTAATATCAGCACTTCTAAAGTTTCTCATTCAATAAATCTTAGGATGAGAGGCAAGATTCATTAAAAATCGAAGTAAAAAAAAAAGGATGTGGGATAATTGAGTCTATCCTAAATTTCATATTAAATCAATATACCTCCAAACTCAATGACCAGAAATAACCATTATTTTTCACACAGGTGTCTGATTGATAGGTAGGATTTAGATGTTCTAGACATGGCTTGACATGGCTTAGTGTGATGGCTCTATAGTTCAGCTTGTGAACATTTGCTTTATGTGTCTTTCTTACTCCTTCTTTAGCCATCTGGATAACAAACACGTATTTTTTCTTATAGTAGCTGTGGAACAGCAATGGGAAAATAGGAGCACATGTACTTTTTATGGCTAAATTTCCAGACAGATGTCCCATTACTTCTGCCTACATTCACTGGTCAAAACAAGTCATGATAAAACAAAGCAGGAAGTGGTGAAGGGACCCTGAACGAAATAGCATGGCATCAATGACAGGCAAAGAATTGAGTCTAATGATTCAGTTGGGCACAATAAAAGAGAAGATGTCCCTTAGTTTACTTTTGTACTATAGCTGTGCACTAGTTACTTTTCTCCTGTTACCATAATAAAAGTCGTAGGGCCACAAGCAACTTATGGGACAAGGAGTTTATTTTGGCATTCAGTTTCAAAGGGCTCAAAGTCCATCATGCCAGGGACACATGGCGGTCAGCAGCAGACTCTGCAACAGGAGGAGGAAGCTGAGTCTTCCTGTTTTATGGCAAGCACAAAACAGACCAAAAAAGCTGAAAATTATGTGGGGGCTTTAAACTTTGAAAGACTCCCTCCAGGGACATACTTTCTTCTTCGGGTTCACCCCCAACCCTCTACAAACAGTAGAACCAACTGGGAACCATGAATGCAAATGCCCGAGCCAATGGGAGACATTTCTCATTCAGATCACCACAAACTGGCAGCCAGGAATGTGCTTTGTAAGCTACATATCTCTGTCTACAAAGTCATACACAATGTGTGTCTTTCTCTAATGTGAGAAAAAAAAATCTCCGAGAGGCCAAGTAACCTGTCCATTATATATAGGTAATGTGAAATTCGGGTTCTCCCAATTTCCCAAGTCCAAAACTTATGCCTTGTCAGACTATACTGTTGGCCAAGTCTCAAGTTTCTTGATATCCCATCGATTCTTCCTCCTAGATGATCTTGATGGTAGACAATTAGATAGCTCTGCGGTCTTTGCTTTTCTTGTTTCACAGCCTTACTTCCTTTCCATTTTGACTTGCTAATTAATTCGAGTGCTCTTCCCTGATTCCTGTTAGTAGGTAACACTGTGATTGATACCATCTGGAAAGCATCCACCCAAGGCTTCAGCGAGAACCTTCGCGGAATAGGAGCTATAAATGGAGACCCTCTAGAGGAGCGGCGTCTGTGAAAGTGATAAATGACCAATCTTTAGCTTCTCTGCCAGGAGCCCTCCCTGGAGGTTGGGGAGCAGCACCCTCCCTGCTGTGGTGCCAGCTGTGTTACTCGCCACATGTTCAGTAGAGCATGTGCCCTCTGGATGGAGTGAAGAGAAGAGAAGCAGCAAAGTCACATAAAGAGCTATCAACAGACTCTCTTTTCCTCCGATTGTCTCAAGTGCCTTCTCCCTGGTCGATCATGCATCATGCATTTAGAGGCCCAGATTCCAACAGCTGGAGATAAAACTCTCAGTTTAATGGAGGAAAACATGTTGATACTTTTAATTGGTCCCCAAAGAGAAACTCAAGGAACAATTTATTGGTTGATGGATTTGAGGCTTCCAACTTAGCAGAGCTGGGAAGCATATGCGAAAAATAAACACATTAAAATTGTGGCTAATTATTAGACAGTTAATTTTATCTCATTTGGGATAGGGTACTCAAGTGAAAATTGGCTGGGTTTAAACACATTCACTTGAAGGTTCTGATCTTTATTCACCTGCAAGTACAAACACGTGAATCTCAACCAGGCTGTCGTTACTAATGGGTTTGCCCAAGGGTCCTGAGTCCAGGGACTTGAGTCAGTGAAATCTCCATTCCCAAATCTACAACTTTATTGCTTAAATGAAAAAGAACTGGGGAGACCCAGGAAGGCTGTGAACAAAGCATCTGCTCATCACAAGCACAAGAGAATGTCAAGGCCATGAACCTGTGAAAATCAGCAATTGCTACAATAACACGATGTAAAAATCAACTCTCAAATCTCAATGGCCTGTTCAACAGGTAAGTGGTTTTTTTTATTCATGATGGGGTAAGTACATTGCATACTCACCAGTTTTCCGATCAACTGAGCGTAATATTGCTTCAGGTTAAAGGTCCGCCTTTCATGTCTGCAATTCTTCCTGATCTACTGTCAAAGTTTAAGGCATGCTCTTCCTATGGAAATGTAGAACAACAACAGAGGTGGAGAAAATTTGGTGTAGTTTCAGGAGAATCATCTTGGAGCAGGTAAACAATCTTGCTTATACTCCTTTAACCTGAGAAACAGTGATAGGGTAACAATATAGTGACGCCATAATCACCAATCCAACTCTCTTGGGACATTTCTGACACTTACTGAGTACCCTGTTAGTGCAAGCTATCATTATGCTATTAGAAGTAAACTTCCATGAGTTAGAGCTTGGGCTTCTCTGCCTTATACCATCTTTAAACTCCAATTTTAAGTTATTTCTTAGAGTAAAAATGTTCCTTCACTCTTACTGCATATAAGGTTAATTAAGAGTTTTGAAAATATTATTTTCCAAATACTAAATGACTTTCTAAGACCAAAATTTCTCAACTTGTTAGGGGAAAGAACACACCAAACTTATTTGACAAAGTCACTATAAGTCTGGTACTCAAAATCAAATAACTACACAAAATAAGAGAAACAATTATAGACAAATCTCCCTGATAAAATATACATGCAAAATCCTAATCTAAGTATCTGAGTTTAAGATCACATTAAGAAGATATGCCACTGAAAGACCCCCCCTTGTAAGGAAAATTATACAAGCTTAAGGTCCACAACTATAAAAGTAAAAAGTAAGTTTTAAGATCCACAGACTCAGAGCTGAAACAGGCTCAGGTGAGCCCAGGCACACCCAGGCCCTGAAGGGCCTGCCCCGCTGTTAAGACTAACAGACCATAAAGATAAGGAAGAAGGAATAGCAGAGCCAGCCCGAGTTATCGGAACTGACTCAGGCCATCTGGCAGGAAGGGATAAGCCCCTAGCCCTTGACATTCTGGACACCCCGGCCTGCATGTACTCTTTTGCTGTGTTTTAACCTCATTTGAATATGTTTGAACTAGCCAATTGTGTAATCATATCTCTGCACCTCATTTGAATATGTTTAAATTAGCCAGTTGGGTATAACCATGCAGCCGCGCCTCATTTGAATCCACCAATCAAGTCCCTGTAATCATGCATCTGCTTCTGTATGCCTGCTTCTGCTCCCCAGAACCCTATAAAAACCCGTCCCTGGTTCTGCTGGGCGTGCCAGTCCCTCCGAGCTGACTGAGACGCCCGCAGGTACCTGTGTATCCGGACAATAAACCCTCTTGCTGATTGCATCCAGTGATCTCGGCCTGGTCATTGGGCTTGGAGATCTCCTTCCTGAAGATTCTCTCTGAGGGTCTTTCACCACAACCAATTTGATTTTATTCTAAGGATACAAGATTAGTTCAACAAACACAGATCATAATAATAGGCTTACTCACATGATCATCTCATCAGATTGAGAAAAGGCCTTTGACAAAGATCAGCACACACTTATGATAAAATCCCTGAAGAAACTAGAAATAAACAGAATATTCCTTACCATCCACCTGAAGAATTAGAATAATGAAATTAGATTAATATCTCACTCTCTACAAAATAAAATAAATAAATAAATTTAAACCAGATTAGAGAGCTTGATTTACAACCACTGAAATGGTTACAGGAAAACATGAAATACTCTTTAGGAAATGGGCCTAAACAATAAACTTCCCAGTAGAACTGCAACAGCCAGGAATCAGCCCTAAGGATTGACAAATGATACTGTGTAGTAAGTTCCTCCAGAGCAGAAGTAACTATCAATGCGTGAGGCAACCAACATAATGGGAGAAAATATGTGCCATCCTCATAAAAAGGGGGTAATATATAGGCTATATAAAGATACGTTAAAAAATAAACATAAAAAACCAATGTTGCCCATCAGTAAAGGGACTATAGACATCAGAGAAATGCAAACTAAGACTACCCTGAGATTCCATCCCATCCAATTGAGAATAATAACCATCAGGGAAACAAATGACAAGAAGCGCTATGACAGTGCAGGAAAGGAGCAAGGCTCACAATGCTGGTGTGGGGGAAAGCTGGTGCAGCCACTTGGGAAATCATTTTGAACTTCCCTAAAACAGGAGGAAAGAACTACTATATGACCCATATCCTAACACAGACCTTATTTATCTCTGCTGGAGTGAGTGTGTGTGTGACACACACACACACACACACACACACACACACACACACACACACACTTGGTTACCTTTCCTAGCCACAATAGGAAAGAAAAGCAGCACCTAATCCTTCTGCAACTAAGCTGTAATCAGGATGTAAAGTTGTGTGTGTGAGAGAGGGGGAGATAGAAGGGAGGGAGAAAGAAAGAGAGGGAGAGGGAGAGGGAAAGGGAGAGAGAGAGAGAGGGAGAGGAACAAAGTTGTCCTCTGATTTTCACACGCATTCTGTGACATACATGCTCCTCTCAGCATTATATAGATAATATATGTGTATATATGTACACACACACTATTTTTTTTTAATAAAAAGCCTGGGGCTGGAGAGATGGCTCAGCTGTTAAAGGCTAGGCTCACAACCAAAAATAAAAAGCCTGATATCTGCATCACACCTACTCCACCAAAATTCGGGGATCATGACTGAAGCAGGGGTTGGGGGAGCAGTTAGAAAGAATGTAAGAACCAGAATCAATGAATGACTTGATTCCAAGGGTAACAGTTTTGGACATAGCAGGGCAGCTGCACATGTGAGCGCACCTCAGTTGTTACAGCATAGACAAGCTTAAGCCAACCAAATTCCAGTGAGGAGAAGAGAGGTGGGCACAAGGCCTCACTCCTAGCTGTGGGGATACTGGTAATTGACAGCTGCTGGGAGAGGAAGATTTTCTTTAAGAATGTAGCCTCTGGAAAGTCAACCATGCTCCACCCGCATTTATAGCATATGGGAAGAACAGGATGGACTTAGAGGCTGAGGTAACAGAAAGTTGGGTGGGTAGGGAAGGGAGGGCTGGATCTGGGAAGAGTCTGTGAAAGAATGAATATGATCAAAACGTGTATGAAATTCCCAAAGAACTAATGGAAAATTAGTAAGTGGCTGGAGAGATGGCTCAGTGGTTACGACAGTCAATTGCTGCTACCGAGCACCCAGGTTCAGGTCATAGTACCCATACCAAGTGGCTTACACTCACCTATAATGCCAGCTCCAAGGAAGACCTTTTCTTATCCCCATAGGTATTTGCATGTATGTACACATATGTGTGCATGAACATATACACACTCACAGAGAGAGGGAGAGGAAGAGAGAGAAAGAGACAGAGAGACAGAGGGACAGAGAGATAAACAATGAGACAGACAGAGACAGAGGCAGAGAGTCGGAGGCAGAGAATTAGAAATAAAAATATAGAAATATGTTTAAAAGTCCAAAACTCCTTTCTACATGTTTGACTGTAACACTCAGAAAATGCAACCACACTTTCTTTTTTATCTGTGGCAAGGCTCTTAGAATTAGGTAATAATTGTTTTAGGTACATCAACTCATTTTGAATTTCAAGCATACCAAACTGTAACTGATCAATAGAAATGACTTACAATTATTTGATGACGGGCTTATTAAAATAAATGAGTATGTTGTAGGTTAAAATGGAGATAAAAAGCTAGGATATAGATATATCCTCAACACAAAATATATGTTGAGTACCTTAAAGTTAATGATGAGTAGTTATATAACATGGAAAACTGCCCCCGCCAGCAGGGACCCAGTTATTCGTGGGGGTCGAGGGGGACCCATACCTGTGGGAGAAAGGGTGAGAACGAGGAGTAAGACCAAGCAGTGTCCTTGTCAAGGTCTGTTTATTGAGAGGAATGTACAGCATTTAAAGCTCTGAAGCAGGAATTGAAGCTTAGGGCAGGGGGAGTACTGGGAAGTGCCCAAGAACATAAGGTGAATCATTAAACTGCAAGATATCCTCCTTAGACAAGGAGGCAACAGTCTTCTGGGGACATGTTCTTTCTTTGAAAAGGTCAAGCCCTTCTTAGGAATCTGCTCAGGGCAGGGCACTAGCTTTGCCTAGTCCGGCAGTCCAGTCCCAACATCAAACGATAGTAAAAATCCAAAGGTTTATATTAGAATTGTTAAATTAGACAAGTCACAAGAGATACTATAGGAATTCAGAGAAGAATTAGATTTATGGAAGTTGGTAGATAAAAATCATAAGACTTACTGAAAATTCCATATAGAAACAATTGCCCTGGGTCTTACTTGATGAGTTCATAGAGAAATGAAGACTCCCAAGAACATTTGGAGTAATTTTCCCTGTGCTATGTGACTGGCCCTAGAAATTTCAGTTCAATAGGATTCATTCCTGAGTAGTTATCCATAGATACATTAATATCTTCAAGTCAATTATCTGTGTGTTCAGGGAAGACAGCTCTGTGTTATCAGTGACCTAGAGAAAGTGAAGCATGGAAGGAAGGATCTATTCAGCAGGAGGACAAAGTGTCAGAAAACCACAAAAGCAGTAAAAAGGTATCTGAAATCAACTGACAAAACCCCCAAACCAAAGCAAACAGCAAGTGCTGGAGAATGATCAAGAAAATCCAAATGATGTGTCCTTCAGGTTCCAGAATTCTATTCTTGTAGACCGGAGACCTGTGCTGAAAATCTCTCTGGAGGAGACTTTTCATAGACCAGGTTAGGAATGCAATTGGTCCCAGAAGTAATACATTTTCAAGTATTGTAAGATGCTAATAGTTCCTTGGGGGTGGAAGAAGAAGCAGGTAAAGGAAAAAAGATCAAGCAGCATAGATAAATGTAAAAATGTATGTGGCAAGTGCCATGAATTTGTAAAGATTAAAGTAGTATAACAGAAGGTTTTGCTAAATTCATATTAGCCTAGTACCTAGCTAGGTTTCTATTCCTAATAAACACCATGTTCAAAAGCCACAGAGAAAAACTTTATTTCATTCTGCAACTTACAGTCAATCATGAATAGACAGGAACTCAAGCCCAATGAGAACTTAGAGACAGGAACTTAAGCAGAGGCCATGCTTAAGCATGCTGTTTGCATGCTTGCTCCTCATAACTTGCTCAGCTCATCTCAGTTCCAACCCAGAACTACTACCCGCAGTGGGTAGGACCCTCCCACATTTATTATTAATTCAGAAAATGCCCTACAGTCTTGTCTCCAGCCATCCTGATAGCAACAACTCAACTGAGATTCTCTTTTCCCTAATGACTCTCTAATTGATGTCAAGTTGACAAAAAACTAACCAGCACACTTAAGGAAGACCTGGTTGAGTGACTTTGAGGTCATCCTGGGCCACATAAGATTCTGTTTCAATAACAAAAAAAAAAAAGTAGAAGAACATCCATAGCATCAATCCTAAAGTCAATAAAAAGAAATTTAACATTTAGCCAAATTATAGGGGGAAAACATTCTATAAATACAGGAGAGGAGAGTTTTAAAATATAGAAGCAGAAATTTGTAACCAGATGGAAAATATGTAATAGGTTTAATATTACACAGAGATGGTTCTGTAGAAAAATCATTAAAATAGTCAGTCTACTTTTTATGTAATTGGAGAAGAAATTGGAGGAACAGAGAGAGAGGTAAAGCAGAAAAAGCAAAGGAAGGGAGAAAGGAAAGGGAGAAATAAAAGGAAGGGAAAGGGAGAGGAGAGAGGACAAGAGGAGGTATATGAGAGGGGTGAATGCAGCAGCCATTCATGTCAGTTCTTACCACTTTCCTGCAGGAGTTTGGCCAGTGGAAGAAATCACTGAACTTCACTACAGATAGCCAACTTTTGGTTTATTATTCTGATATTTAGTGATAAAGAAGAGAATTTGAATACTTATCTTTCAGTTCCAGCTTGAATAGAATTTTACAAATCACCACGTAGCTGTTCAGGAGAAAACAAAGTTCTATCTAGAATAACCTTCACTAGTAAATATTTTAAAATGAATAGAATTAGAAAGATTGTGCCTTCCGGTTTCCATCTACACCTCAGAGCTGATGCTGTGCCACAGCTCTCCATACCTAAATCCTGCCAGAAAAGAGCTGGTCTCCCAAGAGTGGTGACATGCCTGAAAGCACAAGTAAAACCACCACTTCTGCTCCAAGGGACCAGCCCAGAGACCACAGGACACAGAAATGGAGGAGTAGCCTGGGACAGGATCCTTCCAGTTTTCATCTGTGCCCAGAGCTGACCCTGTACGACATATCTCCACACCCAAATTCTAAAGAAAGAGATTCCCATGAATATACAAGAAACCTGCAGAACTCCAAATAGATTGGACCAGAAGAGAAATTCTTTCCATCACATAATAATCAAAACACCAAATGGACAAAACAAAGAAAGAATATTAAAAGCAGTAGGGGGAAAAGGTCAAGTAATATATAAAGGCAAGCATCAGAATTATACCAAACTTCTCACCAGAGACTATGAAACCCAGAAGATCTTGGCCAGATGTCCTACAAACCCTAAGAGAACACAAATGCCAGCCCAGGATACTATACCCAGCAAAACTCTCAATTAACATAGATGGAGAAACCAAGATAATTCCATGACAAACCAAATTTACACAATGTCTTCACACAAATTCGGCCTACAAATGATAATAAATGGAAAACTCCAAAAAAGGAGGGAAACTATACCCTAGAAAAAGCAAGAAAGTAATTTTCTTTCAACCAGCCTAAAAGAAGATAGCCACGCAAAAATAATTCCATCTCTAACAACAAAAGTAACAGGAAGCACCAATCACTTTTCCTTAATATCTCTTAGCATCAATGGATTCAATTCCCCAATAAAAAGAAATAGACTAATAATCTAGATACACAAACAGGACCCAGCATTTTGCTGCATACAGGAAACGCATCTCAGTGAAAAAGACAAACACTACCTTGGAGTAAAAAACTAGAAAATACTTTTCCAAGCAAATGGTCCCAAGAAACAAGCTGGAGTAGTCTTTCTAATATCAAAAAAAAAAATCAACTTTCAACCAAAAATTATCAAAAAAGAGGACACTTCATACACATCAAAGGAAAAATCCACCACGATAAACTCTCAATTCTGAATTTCTATGCTCCAAATCCAAGGGCACCCACATTTATTTTTAAAAAATTTACTAAAACTCAAAGCATACATTACATCATAAACAATAATAGTGGGAGATTTCAACACCCCACTCTAATTAATGGACAGATCATGGAAATAGAAATTAAACAGAGATAGAGTAAAACTAACAGAAATTATGAACCAAATGGATTTAACAGATATCTACAGAATATTTCATCATAAAACAAAAGAATATATTTTCTTATCAGCACCTCATGGTGCCTTCTCAAAAATGACCATATAATTGGTCACAAAACAGTCCTCAACGATGCAAGAAGATTGAAGTTATTCCATGCAACCTATCAGGTCACCATGGATTAAGACTGGTCTTCAATAACAACAAAAACAACAGAAAGCCCATATACACATGGAAGCTGATCAATGCTCTATTCAATGATAACTTGATTGAGGAAAAAATAAAGAAAGAAATTAAAATCTTTTTAGGATTTAATGAAAATGAAGGTACAACATACCAAAACTTATAGAATACAATGAAAACAGTGCTAAGAAGAAAACTCATAGCTCTGAGAACCTCCAAAAAGAAACTAGAGAGAACATACACTAGCAGCTTGACAGAATACCTGAAAGCTTTAGAACCAAAAGAAGCAAATACACACAAGAGAAGTAGAAAGCAGGAAATAATCAAACTCACAGCAACCAAGTAGAAACAAAAAGGACCATAGAAAGAAATCAACAGAACCAAAAGTTGGTTCTTTGAGAAAAATCAACAAGATAGATAAACCCTTAGCCAGACTAAACAGTGGGCATAGAGACAGTATCCAAATTAACAAAGCCAGAAATGAAAAGTGAGACATAACAGAAATGGAGAAAATTAAAAAAAAATCATCAGATCCTGTTACAAAATCCTATTGTAAACAAAACTAGAAAATGTGGAGGAAATGGACAATTTCTAGACAGATACCAGGTACCAAAGTTAAATCAGGATCTGATAAACCATCTAAATGGTACCATAACTCCTAAAGAAATAGAAGCAACCATTAAATGTCTCCCAACCAAAAAAAGCCCAGGACTAGATGGGTTTGGCGCAGAATTCTATCAAACCTTCGAAGAAGATGTAATACCAATACTCTTCATACTATTCCACAAAATAGAAACAGAAGGAACACTACCTAATTCCTTCTTTGAAGCTACACTTTTGCTTATACGTAAACCACACAAAGACCCTACAAAGAAAGAGAACTTCATTCCAATTTCACTTAAGAATATTGATGCAAAAATACTTAAAATTCTTGCAAACCGAATCCAAGAATACATCAAAAAGATCATTCACCGTGATCAACTACACTTCATCCCAGGGATGAAGAGATGGTTCAATACATGGAAATCCATCAATGTAATCTACTACATAAGCAAACTCAATGTAAAAAAAAAACCACATGATTATTTCATTAGATGCTGGAAAAGCATTTGACAAAATTCAACATCCCTTTATATTAAATGTCTTAGAGAGATCAGGCATTCAAGGCCTATACCTAAACATAGTAAAAGCAATATATAGCAAACCAATGGCCAACATCAAACTAAATGGAGGGAAACTTGAAGCAATCCCACTAAAATCTAGAACTAGACAAGGCTGCCCACTCTCTCCCTATCCAATATAGTACTTGATGTTCCAGCCAGGGCAATTAGACAACAAAAGGAGGTCAAAGGATACAAATTGGAAAGGAAGAAGTCAAAATATCAGATGATGATAGTCCAGTGACCAAAAATTCCACCAGAGAAATCGTGCAGTTGATAAACAACTTCAGCAAAGTGGCTGAATAGAAAATTAACTCGAACAAATTAGTAGCCTTCCTCTACACAAAGGATAAAAGGGCTGAGAAAGAAATTAGGGAAACAACACCATTCACAATAGTCACAAATAACATAAAATATCTTGGGGTGACTCTAACCAAACAAGTGAAAGATCTTTATGACAAGAAGTCTCTGAAGAAAGAAATCAAAAGAGAACTCAGAAGGTGGAAAGATCTTACATGCTCATAGATTGGCAAGATTAATATAGTAAAAATGCCCATCTTGAGTAAAGTAATCTACAGATTCAATGCAATCCCCATCAAAATTCCAACTCAATTCTTCAAAGACGTAGAGAATTTCTCAAATTCATTTGGAATAACAAAAAAACCCAGGATAGCGAAAACTATCCTCAATAATAAAAGAACGTCTGAGGGAATCATCATCTCTGACCTCAAGTTGCATTACAGAGCAATAGTGATAAAAACTGCATTGTATTGGTACAGAGATAGACAGGCAGATCACTGGAATAGAATTGAAGGCCCAGAAATGAACTCACACACCTATGGTCACTTGATCTTTGACAAAGGAGCTAAAACCATCCAGTGAAAAAAAGAGAGCATTTTCACCAATTGGTGCTGGTTCAAACTGGAGGTCAGCATGTAGAAGAATGTAAATTGATCCATCTTTATCTCTCTGTACAAAGCTCAAGTACAAGTGGATCAAGGACCTCCACATAAAGCAGATACAGTGAAACTAATAGAAGAGAAAGTGGAGAAGATCCTCGAACACATGGGCCCAGGTGGAAAATTTTCTGAACAGAACACCAGTGACTTATGCTCAAGATCTACAATCGACCAATGAGACCTCATAAAATTGCAAAGCTTCTGTAAGGCAAAGGACACTGTCAATAGGACAAAATGGCAATCAGCAGATTGGGAAAAGATCTTTAACAATCCTATGTCCGATAGAAGGCTAATATCTAATATACTCAAAGAACTCAAGAAGTTAGACTCCAGAAAACCAAATAACCTTATTTTAAAAAAAAAGGGGGGGGGGGACAGAGCTAAACTGAATTCTCAACTGAGAAAATACAAATGGCTGAGAAGTACCTAAAGAAATGTTCAACATCCCTAGTCATCAGGGAAATACAAATCAAAAAGACCCTGAGATTCTACCTCACACCAGCCAGAATGGCTAAGATCAAAATCCCAGGTGACAGCAGATGCTGGCAAGGATGTGGAGAAAGTGGAACACTCCTCCATTGCCGATGGAATTACAAGCTGGTACAGCCACTCTGGAAACTAATGTGGTGGTTTCTCAGGAAATTGGACATAATCTTACTTAAGGGTCCAGCTATACCACTCCTGGGCATATCCCCAAAAGATGCTCCAACATAAGGACACATGCTCCACTATGTTCATAGCAGTCATATTTATAAAAGACAGAAACTTTAAACAACCCAGATGTTCCTCAACAGAGGAAAGGATACAGAAAATGTGGTACATTTAAACAATGGAATACTACTCAGATATTAAAAACAATGGCTTCATGAAATTCGCAGACAATTGGATGGATCTAGAAAATAACATCCTGAGTGAGGTAACTCAGTCACAAAAGTAAACACAGGGTATGTAGTCACTGATGAGTGGATATTAGGCAAGGAGCTTGGAATACCCATGGTACAAGTCATGGACCACATAAAGCTCAAGAGTAAGGAAGACCAAAGAGTGGATGCTTCAGTCCTACTTAGAAGAAGTAACTAAATAATCGAGGGAAGTAGAGGGTGAGAGGGACTTTGGAGGAAGAGAGGAGGGCAAGGGGAAGAAGAAGGGCAGATGGGAGGAGATGGAGAAGATGTGCAGAGGGTTAGGAAATTGAACAGAGGTGTGTAGTAATGGGGGATGGGGAACTGGGGATAGCAACCAGAAAGTCTCAGATACCAGGGAAGCAAGAGTCTCCTAAGACTCCACAGGGATGACATTAGCTAAAATAAAATACCCCACAAAGAGGAGGAAGAACCTGTTGAGACCATGGGTGGGTCGGGGAGCACCCTCATAGAAGCAAGGTCAAGGGGGTATGGGATAGGGGATTTGCAGAGGGGAAAGTGGTAAGGGGATAGCATTTGAAATGTAAATAAATAAAATACCCAATTTAAAAAAAAGAATTAGAAGGATTGTTTTGTAAGTGTGAGGGTATCCTTGACCTGGCCGGTGCTAAACAACCTTTTATCAGTGGCTTGTGTGCTTACCCCTTGCATCAATGTAAACATCACTGAGGTGTCAGGACTAAACCTTTTGGTCCAACCCAAAGGAGCTTCTGGAGATGCGACCAAATGCTCACTGTTACAGCGGTGTCTCCATACATCTGATGGACATCCATGGCTAAGAACTGCTTTGTATCACCTTGGTTGGCATTATTTCATTACTCCAACAGTCCTAGAAGGATTAAACCTGATTCAAGGACATCAGAGTTTCTACTCTGATTCTTAGTGTTGTTGGTGTTGTTGGCATTGTTGTTGCTGTTTTTGTTTTTCATTTTCTTCTCTTGCCAGAGTGGAAACTTGAAAACTTCTTCACTTTTGGAGGCTGAACAATGCCATCCTCTTCTTCCTCCATGACCCCCATGAAAGCTTCAAAACATCTTAATCCAAATTTTCTCCTGGGTCTGTTGAATAACAATCTTGACTTTTGAAGCCTTTCTGAACAACTGGGCCAAACTGAGTTCATTAGATTTTCTAGACTTCCTTTCATTTCCTATAGGCACCTAACCTTGAAAGACCTCCGGAGAGGACCTTTCCCTCAGGAGGAGTCCCAAGCGCCCAATGACCGAGCCGAGTCCACTCGGATGCAATCAGCAAGAGGATTTATTGGAAAACACTGGTACCCGTGGGCACACAGTCTCTTCGGAGGACTTGCGCACCCAGCAGCTACAGCTTTTATAAGGTTTGGGGAAGCAGAAGCGGGCGTACAGAAGCAGATGCATAGTTACGGGGATTGGTAGATTCAAACGAGGCACATAGACATGTTCACATATGATTGGCTATTTCACATGATGAGGTAATAAGGTATAGCTACACACATTGGCAGGTTTGGGGCGTCCTGGATGTCGGGGGCTGGGGGCTTATCTCTTCCTGCCAGGTGGCCTGTGAGTCAGATCCGGTACTCCTGGTCTGTTCTGCATTCCCTTCCTTTTATGGTCTGTTAGTTCTAGCGGCAGGGTGGGGCTGCCTGGACTTGCTTTTCACAGTGTTTAGTCCTGTGAACCCTGAAACACACTCTTCCAACTCCATATTTTTAAACCCCAAATCTGTATAATTTTCCCTTCAACCTGACTCCTGTTGTTTTGAATTTGTGAGTTTTGTGTATGTGTGTGTGTGTGTGTGTGTGTGTGTATGTGTGTGTGTGCATGTGTGTGTGTATGTGTTTGTGTGCATGTGTGTGTGTATGTTTGTGTGTGCGAGTCTAGATTGCTGATAACATATTCATATATTTAAAGTAGCCTGAGATCCTCTTAGAAAAATCGACATGTTTATGATAGAAATTCTCCAACAAACCAACAAGTCATGCATTGTTTTGAGCTTTTTATTGGGCTATTTTAAGTCTGAATTTCAAAGAGTTCCATGTAGCTTACCCACTGTACTGCATGTCAATGTGCATTAAATTAGTACATTTTAGGCATCAAGCTTCTCTGTAACAAATATTGTTCTTTTCTCTCTGTGTCACTCTCTGTGAGTCTCTCTGTGAGTCTCTCTGTGTCTCTGTGTCTCTGTCTCTGTCTCTGTCTCTGTCTCTCTCTCTCTCTCTCTCTCTCTCTCTCTCTCTCTGTGTTTGTGTGTGTTGTAGTTTTAATGCTTTGCATTGAGAGAGAGGAAGGTCTTTCAAATCTTCGAAGGTGAATTTTTCAGTTTTCACAATAATTAATTATAGCAGTATGATACTGTTTCTGATGTTTGCAGAAGCTCTTACATAGTGTTCCAGTAATTCTCCCTTTCTTCCAGTAGTGTCCCAACTATGAGTGACAAGCTGTTTTGTCTTTTCTGTGCCATGTGTGGCTGGCCACTTGTTTACCATTCTGTTTATTCCAGCTTGCCACAGTGATACTTCTATGTAGACTCACTCCAAAAGTGCAACTGAGTGGATGGTGTCTAAAATGGTGACAGAGATGCCACAAGACTGATGGTACGCTTTGCTCTAATAATCATGGTTACCAAACAGCTGCTGGAGATGTTTACAAGGCCAGCATTGCCCGTTGCTGCCAGCATTCCCAGGACTACTCTGTTGAGCAGCTGTAGTTCGCCCTCAAAAGTAAGCCTGTGAAAGAGCTGACAATCTCTGTCTTTAATTTGGAATTCACGACGTGAACTTTATGCCCTGGCCCACTGACTTCAAACCAAATTGATGTGTTCAACTTTCATGCTAACAGATGAAATTCTGAGAGCCACCTCACCAAAGGTTTTGCATTTTATTCTGAATGCTAGGATTAGCTCAAATCTCTAGTGATAGATATTTATCCCTGCTTTTTGTCAAATCAAGGTGATGGGTCTAAATTTAAAAAATATTGGCTGTAATTTGTTGGCAGCATTTGTACAAAACAAGACAAAATGCACTCTAAATTCAAGGGAGAAGAGAGGCACAAAGTCTCCTAATTCCAACAATGTTGTCCTCATTTATTTTTACATTCAACAAATATTTATTAAACACTTACAATGGCCTACACCAGTGATTACAAATAGGTTCCATCTTGTGTGCCAACTCTGATCAACTGTAGGCTTCTCTCTGGCAGTCCCAGTGCACATGTGGGCTCGGCCGGAAAGTGCCAAGAATGATCAGCAGTCTGGCCTACCCAGGTAGCATTAAACAGCCGTGACAGCAAACACACCAGGTATTTGGTAGTCCTGCTGCAGTCTCTGGAGATGAAGCAATAAAGGAGATACATCCATGTGTTAAGTAACTGAATTCCCTGACAACAAGAGTCTGCGGGTGTGTGTGTTGGGGGGGGGGCATTTTACCTTTTGGCTTGCATTCCCCTTTCAGATGTCCCCTGTCACTCAAGTCAGCCCTGCTCCATATACTCCTGACTTTTTCTCAGTGATTTCATCAGGAACTGCAGCATTTGCAGCTGGCTGGAGCTCACCCCCTTGTTAATGCACAAGACTAATTCATCTCCTGCCCAGAGGAATTGGAACTGACATTACAAAGAAAAATTGCCCCCCAACTCAAGAAAAGTCTGTCCTGGACCAATCTCAGAAAGTTCAGCTCCCTACAGAATGATACAATTTGACATCCCAATTACAGCAGCCAGGAGGAGAGTGGGGGGATGAAAGGAAGGGACTCACATTTCAAGCAGTAAAGGAAAACCATTTAGTCGGCTTGCATGCAGATGAGAGAGACCTCAGTCCCTGGAGCTAATTATTCACGGCATGAATTCAGGATGTGAGAGACATAGGATGCACCTTTCTCAAAATGCCCCGAGATAGTCAATTGAAGCTGATTAGGAAAAGCAAAGCGGGTAGGGAGGACTGAAGGGTGTGTGCAGGGAATTGTGATTCATGGTGTCTTGTCTAATTTCCCGAAGAATTGCTAGCATGTGCATTCTATAAAAATCGATTAATCATTTGAAGCCAGATGCACCCTTTATTGAACCTGGCCCTTCCTTATTAAATATAGAGATTAAGACCAGGAATAAGGAAATAATACTTAGAATGATCTATCATCATCCTTATATATTTTACTGCTAATGAAGCAAAATACATTTTTATTGAGATAATCAAATATAAAACTCAAGCGTCTCTTCAATTTCCTGATACAATTAATGGAAGGATACAAAACTCCGTTTCAAAGGAAGGCTCTTCTTCACCTTCACAGTCATGGTAATTAAAGCATCTGGATTGTTTCCCTTTCAGGTCTTAATAAGGGGTGAGATCGGTCTGGTTCTACAGATGGCAGAGTCTAGGTCATGCTTGGTTTGTTTTATAAAGAAGAAAAAATGTCTTTGCGGAGGCAGAAATTCTTTCTTCCCGTGGTGTTCGATGAAGACTTTACCATTCTGTTTTTCTAACCTCCTTTTTTTGTCTTCTTGGAAAACCATTCTTTTGTTCTGGGAACTTCCTTTTTCTTATCAATAGCACCTTTATAATTCCAAGTAGGGATACCTGTAATTAGGTGTGTTCCCTCTCCTGGATCCTCCACATCAAAAAACGAGTAGCCACCTGACTCAAGATAGGTCAATTTCTTCTTTGGTATTTTAAATTATGGGAACAGAGTGAGATGCAAATGATTTTGACCTACTATCTGAAGTACTGGGTGGGGGTGGGGCAGATTTCCCACCATGCATCATAGCTGAGATGGGGGAGGGGCAATGTACAAGAAGTAAGGGTGAATAGAATGTGCAGAACTAAAAAATGGAATCTTCTGACTCACTCTCATTTTCAATGTCCTTCTGTTAATTCCTCAGTCTGATTAAACTAGATGCTAAAAGAAAAATGGAGGCTCCCTACAATGAAGCACAGCAGATTGAAGGGAGTTTGTTTTGTAGGGATGGTAACTGTGTTACAAGGCCTTATGCCTCACTGCACCCACCATGCCTTATTAGTCACAGCAGTATTTCCTGCCGACTCAAGACACAGTTTTGGCACAGCTGTGGGCACGATGATCTTGGAAACTTCTGTTAAAATTGATCAGAGTGGATGTTTGAGAAAAGACACATAGAGCCTGATTCTTTCAGTTAGCTTCAGAGGAAATCAAGGTCAAGTAAAGACAATAAGACATTGAATGTGGACTTGACTGGATGGTTCTGATGACAATGCAGGAGGAAGTCTGCAGGGGGAGTAGGTATCATAATTAAAATGTTGGTGTTATTGTCTCAGTTCTGCCTTTTAATGTCTTAGGAGCCTCACACTTGCTGTGTGGGTCCTAAGTAATTTCCATTCCTCACACCTCATTTATGAAGTGGGAATTTTAGCAATAGTAACCTCCTTATGTAGGTAATACAGCCAGTTAACTAGATAATTAGTATATAAGGTCCCTGTCATATAATGAGTACCGACTAGTGATGGGTCAGCTGGGTCAAAGTCGCCCAGTAATTATTCTGCCATATCAACAAGGACGCAGAACATGAACGAGGTTAAACAGTGGTAAGGTCACACAGTTGCTCATCCCAGGGTTAGCATTCTTCCCCGAGTGTTCCAGCCCAGAAGTACTCAATGCACTACGACAGACTCTGTAACCAATTTCTGTTTCTGTACATTGTCTAAAATTATTTTTTATCCTTTCATTGTAGGGCTCTAAGAAACTTGATTGATTTGTGTTCTTCCTTAGCCCTTGACAGAGCTGACAAAGATCCTGACAGACAAATTGGTGCAGACTTGTCCCCTGGGACCTTTTTGCCTGAGCAAGCATTTCCCCCATCAGCTAGTTAGGAGTGGGCAGAAAGGTCTGGTTCATTTCGACTCTCCTTTCTCTGGTGCTTCCAAGATGAAAGCTGCGATCCTCCTATAAGAACAAAATTGTTGCTTTTTCCATAAGTTTTGTCTTACAAAACCTTCATTTTCTTTTGTGACCAATTTTAGTCTTCATTTGACCAGTAAGGAAAAGTGGTTCATAGAATACTGGTAATTGACCCACACCCAAACAGCAAGGAGAAGTGGATCCAAATCTCGAGAACCTTGACCAGATCAAATACTATTAGGCAGTGTAAATGACCAGAAAGTCTGAGCATCCTTCAAAGGAGACATGGATATCATGGAGTTTCAATCAAAGAATATTTCTGGCTCTGGAAAAATTATCCCCATTATCGGACAAGTCTTTGGACACACCAGATACAGCTTAGTCAAAACCATTTTTTAATGAAACTGTATTTTAAATTGTATGTTAATTACTTGCTATTGCAGAACTAATCCAGAAAATTAGAGGAGTCTTGCCATCTTTTATCTTGTGGTTTAAGGGATATGTCTGCTCCCTTTCAGCCCTCTTTTCTTTAAAACTTTATATTCTCTTTTAAAGTAAGATTTATTTATTAGGCTTAAAATTGGGAGGCAATGAGGAGGGAAAGAGAGGTGGAAGGAGGTGGGGAGAAGACAGGGACAGAGAGTTAGGGAGTAGTATGTGCTTGTGAGTGCATGAACCCTCCAAGCCAGAAGGCGTGCTGGAGTCTCTGGGGCTAAAGTAGCAGGAAGCTGTGAGCTGTCAAATGCAGCTGCTGGGGAACAAACTAGGAGCCTCTGCAAGAGAAATAAGCACCTTTCACCACCAAGCTGTATACTCTTATGGGAACTTCCTTCTACCATTCTACTTAAGGCTGAGCAGTAGACCTCTTTGGGAATAAAATTGTTTATGATTTTTTTCTCCTAAACCAAATAGGTAATATATCTTAAAACATGAATTTTTTTCAAGAGGGTTTTTTCTGAGTCTTGGATTTTAAAACATGAATATTATCAATATTATTTGGAATTGAAAGATAACATAGGTAATTTTTTTTCTAACAGCAAACATATGTTCTTGTTTTAACTCATTTTAAATTACTATTCCTACTATTATTATTACTAAGTGCACATGTGTACATTCTAGGCAAATGTGGATATGCATGTTACCTGGTTTGCCCTGGGATCAAAGTCAGGCTACCAGGCTTGCCCTGCAATGACTTTACCTGATAAGCCATCTCACTGATCCCTTCTTTCTATCTCTCTTTATCTCTATCTGTATCATCTCTATCACGATAGATAGACAGACAGACAGATAGACAGACAGACAGACAGACAGACAGACAGACAGACAGACAGACAGATAGATAGATAGATAGATAGATAGATAGATAGATAGATAGATAGATAGATGCACATTAGGGGCCCAGAGTATTATTTTATGAATGCAATATCTTACTTTGGATTCTATTTCAGTGAAAAGATCCCATGACTGAGACAACTCTTTTAAAGGCAAACATTTGATTGGGGCTGGCTATTGTTTCAGAGGTTTATTTAGTCCATTATCATCATGAAGGGAAACATAGAAGCATACAGTGCAGGCTGACTTGGTGCTGGAGAAACCAAGAGGTCTACATCTTGATGGAAGGAAGCAGAAAGAGTTTGTCTTTCACAGGCAGCCAGGAGGATGCTCTCTTCCACACTGGGCAGAGCCTGGGTACAGAAGAAAACCTCAAAAGCCTGCCTACTTAGTGACACACCTTCTCCAACAGGGACTCATCCACTTCAACAAGGCCACACCTCCTAGTAGGGCCCCATCCCACGGGCCAAGATATTCAAACCACTATACACTGCGTAAATATCAGATCTGAGATTTCATTTAACATGCTTAATATAAATCTTATTCATCAGGCAATTGTTAGCCTTATGGTAGTTTTAATATCATAAGTTTGTGTTGATCCAATGAGACAAATATTTCAAACATAAGAGTTTCCTTGGAAAGGGTGTGTATGTATGTATGTTTGTGTGTGTGCTTGTGTGTCTATGTGTGTGTGATTTAGCAATAGATTTAAACAGTAACCACAGCCTAACTTAACACTTACACATGGGAAGCTACACTATGTACAGAATTGGATGGTTTCAAAAGAAGGCATGGTAAATATATAACCTGAGAACCTCTTCACTATCTTTTAAAACTTCTTGCCCTCATTGCTTGGTTATTTCGGTGAGGGTTACTGAAAGTTTAATGTTTGTACACGTTAACAGTAAGCATGTATGAAGCATACTATATTAATCTTATATCATGACAACTGAACACGTATTAATGCTTAATGCATATGTGTGTGATATACTTTGTGCCTGAAGCCATTTATCTGCAAATGTTGCTGCTGAAGGTTAGGCTAGCTGCTTCCTGGCTGTCTCCAAATCACTTCAGAATGGATTTTCTTGGGAAGAGAGTGTGCTTGGTCAAAATCTATATCTTCCCCATATTGTTCGTTTCCTGTACAGCTGGATCTGTCCCAGTTCACTGCCCCAGAGCAAACAGAAGCTATTAATATTTTAATGAATTACCTTTGGGGCACCATGAAAAAAAAAGAAGAAGAAAAGAAGAAGAAGAAGAAAGCAATAAGATTGCCAGTTTCCCTGAGGGATTGGGAAGCCTGAGGCAGTTTCATCTCCTGTCAGCCTTTGTCCCTGAAATGTTTCCCTTGCTAAGTCTCCACACTGTCATTTCTGACTGTCTTGGCATGTCTCAGCTACACCATTCTCAGCTCTTCCTTTCTGTTTTGCAATTACCCAGTTTGCTGCTGGGGAAAAAGAAAATCTCTAGGCAGTGTTTAACACATTTCGAACCATTTGGGAAAAGAGGGCGGGAGAGGGAGAGGGAGAGGGAGGGAGGGAGAGGGAGAGGGAGGGAGAGGGGAGGAGGGAGAGGGAGAGGGAGAGGGAGAGGGGAGGAGGGGAGGGAGAGGAGAAGGAAATTGACTGATACCATGATGAAAGATTCATTTTCTCGTCAGCACCCATCAATACTCTCTCTTAGATGTCACTGACAAAGAGACCCCCCAAATCACTGTGGATCTTCCTGGTGAGTTTTTTCCAGGGGTGAGCACTGCATTAAAGCTTGTCTGTTGACGGCATTCTTGCAAAGTGTGACACGGCCACTAGATGGCAGAAGCGCACCACCTAAGAGGAGAGCCATTGTCAAGCAAACAGCTTCAGCCTCCCTCCTGACTCCTGGCAGATGTGGGGGAGGAGTTGCTGATTATTGATTGGTTCACTGACCCCTGTCTCCTCCTCTTCTCCTCTAGCTCTAATTGCAATCCTGGATACGGTTCTCCCATGGCCACCTCTGTCAGGGTGGGTGGCTACAGAAACTGTCCTGCTGGACCCTGTAAGTGGATCTGCAAGATGCAGAGTCTCGTTAGTTCAAGGTGGTCTGAATATCTTTTAACTTACCCAGCCCAGTAATCCCGGAAACTGACAGAAAGGAGTCCTAAATATGCCCCTGGCTGGGAATTGTAGTTTCTCCTAGGATTAGTGTGGTGGGTCAATAAACCTGCCTCTGATAAACACACCTGGTTGTCTGCCACGCTTGTCTCTGCTCATTCATTTTCTCTTCCATTAATGTGTACGTAGTTCCCACCGTGAATTAGGTGGCAGGAATACAACCATGGGTGAGACATATCCAGGCCCTTCAAGAAATCTGTTTAGGTACCAGAGAGTTGAAAAGGCACAATAGAAGAGTGATAGTTGATGCAAGAAGGGTGGATACAGGGCATGTTCTCTTCTCAGTCGTAGGCGATAAAGAATACAGAGAGAGTAGGGACAACTAGGAATGGGACAGGCAAGGAGTAGGGACAGGATAGTCCCAACCTAGTGTCTAACCTAGAGATTAGAATTATCTGCAGCTGAGGTAGGACAGGGTGCTGTGAAGGAAGAAGTTGTCTGGCTAATGTGAAGCCAGGCATGTGGGCAGTGGATCAGCAAGCCAGGACCAGATTGAGACAGTCTCCCCAGTGCCGTGACAAAAACACTTCTGCCTGAATTTCCTTTGTCAGTGGAGAGCTGTGAAAGTTCAAGTAAAAGGGAGAGCCCTGGTCCTAGCCAGCTTTTATAGACAGATCGTTCTGATGGCAGTAAGAGAGGGTAGTATTACAAAATTACAAAGTTTGCACAATTACAAAACGCACGGGTTAGGTCATACAAGGGGACATAGTCAGTAACCTATAAGGAGGAGCAGAGAGGTATTTGGAGATTTTTTGCATACATAGAGTGAGAAACCTGCTGACTCACAAATGACTTTCTAACCTTTGTCTGGGGCAGGTCCAAAGAATGAGTGGCCGGTGAGTAGAGCAGTAGGCAGGCAGTTAATGTTGACTCTCGATGTATAATGCTCAAATAGCACAAAACTGTAAGTTTGCATCATTCATCAGCTCACCCGTTTGAGTGGCTTCATGCATGATAGGCTTTACATAAAACAATGTCTGGTTGATATACAGCGTCAGGGTGAAGGAATCTTCACAGAACTAGGAGATCAACTTTTCTCTCCTTAATAAATTCCTCCGTTGTGTTTGTTTCTATTACACATTTTGGATTTGACTGCATACACTATATTTCAAGGCATTTTAATAGACACCTTGGTAAAACTAGAGTAGAAGTTGCTCAGGACAAATCAGCAAGCACTAAATTGATGGCTCCATAGAAAGCATTATAAAAATGCTTTGAGTGAAATGTGTGCACAGTCCTTAGAGGTACTTTTGACATACAATTTGGGATTTTTCTGTGATTAATAGTACCATGAGTATTCAAATAAAGAAAAGATGGAAAGAGAGATAGACAGACAGATGGACAGACGGACAGATGGACAGACACACAGCACACACACACACACACAGGGAGGGAGGGAGAGAGAGAGAGAGAGAGAGAGAGAGAGAGAGAGAGAGAGAGAGAGAGGAGAGAGAGAGGGAAGAGGGGAGCAAGGGAGACAAATGTTTGAGTTATCTGAACTTCTTTCTGTGTCTTTGTGACATTCTAAAAACACACAAATCAACATTAAAAAAAAAACAAGGAGGAATAACAGAAGATAGCTAAACATCTAGGTTCTAAAGGATGAGAATGGAATACATTGTCCACACACTGATATACTGTGAACACATGAAGAACTGTGGCATTCTGCAGGTCCAGGCTTCAGCTAACAGTGCATGTCCTGACTCAATATTTATTGAGCTTTACTGGCTCCAAGCGGGGCTAACCGATACAGGTATCTTACTTCTCATCACTCTTAAGACCCATGAAGGACAACAGATCTCAGACAAGGAAACATAAGTGCAATGCATTGCTTTAATAAACATGAACCTTGCACTAAGTCTCCAATACTGCTCTTCCTTGTGATTGTGCTTCCACAGAAAGAAATGTGTGTCTGTGCTTGAGAGACACAGGGTAACAGAGCCACAGGTACATACGTACATTGCCTCGGTCATCATTACAGAGACAGAATCCTACTGTTTGTGTCTGCACAAAATGAGCACCTGCTGGAAAAAGTCAGGGAGTCTCCTAGGTCCTCCGAAAAAAGCCGCTGCTGAAAGGTGGCAAGTGTGCTAGACTTCATCTTGCGCATCAACTCAAATTGATTGCAATTGGCTGCACGGAGTGCCCTGCTGAGCAGGGTTAGTAAGAAAGAAAGATTGTTTTTCAAATGAGCAATTGCTTAGGAAAGGAGAGTAGAGGCACATAGCGTGTATTCCTTAATCTTTCACTACACCATGGCTTAATCAATATTATTGACATATTTAGAGAAAGGACGCATAGAGGAGTTGAAATGTACTGTTAAAAACTAGAGATCAGACAAGCCAGCTAAGGCGGAGAAGACCCATTGCTGAGTCTTACAGACTGGCATTCAGGTCTTCAGGCAGGTGAACACTGTTGAAGGGTAAACCTAGTTGTTCAGTCTTCATTGTGACTTTGGATTTATTGAGAATCCATGTTCAGGGAGGCCTCTCCCTATCATTGCATAATAATGTGTTTATGGAGCACAGTGGATGGTTTTGATATGAGTAAAAATGCAGTGATCAAACTTGGATAGTTTTTATAACAATCACATGGAAAATTTATCATATCCATGTGTTGGGAACATTCAGTCAAGGAAAAGCCTTCAAATTTAGCTTCTATGTTCCTTAAGACTGGGAAGAAACTCAGCAGATAAAATGTTGATGTGTGTAAGAACAGACAAAATCTTGGTCTGAAACTGTCTGTCCTAAGATTAGGTACCTGGTTTTGGGGAATTCATGTGGTCAAGCTCGCCTGACGTTTCTTGCTGATCATTCCAGACTGCTCAGGGACAGAGCTTGGAAGTAGCTCCCTGTGACTTTGATAAAACCCATATCTGTTAGCCAATAACTGAACTTGTAAAAATAAAATTAAAACATGATAACACTTTGTTTAAAAAAACAACAACTGCCATCCAATAAGTTGGAATGGACAGAAAAAATTACCTATTATTTGGTCTCTGGCAGTTGGTATTGTATTTCTTGCAAGTGAGTATCTCAAGATTGAGTCACGGAAACTTCATGTGCCACATAAAAGTACATGGGAAATAACTTTCTCTTCAAAAATGTACCTCAAAACACTGCAGACTCAAATACAACACGAATGTTCAAATGACTTGGCAACCTGAGACATTCATTTGCAACTGTATATAGCTCAAGAAGAGAAAAGGAGAGAGGTAGCCACAGAGGAAAGAAGAGTTATGAGCCATCAGTTTCAGCTATGACCGGGTGGTTTATTATAGTTCCTGAATTTACTATATCCACTCACAAGTTCAGATCCTGAACATCCCATACTGGCAGTGTGTTGCTAAGATGGAGAGGCTTGTAGTGTTTTAGTCTGTTCAGAGAGTTTTAATGGGTTAACAGGAGTCTATTGACTTACGGTTTGCAAGCTTGGAGGTCAATAGTAGGTCAGCAAGTCTGCATTCCATCTGGATGGCTGAGACAATAATGTGTCTCCGTATTATTTCCAGATTCTAAAGCAGGCTGGTACTTTCCTGGTGGAGCCTTCTTCCCCTGACTCTGACGGCTTTTTCCCATCATTACATCATCTCTGAGTTCTGCTTTACTATTTACAAGGGCTTTTATGATTATACTGGGCCAGCATAATGTCCCTTTCTCAAGATTGTTAACTTATAACTCCATTTGTTATGTAAAACAACACATCCATGCTCACACATTATGGAGGAAATGGGACCACAGAAGTTCCTGCACCATGATCCCCGTGCTATTTCTGCAGTTGTGATATTTGTAGGCTCCTCTATTCCAGATGAAACTGTCATCTATCATCTGAAATTTATTAAGTGCTAAACTCTACATTAGGCTCTATGCAATATCATATAAGCAAGACAGAGCCTAGTTCAGCATAATCTTCGATAATATTTAATCCAAAAGGGCTCACTGGGGAAATAATGAAAGATTTTTGATCTTTGATTAATTCAAATATTACATAGTGAATTTGCAGTTCAAGTGTCTAATTTTGAAGATTATTGTTTGCATTTTAGGGGATCTGCTCCTCAGAATGCCTTCTGCAATGTCAATCTCATTGCCTTGAAAAGAACCTAAAGTTGATCATTATTAATTGTTTTCCTGTATGTCCATATGTGTAGACCTCACCATTGACTCCTATTGGGTCTTTGTAACTTCTTTGTGGGATGAATGTAGAGGCGTTTGAGCTAGGAAAGCCCTGACATGCTAAGCTCATTTTTGTGGGTGTTTGGAAAAGAAGACTGCTGAGGATAACATGGGCAGTAGAGACCTGGCAAGGAGGTATCAGAGGGAAACAGTAACTCTCTTTAGAACTGATTTAGGCATTCCTTATGGTATAGTTTGGTAAGGAACTTGGCTATATTCTGCCATGTCCTGAGAACTTGTATGAAGCTGAATACAGAGATAGTAGACTAATTTGTTTGAGAGTGACAGTTTCCAAACCACATGGCATTCATGTTATATCATGGTTATTATTTACTGCTCTCATCCTGGTCTACACTGAAAGTAAGAAAAGAGTGGATTAGCAGAAAAAGTGTGGATTTTACTGAGGAAAGATATATGAAAAGTTTTAAAATTTTGGACAAGGGCAGTACAGATAGATGCAAAATATCAACAATTAATAAAGAGACCAGGAAATTAAAGAGAGACCTGATTCCCTTCACTGAGGCAAGAAGAAAAAGATTTTGATCATAAGATCCAAGACATCAAAGGCTTCATCTTCTAAAAATACAAATTCATTGAAAGGAAAGAGCTAAACTCAGAATGCTACTAAAGGAGTTCCCTGATCCTCAAAAACAACTAACTACCTACAGAAATATTTTCTCAGGGTCAGTGCATAGAAAGAGATGTAGTTATGATCCAAAGAAACTAGACTACATCCCAAGCCAGCAGAAGAACTTTCTTGCAATATACACATGACACTGGTTTTGCAGGCATAAAAGAGGAAGACTTCAAGGATCCACAGAGTCCTGTATCACAATTTTATAGAACTATTGAGGCAAGAAGCTATGTGGTACTGTTCAGATCCTAGAAGGTATTGGAAAGCCACTGCATAAAGCTGGGTGGTTAATGCCAAATTTGCAGAGGAAAACACAGAATATTAGATATACAAGAATCATGGAAAATCCTTGACAAAAGCTCCTAGCACAAGATGAAACAGGTAAAAAGGAAGGTTTAGATGTGCTGAAGGCAGCAGAGCTGAATAGGGAGGACTATACGAGTTCTTTGGAGTTCAGATAATTTCATCATGAGTCCTAGATGCTAGACATGAAGCTGTTAAATTTGATGTTTGTCCTGCTGGATTTCCTTGCTATGGAATTAATTTATCCCTTTGCAATGAGAGTGTTTATCCTGTGTCTTTATATATTTAAAACATGTAAGTTGCCTTTTATTTTATGGGAATTCACAGCAAAGAGATTTCCTTATGTCTCAGATCAGACTTGGGCTGTGAACTTTTAAAGTCTTAGAATTGTTAAAAATCTATTGGGACCTTTGAAATTAGAATGTATTTTGAGTCAATGAGGTGGCCATGAACCTTTAAAGATGTGGGAAGGAAATCATTGTTTAAAGGAAGTATGTTCAAGTTAACACGGATTGGGATTGGGATGGTCAATAATTACTATCAACTTTATAGGATGTGAAATAAACTAAGAAGACAAGCTTCTAGACATGAGAGTGAATAATTATCTGGATGATGTCAGCCAATGGGAAAAAGTGTGAAGGATTATCTCGATAGGGTGAAGTGAACTGAGAACACCCGTCCTTCTGTGAGCTAGAATCCTATCCTGAATAAAAAGGAGACAGTAGACTGAGTATCAGCATGCATCTCTCTGTGGTGCAACATGACCAATGCCTAAAGTTGCTGCTGTTCTGCCTTTTCACTACATACCCAGCTACTGTAAACAGAAGCAAACTCCATTCCTCAAGTTGCTTTTGAGAGATGCATTGTTGCAGTAGTCAGACAAGTAACTATACAACCTGTGACACCACAAGCAAGAAGATGATTTAGATCTTTTGTGCTTTGATGGTGGAATAATTTATTATGAAGAGATAGCAATTAGAATTGCCATGGGGTAAAGAGTAGGTGTCTAACTTTATCTAAATCAAATTCCTCATTAAATATAGGTATACAATCTTAACCCATGCTCTGTGTTTGGGAAACCATTCTGGAGGAGAAGCAGCCTTTTGAGACTAGAGAACCTGCTTCTGCATTAAATATTGACGTACATTGCTATGTGAGTGGCTTCCATCATTACCCCTGTAGCACCTGCTTTCCATATCTATAAAATTAAATTTGGACTGAACAGTATGCATGATTTCTTCTATGCTTTAAATTTTTATGGTCCTAATGATCTTGGAGAACATTGAGATGAACAAATCAATAAAATAAATGGATGTGTAATTGTCACTCACAAGAAAGGAGCCAACTTCTAAATGTAACTGTTCACCAATAAATGTGTCAGTTCTATGCAAAAGTGTTGAGAATTTAGACTGCAGGCTTAGAAAGAGAAATAGTTTAGAAAGTGAAAAACTTTTTTTCCTTCTTTTTACTTAATCTTTTTTTTACACTCCAGATTTTATTCCATCCCAGTCTACCCTCTGACTGTTCCACATCCCATACCTCCCCCCGGCACCCCTGTCTCTACAAGGATGTCCCCACTCCACCAGACCTCTAAACTCCCTGGGGTCTCCAGTCTCTTGAGGGTTAGGTGCATCTTCTCTGACTAAACCCAGACTGGGGAGTCCTCTACTGTATATGTGTTGGGGGCCTCATCTCAGCTGGTGCATGCTACCTGGTTGGTGATCCAGTGTCTGAGAAATCTCAGGGGGCCAGGTTAATTGGGACTGCTGGTCCTCCTACAGGGATGCCCTCCTCCTCAGCTCCTTCCAGTTTTTCCAAAAGAATGGATACAGAAAATGTGGTTCATTTACACAATGGAATACTACTCAGCAATTAAGAACGAGGACATCCTGAGTTTTGCAGGCAAATGGATGGAACTAGAAAATATCATTCCTGAGTGAGGTAACTCAGACCCAAGTGATCTAATTCAACCACAGGGTTCAGCAGCTTCTGCTCATTGGTTGGGTGCACATATCTGTATCTGACTCTTTCAGATGCTTGTTGGGTGTTCCAGAGGGCAGTCATGATAGGTCCCTTTTTGTGAGTGCTCCATAGCCTCAGTAATAGTGTCAGGCCTTGAGGCCTCCCTTTGAGTTGGATCCCAATTTGGGCCTGTTGCTGGACCTCCTTTTCCTCAGCCTCTTCTCCATTTTTGTCCCTCTAGTTCCTTCAGGCAGGAACAATTATGGGCCAGAGTTTTTGATTATGGGATAGCAACCCAATTCCTCACTTGATGCCCTATGATTTTGCTGGAGGCGGGCTCTACAAGTTCCCTCTACCCACTCTAAGACATTTCATCTAAGGTCCCTCCCTTTGAGCCCTGAGAATCTGTCACCTCCAAGGTCGCTGGTACATTCTGGAGGGTCCCCCCAACCTCTTACCTCCTGAGGTTGCCTGTTTCCATTCTTTCTGCTGGCCCTCAGGACTTCAGTCCTTTTACCCCCACCCAATACCAGATCACGTTCCCCTCCCCCTCACCAATATCTCTCCCTCTCAGGTCCCTCCCTCCCTTGCCCCTTGTGATTGCTTTTTTCTCCCTCCCAAGTGAGACTGAGGCATCCTCACTTGGGCCCTTCAGCTTGTTGAACTTTTTGAGTTCTGTGGACTGTATCTTGGATATTCTGTACTTTTTCTTTGGCTAATATCCACCTATTTGTAAGTACATACCATGCATGTCCTTTTGGCTCTGAGTTACAGGACAAAAGAATGGATACAGAAAATGTGGTTCATTTACACAATGGAATACTACTCAGCAATTAAGAACGAGGACATCCTGAGTTTTGCAGGCAAATGGATGGAACTAGAAAATATCATTCCTGAGTGAGGTAACTCAGACCCAAGTGAAAAAACTTATTCACTCTGATAACAGTGAGCTCTTAAAGGATGGAAGTGATTAGGCAAAGATTTCCTAATTCCTCTGCCATTAAGTCACAAAGGGTATTACCTGTTACTCAAAATGATGTCAGTGTGACATTTACTTCAATTATTCAACATAAGAAGGCTGGTTCTCTTTCTCACTTGCCATACATCTGAACCCTTCAATATTTTTGTGACTGTTTCCACTTTCTTCTGAATGTGATCTTGGAAAGGGTCGAGACAACTGAACATGAATAACAATTTATCCTCATTCTGTGAGGGATGGAGGGCTGAGAACAGGATTTATGATTTTTCTGATGCTAGATATCTCCATAATATTTAACTACATGTCGGGAATAAAAAGCATTTTGTAATAAGACAATAAAATTTTATTTTATTTTACTTGTTTAGTTGAACTACAGAAAATACTGTAGTTTTCATAATTTTAAGCAGCATTACGACTCCAGACAAATTTAAACTGCATATTGTATTTTTGAAAACCTGGTTTTGTCTTTGTCTGACTTTTAAACCTTTTGTCTACCTCTGTCTTAGTTTGAATTACTGTTGTCTTTAAGATGCTGCAGTCTACAAGAGACATTCATATGTCTTTACTTGGGATGGACTTAGACACATGCTTTATTTGGGGTGAACCAAGAGTTATAGACTTTTGAGGAGTGGAGTGGGAATATCCACGGTAGGCAAATGTCATTGGCTGAAGACTTAAGGTACTGATGATGCTGCTTTTTCTACATGAGGAAGAATTCCAGGTGCTGGGATATATGACTGACTACCTGTAGCCACCAGATTGGAGGTCACCAGGTTATATGCTTTGAGACAGATACAGAAACAGGGAGGGGGTTTGTTCTATTGCTGGTCTCAGGATGAGATTCTAATCTCGATATTTAACACTTCCATTAAGAAGTATTAAAGAGTATTTTAATAGACATTATCTTAAAAATAGCTATAGTTTTACAGAAAAAAGTAAAATAACATTATAAAAATTGTCATATATTCCATACCCAATTTCTATTACTATCTTCCAAATTTGATGGAGAGCTGTGACATGTTCCTATTGATTAAAGTTGATTGTCTCTATTGTTTTTTTTTCAGCCAAACTTGGTGATCTTTAAGTTATCATCAAAGACACCATAATACACTCAACTGCCACATCTCCTTGGACTTGATTGGGACAGTTTCTTCAACTTTCCTTGTATTCATAATCTTGACCTTTTGCTTGATTGTTCTTGAGGCTGGGTACAAATGCAAACTCATACCGAGGTCATTTAGTTTCCAAAATAAGATACAAGTGGAAAATCTCAGAAAGAAGATGCAGAAGGAAGATGACACGTTTCTATTGTGATTTTTTAAACAATGGCTAAAGATTGTAAAAGACTTAATATTTAGATAAAAATACATTTGGTCAATAAGGATGAAAAGTTTTTGTGTTTCTGCAATCAAAATGTGGTAAATTCTAGAAACGCTCACTAAAGGAGATGTAGTCTGTGAATAATACTGAGGAACTCAAGAAGGGAAAATCACAAGAACTCCTTGATATGCACGCAACAATTCTCAGGAAATAGGCTGTGACATGATGCCCCTGCAATGTGCCCTCTACATAAAGAGCAATGTTTTAAAAGTTTAGAGGCAGATTATAATGTCACACCTATTGTGGTGGGGAGGACAAGGAAATACAAGAAGGTTCTAGATTAGTAGTTTTCAACCAGTGGGTTGTGGCCCCTTTGGGGCAGTGGGGTCTAACAATCCTTCGAACAGGGGTCATCTAACACCATTTGAAGTGTCAGATATTTGCATTACGCTTCATAGCAGCAAAATTACAGCTATGAAGTAGTAATGGAACTAATTTTATGGTGAAGTTACCACGCCGCAAGGAACTGTATAGAAGGGCCATTGCATTAGGAAGATAGAGAATTATTCAGATCGACATTATGGTTCATGCAATCTCATCTCCTCACCTCCCCTCTCTGGAAAGTGACTGAGTGTCGGGTTAAGTTTTGATCCTTGAATGAGTACAAGTAGAAGAGGTTCCTACACAATTCCTTTCACACACTTCTCTAATAGAGCTTGTCTTAGGGGAACATTTGACAACCTCATTGGGGATTTTAATGAACTTTAGCATAAAAAGAAAATACCTGATCTCTTTTTGGCTTTCTGCTACTATGATTGAGCTCGATGTATGGAGAATTCAAGGCATTTATTTCCCTTAACAAACAGTAGTTATTTGGTGTTTGAAGTTAGTGATTTGGGGTTTCCTGCTGGAGAAGCTCGCTATGTATTATTAGATTGCATTGTCTGATAATTGACAGGTCCTTATCACTGATATCTACAATTAGTAGCAGCCCCAACCTGTAAAGCAGGTTATAGGATGTGGAGGCATGTCCTTAGAAACTTAATGAGAAAATTGCAACACATAAACTCACCCAGGGAGGGGAAAGATGCATGCAGAGTTCGTGTAGGAGTCTCTATATCTGAGATATCATTTAGATTTTGAAGAAATGAATAACTGCATAACAGCATTTTTCTTTTAGTGTCTATATGTTAGATTTCTAGGTTAACGCTTTTAAAATCTCTCTCTCTCTCTCTCTCTCTCTCTCTCTCTCTCTCTCTCTCTCTCCCCTGTGTGTGTGTATGTGTGTGGGTGTGTTTTGTGTGTGTGTGTGTGTGTGTGTGTGTACCCTTCCCTGCACACATCGCAACACATGCGTAGTAATCAGAGGACAACTTTAGGTGTTGGTCCTTGCTTGTTCACAGCTGCATACATCAGACTACATGGCACGAAACTCCAGGGATTCTCTGGTCTCTGCCTCCCGTCTTGCTGTAGGAGTGCTGGCATTACAGCTGTACACTACTGTGCCTGGCTTCCCATGGGTTCTGGGTGGTCATATTCCTGTCCTCGTGCTTGGAAAGCAAGTGCTTTACCTACAGAGTCTTCTTTCCCTCAGCTAGGTTAATGCTCATTGCTTCAATTTAGGGATTCCTAAATGTGCCAATGATGCTCCAATTCGTATTTCTAGTTCAGGTTTCTCATTCTGCTTAATACTCCATATCTCTACCATAGGAATTGTACATTTTTCATTTGTTTGCTTGAGAAGGTTCTTTCTTTCTTCTTTCTTCCTTCCTTTCTTTCTTTCTTTCTTTCTTTCTTTCTTTCTTTCTTTCTTTCTTTCTTTCTTTCTTTCTCTCTTTCTTCTTTCTTTCTTTCATTTACATCTCAATCAAACCCTCCAGTTCCTACTCTCCTCCCAGTCCTACCCTTACAAATGTCTCCCTCATTACCCCTTTCCCTTAGAGAAGAGGAAGACCTCCTCTAGTACCACCCCACCCTGGGACATCCAGTGGCCATAGGCCTGAGCTCATCCTTTCCAACTGAGGCCCAACCAGACAGTACAGTTAGAGGAAGAAGGTCCAATAGTAGACAGTAGAGTCAAAGACAGCCTCAGTTCCAGTTGTTAGGAGATCTACTAGACAAATGTTGGGGGTCTAGGTCAAGCCTCTGCATGTGCTTTCATTGGTGGTTCAGTCTGTGAGCCCCATGGCTCCAGGCTAGTTGACTCTGTTCGACAACTTGTTTCTAGTTTCCTTCCTACCACATCTTCCCTTTGCATTTTGGCATTGTATTCTATTAGATGAGCAATTGTATGGTGTTACATGTAAATTATCACACATATGTGTGTGGGCTCTAGGTAACCCATAGTCTCTTCATCATTGATTCCACTCACAGAGCCTAATACCACAGTTATACATGGTCTTTCTATGGTGTACATATACATGTACCATATATGTTAAACAATGTGGTTGCAGAAATTGTGTGTTAGACACCTCTGACTTATTCAGTCAGACATTTAGTAATTTGCCCAACACATATTACAGAGGTTTTGCTATGTAATAGCAATTCTCCTCACCTGATATACAGCAAAGTGCCTGAAACCCTGTCCTTGTTCTCTAGTATCTCACAGAGGACTAGAAATAAACCAATATTGAGGAAAGTCAAGCTTTACCCAGTAATCTTCAAGTTTATTCACTTTGGATGTAAAATGTGAATATGACATATGTTCTAATATGTGTTTTATTTAATAAAGATGTTAAAGATTTTACATGCTGTTTCCACACAACGGAAAATAAAATGTGTTAAACTCTTAGGCTGAATTATCATCATCAGAAAATACATTAGAAGATAAACCATTTTCTAATAAAGGATATTGTGCCTGTGCATGTGAAACCTGGCTAGGAGAACATGAATTCTATGCTATCTTGTAACTAAAGCTAGTTCTAGCAAGAGCCCAAATCTACCCCCACAACACCCCCATACTTGACCACAGATCAAGATGTAGCAGTTTAGGGACTGCCATCAAGTTAATGATAAAAATCTGAGAATATTGATTATAGAAGGTACACTGAGAAATTGACTTGAGAAATTAATTGAATACCTCACAAAAGCAAAAACTACAAACCATAGAGTCTTCATGACCTAGAGCCTTATCTCTATCCTTTCAGCCCAGTAGAGGAGAGAGGAAGCTTTCAGGCAGGTGTGAGTGTTTACCCCATGTCTCCCTTTGTTGTCCACTGCCTTTAAATCTACTCTGAAGACTCTAAGGTCAAGTAAGGTTTTCATAGCCCCGTTGAAGTACAGAAAAAGAAAAAAAATACATTCTTCATGTTGAACCAGCCGCCAGGTAATTCTCATTACCGCTAAAGATACTGGAACAGTTTGCACTGAGCCTCCAGAATGGAATTAGTCTCCACAGCTAGAAAATCCAAATGTCCTTTATGTTCAGAATGGGAGAAATGCCACCCAATTTTTTATCCCCAGAGACAAGTTATAGCACAGAGTAGGCAAAGTACAAAGATCAGCACTTGGTACAGTATTTCATTTTAGCACATCATTAGAGTGATTAAAAGTCTCTCCCTACTTGAAGTCCTCCTGCGCTCAATCTCAGTCAACACTGCCTCACTTCTAATGTTACCCGGAACACGGAAGTCAAGCAGTTTAATCTCCATTCGTTGTCCTTCCTGTGTCCCAGAGCAGAGCTTCTCTCCTCTTCTGTCCTCTAAAGCTTTCCCTTCATCACCAACGCTGCGAGAAGTCAATGCTACTCTGGAGCTTTGTTTGACGCCCTGTAAAGTAGTAAAGAAAAATAGGGGCAGAAGCAAGATGAGGGACTGGCTGAGTGTTTTCCTTCATGTCATTAAGACTGAAAATAATTCTTCCTGGGAACAACGGGAGCAGTTCTCTCGTGACATCAATGGCCTGGACTCCTCTGGTCTTTCTGTTGCTCTTTGATTAATTCTTGACTTTCATTTGAAGAGTTGCCTCACGGTTAAAAACTGGCCAATGTGATGCCATCCATTGTGGCTGCATTCCTGGAAGCAAAGAGTCTGAAAGGGGGAAAAATGGAAAGGGCATCTTCCAGTGTAGCTAACCATATTTTACGGCAGAATTTCTAAACCTAAAACTGTTTTCTTATATTTCTTGGGTCATGATTTCTTTTATTTTGGTGGTCACTTGCAGCCTTATCTACAAAGAAAGTCAAGGGACAGACATTGAATCTTAGGGAAACATTGCTCTGAAAGGGAGAAAGAAGCAAGGGAAGGGAAAAGGTAGGAAAAGAAATGGAATGGAATAAGTAGCCATGGATTTGAGAAACTGGCCAAGGCACTGCTCAGTTACTGTGCGTTACCTGTCTTCAAATGTTTCCCTGTTAGGGTACTGTAAAGAGAACAGTAAGAAAAGGAACTGAACCTTTGCAAATCAGATTTATGTGACTTCAGATTCTACCTCAACTACAAATAAGCTCTTTGGTCTGGCTCAAAAATATTTAAAATTTCTAAAATCCACTCTCTCTGGCTTTATTCCTTTTCTATGGCTATGAAGAAACTGCATATAACATATATGGCAACATGTAGAAAAAAGAGGCTTGCATATAGTTTTAGAAGGTGGGCCATGGTGGAGAATAGACAGGCATGACACTCAAGAGATCTTACACCCGATCCACAAGTAGTAGAAAAAGAGTACTAAGTGGGAATAACATGGGCTTTTGAAACCTTTAGCACATCCCGACTGACGCACCTCTTCCAGTGAGACACCCCCTAATCCTTTACAAGCAATTCCACCAACCAAGCAAGTATTCGGATATACGAACCTATAGGACTCGTTATTATTCGAAGCAGCACATTTTTCACATGAAAAATACAAATGAATGCACTGATTGGGAGTCTCTATGAACTGAAGAGCTGTAAAGGGGAATGGTGGGATGTGGCAAATGAGTTCCTGATCATCTGTAACTTTGCTGATACTGTGCCTTTGCTCTCCTTGACATGTCTACGTCTTCTTCTGACTCGTACAGGCACCTTAGAATTTTTATTTTATATTTATCTTTTTGCATGTGTGTACACATGCCTTTAAAAAGCCTAGAAGACAGACCTGAAGTTCTCTGCCACCACTTCGGGGCTAGACATCAAACCTAATTCCTCTGCATGAACCATGGCGTCTCCAGCTCCTTCTGCAGACATCTCCCCTCCTCTGCCTAGCGAGTGAGTATTGATGTGCTTTGTTCTTTTCTCGGTCTCCTGATTTCCTAGTGTTGTTTTTCATCGATTTCTCCACTTTAATGAGCACTCACATGTTGACCCTAAGCTCAGATTCCCTTTTCCGTTTCAAACTCTATTTCTGGAGATTCCAACACATAGTGAATAGTATTCCTTCTAAAAGAATCTTCCCCAAATCTCAGAATGGACCTATTTGCAATAAGAAATGTTCAAAGCAAAAATGTTTGCATTTTTACTTTTGTATGTGAATGTTCTACCTGTCTCTCTCTCTCTCTCTCTCTCTCTCTCTCTCTCTCTCTCTCTCTCTCTCTCTGTGTGTGTGTGTGTGTGTGTGTGTGTGTGTGTGTGTGTGTCCCACATGCCTCAATGCCCTTGGTGGACAGAAGAGGGCACTGCATTCTCTGCAACTAGAATTAACAATCAGTTGTGGGCCAACATACTTGTCCTGGGAAACAAACTGAGGTCTTCCCCAAGAGCAGCAATCAAGTACTCTTAACTGACAAGTCATCTCTCTTTCCATGGAATAAGGATCTTGAGAAGATATTGTTCTGGATTACAATGAGTCTTAAACACAGGTCAGTTTTATTATAAGAGAGTTATAAAAAGAGTCATTATGTACAGTCTTAGGGAAAGAAGTCATATGAACACAGAGCCACAGACTGAACTTGTGTGCTCACAAATCAAGACATCTCAGGGACTGTCAGTGACCACTGAAAGCTAGTATTGCTATATATGAATAAGAGACAGACAAGGCAAGATTCTCCTTAGAATCTCAGGAGGACGTGAACCCTGATTTCCTGGATTTAATACTCTGCAAGAGACTTGTCAGTTCAAGAGAACTAAATGGCAGGTGTAGTAGACGTCATCAGTTGAGTCTCTATAGTCTGGACGTGAGTGGCATCTGGTGCATCTGGCTACACCACTCTGGCTCCTGGCTGCAGTTCTCTGAGTAACTTTAGCAGTTCTATCATTTCAGACAGAGCTCTGGGCTTTTGGATTTTTATGTCTTTTCAATTTCATTCTTTTCTTTCTTGTAAAAGTGTTAAGATCCTTCAGGGCAAAGAACAAAGTTCTCATATCCAACCGTTTGGTTTATGAATTATTTGTTGTAAAAGAACAGGAAGTTTTTTTTCCCAATAACCACACAAATCATCAGTAAACTACGGGGTAGAGATTGCAAGATAAAAGTACATCAATAAAACAGGAGAAAAAAAATGATGTACGGTTCATATTAATGCCTTTGGGCTAGCAAGTGATAATTGCCTTTAAAGGAATTGTGGCCATGCTGTTGTATATGAGTAAATTCCATGTTTGACTGTCCCCTAGGTTAATTTAAATCTTTCTGCAAATCTAGTTCACATGTTACATCCAAGAATCTCAGGACTCACAGAGAATCCTATTTATTCTAAGAGATGCTGAAGTGATGACGCACCCCGTGGTCTGACAGACTCACTCATAAATAACTAATGAAAAGGAAGAATGCAGAAAGGCTATTCTGTGTGAACTGATTAACTTTTTATTTACAGAACTCTGAACTATGTGTCAGGCAATACGTTTCAAAAAGTTCCTCCGAGGCGAATGATGCTCATCATCTTTACGTAGCTACTATTTATAGGAATGTTGTTCTAAATATGACAAACCAATAAATTTATTAATTCTAACAAGCTTTTTGATATATGAATCATTACTGCGCCCTTTCCAAGATGTTCAAGATCATGCTGTGAACAAGTGGAACTAGAATTTGACCCCAATGTCTTAGCTCTGGAATTTTTTCCTCTTCATCAATGTGGTCTATAACCTAGGTGGGCAGGCATAGCATTGGTATTTATGAGGCTTAGGAAATTACTTAGGCAATTTAGGAGAATATTTCTATATTTTAAAAATGGTGTAGGCTTTTCCAGCATGAACCAAAACTGAGAGCCACAATAGACTAAAATATTAGGTCACATGAGTAATAAAAGCCTTTGGGTTGTTAAAGTGGAAAACAGAAATAAAATGCAAAAGTACAGCTGTGATTTGGAGAAAGGTATTTGCCCTAAAAGCCTGACACACAAAGGTTAATGGTATCAAAAACAGCCACATAAATAAACCCTGTAATCAATAAACAGAAAAGAATAATAAAAAAACACAGAAAATGCTTTATGGAAAGGCACATCATGAGGGGGAGGAAAAAAATTTCACAAAGGTCACTAAGCCACATGAAAACACTTAATATCCAGCACTATGTAATCAAAGCATGTAATAAACCAAAGCATTGCAATTGGAAACATTGAGATATAGTGACTATGTGACTGACAGCTATTCTAAAGGGTTATGGATGTTAAAATTGCACATGGCCTGAATACACATGTGTATTTCACTCAGAAACAGAAAAACATCCTTTCAAATCTCAAGATGTAATTACTGTTCAATAATTTGAAAATCCTTGGGATAACTAATGAAGATGATTCATCTTTTTTCTTGTAAAGCCATTGATAACACTCAAAATACAGCAAATGTGAAAACAGATAAAAGTATGGAAACACAAATATACTTAGAATGGTTAGCCCTCCCCTAGAAGTCCACACCCTGCTCATCATGAAGGATGCTTGTGATGCCGGGCTTCATGGACACACCACTTATCAGCTCAGGCTGTTTGGGATTTAATTTAATTTTTTCATTTTGACACAAAACAAGATGTTTGCTCTTCAAACAGCTAAATTAAGAACTTTCTAAAACCTGAAAATTATTGAAAAAATGTAGAATATGAACATAATATTATCCTGAATTTGTTTTTCAGGCAAAAAAGGGCCTGGGGACTTTCTTAAGGAGGTCAAGAAAGGCAAGGCACAGAGATTAGGTACTGCACAAAACTTGAAAACGTACTGCAAACAGTCAATCACCCAGTGATAAACTCCCTGGTCAAACAAGGCTCAGTTTGTGCTAATTCACTCTGTTTTATCTAATAGCAGAATTTCAAAACTGAAATGGAAGAAATTGAGACATGGTCCCAATATACTTCTCAAAAAACTCTGACCTTCTGGCATCAAGACTCTAAAGACTTATGCAAATTTTTTATATTGGATTGATAGAAGTCTCTTTTTTTGCCTACTGTAAGCTTTTTGCTGAGATTCTATCTGGATAACTTCCACATTCTAGAATTTTCAAACTGAGCAATCTGAAATATAATACTCTCCTGGTTCGTATTTGTCCAGTTCTCTGCAGAGGTTAACAAAACCCTTTGGGGCATATACTAACTTTTTCAGAATACCCCAATATCCCTGCGACAATTCAATTTATAACAATGTAAAAAGCATCCTGAGTGTAGGGTTGTAATGATTCTAGATTCAGGGATAACAGAGCAGCATTTAAATCCAGTTCTGTCCTGGAGTTACCAGGCTAGTTAGGAAAACTACTTTAAATTTTAGGTATTTTTACAAGTGAGATGAAGAAGTCATGTGTGGTGATCTTCAACTTTATACCTATGATTTGGAAGTCTGTGATTAAATGAAGTCTATCAAATATCCTATAACCAAAGTACATATATTAGATTGTATTGTTTCAGTGTGTTCTTAACATCATTAATGACCTGTGTAGGCTTAAATTTTTCAAAACTTGCTTTATTCAGAGTTCTTAAATGCTTCAACCTCCCATCTAAACTACTCACCAGAGGTGAGGGGTAGGGGGGAGGTTAGTATGACATTGGTATTGTGGACCTGTTTAGAAGTAGTTCTTTAAAGAGATTCTACTCTTGGTTGTCAGGATACCAGCAGTCCAGGTCAACAGCAAACTGAAACCTGAATCAGTAGCAGTGGCACAATCCAGTAAAAACAGCAAGGCTCAACTGAATTAAAACCAGTCAGTAGAAGCTGTGACAATCATCCAGAATACCACAAGAAGTTGTTTGGCGAGTTTCTCTATATGAAGTGAAGATCAGCAAAGACCAGTGAAGGCCAGTGAAGAAGCAAAGAGTTGCATGATGTAGCAATGCAAGAGCATTCTCTTACTGTTTTGAGAGTTCCATTTCTATTCTTCCTAAACATCATGCACTCTTTCCAGTGTCTATTTGCAGCAAAATGTCACATGCTCTTTCACAAAAGAGCTTCCAGAGAAACATCACATGACACAACTCACATGTTAAGAAACCAGAAATTTTGCATTCCAGTCTTGATCTACACCCAGAGCTAAGGCTATCCCACAGTACTCCATAGCCAAATCCCATCTAGAGAGAGCTAGTTTCCCAGAAGTGCTCTCACTCCTAAGAGCCCACAGGAGGGGCTCTAGTCAGAGACAGAAAGACAAATCAGAGATAATCAGATGGTGAGAGGCAAACTCAAGAACATAAATGACAGAAACCAAGGCTACTTGGCATCATCAGAACCCAGTCTTCCCAGTTCAGGGAGTCCTGGATAACCCAACACACAAGAAAAGCAAGATTTGGATTTAAAATCATATCTCATGATGATGATAGAGGATTTTAAGAAGAACATAAATAACTCCCTTAAACAAATACAGGGGAACACAGGTAAACAAGTAGAAGCCCTTAAAAAGGAAACACAAAAATCCCTTAAATAATTACAGGAACACAACCAAATGGGTGAAAGAATTGAGCAAAACCATCCAGAATCTAAAACTACAAAGAGAAACAGTAAATAAATCACAAAGAGAGAGAACCCTGGAGATAGAAAACCTAGGAAAGAGATCAAGAGTCATGGATGTGAGTCATGGATGCAAGTATCAGCAACAGAATAAAAGAGATAGAAGAGAGAATCTCAGGGACTGAAGATACCATAGAAAACATAGTCAAAGAAAATGCAAAATGCAAAAACCTCCAAATGCAAAGCATCCAGGAAATCCAGGATACAATGAGAAGACCAAACCTAAGGATAATAAGTATAGAAGAGAGTGAAGATTTCCAACTTAAAGGGCCAGTAAATATCTTCAACAAAATTATAGAAGAAAACTTCCCTAACCTAAAGAAAGAGATGCCCATAAACATAAAAGAAGACTACAGAACTCCAAATAGATTGGGTTAGAAAAGAAATTCATCCCATCATATAATAGCAAAACACCAGACACACAAAACAAAGAAAGAATATTAAAAGCAATAAGGGGGAAAAAAGTAAAGTAACATATGAAGGCAGACCTATCTGAATTACACCAGACATCTCACCAGAGACTATGAAATCTAGAAGTTCCTGGGCAGATGTCATACAGAGCCTAAGAGAATACAAATGCCAGTTCAGGCTACTATACCCAGCAAAACTCTCAATTAACATAGATGGAAAAACTAAGATATTCCATGACAAAACCAAATTGAAACAATATCTTTCCACAAATTCAGCCCTACAAATAGATGGAAAATTCCAACATAAGGAGGGAAAGTATACCCTGGAAAAAGCAAGAAAGTATTCTTCTTTCAACTAACCTAAAAAGAAGATAGCTACAAAAACGTAATTCCATCTCTAACAACAAAAAAATAACAGGAAACAACAATCACTATTCCTTAATATCTCTTAACATCAATGGACTCAATTCCCCCAAGAAAAAGGTATAGACTAAAAGACTGGATACACAAAGAGGACACAGAATTTTGCTGCATACAGAAAACATGCCTCAGTGAAAAAGACAGACACTACTTCAGAGGAAAGGGCTGGAAAAAATATTTTCCAAGCAAATAGTCTGAAGAAACAAGCTGGATATCTAATATAATATTAAATAAAAGTCGACTTTCAACCAAAAGTTATCGAAAAAGATAAGGAAAGGACACTTCATACTCATCAAAGAAAAAATCTACCAAGATGAATTCTCAATTCTGAATATATATGCTCCAAATGCAAGGGCACCCACCTTCATAAAAGAAACTTTACTAAAGCTCAAGGCAAGCATTGCACCTCACACAATAATAGTGGGACACTTCAACACCCCACTCTCATCAATGGACAGATCACAGAAACAGAAACTCAACAGAGACACAGTGAAACTAACAGAATTTATGAACCAAATGGATTTAACAGATATCTATAGAACATATCATTCTAAAGCAAAAGAATATACCTTCTTATCTGAACCTTATGGTACCTTCTCCAAAATTGACCATATAATTGGTCACAAACAGGCCTCAACAGATACAAGAAGATTGAAATAGTTCCATGTATCCTATCAGAACACCATGACCTAAGGCTGGTCTTCTATAAGAACAAAAACAACAGAAAGCCCACATACATATGGAAGCTGAACAATGCTTCACTCAATGATAACTTGGTCAAGGAAGAAATAAAGAAAGAAATTAAAGACATTTTTTTTTAGAATTAAATGAAAATGACCAAACTTATGGGATACAATGAAAGCAGTGCTAAGAGAAAACCTCATAGCTCTGAGTGACTTCAACAAAGAAACTGGAGAGAGCATACACTAACAATTTGACAGCACACCTTAAAGCTCTAGAAAACAAACAAACAAACAAAACAAATCTCCCAAGAGAAGTAGAGGGCAGGAAATAATCAAACTCAGGGCTAAAACCAACCAAGTAGAAAGAAAAAGAACTATGCAAAGAATCAATAAAACCAGGAGCTGGTTCTTTGAGAAAATCAACAAGATAGATAAACCCTTAGCCCGACTAACCAGAGGGCACAGAGAGTGTATCCAATGACACCCTTCACAATAGTCACAGATAATATAAAATATCTTGGTTTGACTCTTACCAAGCAAGTAAAAGATCCGTGTGACAAGAACTTTAGTCTCTGAGGAAAGAAATCAAAGAAGACCTCAGAAGATGGAAAAATTTCTCATGCTCATGGATTGGCAGGATTAGTATAGAAAAAAATGGCTATCTTGCCCAAAGCAATCTACAGAATCAATGCAATCCCTATCAAAATTCCAACTTCATAGAATTAGAAAGAGTGATTTGCAAATTCATTTGAAATAATATTAAATCCAGGATAGTGAAAAATATTCACAACAGTAAAAGAACTTTAAGGGGAGTCACCATCCCTGACCTCAAACTGTATTACAGAGCAATCATGATTTAAAAAAGAACAAACTACATGGTATTAGTATAGAGACAGGGAGGTAGATCGATGGAATAGAACTGAAGACCCAGAAATGAACCCACACATATATGGTCACTTGATCTTTGACAAAGGAGCTAAAACTATCCAGTGGGGGGTGCATTTTCAATAAATGGTGCTGGTTCAACTGGAGGTCATCATGTAGAAGAATGTAGATCCAGTCTTATCTCCTTGTACAAAGCTCAAGTCCAAGTGGATCAAGGACCTCCACTTAAAAGCAGATATACTAAAAATGATAAAAGAAAAAGTGGGGAAGAGTCTCAAACACATAGGCACAGGGGAAAATTTGCTGAACAGAACACTAATGGCTTATGCTCTAAGATCAAGGATTGACAAATGGGACTTCATAAAACTGCAAAGCTTCTGTAAGGCAAAGGACACTATCAATAGTACAAAATGGTAAACAACAGATTGGAAAAATATCTTTACCAATCCTTCATCTGATAGAGGATAATATCTAATATATACCAAGAACTCAAGAAGTTAGATGCCAGAGACTCAAATAATCCTATTTAAAAATGGGGCACAGAGCTAAACAAAGAATTCTCAACTGAGAAATATCAAACAGCTCAGCCAAGAAGTACCTAAAGAAAATTTTCAACATCCCTAGTCATTAGAGAAATGCAAATCAAAACAACCTTGAAATTCTACCTTACACCAATCAAAATGACTAAGATCAAACACTCAGATGACAGCAGTTGCTGACGAGGATGTGAAGAAAGACAAACACTCCTCCATTGTTGGTGGGATTGCAAGCTGGTACAACCACTCTGGAAATTAGTCTGGTGGTTCCTCAGAAAATTAGGCATAGTGCTACCCGAGGACCCACCTATACCACCTCTGGGCATATACCTAAATGGTGCTCCAACATATAACAAGGACACATGCTTCACTATGTTCATAGCAGTCTTAATTATAATATCCAGAATCTGGAAAGAACCCATATCCTTCAACAGAGGAATGGATACATAAATGTGGTACATCTACACAATGGAGTACTACTCAGCTAACAAAAACAATGACTTCATGAAATTCTTAGGCAAATGTTTGGAACTAGAAACATCATCCTGAGTGAGGTAACCCAGTAACCAAAGGATGCACATGGTGTGCATTCACTAAGCCTGGAATACCAAAGATACAATTCACAGACCATATGAAGCTCAAGAAGGAAGACCAAAGTGTGGATGCTTCATTCCTTCTTAGAAAGGGAAACAAAATACTCATTGGAGGAAATACAGGGAAAAACAGTGGAACATTGAGTGAAGGAAAGGACATCCAGAGACTGCCCCACCTGGGGATCCATCCCATATGTAGCCATCAAACCCAATCACTATTGCTGATGTCAAGAAGTGCTTGCTGACAGGAGCCTGATATAGATATCTCCTGAGAGGCTCTGCCAGAGTCTTACTGATACAGATAAGGATGCTTGCAGCTAAAGATTGGACGGAGCACCAAGACCCCAATGGAGGAGTTAGACAAAGGACTGAAGGAGCTGAATGGGTTTGCAACCCCATAGGAAGAACAACAATATCAACTAGCATCCCCAGAGTTCCTGGGGACTAAACCATCAAGCAAAGAGTACACATGGGAGGAACCTTGGCTTCAATTGCATATATAGCAGAGGATGTCGTTGCCTGGAATCAATAGGAGAAGCCCTTGGTCCTGTGAAGGCTTGTTGTCCCAGTGGAGGGGAATGCCAGGGTGGTGAGGTGGAAGTGGGTGTGATTGATCGGGGAGGGCCCAGCCCAGGTGGATGGTGCCAACACTGGGCTGGTGGTCCTGGGTTCTATAAGAAAGCATTCTAAGCAAGCCATAATGATCAGTTCAGTAAGAAGGATCCTCTCATAACCCTTTCATCAGCTCCTGCCTCTAAGCTCTTGTTCTTACTGCTTGTGAAAATAAACTGTTATATGGATCTATGGATGAAATAAACCTTTCCCTTCTCTAGTTGCTTTTGGTCATGATGTTTCCTCACAGAATTGAAACCCTAAGACAATTACTAAGGATGTTTGTTTTCTGTGCCTTCACAGATTAAAATAATTGAGACTCAAAAACATCTAAGTAACTCAATCACATTCACATGGCTATATGACCAGTCTGCTTTGTATGTTTCATGTGTCTGCATTTTACATCATGGTTCTTGTTAGTGTCCAGCCTGTCAATCACAAAGATTGGCTTGATTTGAGGTTAGATGAACACGTGGCTTTTTCTAATGTTTTTTAAGGTTAGCTGTTTTTGCTTACTTGGGCATCTGTATCGCAGCTTCCTCATCTGAAATAGTATCCTGAGACAATTAAGTAGAATATAAGATTTTGTTGAGTGCTTGGCACAGAAATTCCTCAGAGTGCCATGCTGGCATCACTGTAGCTCATTGCAATCTAAGGTGCATAGGCAAAGGCGTGTCTACTCATAATTCAGTGAACCTTGTGAGATGGCTTCCTCTTTTGTTCCTCACAGCCAGGTTCAGGATGCCATTGAATAAGATATTGTTCAGCCCTTACATCCAAGTAAAAATTTTCTAATGGTCTTTAAAGACTTTTAAAAATAAATTGGGGTAGGGAGGATGGGGGCAGCTAGAGAGATGGCTCAGTGGCTAAGAACACTTTCTGCTCTGCCTGAGGACCCGACACCCACACGACCTCTTGCAAGTATGTGTGATTCCAACTCCAGAGGACCAGCACCTTCTTCTGGCCCCTGCAGGCTCCCGGCACATTATATATTGTAGGTTAACTTTCACACACATAATATAAATAAAGTAAATCTTTAAAAATAGATAAATAAGGGCTGGGGTGATGGCACAGTCGACAATGTAGCTTGACTTACAAGCGCAAAGACTCGAGTGTTCCTCGGAACCCACATCAAAAGCCCAGTGTGGTGGCTTCCATTTAAAAAATCTCAAGTTTTAAGGAGGCAGAGACATGCATGTCCCTAAGGCTCAACAACCAGCTAGCCTAGCCTATGTGGAAACCATCTAGTAAGGAGAGATGGTATCTTTAAAGAAAAGAGTAGGTGGATAGTACTCAAGTAGTAACACCCGAGGTTATGATTTAGCCTCCATGTATATGGGCCTGGGGGTACCCTCACCCCTTGATGTGAACTTACACACACAAAAACATGCACACATATGCAAAAATAGTAACTCAAACTTTTTTACTACACTATTTACTTTATCATGCATTAGCTTTTATGGATTTCTAGTTAATGTAAAATTCATGCATACCTTTGTCATTTTAAGTAAGCTATGGAGACATGTTAGAAAACATGGAAAATTTGTACCACAAGCAATATGGCAGGGATGGTTCTTACTAAACATGGCAAGTTCAGGAACACTCTTCTAACAACAACACATTGACCTCATTTTTGACAATATCTGCCCCACCTCTGACCTACTTTCTGACTGGACTTCCAACACAAGCCGACACAGAAACGCAGCCAGTTAGCATCCCTACTGAAATCCTCTATTCGTGGGCCCTATCCTTGTTCCTGTGAGCCTCTCCTATTTTCACATGGTTCTTCTCAAGCTTCCATATTTTAGTACCACCAGTTTGTCTTCGCAAATATTAGCTCTCGCATCCACTCCTCTTCGTTGTGCCCACCCACAGACATCTCAAATGTCACTAAACATTTCCTTCTTTCTCTTGGAGCTGAACATTTATGGAAGGAAAACAAACTTGACAGTGACTCCTGTCACTTGAAAATCAGGATGCACATCCCACGTGGGTGGTCAGCATTGCTGTTCATTTTATGTAACATGTCTTGCTTTTCTACTCTCCCAGAGGATCACTTCTCCTCTCACTTCAAATCCTCATACCCATTCTCTCTGTCATTATACTGTCAGCCAGTGACCTTGGTTCACACATCAATGAAATACAGTTACATCAAGGGAGTGCTGTTCTCATCCCAGAATCTACAGTGTCGACTGCACCTACACAGAAATCCTCTGCCTAAATCTTCTTTCTCCTACTGGAGCACCTCCTTTTCTTTATGGACCAGACTTCTGACGTACTATGTCTCCTCTTTTCTGTAGACTTTTAGGGACTAACATATCTGAATCTTCACATGTTGTCTCTGTTTTTCAGTACCTTCTTGTTTCCTCAATTATCACCCAAACATTTTCTATTGCTATATTTGCTTTTAATTATATACATTATACATAGTTGGAAAATGCTGTTGGTTTCTGAATGTGCCAGATGTTGAGGAATCAGATGGGCTGTTTCTGATTTTTGAACCCAAAAGATTTACCGGCACCTCTGTCAAATCCTTTTCTGTTTGATACATATGGAATCATCACTACTTTCCTGCTGAAACCTCAATGGTCCCTTCAAAGTCATGACTCTAATGACCTAAATCCATTCATTGAACCCCCAAGGAGGTAGCATTTGGACTGTAACTTGTGAAGATTAATCCCCATTGCCAACTTGACTGATTTCTAATCACCTTGAAGACCGGTGAGGCTTGCCTGAACTGCTTCTGTGACAGAATTTCCAAAGAGGATTACCTCTGGTATAAAGTCCCACTATCAGTGTGGGTAGCCCATTCTATGGGTTGGAGGTGGGGGTTCCAGGAAAAAGGGGGTAAATAGGAAAGTGGGGTGGAAACCTGAGTCCCAGCATTCTTCTTGTGCCTCCTTCCTGCCCCAAAGGACATGAACTGAACTGGTACCAATGTGTATCTTGCCACTGGGAACAGAATGTACTGAAAATGTTAGCAAAATGACCCCTTCCTCTCTGAAGTTGTGTCTGCTCAGATTTTTAGAACAGCGACAATAAATAGTAACCAATACAAGCCTGAGAGAACTCAGGTGGAGTGAGTAGGGTGGGCATTCTAGAAATAGAACAGAGGCTTCTGAGTGGGATCAACAGTGCCACAGCGAGCTCAGTGTACATAGATTCGGAAATAGTCTCACTTGGCTCAAACTTGGTGTGTGAAGAACAAAGGAACAGGAGACAGACTATACTCAGGAAAAAAAAAAAGACACTGTACATAAATCCCGGAGCAGACAAGGATCCACTCATTTTCACTTAAAAGCTACTTACTCCTTTATACATGCGGATTTTAAATTTATTTAAAGGTGGGCATTAAGTTTGCAGTTAGAGAATAGCTCATTTATGCTAACAGCCTTGAGGCTGTAAGGATTCTGTTTATTACATTAGAAGCCACACAGTGTTCTACATTCTAAATGCTCTGTTTGAGATTCGACATTGTGACTCTTGCTAACTCTCTGAATATGAAGTAGGCTATATGCAAATGTATTTGTTCATAATGAGCTTTGAGCATCCCTCCTCCTCTCTGAGGATGAAATCAGTATACAGACTTCTGAAGGCACATCGGTAATCTTCCTGAAGCGAACAGGAGATGATTAAGCTCACTCTGCATCATCATGAGCCTGTTGAAAGACATTTTCCTCATGAAGTTCTGCTTCACTCTAAAATAACGCAGCAATTGAATTTGGAACCATTTCAGGATGAAGTTCAAAGAAGATATCAATCTTTTTGGGTGCTATTTACCATGTAATAACAAGGCGATTGCTACTGTATTATAACTATATTAGTTTCATAGATGCTTTCACCACAAATGAGCATCTTTCAAAAATTCATTCTCCCGTCTTGTTTTCTTAATCAGATTGCCTTCTGCAGCTGCATTACAGCACTACTCATTTCAAAAAACTGTTCTAAATCAGATATTGTCCTTTACTTAGGGTCACAGAGTTTCAGCGGGTTATAGTATATTTGGTGTCACATAACCCTGGTCACTGTGTATGAATAATTACATGAATAGAGAAAGAACACACAACAAACATTCATATGTTTGAAAGGAATTAGCATAAATCATGTCTTACTTTAAATTAAAGCACACCACTGAATGGGATAAAGCCAGCTGAAACCTAATGTTCTGTTTGTCTTTTGCAGGAAATGGCGATGATTATTACCTTTGCCAATGTTGTTTATTTTTTTTATTTGGATGGAATTGTATCTCGTTTGGGTGAAGTGATTCACTCTGTATGCTGTGCTGACTCTCCTAAATCAAGGGGAAGGATTCCAGAGCAATTAATAATTCATGAACTTTAAAGGGCTTTCTAGAGATGCTCCTTTAAGACAACACTGCAGACATACTCTATCTTTAATCAGGTCTACTTTTAGGAGCTCAGGGAATTTTGAATTCTTACAAAACCTCTACAATAGACAAATTGAGAAATGAAGCATATGGAGATTCATTCATTGCAGACAAGGCTGTTTCTGTTGTTACTTAAATCCAAGTAAGAAGGGATTGACAACAGCAGATAAAGTGGAAGACAAAGTTGGACCACCTTTTAGAAACCTTAAATTCGATGCCAATAACAATACTGCATCTAAATGACTCGCCCTGCAGGCGTTTCAGATTCCAACCTCTATAATAATATTTACTTTCATTTTTTGTTGTTGAACTAGATTGTCAAAGAATTCAGACATTTTGTTACAAGGCAGCCAATGGATAATTGTACAAGGAGTAAATTGAGACAGAAAGTTTTAAATATATTTATTTTCTTATTAATGTACAGACTCATGAACACCTCTCTCACCTGAGTTATACAGAACAAATAACTTTAAACTAGTGATAATATTTTAACTAAAGAAAGTAACTGCTTTGCTGGTCATTCTCACCTGCTACTTCATTTTCTCAAAAGAAAACAAAAATCTATCTATTTGTTTAAAGTTTACCACTCCCAGTTAAACAGTATGTGTCAGGAAAACATAATGAGAGATACATGAGATGCAGAATAGCCCACGAGGGACGGTGTAGCAAGTGACACCTGAGAGAGAAATAAAAGAGAACAGATCTTCATAATTTGATCCTGATTATTTTAGCATTCTGGAAACTATGGAAAGAGTTTGGCATAACAATAAAAAATTCACATTTTTTCAAGTGTCTATAAGCACCAGGCATCATGCTTAAGCTGTCTTGCTCACATAGTCTTACTCTGGGAGAGTGTTGTCAGTGTTCTCACAGAAGAGCAATTGGGTTTTCTGAGAAGTTTGCACACATCCAAATTTTCTGACTGAGCACAGACAGAATGGGTATGACAACTAGGGATGGGTGATTCCTAGGAGGCAATTTGATTATTTTTCCATAGATATGAATGCTGTGCAATCTAAAAGTACAACTGGAGACCGTCCTATATTAAGAAAAATAAATCAGACTCTGAAGGCAAATATCACATTTTCTCTTATATGTAGGATCTAGATTACAGATTTTTAAGTGTGTGTTGGGGGAGGGGGTTAAAAGGAGATGCAGTAGAGGACCCAAGCATGAGGACTGCAGTTCAGAGCCACAACACGGAGTAAGCAAGCTTGGGTGCTGTCCTGTATACCTAACTCCTGTGCCTGGCAAAGGGCAGAAAGAGAAGACTCTAGATCTGGCTAGCCAGCCTCTCTAGCCATAGGACTAGCTCCTTATGCAGTGAGAGAGAAAAGGGACCTGTGGGGAATGACAACACAGAGCATCTGACATGCTTCCCTACTCTGTGTCCACACATGTGATCACGCTGGAGCACACATGTGCATAGACCACACCCACACACATATTCATTTAGACCTCACACAAAACACAAAATAGGAAACAAGAGAAGGGCTGTTTGGAAGAAAGAAGGAAACGATGGCTGAGGGAACATGAGGTCACGGGAAATGACCATTCTATATCCATGTATGAAAATGGTATAATGAAACCAGTTATTTTGCATGATTAATATATACCAAGAAAAAGTATAAAAGTGACAGTGAAACCAAGAATAAGCCAAATTTTAAAGTACCATGCAACAAATCTAATTTTAAGCAATTCTTTTCCCTGAATGAAAGTAAATTCCCTTAGGGTCTTAGTGGGGAACAATTTTCTTCATCTGAATTAATTGTATTGCAAAATATGAAAAGGGCAAAGTTTTTGGTGTGGAATATTCTTCAATTGAAGCTCTTCTGTACTATGTAGCTAGCTGTATTCAAATTTATGGAAATTTGTGATTTACATTCTCCATGAAATATTTCGTGCTAAGGAGATCAGGTATGTGGACACACATTTGCATACCATGTATACACATGTATATAAATAATGCATATATATTTGTGGACTTCCTGAAGCATCTCATTGTGACTCACAAACACAGGTAAATGTGACCCACTTATTTATAAACAACGCATCTGTTTCTTTTCCAGAACTGCTAAGAGTTTCTACTTTGAAAACCCCTTTTCACTGTGAGCTAAATCTCTCCAGACAGGCAGAGGAGGATTAGACTGTATTCCTTTGGGTAGCAGCCTAGCAGGGTCAAAGGAAGATAAAGGGATTTTCAAACATGGTTCTGATGGAGAAGGCAGCCATAATGCATAGCTGAGGGGTAGATACCACCTAACCTAGGATACGTTCAGCCCAATCAAATCCCAGTGGAGCTTCTTCTGAGGAAAGCATACTCGCCTTTCAGAGCCTCCTGGTATAAAGCCTGTGCGCTTTCAGAATAGATTTGAATGGTGAATTACTCTGCTTGGAGATGGAAAAGGATTCAGGAAGCCTTTCTTCTCCCACGAGGCAGCATCCCTATTTATAAACAGTAATGAAATTGACACAGGTAAACTGATTACGCTAAGCATCCTGGGAGTACAGAAGCTCACAGAACCATTGCCTCTGCCTGTTCAGCCCTTTGCAGAAAACTGTGACACTGGGGCTCAAATTCTTAAATCCCAATCAGTGAGTGATTTATTAACCTCTAATATGTTGCTGATCTCTTTGTATCTCCACATAAAATGGCAAGAAGTGTAGCTTTCTTTAAAAACCAATTGTTCTGAGTTTTCTGTTAAAAGGAAACACATGAGGTGATCACAAAGGCTCCTCCTCCACACAGGGATGTAATCCTTTAGCTGTGCACACAGTAGGAAGAATGTCGTTGGGAATTCTGATTTTAATTTTTGAGGCATCTCCACATTGCTTTCTAATGCACCTGTACTGGTCTATATTCCAACAACAAATACCCAAGGGTTACATCTTCTTTAATATTTACTGTGTTTTGATCTCTTTGATAATGTGCATTCTATTTTCCAGGTGAAATCTCATTGTGGGTTTAATTTCCATCATGCCTGGATGATGAGTAACATCATTACTATCCACACACTGGTTATTTGTGTGTCTGCTTTTGAGAAGTGCCTGGACAACTTACTGAGTTTGACTGTAAAAACTCACAATTCAAGATCTCTACACTATTTCTTTCTGATACTGTGCAACTTTCTGAACTCCACACCTTATATATACCAGAGCTACATTTTAGGCTTCTTTTTTATTGTTCATTATGACATAAGGTTTCAGTAAGTTACCCAGGTTAGCACACTCATGTGTGGTCCAGGCAGCTCTTGAACTCATGATCTTTCTATCAGAGTCTGCAGGGCAGCTTATTCTCTGTAACATAATTTTAGAACTCAGTCAGCATGGACAGTAGTGGACACTGGTGGACAATGGTAGTGGACAGTAGTGGACAGTGGTAGACAATGGTAGTGGATAGTGGTGGACAGTGGTGGACAATGGTAGTGGACAGTGGTGGACAACAGTGGACAGTAGTGGACAGTAGTGGGCAGTGTTGGACAATGGTAGTGGACAATAGTGGACAGTGTTGGACAATGGTAGTGGACAGTGGTGGACAGTGGTGGAAATGGTAGTGGACAGTGGTGGACATTGGTAGTGGTCAGTGGTGGACAACATTGGACAGTAGTGGACAGTAGTGGACAGTGGTGGACAATGGTAGTGGACAGTGGCGGACAGTGGTGGACAATGGTGGTGGACAGTAGTGGACAGAGGGGGACAATGGTAGGGGACAGTGGTGGACAGTGTTGGGCAATGGTAGTGGACAGTGGTGAACAGTAGTGGACAGTGGTCAGCAGTGGAGAACAGTAGGGATCAATGGTGGACAGTGGTGGTCAACAGTAGAGCACAACAGTGGACAGTAGTGTACAACAGTGGATAGTAATAGACAACGGTGGACAGTACTGGACAGTAGTGGACAGTGGTTGCAGTGGTAGACAACAGTAGTGGACAGTGGAGTCAATGGTAAACAGTAATGGACAATGGTGGACAATAGTAGTGGACAGTGGTGGACAGTGGTGGACAATGGTAGTGGACAATGGTGGACAGTCTTGGACAGTGGTCAGCTGTGGTGAACAGCAGTAGTGAACAGTGGTGGATAGTAGTGGAAAACAGTAGTGGACAACAGTGGATAGTATTGGACAACAGTGGACAGTAGTGGACAACAGTAGTAGACAGTAGTGGACAATGGTGGACAGTGGTGGACAACAGTAGCAGACAACAGTGGACAGTAGTGGACAACAGTGGACAGTAGTGGACAACGGTGGACAGCAGTGGACAGTTGTTAACACTAAGTTGTTCAATTTATAACATAAGTAATCTATATTATGTGCTTCACATAGTGAATAGTTTAATGTAATATAGGTATTTTATTATATTTATATCATATATCATATTTAAGGTTAATAAATATGACAAGGGTTGCTTAGCAAGCCAGACACTCATTGTATAATCATGTATGTATTTTATTCTTATCTATAGGTTTGACAGAAGATGCCTCTTTCTTATTTAAACCATATGTTTCTTCCAACACCAGCAACATGACAGCTTTCACATAGTAATTTGATCTGTCCAGTTACTTCCAAATGTTTTATACAATATCCTACAGAGGATCCTAAGAGAGAAACAGCTCCAAAGACACAGGGAAGGGACTTAAGGCTCCAGCAGATTCGATCAAGACAAGACCTCTGGCAGAAAGAGCAACTTCCTCACTCACTAACTGTGATGATTTCTTTCTGTGCAATCGAGGTAAGACTTTTACTGACTGCATTGTCTTGGGGATTCAAGTGCACAAGGGCTTTTAGTCCTTTTGTGGTCCTGCATTGTGGGTACTCAGTCAACATATTTTGCAAAATCAAACTTTATATTTTTCTTCAAATCCTTTTATAGTTCTCCCTCTTCCAGCTTAGCTTGATCCCCTTAATTTTGTCACCCAGCGACTGATGGAGAGATCATAAAAGCCATTTTGAATTATTTATACTCACCTTAGGGCCCTCCAAGAAAACAAACAGCCAGTTGTGTCAGACTTTGCCATGGCAGCTCCTTGTCAACTAGCTGCAACAAAGGCAGTGCCATGAGTTTGTAAAAGAATCTTCTTTTGTAGTGACTCATCAGCGAAGATGAGAGAGAGGCAACATCAAAAGGCAATGTGAGCTATTTAACCAAGTCAGAGACAAATCCTGGCGTTCCTAAGCCTTCAAAACATGGAATGGAGCAGAGTGGCCAGCTTATAAAAGACTCAACCAAAATGAAAACTAGTCTGGACAATTTCCAGGTAGAAAACAGGTGCTAGCTCCTTCAGTCCAAATTATCTGCTTCTTTGCCTACCCTTGCATTTGCAATAAAGGGCACTTTCCTCTTTTTTTTTTTTTTGCTTTTGGGTTATTGTAATATTGAATTAATAGTGATAAATACTGATTAATTATAGTGAACTTAACATTGACTGATCAGGGTCACCTTTTGATATTCTGTTTTTAATTTTTAAGATTTATTTTAATTATTTTAAGTGATGTGTGTGTGAATGTTTGTCTTTGTGTAGGTGTGTGAATAGCTTTGCACCCCCTTGGAGTTCAGCTCCAGGGTATTATGGGATTTCCTACATGGATGCTGGGAAGTGAACTTGGGACCCGTGCAAAAGCAGTACCCACTCCAGTATCTGCTAACTCCCCTTCCCCCCATTTTTATTCTTTAAGGCTTTATACATGTATACAATATATCTTTTCCTCTTTCTCTTTTGATTTTTTGAGACAGGGTTTCTCTGTGTATCTGAGGAATCTGAAACTGACCAATCCTGGAATTTGCTCAGTAGACCAGGTTGGCCTCAAACTTAGAGATCCACCCACCTCTGCTTCCCAAGTGCTGGGACTAAAGGTGTGCACCACAGTGGCCTGGCTATACAATGCATCCTGATCATATTCATCAGTCATTCTCCATCTCCAACTACTTCCAAAACACCCCTTTTCAAATTGCTCTCCCAAAGTCACAGCCTCATTTTAAAATTACTGAAAGTATGCAGTTAGCCTTCTCATTATCCTATAAATAAATAAAAATGTGAAGTCTTTGACCATAGCCTTGAAAGTCCTACAGTGTTGTGTCCCTGACTTGTTCTGTCACCCAGGGCTTCCCATGCACCCTCTTTCTCTCCCAGCCTATTCTCAAATACCCCAAAATGGGATGTCACAAAAGCCTTTAGTGACATCCTAAGTTTGTTCTCCTAAGTTTGCCTAGAAGCTCTCCCTGAGGTTTAGCATATCTGATGCCTTTTGTATTCTACATGGCTGCTTGGAAAGGCATGTATGACTCAATACCCTCACTGAGTGTTCCCTGTACGTACACGTTTATGTTGAATCGAGTTCTTCTTTATCACTCTTTTGTAATTAATGAGTTACATCATGTAGGTCTCCACACCAGTACACACTTCACAGCAAAGCTTAATACAAACGTCTAGTACCGAATGCTCAATATAATGTTTGAATGGATAAAGAATATGAAAGACATTTTCAGAGCTTACAGTAGAGGACCAGGGAACAGACTAAATGTGTTCAGGATTACTAATTTAAGCTTCATTCAACTTGTAATGCAGTGCATGGCCTCCATGACCAGAAAACACTTTAATGACATCACACTTCAATAGAAAGACTTCAAATATGAAATCTCAGTATGCCAGTAGTGAATTCTTTGCTTATATTCGATCCTTTGCTAATGAGTTATATGCAGGCTCTCTCATGGATTACACCTTCCCATGCTTAGGCTTTGGTAATTCTGGCTCAGTGATTAAATCTGATCACAGAATGTGGCAATCCTTGGTGCTGGAACTGACTGTAATGCCCAGAATATACTCAAGGCCAAGGGAAGGTCCAGCCTGACTTTCAGATCTTCCCACTTGGTGTAGATATTTCAGGGATTTAACATTGGAGCTGTTTTGGGGGGTGGAAGACAATGTATAAGGCCTGTAAAATCTATTTTTACTGCCAGAGAAGAAAGATTATGTTTTCATCAATGTGAGCTTGAGATCAGCATTGCCTCTCATGCACAGTTTAAAAGCATGTTGGCCCCAACATGCAGACAGAGGCTATTCTGTTCATCTGAATCTTTGGAGGACAGAAATGGCCTAGATTTCCTCCTATTGGACAATCTATCTGGAGAACCCATTTTCGGTGCTGCTCTCTCAAGCCCTGTGTATAATTAGCTACATCTCAGAATGAGACAGAGCAAAAGAAGGGGTAGGGAAGGGAGAAAAAGAAAAGAAGACAAAAGAAAAGAAAAAAGAAATATACCTTGGCCTTTTGCTAACTCTGGGAACCAAATGTATTTGTTTGTTTTTTGTTTTGTTTTGTTTTTTTGTTTTTTTGTTTTTGAAAAACAAAGTGTCTCCCAAGTCCTTGGCAGAATGCTCAAAGTAGCCTTTACGTAAGTGCTGGAAGTTGTCTTTAGTCTGAGGCCCAAAGCCTGCAGTTCGGTGTGCACAAGATCAAACATGGGTGCAGCAGAGATGCTGTGCAGTTCAGCGACTCACCTGGGGGGCTGCCAGGGGAAAGCTTTTCATGCTTTAAAAGACATTAAAGTACCACTGCCTGGAGACTGAAAGTGTTTAAGGGACCTCTCATGAAGTGCCTTTCCATGCAGAATGACACAGGGAAGTCTCAGAATAAGGGCTCTGCCTTCAATGAAGTACTTGTTTCGCCTCTGCCACAGCCCTTAAGGTTTGAGGAAAATAAACTAGGGTAAAACATGAGCTCCTGTACCTTCAAGAGGAGAGCTTCAGCCCTGACACGGATACTTTGGTTTCATGTCCTTTGGCTCATACCATATTTATAGACTGCTGCTACGTCCATGAATGTGGTGGGAAGGAAAATCTGAACTCTCTACACAGGGACTCTAGTTTCACTTCAAAATGGCCGTGCCATTGCTCTCTTGGCTCAGATATGGAAGAGAAACAGATGAAGTATAATAGGAATCTTTCCTTTCGTGCTCATGGTTCATGGTGGAGCTTGGAGACAGGGTTCTGTTAGGACTTGGAGGTATTTGCAAACACTGAACTGAATGGCCCCTTCCGGAAATTCCACCACTTTCTCCAGTCTACTTCTACAACCTCTGATATGAAAAGGTAGCCAAAATGTGGATGCTGGCATTAGGCAGTAGGGCTGAAATTTTGGCAGGTTTTCAGAGACAACTGTTAGGTCACTAAATAATTCAGATTGGAAGCAATCAATATGTCATTATTTCCACTGAATAAATTCTGGCTGTATCCAAATTCTTGTTCGCACCTCTACTGAGATCTTAAAAAAGAAAACAAAAAGCAACACAAGCATTAAAGATATTTACTGAGCCCCAGATAAATAAATAAATACATAGTTGAGTAAGACACATCTCGCCTGAGTCAGACACAGTTTTAAACATAGGCATCACTCTGTTTTAGGTGGTAACTGCAATTCACAATGGAATGTGCATGGCATTTAGCATAGAATAAATAAGCCTAACATGATTCCAGGGTGAAAGCTGCCTGGAGAAAGGGCCCAGGTAGGGCACAAGTGAGCTCATTATAGATAACTCAGTGATTTAAAAAGTTTATCTTATGGAAAAGTAAGAAAGGACATTGAGGACCAAAGGGAAAAAAATGTGGGCCAGGAACTGAAAGTTGAACTTGATAGTTGAAGCTCATTACTTGAAGGTCAGACCTAGCCTTGTTCTCATTTCCCAGGTTTCTCCAGCCTCTGTTTATAACCATATGCCTACAGGTTAAAAGTGGGTAATTGTTGAATACTGGATCTAATGATTTGATTCAATCGAGGATCTGCATGTACAAACACTGAAGGTCCTTGTCCCAGTTGGTTTTTGATCAATCAATAAAGATGCCCGTGGTCAATGGTTGGGCAATGGGAGACAGGGCAGGACTCTCAAAGTTTCAAGGGCTAATACAGAGGAGACGGAGGAGACGCAGGATCACCATGACTGGGGAGAGAGACAGATCTGACTTAGAGTTGCAGAGGGAAGATCAACTGAAATTTATTTGAAATGGGAAAGTGGCCCTGGGAAGGGCTGCCTAGAAGCGTCTTGGGCAGCATAGACAATAGGCCACACAGGAGGTAGCAGGGCAGCAAATTTAAAGATGGATTTAGAAGGTGTTGATCCAGGAGTACCAAAAGTATGCTAGCCACAGGAGGATTAGAATTGTCCAGACTTTGAATAGCCAAGGCATTTCAAAAATAAGGTAGTATGTGTTTGTGTGTGTGTGTGTGTGTGTGTGTGTGTGTGTGTGTGTGTGTGTGTGTGTGTGTGTGTCTTTTACTCAAGAATGCAATGAGTTCTTGGGTGGGTGGCTGGAAGCATGTGACTTGCTGGGAGTCAAATTGGGAGTAGCTAAAACTCCTGACTAAAGTCAATCAACTTATTTATTCAACAAATAGCTTTGAGTTACCTACTATGTGTCAGGCCATGCAGCAGCTCTGATTCTATTAGGATCATCAAATGCTGTGGTTATAGTATTTGAGTAATGATAGTAATAAAATGAGTACTTCAAAGTTTCCTTTAACAACCCTACCTATGTGATTACTTCCAGAGGTGTGCTCCTGCTAGACCAGTTTAGTGTAGTTATTCTAGCAAAGTATATATTTTGAGAAAGAACACTGGGCCCCTCTATACATTGATCAAACAATCAACTAAATAGGGAGCCTTTCCAGAGGAGACAACAAAACAATGGAAAAGTCTTTTGCATAAGAGACAGAGTGCTTTGCAAACATCATGCTTTCACAAAATGCTTTCTAAGATGGGTATTTCCAATGAGGTGGAGGTATCTTTTCAACCATGCCTCAAGGATGTAATCCAAATATAGCTCGTTTCCAGTCTCCCAGTGTGCTGTGGAATTTCTATAGATAAGGACGTAAAAAGGTATTCTTAGGTCTTGTCTTAATTGGTAGCTAGGACACATCCTGCTCATGTGTACAGCATTGAGATGTTAATGACTCGTCAGTTGTGATGGACTGACATGGTGGAAATGAGGACTAATGATAAGTTATGTATAGTCTGGAGAGACTGAGTGCCTTGTCACCATGGCAATGGTGATCATGATCAGATTTTGTTGTCATTCACAATGGCTAGTCACAGAAGCCACCTACACTCCTCACTGCCCACTCCAACCCCATACACTAGATTCACACAGTCATGTTCTCTGCAGAACCAGGTTGTTAGCTGGCTCTCTATGTCCTCTGAGAATCTGTCTGGAAAGACTTTAGTGATAGATGCTTGTTTTTAACTGTGCAGGATACTAAAGGAGATCTCTTTATTATTTGGATCCTGTATCAGCTGCTTTTGTTACTTTGGTAACAACCAAAAGCAACTTAAGGAAGGAAAGTTTTGATTGGCATATGACTCCAGTAGAACAGAGTCCATGCTGACAGGGAAGACACTACTTGGCATAGTTGGCAGAAACAGGAAGCAGAGAAAGAGAGCAGGAAGTGTGATGAGGCTAACCCCCCAACCCCAGTCCCATCCTTCCCCATTCTATAACAGATAAACTTCCTTTAACAATGCTGTACTTTCTAAAGATTCCATAACCTCCCCGAACACCATCATCAGCTAGAGACCAAGAGCTCCAATACATGAACCTATGTAAGATATTCCTCATTTAAATGACCAGAGATATTAAATATTATGAGAGGAGTCAGTTAACTTGAGGGGTCATTTAGTGAAAACCCAGTAGAACTAAGACTCAGGCACAAGCCTCAGCCAATAGCCTCATGACATATATTCAATTTTACTTCAAGTTAAACAGACATCCTTATCTATTTTGTACCTAACAGACTAATGATTCCAAGGGAAGGAAAGCTCAAAGACAAAGTCTATGTAAGCCCACAGTGGTCAATGAAAACCTTTTAGCACATTAAGTCTTCATTGGTACTTCGTATGAACTCATTTCTCCCTGCTGTTTGTGTGTTAAACATCCTCAACACCAATTTATTAAGCACTTATTCTGTGTGAAGCATTGCGTGAGTCTCTGAGGATCTACTGGTGAGTTCTCTGCCTTTAAGCTTTAGAGTGGAAAGATACAGACATCTGTAATTTAAGAGGATCCATACCATAATTTCTTCAACCAGCATCAAATAGATCACCTACTCTCTGACAAATACTACCAGAGAAGAAACTCAGAAATTAGGAGAAAATGTATTAGGCAAGGAAGATGAAGGCTGGGTAGATTGTTTGGTTAGTAAAATGCTTGCCTTGCAATAAAAAAGACCTGAGTTAACCCTCAAACAACAACGACAAAAACCAACCAAACAAACACAACATCTTAAAAAAAGCCAGGCATAGTGAAATATGAGTGTAATACTAACACTGGGCAGGCAAAGATAGGTGGGACCTTAGGTCTCCATGACTGGGCAGCCTAGCCTAGTTAGGTGAGCACCAGGCCAATGAAATACCTTGTCTCAAAAGAAGGTGGACAATGTCTTAAGTAATCAATCCAAAGATAGCCCAGAGGGCTATGCATATATATATATGGGCTTTTGCACACATGTACCAACACACATTCATGTATATTCAAACAAAACCCAAAAGAAAAATTATTATAAGTAATGTTATAAGAATACTAATAGGGCTGGAGAGATGACTCAGTGGTTAAGAGCACTGACTGCTCTTCTAGAGGTTATGAGTTCAATTCCCAACAACCATGTGGTTACATGGTGACTCACAGCTATCTGGAATAGAATCTGATGCCCTCTTCATATGTGTCTGAAGACAGTGACACTGTATTCACATGAAATAAATAAATCATTTTTAAAAAACTTTTAAAAATACCAATAAATGTACATTTACATTTGTTGAAGAATGGAAATGACAAAATGTAGTTAGTACTTTTATTTAGGGGCAACCAGAGAAAATGTGCTGACTAGGTGACATTTCAGAGTATTTTAAAAGATCTTCTCTCCAATTGGACTGTTACACTGGAGCACTTCAGTAGGGGAAAGGCATAGATTGAGGCAATGGACTTTTTTTTTACACCAGTAGTAGACATGGCAGCAAAATTCACAAAGGAGAAAACGGCTTGAATTTATTTCACTGAATATGAAGAGGAAAGGTCTTATATGTCTGAAAATATGATTAATACATGTAATCATAATTTAGAATGATTTCTTTCATAGAGGAGTAGAAAATTACTGAAGAAAAGCTCTCTTCTTGATCACAGAAATTGATCTAAATGTTGTAAGTGAGCACTTGATCTAATTGAGACAATGAGAATCATTTCTTGAGCAATTTACCTGAAACTAAGGAGCAAATGTTCTCTCTCTTCTTGTTTCCTCAAGTGTCTTTTGCTGTTCTGTCAAACAGTGTAAGGGAAGGGAGAAGATCAGAAGGGAGGAGATGACCCTGTGGGCTCTGAACCCACATCCTTCTCTTTATTTCTGCCCGTAACTATTTTCCTATTTAAATACTTTAAAGTTATGTATGGGTCCTAATTCAACACAGAAAGCTTGGACTAGTAAATGAACAAAATCTTAGCAATCAGGTGAAAACATAAATGGTATTCCAGGCAGAGGGCGTTTGTAAAAGTCCAACACTTGTAATTCTGATGTGGCTAGAGTACGATGCTGTGAAGGACCAAGGGAGTAGAAAATACGTAGGTATGAGCCAAGATACAGATCTTATACATTGTGAAAAAAGATCCAGGACTTTAGCGATAGGTCAGCTCCTGTCAAACTTTTTAACAGAAAGAATCCCTTTTCTTTTCTTGGTTTTTATCTATTAGTAGCTCTCTTTGTTACTATTCTATCTCTGTGAGGAGACACCATGACCAAGGCTTGAAAGACAACATTGAACTGGGGCTGGCGTACACTCTCAGAGGCTTGGTCTTTATCGTCATGGTGAAGCCCATGGCAGCACGTGTGGTGCCAGCTGGAGCAATGGCTGAGAGCCACACCACGGCCCAGAGATCAAGAGAGAGAAACTAAGCCTCAAATTCCACCCCAGTGAAACACCCCCTCCAACAAGGACTTGGCCCTTTACCCTTCTCAAACGGTACCATTCTTTGATGACTAAGCATTCAAATGTATGAACCTGTGCAACTCATTCTCATTTAAGCCACCACAGAAGACAGTTTGTTTCAGAATATATTAAAGTGAATTTTTAAAAAAAAATGAAATAAACGTACAAAATACCAGTCAAAACTTAAGAAGAAGTTGGTATGCTAGTACTCTTTCAACTGTGCACTTATTATCAATTTCTGTGCTCACTTTAGCGCACATGAAAATAGACATGTTCCCTTCCAACACCAATTAATAGCCCACCTTTTCAGTAATCCTGGCAGAGATAAGAGAATCCATTAGGTTTTAAAATAAACATGACAGTGGCCTGGAAAGATGGTTCCATGGTTAAGAGCATACACTGCTACTGCAGAGGATGTGAGATGAGTTTTAATCATCCCTGCCAAGGATCCCACAGTTGCCTGTAACTTCGGCTCCATGAATTCTAATGTCCTCTCTGGCCTCTTCAGGTACTGTATTCGTGTTCATAGACCTATGCAGAGAGACATATAAACACATGAATAAATGATCTTGAAAAATAAATGCATCAAAATGTAAGTTAATCTTCTTGTAATGACTATATCTAAATTATATACGTAACATTTCTTATTTTCATTCCTCACTCACAATTTTCTAAGATTCTTAGATTAAACAAAGAAGGAATGTGGACTTATTGTGCATTAAAATATGTTGTTCCTTGAGAGATCATTCAAAGAACTTACACAAATTATACAATACATATGAATCCGTTAGTGCACATTTTCCTCCTGTTAAAATTACCTCTCTTGTCAATGTTTTCAATGAAAATCAAGGCTTTAACTGGTCAGTGTTTGTATGTGATCCCATGATATCTTGTTGCCTTATTGGATGATCTAAATTTGAAATTATGTTTTTTATTGTCTGAACATTGTTGTAGGCCACAGTTAAATGAAACGTATTTCATTCTTCAAGCACAAAGTTTAGCTATTCAAATAATAGGCTGTGAAGATCATTAAAATATTTCAAAAATATTTAGAAGTTTGAAATTTCCGAGAATATTTATTTATTGTCCCCGTATTGCAAAGAGTAACTTGCCAGGAATTTGAACACACTGAGAAACTTGCTTCTTTTCATTGAAAGTTACAATTATATAAACCATAATTGCTGGCAAATAAATGTACCATTTATTTTAAAATAAAAATGAAGAAAGCATATGCGTAATAGACCAATGACACTAATTATTAGGTCTAGCTAACACTGTGAAATTAGGATTTTTATCTATTTAGCTGTTAGAATAACCTGGGATCCAAGCAAGCTGTCTGGTGGGCTGATAATTTTCTACTTTGACTGTAGATGTTGAAGGAGACTGAAACTGGAAGTGTGTGTGCACGTATGCCCACATAATTGCTACAGTGAAGACACATATGCTCTTCAATTCATTAACATTACATCCGGTCGCAGCTTCCCCTCCCTCCTCTCCGCCAAGTCCCTCCCCTCCCCACCCTTCCCCCATTCTGAAGTCCTCCCTTTCACTTCAGAAAAAGGCAGTCCTCCCATGGATATCAATCTGCCTTGGCATATCAAGTCGCAGTAGGATTAGGCGCTTCTCATATGGTGGCTAGACAGGGCAGCCAAGTTAGGGGAAAGGGAGGCAAAGGCAGACAATGGAGTTAGAGACAACCCCTGCTCCTGCTGTTAGAGTTACTGCATGAAGACTGGAATGTGCAATTGCTACACATGTGCAGAGGGTCTAAGCCCATCCCAGGGTGTTCTCTATTGGTCCAGGAACACAAACTTGTTATCTCTTTAGAGTTGGTTTTGGTTAGACTATGGGTAATCCACTAGTCAATAAAGCATGGAGAGAGAGGAATGGTTTACAGGTTGTGAAAACTTAGGCAAAATGATATCATTCTTGCCCAGGCATCAATGGAGTCATGCCTATCTAGGAAATACTTTACAGAATCAATCCAGTGAAACAAGTTAGCATAATTTACAGATTATTTTCAACTAGCAAATAATAAAGGTACATTTGGCTACAACTTTTAAGACTGACTTTGGAACTGCTGCCACTGGCCAGTCAGAGCTTGCTGATTCCCTCAATTGCTTTTACTACCAACGAACTTATATTCACAATTACCTGTGTAGATTTCTTCATCCTATAAGCCTTCCTCTCACTGTCCTTTGTGCTCTCTATACCAGGAACTACCTTGTTCATGCATGTATGTTTTGAATTGAATTTTTTTTCATTTTCTCAAGCAAAATGTTCTATATTGGACAGTTGTCTTTACATGTCTTTGTCTGTGTTTAACAAAGCCTCAGCAATTGAACTGCTGGTTCATTTGGGACCCATAGACTAGTTCTGGACTAGTTCACCGGCTGTGTTAAAATAAGTACCTCACTTTGCTTGAAGTGGTGCTTCAAAACGATCCCTAAGCATTGTATTTTCATAAGCATGTACGTTATTCTCTGGTATATATATTCTGTGTTAAAATATGTTGGATTGGGTCAATATATACCTTCAAACCTCAGACACTAAAAGAAGAATATTTCTAAATAAATTCTGAAGAGATACTTTCAAAGTTCTGGAAGTGGGAGGAAGGCTTTGCTCCTTGGGGTTTATCTCATAACATTCCTCTCCTTCTGAACTAATAATTCAGAGCAAGGACCCCTCTGGGTGACTCCTCCTACTCCCCATGGCTGTCTTTTATTTTTGTCATCTTTGAGGACCATCTTGATTGAGTTGGTCAATCAATTTTCTACAGTGCTGATTGTCTGATGTTGCACTAAAGGCATATAATTAAATTGCCTGTGAAGTGTAAACTGCCCCATGGTGCTGAAGTTTGCAATCTTGTTCTCAAGGTCCTTAAGTCTGTAAATGTCTGTAAAGCTTTTCAGAAGTTATAGCAAACATTCAAAAGATACTAATAAACACAGTCTATTTGTAAATGTTGACAGTTTTCTAGAACCCAGACAATATGCTAAATATTTGGATGGGTTAGACACAGTATTTCTACCAGTGACTGGGAATATGTAGCTGTCAACTCATTCCTGGAGATAGGGAAACATATATTCAGAATATTCAGATTATTTGCCCAAGGTGAAAAAATTAAAATGTAAATAAAAATACATTTTACAATTGTAAAACCAACCCATCGAGTGTGGAGAATACATGAATAAAAAATAACAGATCACACTTGTAAAAATAAAGAACAGAAAACACAGTAATGAAAAAGTTCAAAAGCACAAGAGCCCAAGTAAGTGCACATTAATCAGTAACAGGTATTTAAGGGCTATGTATTCTTTTCAGAAAGACAATTTTAAAATAAGCTTGAAAATTACATATGAGGCTGATACGTTTCTAGTAATGTTAGAGGAGTGGGGTGAAACAACAGGAACCCCAAATGATAAAGTGATAAAGGACATCCTAGCAATGAGAGGACCAGCTCAACACAAAGGCAAACCAATGCCGAATAGACTTAATGTAGACTGAAAACACATTGAGCAAAGTTGGGAAAAATAACAAGCAGGTCCATTTAAGTAATTTAGAATGATTGGAAGAGATTCTTTTAACAGATATCTTTATAGCATGCTTATCAAGCAATCAGAAAACTAGTGAGAATATAAAATTAAAACAAAAATAAGTAAGAGGGGGATTGATTCTAATGCTTTAAATTAATCCGGCCCCCCAAATAGGGAATCTTTGTGTCCAAACACTGATGGTTCTTGACTCCATTTGGTTTTTGATGAATTAATAAACAGCCAATGGTTAATAGCTGGGCAGTAGACTAAGGTGGGACTTTTAGAATTGTGTGGGCTAGGGACTGGGAGAGATCAAGAACAAAGATCACCATGATGGGCAAAAAGAAATACCAAACCTAAAGGTCTACTGACATGTGAGAATCAGGGAAAATGGCCACATGGGCCACTTCTCCAATTGTGTTTGGAGTAGCAGAGATGAAATATAGATTTTAAAAGACGTTAACTCAGGAGTAGCAGAGGGGAGTGTTTGCTAGTAGTGGGAAGAATTAGAAATACTCAGCCATTAAGCTAGTCAAGGCATATTAAAATTAACTGGTGTGTGTGTGTGTGTGTGTGTGTGTGTGTGTATGTGTGTGTGTGTGTGTGTGTGTGTGTGTGTTTCATTTGAGAATCCAGTTAGATGTTCGGGAGCACAAAGCAGTTAACAAATTACCACAACAGAAAATTTCAAAACTGTATGTAATAAAAATCTATTCTATCAATTAAAATAGTAAAATTTAAAGAAAATGATCAAGAAAGATTTACAGATATTAGTGTCACCCTAGATGCACAGAACACATGAAACTCAAGAAGGATGACCAAAATGCGAACACTTCACTCCTTCTTTAAAAGGGGAACAAGAATACCCGTGGGAGGGAATAGGGAGGCCAAGTTTAGAACAGAGACTGAAGGAACACCCATTCAGAGCCTGCCCCACATGTGGCCCATACATATACAGCCACCCAATTAGATAAAATGGATGAAGCAAAGAATACAGGCCGACAGGAACGGATGTAGATCTCTCCTGAGAGACACAGCCAGAATACAGCAAATACATAGGCTTAATGCCATCAGCAAACCACTGAACTGAGAACGGGACCCCCGTTGAAGGAATCTTAGAAAGGATTGAAAGAGCTTGAAGGGGCTTGAGACCCCATAAGAACAACAATGCCAAGCAACCAGAGCTTCCAGGAACTAAGCCACTATCCAAAGACTATACATGGACTGACCCTGGGCTCCAACTGCATAGGTAGCAATGAATAGCCTAGTAAGAGCACCAGTGGAAGGGAAGCCCTTGGTCCTGCTAAGACTGAACCCCAGTGAACATGATTGTTGGGGGGAGGGCGGTAATGGGGGAGGATGGGGAGGAAACACCCATAGAGAAGGGGAGGCGGAGGGGTTAGGGGGATGTTGGCCCGGAAACCGGGAAGGGTAATAACAATCGAAATGTAAATAAGAAATACCCAATTTAATAAAGATGAAAGAAAAAAAAAAGAATAGTCTCCATGAATTCCAGCTGTAAGGTATTTTCTTAATTAGCAGTTGATGGGAGGAGGGCCCAGCCCATTGTGGGTGGTGCTATCCCTTGGTTGGTGGTCCTGGGTTCTATAAAAAGAAGAAAGAGACAAGCAGGCTGAGCAAGCCGATAAGCAGCAGCCCCTCATGCCCTCTTCATCAGCTCCTGCCTCTAGGTTCTTGCCCTGTTTGAGCTCCCGCCCTGACTTACCTCAGTGCTGGAAGGTTACCCTAAGAGGTAAGCCGAAATAAACCCTTTCTTCCCCCAAGTTGCTTTGGTCATGGTGTTTTATCATAGGAATAGAGCCCCAAACTAGAAAGAAGTAGATAGCAGGATAATGAGGTATAAGAAATGTACATAAGAAATGCTCAAGTTAATAAAGATGGGAAAAAAAAAGAAATTTAAGTGATGGAATTTGGTGATCAAATTCTAAGAAATAAATATAAAACTAAAATAAATAAAAAATATGTCTATAGCTACAAGAAGGCAGAGGCAGTGAGAGAGACACTCCTCCAGTCTTATGAGAGTCTGCAGTCCTGCTGCTAGCTGGACTCCATACTCGTCTTCAGCACTGTAAGGGATTAAGTCTCTGGGTCTTTATTTTGGTTCTTTATTTTAAGCCCACAATATTTTCAGGCTACTGAAACCCAGATAACTAATGCTTTCCTACCCCATTCAAAAAGCATAGTAAAAATTGCTAAATCAGATATGGCTATCATGAAAGGGAAAAGATTTCAACAAAAAATTGTCAACTATAAAACATTACAAAGATTCAAAGACTGTACATCAGAATTAGATGAAATACATGTCTTTAGGAGAAATACTCATCCAGCTGCAGACTTGATTGATTTTCTTTTTTTCTTTTCTTTAGTGTGTGTAAGGATGGATACATACGTTTCTGTGTGTGTGTGTGTGTGTGTGTGTGTGTGTGTATCTATATGTGTGTGTTTACGTATGTATAAATATGTATGTTACATATTTATAAGTATGTATATACAACTTTATGAAGTACTCCAAAGTTCTACAATATATTTGTAAATATAGTTTTTAATAATGTCCATAATAATTTCTAAAAATTGTAACTTTCAGATAGCGTAAATTGTCAACTTGACACACTCCGGAGACATCCGATAGTAAAGACTCAATTGAGAAATTGCCTAGATCAGATTGGCATGTGGGCATATCTGTAGGGTATTGTCTTGATTGTTAATTGATGTAGGAGGGGTCATCCTATCCTACATCAGATGGTCTGGACTGTATATGAAAGCTGGCTAAATATGAGTCTGCCAGTGAGCTAGTAAATGATGTTCCGCCATGGTTTCTGCTTTCAAGTTCCTACCTTGACTTTGCTCAGTGATGGACTATGACCTGTAAACTAAAAGGAACCCTTTCCTCTTCTTAGTTTTTTTCTCCCCCTCAGGATATTTTAATCACAGCAACAGAAAGGGAACTAGAAATCATTTTATAAAGACAAGTTTCCTACGTGCAAATAAAATTAATTTAAAAAGGATCACACCAAAAGATACCACAGAAATTTAAGAACACAAAGAACATCTTACTAACTTCCTGGACGAGTTAAAAGGTCAGTCAAGTGTTTTCGTTGCTGCACCATGAGGCAACAGAGAAGTGTCTTCAAATAATGTGGTTATTTTTTTAAAAATTTAGTTGATAGCCAAAAATTTAGTTGATAGCCAGAATGAAGATAATTTTAGATACCTAAGCTGTCAATAAATATATTTCTTATGTATCCTTGATCTCATAACTACTGGAGACAATGCTTTACGAGAGTTATAGAGAAAATCAGAGAAAGAAACCAAACTTACAATAGTCAGAGTAAACTATAGGGAAAGCATAGGAGAGGAACAAAGGATGTCCCTAGGTAAAAGCTTAGGTCAAAGCTGGTATTACAACTGTACAGAGACAGTAACTGGTCCACAAATGAGAAAGACGCTAAGGGATGTAGTATGGTGTGCTGCTTGAATTGGCAGCATCACTTGGAAACTGGTTACAATACAAATTCTACAATACAAAATCTACAGCCCTATCTCAAAAGCTCTGAGGTAGAGACAGGACAGGTAGTCTGTGCTGATGAGGATTTGGACTGTCTTAAATATAGGAGGCACTGTGCTTTTGGAACTGGTCATTGATCGGATGCTATTATGGTTTGAATGTGAAACATTCCCTCAATAGTTTCATATGTTTCCATCACCTGCCCCAGGTTAATGGTGCTCTTTTGGAAAGTTGTAGAACCCTTAGTAGGTAGAGCTTTGTTGGAAGAATTGAGTCACTGGGAATAAGCCTTGATGTTTAATAGCTCAGTACCACTTTTTGTCCATTCTACCTCCTTACTGAGGATTCAATCTGACCTTGCTACCATATATTTTCCACCATGATGGACAGTATTCCCTTCAAACGTAAGTCAAACATAAACCCTTCCTTTCTTAAGTTGGCTTTTGTCAGAATTTGGCCACATCATTCAAAAAAGTAACTCATGCAGATGTGTGATTTGTAGGCAGATGGAAGCAAGCTAGTGCTCAATTTCTGGCATGAGCACCCGGCAGGAAAGAAGAAAAAAAAGTCAAGTTAAGCAATGTATAAACGTTTTGTGAAGTTCAGTTTTGTTCACAGCTCACTGGTTCATAGGCAGTGACCAGTTAGAACTGGATTCATCTCTGAATTGTAGGATCTACAGCCAAATCCCATGAAAAAGATGGTGGCTTTGCACAGCTATTTACATTTGACCTGCCCCAATCTTACTTCTGCACAAGATAAATGCTTGTTTTAGCAACATACAGCTATAAAGAAAATCCTCACAGTGCCTGATGCTAGCTTTCATCATTGCTGAAGTGAGAACAATTTAGAAAGGAATAGGACTGTTAATGACAAGGGGACACTCTCAATGAAATTGATCTTCCTTCAGCAATCTCTCTTAGTCCTTTAAATGAGTCTCATAAAGCTCCTAGTATTACTGAGGGCTTCAAAGAATAAGTAATATATGAACAAATAATTTATTTGTTGTATGGACTAGCCTATGTGTCATAGCAAGCCAATGAATACAACTGACATTGAAGTTTTTCATGCAGCAATATCATGACTGAACCAAAAGCCTCCTGGACCCACATTTTTCCATACCACTTCCATGTAGGACTCCAGAATCAGATTAATTTTCTTGAAGCATCTGCTGTTAGGTGTTGTTAAATGTTTCTTTTTGTCTGAAGTCAATGTTGAAATGAGGAAAGTAGTCATATAACTCAATACAATAGGTGGGGACTTTTAAAAAACTCACTGGGTATGGTTTTTATTTTTTAATTATTTTTCTGTCATTTTGACTTATTCAAAAAATATTGCAGAAAGATCTGGGTGAAAAAATGACTTAGGTTTGTAAGCTCAAACCCAAAGAAGAAATATTGTCTCTGAAAGATGCTTTGGCCTTGGATATATTGAGCAAGCACATTGCAAAAACTATTCAGTACATGGTACTTGGTTTGGGTTTCTTTTAGATGTAAATGTACTTCTTATATAGAAGGAAGTAACCCCGGCTAATTAAGACTCCAAGATATAAAGTACAGTCCCTTGTGCAGTTGTTTCCCCAAATTGAAATAGTGAAAGAAAAAGAAAGTTAACTCTCAGAAAGCTAACGAAACTTAGGAGAATCTGGAAGCTTGAAAATTTCAGTGTTCTTGAGGTCCCTCTCTAAGATGATGTCAGCAGTAAAAGTCAGCTAGAGAAGAGGAAACTTTTGGATGGAGCTGCCTGCAAGTGATGGAAGGAGCTCGGATGTATAGATTTTAGGAGTCACCACCATGGTGCCCAAAGGCATGCAGCTGTCTGTGAATCATATTCCTGCAACTAAGCACAGTAAACTTAGTGGTTCCCCACACCACTAAGTACAGTAGACTGGGTACAGTTATTGGTGTCCTGTAAGATGTAATGTCATTGTCCACATCTTTCCAAGAACCACCATCCAACACATTCCCCTGAGATGATCAAGCAGCTACACACTGGTGCTCTCGGAGAGGTGAGGGTGTGCCTCTGAGGTATGGAGTATTGAATGTGCATCATGCCAGCTGGCATTAGTGGCTACCTCAGTTTCTCCACTGATAGCAAGCATAATTCTGGAAAGGAGGCTGGACATCCTGCACTTCTAATAGCTTGAGTCCCTTCAGGTCCCTGATCCTGAATCACGGTATCTAAGCACCTACCTACCCAGAGAATTTGCCATCCTATAGGAACTGCCAGCATCTTTCTGTTACAATGGATGTTTTGTCTGGTTGTTTGCCTCCTAGCCACTTGAGGAAAAAGTTCTTGCTTTTATCCCAAATGTTGTTTGTTTGTTTGTTGCTAGAATATTTTTATGTTTCTTAAATTTCTCTTCTTTTCACTTTTCTTTGAACTATAAAAGGGAAACTTCTTTCCCCTTTGCTTTCTGTGTCCATCTTTTTATTTTGGAGTAGAGAAAAACAGTTATCTCAGGTTAGCATAGATTCATGACTGAGAGAAAAGGAAGAAGCTGCAGGAAAATAATTTTCACGGCATGACGAATAGGCTTTAGACTGAAACACATGATGGATGGGATTAAGTTGAAACATATGAAATCGTGGTATTTCACTCTCCACCTGCAAAATAACAGCCCCAGCTTCTGACTAATCATTGATAAATCTTTTCTTGCTTCATAAAAGTATTTCAAAATGTTTCATTATAGCTAAAACAACCACAACAACCACTATATTTTTAATGTACTACCCATCATGGTATAATGAATTAAGAAACTTGTAGTTTCAAAAATAAAATTAAGATAGAATTTATTACAGAGAACTTTCCAGAAGAACTGAGCTGGTTAATCTTAAGTTTATGGGGCCCAGGGATTGCTTTATTGGGGGTGTGTTGTTTGAAAGGGAAATTTGTTAAGTTCTCTGCATGAGTTTCATCGAGGCACAAGGTGGCAGCGGGCTCAGGTTTCTCTTGATTACTCTGCTCTGGGTTTGTGATTCTGTATAGAGCTTTTCCTTTCAGTGAACATCACTGAATAGTGGAAGAAAGATGAAGCTGAGAACCACAGTTCCTGACTTTACACCAACCCTCATATAACTGACTGGAAGGCGCAATGGCTTGATGAGCCTCCATTTCGATGACTACTGAATAAGGGCAGAGAATGGTTCTCCCATGTCTTTTCAAAGGACAGTTGTCAGAGTAAAAGCCATGACATGCTAGTGGTTTGTAATGCAGGTAATTTATCTATCAACTGCACTGGAAGCCTCACATCAGCACTGTCTGGGTCCATTACTGATGTGAACCTCAGGAAAGATGGAGCGAGTCAAATTCATCTTCAGAAATGTCCAAGTGTAAATGACACTTCAGTTCTGACAAAAGATCCTCAACACAATTCAGATTGTTGCCCCAGATTTGGTTTCTATAAATTCTTTCCTAGGAAAACAATATATAGCATTGATTTCCTTTCTGTTTTTCTTTGTCCTACTCATCTTTCTCCAAATTCTTCTCTAACTTCTTTCTCTGGTCTTGTCCTTCATTGAGCTTTACTCAAAGGCAGAGTTTAGCATAAAGCCCTGTGCAATTCTTTACATCTAGCAATTCATCATTACCTATTCTGTAACTTTCTGTTTTCTGACTAGCAATTGTGCTGAATATATATTTAAAGTGTAAATCAATAGTGCCTTTTCTTCAAAATTATACATAAGCATATATACAGACATATATGAATAGAAGTATTTCCCCTCCGTGTGTGTGTGTGTGTGTGTGTGTGTGTGTGTGTGTGTGTGTGTGTATGTGTGTGTGTTGGGCACTGAACACAAATGTCTCTTTGCTAGGCAAGTGCTCTACCACTGAGCTGTGGACTTCACCTTATAAACATATTTGATTAGAAGAACAATTTTTGGCCAATACCACCATCTCTCCTTCTCACCAATACCACACAAAGCAGATCTTGCCCGTCGTCTTCCCAATGAATTTGGAGTCCCAGATGCACATCAACCTATTTCTATAAACCTTATGCTCCACACCCCTGTGTGAGCTTGAGCTCTTGGCGCAGGGTTGGCTGCCTTGGTCTCTGTCCCGCCTCCTGCACAGCTGTGCCTTGATCTTTCTGGACACTCCTGCTGCAGCCAGAGTATCTCACAGAACCCGGTGCACAGGCTTCCCTGTGTTATTTCTCTTCCCATCTAGCTTAACTTCTCATATTAACAGCAGCAACCATCTCTGGGATGCTGAAAGCCCATCTGTGAGGGGCTAATTGATTTCCCTCCATCACTCCATATTTATTTTCTTTTTTTTTCTCGCCTCCAGAAGCATGCCCTGAACCAAAGGCCATGGCAGCCGTTCACGCTGGCAAAATCCTGCTTTTATTATTTCTTCCCTGGCAACAATTATTTATCCAGCTTGTCAAGCCGTGGAGGACATCGCAGCGACCATCTGTTTCCCTCTGTCTGAATCCTTTAATGCAGTCAGACTCCACTCTCTGGAGCGCTCCTCTGATGCTCTTCTCATTTCTCTCCATTTCCCTTTGCGGGCCTTGGCAGCTCTTCTTCACCAAGGCTGACATTTTTGCTCCACGCTTGCTCATTTGATTAGCATCCTCCTCTCTGGATTAATTGTGTAGCTTCCACAGAATGCTCTCCGAGTCGGCGGTCCCTTAATCCTTGAAAACTTGAAAGGGTGCTTTCCGTCTCATCTCCACAGACACCATCTCTCTTCGGTACCAAGTTCTGTTAGTTCAACCACTTAGGCAGCTCTTAACTGCCCTTCTACTCCCCAGAAGTGCCCTCTGTTCAAGCTTTAATCTTTTCTTTTGTGGAGGGGGGAAAAACCTGTTTCCTGGAGGCAAGCCAGAAATGCCAAATGATTTTCCTAAAACACTTGGAATCACTTCAGTCTCTCGGGGCTGGGCCCAGGCTAAGCCTGCTCATCCTCTTTGGCCATGATCTTCTAAAATGTCCCCGCTGTTTTCGCTCTCTACTAGGATATTGTGTTAGGTCTGAATAATTATTTTCTTCACCTGAACAGCCCTCCGGTGACTCTGAATTTGGTGGAGAAGTTGGGTGAGTTTTACCCCTTAAAGACATTTGGCGATGTCGAGAAGTACCTGACGCCATCACAGCTGAACTGTGAAATACGGAGATGCTCCCAACATACAGCCAGTAACGATGATGGCTGCTTCTGAACAGCCTACAATGAATGCAAGGGAGAGCTGTCTTCATAAAAAGCACCAAACTCAGTGAGAATTGCAGAGGTCGTAGAGCACTATTCCAACAGACCAACTTTTTCAATTCCTGATACTTCCTTATGGGCCTATACATAGAGACACACAACAATCTTTACTCTCCTTGTGTCTCTCTCTCTCTCTCTCTCTCTCTCTCTCTCTCTCTCTCTCTCTCTCTCTCTCTCTCTCTCTCTCCTTCTCCCCTCTATCTCTTACTGTTTTCTTGTGTCTAACAGGTACAGATTTTTGAGGGTGCATATCCCAGGGTTCTAAGATGCAGGGTACTCTGTACTCTACAGTCACAAAATGTCAGCCTGAGACAGTGACTTTAAGTTTTGTTGCCTCTTGCCAGTAAGAATTAAAAATTCAGATTTTTGTAGGAGTGTGTGAAACACCAGACAATTTATTATGAACTACTACAGAAAAGTGAGAAATGAGGAAATGATTCATAATAAAACTCACAGTAACTTTTAAGAGTAGGAGACATTTCCAAGAGAGGAAAAAGCTCTCAAACTCTTTTTATGGAGGGACATGATAGAAACTGGACCAACCCTCAGGTAATTGCTGTTAATAATGATTAGTTCTTTGGGCTATGGAAGATACACATCCTCTACCCCTGATCTCTTAGCCCAAACAGGGAGATAATCATGTACCACCCATTTGCTGCTTAACCACTTAGATATGTTTAAAGGTCCCTTCTACCCATTTCTGCCTTGAATGTTGTTAGACGCTCACCTTAGATGCTCACCTTGACTGTCTGCTGGCTGCTAGCCACTGGCTGCTGCTGCTGCTCCCAACCTTACAGGCTGCTCAAGTGCTGGTAATTATATACAACTCCCACTGTTCTCACGCTTGCATGTTCAGCTCATACATGTGCCACAGGGTAGGTTTGCTGCCACCAAGATGTAGCCGTAGTATTTCTTGTTGACTCATACTTAACTCATGGTCAATAGAGTTGTTCAAAGTGGTCTACCAGGTAGAAATTTATTTTTATTTTCGTTAAAAGCCATTCTTACTTACAATTTAGTCTTTTACAATTAGCTGTATTGGACACAAAAGCCTACTAAAGGAAATAGTGCCCTTCCTGAATTCCTCAGGAGGACGATGATGGATAAGGAGCTATTGGCTGTCACTGGCTCAGAACCCCAGCCCTACTTTAATCTGTCTACTCGGGTTATCTTATTCCCAACTATAAACTCAATTAGTGTGTCCACACTTTGATAAGGTAAACTTCAATCTTCCTTCCTCTTCCATCCTTTTCCTTCTTCTACTCAGAGACGGCTGTGCTCCAGAACATGGTTTGGGACGATTGCCTTCATCTCCTCACTTCTTCTCTGAAGTTTTCATGCGTGTGTGTGTGTGTGTGTGTGTGTGTGTGTGTGTGTTGTGTTGTATGTGTGTATGTGTATGTTTGTGCTCGTGTGTGTGTTTGTGCTCATGTGTGCATGTGTGTGTGTGCTGTGCTTGCATGTGCATATATGTGCATGTGTGTGTGTTGAGAGAGAGGGGGAGGGTCTTTGTATTGCCTCTGCTTTACAGGTTTTCAGAACACAGAGCTGACTTTGTTACTCTTGGGTAACCTTCACAGAACACATATATCCCACTTCAGGATTCAGTGGAAAGAGATGGAAAAGGCCATTTCTGGAAAGTGACAGCTCTGAAGTTTCATACTGATAATAAGATTTAACTGCTTTATCTTAAAACAGAAGATAATGGTCTCTATTTCATGTTTTTGAAAAAAAATACATACACATAGACATTATATATAATATTATATATTATTTTATATATGCATATATGTATATAATGTCTATGTATTTGTTCTATGAAGTCTTAGAGATTCAATAAATGTTTAAATGTTAATAGTTATTTTTACTGTCTCTAGCCATAGTATAGGCAATATGCATGATTGTATAGCTCTCCCACGAATGGAGGGCTTTCTTCTAGAGCATAAGAGTTTTATTCATTACTGCATCCTGGAGTCAAGAAAATCCTGAATGGGAGACTGCATGAACCTACAGTGTTTGAGTCTACAGTGGAAACCCACAAACATTTTTCTTGTAGCAACTAAGTGTCTAAAATTAAATAATGACTTACTAGATCCACACACTGAGTAAATTATTTCAAAACTTACCTTCCTTAGTGCTTAAAATGGAGCTAGAACTCACGGGAGCCACTATTTTCAGACCTCATCTTATACAAGAAAAGACAGCACAGAAAGATCCAGAGCTCAACCCATGTTACAGAGTAAAGTGGCAGGTTTTCAGCTAAAATACACATTATCTGATTTTAAATGTTTAGATTCTCTACTGTTGGTTTGCAATGATTATCAACTTTGCATGATCTATGCCTACCTTAGAGACAAATCTTTGAATGACTTTCTAGGTTAGATTAATTAAGGGAGAACGATCTACCATAAATGTGGGCAACACCATTGCATACACTTGGGACCCAGACTACATAAAAAGCAGGAGGCCGGTTAAGAAGAACAGGCATTTGCCCATCGCTGCTCCCTGACTGTTGATGTAACATGACCAGATGCCTCCTCAAGCTTCTGAAGTCATATTTTCTCCTCCTCAATCAGGACTCTGCACTAGGACTGTCAACCAAAATAATTTCTTCACTAGGTTACTCTTATAAGCATTTTATCACCATGAGAAAGAAAGCTACGAACGCAGATGCTTATTGGAAAGTGAGATAAAATAAACATTCATTTCAACAATCTAAAGGTTATACTCTATAATAGGGATACTATATTGTACAATGAAATTGCACAGTTATACAATGAATATGCAATATTGCACTCTTACATTGTAGAATAGGTATTCCATATTTCACAGTGTTATTGCATAGTGATTTTATATCACAGATAGAAAAAGAATTTTTGTTTAGTAGAAAAATGCCTACTTCTTTTCCAGAAACACTAAGATTAATCCAGGTTTCTTCAAGCCAATCCTAGAAAGAGTCAATAGACTGTGAGTGAAAGAATGTAGGTAGGTATCTGTCTCCTAAATCAAAGGAAATAAGGCAATTATTCCTTTGCATTGCTGTTCTCCAAGGTATTTTATAATAAGTGTTGTGGGAAACATACAAGTAAAAGAGGTAGAGAACTGGATGGACACTTTGCATCAGGAAAATTGAGATGAAGTCGGTTAATTTGAAGATGAATCAGAAAACATCTAGCTGGGATTATATTGTCTTTACTCTCACAATCATCTCAGTGGCAAGCATTGGAGACACACATGAAGAGCAGTTCACACCACTCTTCAGCCATGAATGTTCCCCAAGAAGGCACTTGTGAGACATCACTTGGCTACAAAGAGGACCTATAGAATTTGAAACTATTTTGGCTGCTGAGTACTTATTCAAATTCTTAAATTTAGCCAAAGAAGAACCATCCTTGGAGCCAAATAGGAAGACCCACAGAGTGTCACAATTTGATCTTACAAAATGATACAAGCAATCCCCTGAAAAGTCACAGGGATATAACACTTGCAGTAGAGAAAGAAAATGTAAAATCTTCCCAGTTTTCTCATGAATTAATGATGCTGCCACTTCATTCCAACACGAAGCCCTGGGCCCAGTCTGTGGCCTCAGGTTATAGCTGACATTGGTCTAATGAGGCCCTGTAGGCCTGCCTGGTTACTAAGCCTTTCAGCATGGGGAAAAAGCAAGAGCTTCTCAGATATCCTCAAATCTAAAAGGTACAGAAGGAACCTCAGTGAGGCTCATGCCTGTTTAACAGGCCGAAGTGCTTCAGATGACTGTCAACTCCCTTTGCTCTTTTCTCTTCAGATGAGGGGGTGGGTAAGCCACAGAGACCTCAGAAAGCCAAAGTCAGTGGGTACAGTGAGTTCAGAAAGCAGCAGCAGCAGAAGACAAGGAAGGCAGGCAGTGAGGAGGAGAAACAACTGGATGGGGAATTTGAGAAAAATGTGGCCTCAAGTTAATTGATTTGTAGAAAAGGATGGATTAAAGAGCATGTTAAAGGGAATTGCTTGACTTACTAATGATCCAAAGGAAAACTAAGTAAAGTATCCTGAAAGTAATTTGATTAAATAAATTCCCTGTAGACATATAGTATTTTGTATTTGCAAATGGGTGATGGGTAGTTCTCCAAAGATAAACTAAGGCACTCTTCCCAAGGCAAAGGAGGAGATGACAAACTGAGCTATCAAAAATTAGTAGATGGAACTTGAAGAAATGTAATGTGTTGAATCATGTACTATTAGCATAGCATTCAACAAACGAGAAAGAAAAACCAAGCTTAATCTTATACGAACATTATACACACACATACACAAACACATACGTATGTACAAAATTATAGCCAATGACTGCCAAATTAAGGACATTTTAACTTGTGTCTGTTTTTGTGTGTGTGTGTGTGTGTGTGTGTGCATGTGCGCGTTCCTGTGGTACATATATGTGTACATATATTACATATGATATAATCCATATTTATATTGGCTATAATTTTGTATCCCAGGTTTTGTCACACACAGCATTTCTTCCATTGTTAGTGAAGTGATGAATGATTTCTGAGACTGTGAGAGATACACTCTTTAATTTAACTGAATCAAGAGTTCTTTCTTCATAGCTTATATTACATAATTAAAAGCTATTGGCAAATTGCCAGAGGTTATCTTACACTTCTACTATGTATTATAAATGACACGTAATTATATGACACAGTGTATCTATAATAAATAATTATGTAACAAGGCTATGCATAGTTACACATATATAGCACATAAAGTTGTAGTACAAACCATCAGTAATGAAACTTTCTTGTTAACCAAAATTGGTAGAGTTTTTTTGTAAGATTGGAGTCTGACTATTACCCAGGGAAAGATACATTGGAAACAGAATCATCTAAGTGTTGAGGTCAGTGAAGAAAGTCAATTTCCCTCCAAAATTCTCTTCTGGCACGAGAAGCCAGCCCATCCCACATCTATAGAGCTGCTTGCCGTGAAAGCACAGCTTTCTCATTCTCAGCCCAGTTATGCTTACTTATCATTTCCACTTGCTTTGGCTTCAGAGCTTATCTCAATAAATGCTTTCTCTGGAATATATTTCTTTCTTTGTAAGTATGAGTGAAATGAATCAGCAATCAAAGAGACAGCCAGGGTGTGATTAGGCAGCGTGCACTGGGTAAACAGTGGCTTTGTTCCCTCCATGTTGACAAAATTCACAGTATTGCAAATTACAAATTTCACTGTGGATTATTCTTGGGAAATGAAAATTAAATCCTGTGCACCATGACTTTACTGCCCTCCTGGCCAGACTTAGCGTATGCAAATGGCTTTGCTTCATTCCTCTTTCGGGTCTTGTAGAGCTCTTGACTAGGGATCAGCATCCTAATACTTAAGCTATCAGCAGCACCTGGCTCCCATATCTATTCCAGCAGTGTCATGTTGTGGTCATAAGACCCTGATATGAGATGCTGCTGCCACCACAGACATCCATATGGCACTTCAGTCCCCAAATTAAACCCCCAGAATGAGATGAGGGCCAAGAGAACTCACTGAGAACAGTGAGGATGGAGCACAGCCAAGCATGTAATCAAGCCGGCTCAGTCGTCAGGAAGGCGTCAGGAGCCTGGGAGAGGGAAGAGAAACCCACAGGAGTTGGTACGAACGAGAATAAAGGAAAGTTCAAAAGGAAAAGCAGATGGAGGATGGTACCCCTGAAAGGCACAGGAGATGAGGTTAAGGTTTAGATCGAGAGAAACAGATGGGGAGTTAGCACTGGACAGGACACTGGATGAACTATACCAGGAGACAAAACAGTTTTGAGTGCCCCCATTCAACAAAAGCACCTGATCTCTGATAGGATAGAAGACCATGCTGGGACTGCTATCTAGACTGGGCTGGTACATTAGAACTAGGAGTTTTCAGGTGAGGGAACTTTGAAACAGTACAAAAGAAAAACATACCACAGAATCTTCACAAGCCTGGAAATGACTGATTGTACATGTTTCAGTGGCAAAACAGGAAGAGCAAGAAAGAGAGGATAGTGGGTTTGAGTCTTAACTGGCCAGGAGTAATAAGAACAGTGATGGCTATATTTATTAGAGACCCCTAGTTTTCAGGCATGCTGCTTAGAGTTTTACATATATAGACCTATTTAATCTATAAACTCATGTATGTAGTAGGTCCTACTAGTCCTCCTTTTGTCACAAGATCCTTGGAGATATTCATTATAAAGGCAGACTGGAAAGAGACTTAAGAAGTCAATAACAGAAAGTGGGGACAAGTACCAAACCATCTCTTGGCTTCTACCTCACAGATCAGGGCTTATTTCAAGACACTTGGGTCTCACAAAAGAGAATTTAGCAGCTAGAGCTGTGTTATAGCAATAACTAGGCAGCTCCCAAGATCCTTTTCTGCTTTTAAGCCAGTACAACATATAAAACCACTGGCACTAACCCATAAATGGCACTTAGACTCTTGGTGGCCTGGGAATCTTTCTCTGAAGTATTTCCCTTTTATAAAGGCTCTTTATCCCATGAACAAGAGAGTAATAAACCCATAAACACCAGAACACAGTGATTATAACCAATTTTCACACTCTATTATGTAGAATGACAAGGAGAACACCATAGCTTTGTTCTGGAAATATGCAAACGTCTCTCTGAGAGATTGAGGGTGTCTGTGGCTGTGCAAACTATGATATTACACTCACATGCTGCAGCCTTGGTCATATCCACTCTTTCCTAAATAGTATAAGCAGTACAGCAAGAGAAGCCTTTGCACTCCCAGAAGCCGAATTAGGTCTTTGGGAAGCCTTGTCTGCTGTGCCAGCCCCCAGCCATTTCCTCCATTAACCTTTCCTGGTGGTAGCAGCCATGTTGCTAACCTGCAGCTGCTTCCTACACTGGGGAAATCCAATTCAATCAGAACTCACTGTGCGGGGCTGACTGGAGGATGAGTAGTGCGTGCTTAAATCTGCTGAATATAATTCTTACCCTTATTGTAGGACAAAGGAAAGGAAAATAAAATAGAAAGTCATAAGAACAAGATTTGGAATCTCTGGAGAATTAATCAGTGAGAGCCGAGAAGGATTAAGACAAAATGATATGAAGAACAATGGTTCGTTGATGAGTAATCCACTAGGAAATTGTAAGAGACAGCGTAGGGACTAGAGGTTCCTGCTAGAATATGGAAACATAAGACGAAGGAGAAAGAGCTAATCCAATTAAGGAGTGCTTATTTGCTACCCATTTATCTTGAAACCAGATTAAATGGAATAACTGACATATTCTCCGATATACAATGTCAACTGTAAATAATATTCCTAACATCAAATAGAAAAAAATGGATGTTAAGCAAAAATAATATTTGCAAAGTTGAAAACAAATGGCCGCACAATTTGGTGTCTTAGGGAGAAGCTTATAAGAAACTACTAAAAGAATCTTAATGAACAGAAAGTGCTCTTTGCAGTAGAAAAGGGGGCCTCACTTCCTCCTCCGCCCTTCCTCCCAGTTCTGCTTAATGGAAATCAGACGTATGTGTCAACGGAACTCAGTCAGTTCCTCTGCATATTAACTGTTACATTAAGATTTGCTGCAAAAAGGAAAGTCCATTAAACATTTGCCTGTGATGAGGGGAAGGAGTGGGAATAAATTACCAGCTGAAGGACACTTTGGGAAGAGCCCTTTCAAGCATTTATTATGACCATTTAAAACCCATAGAAGTCAGTTGTCCCAGGATCTCAGCTCAGTTCACTGTTGCCTTTGAGGGACTTTTATTTCTTCCTACCTCTACATCTGCAAACAGGGCTCTCGGTTTTTTTTCTTTTTCTTTCTTTCTTTTGTTTTGCCCCCCACCCCCGTACAAAACCAGAATGTAATTCAGTAGACTGTGCTCAGTAGAATAAAAAATTAGGGAGTATTCCCTTTCTTAGAAGTCAGAACAAGATGGGTCTTGGAAGGTGACAATGACACTCACTAAGTGACAAATGTCCAGGAAAGTACAGCTTAACCGTAAAAGCATATCAGTTGCTTTCAACATTGCTATATATCCGGCCAATGGATCTCTTTCTTAGTTTGATGTTTAGGTGTGTGTGTGTGTGTGTGTGTGTGTGTGTGTGTGTGTGTGTGTGTGTGTGTGTGTGTGCGTGTGTGTGTGATGCATTCATGTTTGTACATGTGTGGGTGCATATGTACATGTCTATGTGTCATGTGGAGGACAGAGGTTGATTTGATGGTTTGGTATCTTTTCAATATCTTTCAACTTCATTTACTCAGGAAAATATCCTACTGAGCTGGAAGCTAGTTAATTCATCTACTCTACCTAGCCGGTCAGCTTGCTCTGGAGACCTGCTGGCTATGCTCATGAGGACTAGATTGCATGCAGGTTATCCCACATACCTGGCGTTCATGTACATTCCAGGAATCTAAATTTTGTTTCTTACTCTCATGGCCAGTGCCTTATCCACGAAGCTATTTCCCCAGTGTAGCCAATGAATTTTCATGTCTTGGTGGAAACCTATACACTAAAAACACAGATCACATGGCCGGACCATGGTGCCTAAATTCTTTTTTTTTTTTTTTATAGTTGTTGAATTTTTTTATTTCCATTTCAAATGTTATCCTCCTGCCCAGTTTCTCCTTCACAAGCCCTCTATCCCCTCCTCCCTCCCCATGCCTTTATGAGGGTGCTACCCCACCTGCCTATCCACTCTTGCCTCAGCCGTCTAGCATTCCCATATCCTGGGTCATCAAGCCTCCACAGGACCAAGGGCCTCTCCTCCCATTGATGCCAGAGAAGTCAGTCCTCTGCTGCATATCCAGCTAGAGTCATGGGTTCTCCCATGTGTACTTTTTGGTTGGTGGTTTAGTTCCTATGAGCTCTGGTGGGTCTGGTTGGTTGATATTGCTGTTCTTCCTATGAGGTTGCAAACCCTTTCAGCTCTACAGTCCTTGCCCTAAACTTCCTCATTGGGGTCCCCATGCTCAGTCCACTGTTTGGCTGTGTACATCTGCATCTGTATTTGTCAGGCACTGGCACAGCCTCTCAGGGGACAGCTACATAGAGCTCCTGTCAGTAAGAACTTTTTGGCATCAGCAATAGTGTCTAGGTTTGGTGTCAGCAGATGGGATGGATCCTTAGGTGGGGCAGTCTCTGGATGGCTTTTCCTTCAGACTCTGTTCCACTCTTTGTCCCTGCATTTCCTCTTGACAAGAGCAATTGTGGATTAATATATTTGAGGTGGGTGGGTGGCCCCATCCCTCAACTAGATATGGTGTCTACAGGTTCTATCTCCCCTTTGTTGAGTGTTTTGGCTAAAGTCCTCCCTATAGGTCCTGGGAACCTCTTCGGTCCCTGGTATCTGGAACTTTCTAGTGGCTACCCTCAGCTCCCCCTTCCCTCCCCCCTTCCTTATGGGTGTTCCCCTCCCCACCCTCCCCCCATTGCCGCCCTCCCCCCGACAGTCTAGTTCACTGGGGGTTCAGTCTTAGCAGGACCCAGGGCTTCCCCTTCCACTGGTGCTCTTACTAGGATATTCATTGCTACCTATGAGGTCAGAGTCCAGGGTCAGTCCATGTATAGTCTTTAGGTAGTGGCTTAGTCCCTGGAAGCTCTGGTTGCTTGGCATTGTTGTACATATGGGGTCTCAAGCCCCTTCAAGCTTTTCCAGTTCTTTCTCTGATTCCTTCAACGGGGATCCCGTTCTCAGTTCAGTGGTTTGCTGATGGCATTCGCCTCTGTATTTGCTGTATTCTGGCTGTGTCTCTCGGGAGCGATCTACAACCGGCTCCTGTCGGTCTGCACTTCTTTGCTTCATCCATCTTGTCTAATTGGGTGGCTGTATATGTATGGACCACATGTGGGGCAGGCTCTGAATGGGTGTTCCTTCAGTCTCTGTTTTAATCTTTGCCTCTCTCTTCCCTGCCAAGTGTATTCTTGTTCCCCTTTTAAAGAAGGAGTGAAGCATTCACATTTTGATCATCCGTCTTGAGTTTCATTTGTTCTAGGCATCTAGGGTAATTCAAGCATTTGGGCTAATAGCCACTTATCAATGAGTGCATACCATGTATGCCTTTCTGTGATTGGGTTAGCTCACTCAGGATGATATTTTCCAGTTCCAACCATTTGCCTACGAATTTCATAAAGTTGTTGTTTTTGATAGCTGAGTAATATTCCATTGTGTAGATGTACCACATTTTCTGTATCCATTCCTCGGTTGAAGGGCATCTGGGTTCTTTCCAGCTTCTGGCTATTATAAATAAGGCTGCTATGAACATAGTGGAGCACGTGTCTTTTTTTATATGTTGGGGCATCTTTTGGGTATATGCCCAAGAGAGGTATAGCTGGATCCTCAGGCAGTTCAATGTCCAATTTTCTGAGGAACCTCCAGACTGATTTCAGAATGGTTGTACCAGTCTGCAACCCCACCAACAATGGAGGAGTGTTCCTCTTTCTCCACATCCTCGCCAGCATTTGCTGTCACCTGAGTTTTTGATCTTAGCCATTCTCACTGGTGTGAGGTGAAATCTCAGGGTTGTTTTGATTTGCATTTCCCTGATGACTAAAGATGTTGAACATTTCTTTTAGGTGTTTCTCAGCCATTCGGCATTCCTCAGCTGTGAATTCTTTGTTTAGCTCTGAACCCCATTTTTAATAGGATTATTTGTCTCCCCTGGTCTAACTTTTGAGTTCTTTGTATATTTTGGATATAAGGCCTCTATCTGTTGTAGGATTGGTAAAGATCTTTTCCCAATCTGTTGGTTGCCGTTTTGTCCCAACCACAGTGTCCTTTGCCTTACAGAAGCTTTGTAGTTTTATGAGATCCCATTTGTTGATTCTTGATCTTAGAGCATAAGCCATTGGTGTTTTGTTCAGGAAATTTTTCCAGTGACCATGTGTTCCAGATGCTTCCCTAGTTTTTCTTCTATTAGTTTGAGTGTGTCTGGTTTGATGTGAAGGTCCTTGATCCACTTGGACTTAAGCTTTGTACAGGGTGATAAGCATGGATCGATCTGCATTCTTCCACATGTTGACCTCCAGTTGAACCAGCACCATTTGCTGAAAATGCTATCTTTTTTCCATTGGATGGTTTTGGCTCCTTTGTCAAAAATCAAGTGACCATAGGTGTGTGGGTTCATTTCTGGGTCTTCAATTCTATTCCATTGGTCTATCTGTCTGTCTCTGTACCAATACCATGCAGTTTTTATCACTATTGCTCTGTAATACTGCTTGAGCTCATGGATAGTGATTCCCCCTGAAGTCCTTTTATTGTTGAGGATAGTTTTAGCTATCCTGGGTTTTTTGTTATTCCAGATGAATTTGCAAATTGTTCTGTCCAACTCTTTGAAGAATTGGATTGATATTTTGATGGGGATTGCATTGAATCTGTAGATCACTTTTGGTAAAATGGCCATTTTACTATATTAATCCTGCCAATCCATGAGCATGGGAGATCTTTCCATCTTCTGAGGTCTTCTTCAATTTCTTTCTTCAGAGTCTTGAAGTTCTTGTTGTACAAATCTTTTACTTGCTTGGTTAAAGTCACACCGAGGTACTTTTATATTATTTGGGTCTATTATGAAGGGTGTCGTTTCCCTAATTTCTTTCTCGGCTTGTTTCTTTTGTGTAGAGGAAGGCTACTGATTTATTTGAGTTAATTTTATACCCAGCCACTTTGCTGAAGTTGTTTATCAGCTTTAGTAGTTTCTCTGGTAGAACTTTTGGGATCACTTAAATATACTATCATATCATCTGCAAATAGTGATATTTTGACTTCTTCTTTTCCGATCTGTATCCCCTTGACCTCCTTTTGTTGTCTTATTGCTCTGGCTAGAACTTCAAGAACTATATTGAATCAGTAGGGAGAGAGGGGCAGCCTTGTTCAGTCCCTGATTTTAGTGGGATTGCTTCAAGTTTCTTCCATTTAGTTTAATGTTAGCCACTGGTTTTTGCTGTATATGGCTTTTTACTATGTTTAGGTATGGGCCTTGATTCCTATTCTTTCCAGGACTTTTTATCATGAAGGGTGTTGAATTTTGTCAAATGCTTTCTCAGCATCTAATGAAATGATCATGTGGTTTTGTTCTTTCAGTTTGTTTATATAATGGATCACGTTGATGGTTTTTCGTATATTAAACCATCCCTGCATGCCTGGGATGAAGCCTACTTGATCATGGTGGATGATTGTTTTGATGTGCTCTTGGATTCGGTTTGCCAGAATTTTGTTGAGTATTTTGGTGTCGATGTTCATAAGGGAAATTGGTCTGAAGTTCTCTTTCTTTGTTGGGTCTTTGTGTGGTTTAGGTATAAGAGTAATTATGGCTTCATAGAAGGAGTTCGGTAGTGCTCCATCTGTTTCAATTTTGTGGAATAGTTTGGATAATATTGATATGAGGTCTTCTATGAAGGTCTGATAGAATTCTGCACTAAACCCGTCTGGACCTGGGCTCTTTTTGGTTAGAAGACCTTTAATGACTGTTTCTATTTCCTTAGGAGTTATGGGGTTGTTTAACTGGTTTATCTGTTCCTGATTTAACTTCGGTACCTGGTATCTGTCTAGGAAATTGTCCATTTCCTGTAGATTTTCAAGTTTTGTTGAATATAGGCTTTTATAGTAAGATCTGATGATTTTTTGAATTTCCTCTGAATCTGTAGTTATGTCTCCCTTTTCATTTCTGATTTTGTTAATTTGGACACACTCTCTGTGTCCTCTCGTTAGTCTGGCTAGGGGTTTATCTATCTTGTTGATTTTCTCAAAGAACCAACTTTTGGTTCTGTTGATTCTTTCTATGGTTCTTTTTGTTTCTACTTGGTTGATTTCAGCTCTGAGTTTGATTATTTCCTGCCTTCTACTCCTCCTGGGTGTATTTGCTTCTTTTTGTTCTAGAGCTTTTAGGTGTGCTGTGAAGCTGCTGACATATGCTCTTTCCTGTTTCTTTTCTGCAGGCACTCAGCGCTTATGAGTTTTCCTCTTAGCACAGCTTTCATTGTGTCCCATAAGTTTGGGTATGTTGTACCTTCATTTTCATTAAATTCTAAAAAGTTTTTAATTTCTTTCTTTATTTCTTCCTTGACCAGGTTATCATTGAGTAGAGCATTGTTCAATTTCCACGATATATGGGCATTTCTTCCTTTATTGTTATTGAAGACCAGCTTTAGGGGCGTGGTGGTCCGATAGCAATACATGGGATTATTTCTATCTTTCTGTACCTGTTGAGGCCTGTTTTTTGACCAATTATATGGTCAATTTTGGAGAAAGTACCATGAGGAGCTGAGAAGAAGGTATATCCTTTTGCATTAGGGTAGAACGCTCTATAAATATCCGTTAAGTCCATTTGGCCATGACTTCTCTTAGTCTGTCTACGCCTCTGTTTAATTTCTGTTTCCATGATCTGTCCATTGATGAGAGGGTGTTGAAATCTCCTACTATTATTGTGTGAGGTGCAATGTGTGTTTTGAGCTTTAGTAAGGTTTCTTTTTTACGTATGTAGGTGCCTTGTATTTGGGGCATAGATATTTAGGATTGAGAGTTCATCTTGGTGGATTTTTCCTTTGATGAATATAAAGTGTCCTTCCGGTGCCTAAATTCTTAATGCAAATCCTTACTAAGATTATAGCTTTGAAGGCAGCTCTTAAATAGCCATTTCAATTACTTACAGTTAATTAAAACTAAATAACATTATCACATTAAAGACAGGAAATAACAAATGGCCAAAATATGCTCCATGGGAAAGAAACGTTTTTGATGGGAAATTCAATGAAATAGAGAGGATATGTGGAGAAGAGTGGAAATGTAGAGAGAGCATTGAGCTGACAGCCAGAGATTTGGTTTTTGAGTCTTTTGTTTACTGCAAAATGCATGTTTGCATCGGTCACTAGCAATTTTACAGTTGTGTTTAAATGTGTTCATGTATATGTTGTACATGTATGTTTATATGTGCATAACCAAATGTGAAAATGCATTCTTCCATCCATCTGAAAAAAAGGACAAAGCAGCAAGGGAACAATGAACACGTACATCACTAAAAATGTGCTCATTATGGCGGACTGAGAGGACCATTGTGTACCACTGAGAGGACTAGCAGCCAAAACTTCATGAATGTTGTGGTCAATTGGTACCTAACACAATGTTCACTAGTGGTCCCTGTAGTTGGGACTACAAGATGCATGGAAGGTTGCTTCCTTGTTCCCCATCTACAGACTCATCACCTGATACAAATCTATTAAACCAACTACTGTTCCAACCCTATGGCAGCCAACTGTGTAAACTGAAGTTTTAGATTGTATGTATTAGAACCAAAACAGAAAGTATTCAGTTGAATTTGTCCATTTACTGAAGTTTCTGCTCTCAGAATGCATATACTCAATGGCATGGATATATTTTGCAAGTGAAAATTTCAGACTGTCAAAACTTAAGACATGTGCTTCCTTTGGTAGGCCTACTAGTTGCAACATTTATTGGTAGAGTTAATGATTAACACTTTGTTTGGATGTTACAAAGAGAGGTCCTTCTTCTAAGACTACTTCAAATGCCAAGCAGAAAGTTGAAATTCTCCAACTCCTAGATTCCAAAGTTACTTGGTAAGAAAACCATCTTCAGGTGTTTTCTTATGAGCCACTACGCACCCAGAAAGGTAGGTATGAAGGTGTAGTCCTTGAGTGACTCCGACTGCTGGCATCTCGTGGGTTTGCAGTTGGACTTCGGGAAGGGCTTATTCTGAATGGCGGGCAACTTGGTGCTGACTCTTGGTTAGGAGCCTTCATTGTTTTCCTAATAGCATTATTGTTTGTACAGCTTGTAGCTCCTCAGCATGAGAAAGCTGCCTCCAAGACAAGCGAAGAGAAGAGCCCGCCAATAGATGTCATAGTGACATTTTTGACCCAGCATAAGACCATCATTCTGTCTTTCTATTGCACTGTATTGATACAGGTAGTTACAGTGTGCTCCAGATGCAGAACGGAGCCTTGTCAACATGACATGATCAAATCATACGTAGCATAGGAGATACAGGGATGTAACTATCTTTGGAAAAGACTGTGATGCACAAACCTTATATAAAATGGCAGTGATTGGATAAAAGTATTCATATCTGCTTTTATCAAAAATGAGTATTTCAAATAAATTTATCTGAAAGGACTCTAAAGACCTGAGTTTAAATCTAACCTCTATATTTTATTCTGGGAGTCACTCTTACGTTAATCTCTGAACGACTATGCTGCCGTGTCTTGTTATGTTCGAATGATCCACATGGAGCTTAAATAAAGACCCTGAAGGAATAAGCCCACTTATTGGCACATTGTAAGTGCTCAGTTGGCAGAAAGAACATTTTGGAGATGAATAAAGAACATTATTATACAATTACTCATTAAAGGATTTCTCAAGGTAACAAACCAGAAACAGCCAAATTACTGAAGAATAATTTCTTATCCAAAATGCGATATTTTCTTCACAGTAACAAGCCCTTGAATATTGTGCCCACATACTGGGTAAAGGGTCAACACTTGGTGTGGATATTTATATATGCTTTGCTTTACAGTCTGGTTACAAAGAGAGGTCCTTCTTCTAAGACAACTTCAAACGCCAAGCAGAAAGTCAAAACACTCCAACTCCTAGATGCTAACATTTATTGTTGCTTGATAAATATGATCCACATTATTGATGATGCAAGCACTGAGCCTAGGAATTACTTTTTAATTACTCAATTTGATAAGCTAGGCAGTATTCATAATTAATAAGAGTCTAGAGTTGGAAACACATTTTCATCTTTTCCTGTAGTTAACAAGTTTCATCCAAACAACAATACAGCTAAGTTTAGGACAGGGAAATTTGCTCACATTTCTGAATTGTTATACAAAGAAACTAATTGTGTTTCCCCGTTTTGCACATTAGAGGTGATGAAGGGGTTTTGTTTATTTAAAACTACTTGGGCTGTGTTAGCTGAGAGGTTGAAATTCCGGGTGAGTAGAAATTGTTTAATGTGCTGAGCATACATATAAGGTTTCCATTATTCATCAGCTCCAGCTTTTGCACTTTCCTATGCATTTACTGAGACTGCATTCATTATACAGTGATGGATGGGGTGCTGATTAAATAAAATTTGTTACTCTTGCTCAGAATACATATATTTTCACATTAACTTAAGAAATTATAAATGGTGCCCTTATATATGACTGCAAGTTTACACCAGAATTGAACATCAAGGTTAACCAGAGTTATAAACATAATTTGATAGACAAAATTTCCTTTCCTTGGCTTTATAAGAGATACTGTTCACTTTTGCTCACTAAGACTAAGAAAACAAACTAAAGCCCTAAGGATGGTAATTCGACCTTTGGCAAGTTCTTCAAGGTGTGCACAGTGGCGTGCTAGGTAAGGGTTTCCTCTTTTCTGGATGATGTTGGAGAAACTTACCTTTTCTACCATCCTTAGAGAATATCATGTTTACACATTTAAAGGTCTCCAGAAATAGTAATAAAATACACTAAGCTTAGTATAAAACCGTGTTTCTGAACTAAAATCATGGAGTTCTTTTGTCCTTCAGAGAACACTGGGAGATATCTCATAGTCTCTCTTTCTCTTGTTAGGTCCTCTCGGTTTTTACAGTGGATGTACAAACACCACTGGATTTAACAAATCTATGACTGACAGACATTTTAGTTGTCAGCAAGCTATTTCACTCTATTCACTCGTAGCTTGGAAGCAAAGTGTGTGTGTGTGTGTGTGAGTGTGTGTGTGTGTGTCTGTGTGTGTGTGTGTGTGTGTGTGTGTCTGTGTGTCTGTGTAAACCTTGGGATGCAAGGTTTTGACTTGATCTTGATATAAAGCCAACAGCACAGTTTTAAAGACAGTCAAACTTTACTACTAATAGATCAGAGTACAGCAAGCTGTCCTTCACAGTGGAAATCTGATGGATTATTTGTAGTGATGATTAGAGAAGCATTAGAGATGATTAGGTGATAACACAAGACACAGACCAAGCCCCATCTGCTACCTTGCTGCAAATGCCAGGTCTCTGGTTGGCCCAGGCCCCAATCTAGATGTGAATATACGTTCCATCACGTGTCAAGCCTCTATCAAGGCAGTAGGTGAGCAGCTCTACCGCCTAGCTGAGCAAATCTAGGATGCTGTCTATGGTGATCCTGAACTTCCACTAGGGTAGCCTCTGAAATAGTCTTGAGCTACACATCTCCAAGTATGCTCTCTTCCACATTTCTTTACCTGATGTTTTATTCTTTTGCCAGTTTTTGACAAGAAGAGAAGCAGCACATGAGTTACAGAGAATAACTTTCCAAACTTCTTCTGATGCCTGAGACGTTTCTACTTAGCATTCAGCTCCTGTTTGCACTGATGAACATAATTCTTCAATCAGCATTTGGTCAAATCACTTATTTAATCACTTATAAGTGACCAAATATATTCTTATGTATAAACATAATGATTCCTATATTTTTGAAAAACACTCGGTCCATCCAATTTTCATTAAGACTGTGACATTAACATAAACCCAGGCTTAACAGTATTATTGAAAAACTGCCAGAACAAACCCCTGTTATCAGTGCTGCTTTCTCTAAGCACTGCTACCTCGTGTTGAACCCACTGCTGGAGCCTTGCGTCACTACCTGACATCATTCTTCTTCTCCACATCGTTCTCAATCTTTAACACTTTTCTTTATCTTCACTATGTGGAGGTAAGGAAGAGTGTTACTCAGGACACAGAATCTATCCAAAACTTTCCTAAGCTCCTTCTAGAACCCCTCCTAACCCAGTGGAAGCTTGTTTGGCCTCATTTCATTAGACAGTTGTTGTGTTTAGTTTTGTATCTTTGTTTTTAAAAGTCATGGGCTCTTTCCTAGCCAACCTACAAGCCACCTGAAGTTGCTGACCTTCTTTCCATTGTTTCAGACTCAGGACCCTCATGTGTTTGCTAGGAATTATCACACAAAGCAGTCAATAATCTCTGTCTAACTTGACATTGAGTCTACCAGGTAACAGCTTTGGTGATTCTCTTTCCCAGTAGTTGGTCATTATCCTTTTAAAATGTAGCACACCCAAGTTAAGGCACATTATTTGAAATTGTCATTCATTTTCCTAATGCATAAAATTTATTACTACCCTTAAAAAATAGAATGTCTCATTGCAAATCTTTTGCAAATTTTTAAGCAACAACAGGATAAAGGATAATACTTATCTGAAAGTATTGACTAGTGCTAATTAGGAAATTGAATAATAGTAACTATCTGGAAGAAGAATTATTCTGATACATTTCACGAGATGTTGATACAGCTAAGACCTATTCTAGGAATTCGAATCAGAAAGTAAGACAGATACAGTCCTTGCACTCATGAAGTAAGTGCACTGAATATCTTTTGCTCTTGAGAAACTGTGAACCCAACCTTGAATAGAGAGGAAAAAGAAATATGAATGACCATTTGGAATTCTGGACATAAAATATATGCATCACCTATTTTATGCAGACATGCTCATACGTGGCTGCATAAAATGGGGCCTTTTTATTATTCTTTTATGGGTCTACCATAGACTATGCAATACAAGTGGGACATAAAAAGAAAAATGGAAAAGACGAGTTCTGACTAAATAAATCCCTTGAAAGCCTTTTGAAAAAAATATTCCACCATGAGAATAAATTCCCCTTGCCCTGTTTTTTTGCTACTGTTCCATTCTAGATCACCAAAAATGAAAATATATTAGGAGACTGATACATGCATTAAAAATTCCTTGCAAGACCTCCGAGTCAACACTATACATTTACAAACCAAAAGGAAATACCCAAAATGATGCATGTAAGAAGGGCACTAAATAGCACCGGGAGACCCAAAGGTCCTTTCCCATTTGCGTAGCTGCGACATTAATAAGAAGTCGAAGTCAGACAAATTATGAGGCAGTTTTTATTGACAGCTTTCAGATTGTGATCAAGGACATTGTTAACACATAAGTGTGAGATGATCCTCATGATAAAGAAGTGAGGGATGTTCTACAAATAAATAAAATAGGGAGCTGAGGCAATGCAGTGTTTGCTGTAGAAGTTAAACTTGGATATAAGAAACAACAGGCAGCAGATGTGCAATAGTCCTAATATGATATAAAATAGCTCCTTTTCTTAGAATTTCCAAGCCGAGGGGGATGATAGATGAATGATTGGGAAGTGGAATCAGAACATCCTATGATAAAAATGAGATATTGATTCTGTGAGATTTTAATTTAGATTAGTTCACTTAGAAAAAGTAATAAATTGGAATGTACTCAACACAGCTCACATCTGAAATGACTTATCAGAATTCCAAAAGGAAACCTTGGGCAAGCCATAATTTTAACTGTAGCACTCACCCAGGATGCCCACACTAAATTACAGCATCTTTGCAAATAATTTGGACAAGAACGAGACAAGTAGTATATCCCCAAATGACAAATGGGAACCTGCGTCGATGCCAGAAGGAGAGATGGCGAAAGAACAGGAAGTGAGTGTCTGGCAGTGATAAATTAGGAAGACAGCAGCTGAACTATCAGACTTGGTATAAACCATGCCAAATATTTGTCTGGTGCTTATAAAAAATGGTAATTTCAAGTGGTCAGAAGAAAGCAATTATGTGTGAGTAAATTTATAAAAGAGGTTTTTAAATTTCTTATCTAGCTTTCTTAAGCTTTTAATGTATTAATTCTCAATTTTGGTGTGAAGGAATCTTTTTTTCATTCTTAGCTTTCTTAGTTTCTTATGTATGGAAATTAAATGCAACAGTGCATATAAATCAGCTAACACAATACTTGGCCTGCACTAGGAAGCAGATAATAATTACAATCAATTCAGTGTTTGTGTTCTTATTAGAAGTCAAGGACTGAAGGAAATATTCTTCCTAATATATTTATTGGGGAGCTTAGAGTCCCAATGTATGCAATTGTATTTCACTTTTGCATTTTGTTTTAAATTTTTGGGACTAAATTCATAATCACAGAACCTGAAAAATTCAGCATTTTCTTTCTACACCACTAACTGAAGACTTAAAGATATGTATACCTATTTTGGGATTCATTAGTTCTTCTGCCAATTCATGTCATCTCCATTATAAAGGTTTTGGTTCTTCTATCTATTTATCTATCTATCTATCTATCTATCTATCTATCTATCTATCTATCTATCTATCTATATCTCTATCTTTATCTCTATCTCTGTCTCTATCTCTCCCCTCACAACAATTCTCAATTTAATCAGCTTTTCTTTCTGATTCATTTTGGTGAACTGACTTTTTTCAAATTCATTTTTTCCCAGATGACCATTCTTGTTGTTTTCTTATTTTCTGGTGGGATAGTTGATAGATAGAACCATCTTTAGAATCGCTTACTGCCTTCAGTAAAGCATGACTTGCTTTCTGTTTGGGCAGGTTCAATACCTACCTCCTTAGAAATAAGCTTCTTTGCTAAAGGTTTAGTTTCTGTAGCATGCTGAGATGCTTCAGGGGCCATTAAGCTTAATGAGTTAACTTTTTTTTCTTTCCCGAACTGTATATGAGGTACCTACTAAAAGAAAACTTTTACAGGTCCCAATTTATTACAAAGAAATTTTCTTTTTCAATAGAAGCTTCCAGAGTGAACTTTTCATACTAGTCTGCAAGGAGCAAACTTTGGTCTCAAGTGCTACATAATACATCACATGCTACTTCTGTATTCTTGGGCTATTATATAACCAAGCTATCAGCTACATCAAAGATTGTCTCTCTGCACATAAAGACGCACTGACAATAGATAAATCCCTTTTCTCTCCAATTGGCTTTTCCCCCTCATAGAATTCCATTGAACAAGGATCATTTTTTTCTCTTTGAAATGATATTTTAAATTTCACACATATTTATCAAAAAAGTCAAAGAGAAATAGGTAATTTTTTATCATAAAGGTGTTTTTTTCTTCCATAGAACCTGCAAAAGAAGAACCCCATGGAACCATCAGAGACCCTTTTTAGAAGCAGGTCTTCAAAGCACTCCTTCAGCCCAGTGGTCCCATTTCATAATGCAGGGTTTCCTAGAGTCACCTCACACCCCATTCCTCCTATCTGAGTCTTCAAAAAGAATTCCTAACTCAGAAAAAAGAAGGAAGAAACAGAAGAGGAGGGACACCTGACCCACCAGTCAGAGAGGTAGCCCATGGATAGGAGGCAGCTCTGTGGGGTTACTTTCATGAGATGCTCTACCACAAAAGAAGATATTGCTTGCAAAGAGCTCATTGACCTTCTTCACACTCCTGTTCTGATCCCACCTCTAATATCTCTAAACAGATAGGGGCCTAGAAGAAATTCTCTAGCTCAACCAATTTTGTCCATCACTCAAAGAATGGCCATTCAAGATCAGCTTGAGCGTCTTTCTAACCTCTCTTTGCTTCTGGCACTCGTTTGTAAGTCACTACCCATTAAATTAAGATTTAGATTTTTAAGTGACATCATTGAAGTACCACAGGAAAAGCAAAAGAGGTAGGGAAATACAAATCAGAATTTTAATAGGAGGGTCTGGAAGCTCTTTCTGAGATTGTGACCTATAACATGACAGCAAGGACTGGAAAAAGGTGGGGAGGAGCCGTGGGGTTACCTGGGGCTGCTAATTCTGTACAAGCACTGCTAATGGGAGAATGCTTGAGCCCCAGGGAAAGAAAGTTGCATAGAACAGTGGGAGGGAGTGAAAGATTGGGCGAATAATCAGACTTGAAACCAAAGAGCCAGGCACGGCACAAATCTTATTATGCCTGTCATCTCTTGTTCGGTCAGCCTTTATCCTGAGTGAAATGCAAGGTTATTTTAAGGTTCTGAGAAGAATGATAGGATCATAGAGTTTCAAAGGGGAACCCTGACTACTTGCTCAAGAGAAAGACCAGAGGAAGCTCTCCCAGAAGAAGAGAGATGGTGACCAATCTCTAATACTTACCCAAAGAACATATGATGCCTTGTGTCTGGAGGTGATAAGAAAGGAGAACTCTTAGTACACAGTGAATGCAGAATTATCCAGACTCACTGAAAGATAAGATGTTCACTGTGAAGAAAATAGAAGTGTCAAGGATGACTTTGGTCTGAGCTCCTAGACGTAAGAAGATGCTAATGAATCAAAGAAAATCTGTGGACCCTGAAGTTTAGAGAAGGGCAGGGTCTCATTTTTACATGTTGTTTCAGAGTACAAGGATTACAGCTCTAAGGGGGAAGCTTTCCCTACTGCAAGTGTTACAACTCTGAATGAAAAGGTTTCCTGCCAGTCAGGAGCCAAGGAATACCACAAACCTCATACAACAGACTAACTGGGGATGAAAATCCCAAGAGGTGGCTGCCTCTGCTATGGCAAAAAGCTGCAGAAAACTGAACTGAGGATAAGCTTTATTTATTGAGAGATGGAGGGGGAGCTTTCCAGGGAGGAAACTTCCAGGACACAGATTGGTGGGATTTGAAGTTCTGATGTTGGGCTTTTGACTTTGTAGGGTAGATCTTAGCTGTCTGTGTCAAGGGGGCTAAGTCCAATTTTTACAGCCTTTAGAGTGTTCTGTAGGCAGAGCCTGGCAGTTGAAGGTCATCAGGGACAGGGTGTAGGCACTCATGAACATTGAGGTGCCTACAGAGGTGCCAGAAAGATGCCCCATGAAGATATTGACTGGCTGTTTGATGATGGTACTTTTGACAGCATGGGAGTCTAAGAGCATATTAATCCAAATCCTGTCAGTCTTTCTAATCACACATCCATCACCATCTCAAAGCTTTTTTTTAAGTCATTCTTGTCATTTGTTGTTTCTATCCCAGGCTATTATTTCCTTCTTGTATACTTTTTTTCTTTTATCCCACCATTGCAGGTCCACGTTTACCCTGCCGCTGAGGTGCTGGGCAGACGAAATGCAGAGTGCTAGACTGCATTTACCCTGTGCCTCCTGGAGTGTAAGCACCGATATAGGATGTCGGAGGCTGAAGCTTGGATTCCTGAGCTCCCAGGCATCCAGTCACTGCTGGAAACACATGGAGTCAGAATGCAGGGTCAGGGCTCCACAGGCCCTTGATGGGAGTCCTCAAGGAAAAGCCCAGAACGGAATGGGTTCTCGAGCTGAGAACAAGTCTGGGGCTCTGAGGGAAGGGAAACTCTGGCATCTGTGAAAGTCTTTAGCTTAGTGGCCGTTGTCTGGGAGCCCTGAGGGGCCTTCTGAGGGAGACTTAGGCAGTGAGTCTCTGCAGGCAAGGCCTTCTCCCCACAGTGGTTCTTGATGAAAGAGATGGTCTTTGGTTTTAAACTACTGATTGTTTTCATGGAAAATGGGTGCATTTCACCTCCTCAGGGTGGACCAAAGATTCAATATCTTTTGCAGGGTAGAAGATCCTAGAGGCAAAGCTTATTGGCTAAACCTTCAGAGCCTCTAGATACCTTCGTACCATGGAGAATTCCGTTCTGGGCTATGTGGTCCTGATTTCTATGTAGGAAGTGTGGCACACGTTCCAGGCGAGCAATCCGGTGAGGATCAGAGAGCCACCTACTGTTTCAGGTGGGTGCCTGGGAGCGGGGGACTCTAAACCTGTTCAAAATTACCAGGATTTGTGGCACAGTCCAGTGTCCCACAGCTGTACGTAAGTAAGGTCATATTTTCATTGCCAATAAAGAAAGAGATAAAGTGTGGAGAGATGGGGTAGACAGGAATGGTGGCAGTTAGCTAGCTTTTCCTTTTTATTTAGTTCAGGAACCCAGCTTATGAAATGATATTACTCACATTCAAGGGGAGTCCTTCTGTCTGCTTAAACTTTCCTGTAAACATCCTCGTGAACACACTCAAAACTTCGATTCTATGATGATTTGCAATATAGTCAGGTTGACAATGAACATTAACCATCAGTTTCCTATAGGAAGTATTCCGAAGCTTTAATGCCAATCTTTATCATATTCATTATTAATTAATAGTTACTTAATTATCATTATACTCAATGATTTTTATGTCTTGCTAATAACTCTATTAAAAAAATCAATAGTTTGGTTTAAGGAGATCACAGAAAATGCGGCCAGAAGATTAGAGAGCTAGAGATTAAGAACAACAACAATCCAAGTGCAATCATCTTGCACTCATGAACTCAGAATGGCCTGGTTGTCTTTATAGTACCATGACAGTCAGCATTCTAGAACGGATAAGGAGAAACCCGTAAGTCACCATCTTGGCTGAAATCTGTAGATGCTTGCCGGGGAAAGGAGTCAGTTATTCAAAGTGTGTCCTTTGGTAGGATGCCCACATCCCAGTAACCCTACTTCCATAGTCATACATAGGCATCTCTAATTGAACTCTAGCTTATAAAGAAAGAAATGAAGAGAATATGAAAATTGATAAGGGGAAATGAAGGGCTCTGGAAGAAGTTGGAGGTGGAAGGAAAAAAGGCATAACCAAAATACATTATTTACATGCATGATAGTCTCAAAGAAAAGATAATATTTTGAGAGGAAAATACTTAAATTGTCCTGCTTTTAAAATATGTACTAAAGTCTGTTTAAAGAATGTGTTAAATTGCAGGAACAAAATAAGGCATTATTTTTTGAAAAAAAAAATTTTAATGGAGCATTTGTCATGAAATGTGTTTGAACAGAGCCAGATCTTAAAGAATGCTTTTTGCTTGAGCTTTTCCTAACCCAAGCTGTTCAGCAACAGTATCTGGCACATCACCCGAACCTGGGAGCATATTATTAAATATGTGCGGATGGATGCACCAAACGAACTTCACAAATAAGGCACAAAGGCATATCATGTCTCTACCATCTAAGCAACTGTGCAAAATTTAGCCATTGGATTGAAATTGGGAATTTAAATTTCAACTGCTTGGATAAAAAGTAACTGTGAAGAATTACTTCACACAAGTCATATTGTCACAACCTTCTGGGGCGAACTTAGTCTTAAACATGTCTTAGAAGTGTCAGGCTCTGACGGCACCTATCAACATTGGTTTGCCAATATCAGATAGTTCATAAGCAACTGTTTTTGAAAACATCAGCTGCCAGGGGGTGCCAGTTATTCTGGTAAATGCTGGAGGACTACTACTTGGCTTCCCTAAATGTGCCTCCCTCTGCTACCCGTCCCCCTGTGATGCCTTTCCTTTCTAACACACATGGCTCCCTTCTGCTCCTGTAGTTTCCAGTCAGCTGTGTCTCATTGGAGTTCTTCAATGACCCGCCAAGACGTGTGGGTCTTCTTGTGCACTGGTGTCCAGAGCATCTCCTCATGTCTCATTTATGGTGCAGTAGTCTCCTCACGAGTTTTGAGTTGTCTGTATCTTCTGGATTTTATGAGGGAGAGTTCTAGCCATAGAATGTTCCAGAAATCAGCAATTATTTCTGACTCGTTCCATAGTATATCATGGGTCAATTCCAAAAATAATACCTTGAAAATATATCACTTGGCTTTGTCATAGCACTTTGAAACACTTAAATCTCTTTTTTTAAAACTTTTCTTTTTCAAAAGTGATTTCTTATTTTCTGTGATTAAAATATAATTACATCATCTCTCTATTTCCCCTTTTCCCTGGGAACCATCCCATATATGCTTCCTTGATGTTTTTCAAATTCATGATCTTTTCTTGTTGCTAGCTGTTGCTAACTATATTTCTAAATACATACATACAACCTATTTAGTCTGTATAATCCAGTGGATCGGGAAATTTGCTGTGTTTGTGTCTCCTGGGGATGCCAGAAGTTATACCCATAAAGTCTCACCCACCTGACTGCCTAAGCATATCTGTAAGAATAGCAATCATAGACATACTAATGTGGACAGGGAAAGACCATGAAGGCTTAACATTATAGTAAAGACCTACAGATACCTAAGGGATGAGAAGAGCTGGAGCAACAGTCTTCCGCAGGGAAGAGCACACCAACCGGTTACTCAATGGGAAATGTTAAGTCCTGAAGACATAATTATGAGGATCTTAAATATCCTTTTGTAAACAGTACACTCCCGCCATCTGAAGGCCTGAGCCGTAAGCAGCAGAGCTTCTGTGAATAAGAATGCCTGAAATCTAGATTTGACCCTGCCAATTTCTGTTCTGAAAGGAAAGTTCACAATGTTCTAATGGGGCTTCTGGGACTTCTGTCTGGCATTGAGCAGGTTCCACTATTTCCTCCCTCCCTGCCTCTGCTTTAATTTCCCAAGTGTAGTCGTCTTCTGAAGGCTGCATTTCAAGTAGAGTACGGGAAGTCCGGTGGATGCAGTTGGATTCCTTTCCAGCTTTCAAGAACACACCTGGGTGAAGTCTGTGTTGCTCTTCCCTGCTTCTCTGGGAGTAGCCTTTATGTCTGTAACAAATAGCACATGACGTGTGTGAAGCTGTACAACTCGTATAGGTTGTCAGAGGAATAGAGTGAGTGAATAAAATACAAATAGAACTCTATTGGAGAAAGAAATCAATTGTGAACCAATCCTAAGCTCATTTAGCATGTAAGCTATATTGAATACATAATATAAATTAAGCAGGGCAATCTCTAAGTTTTTCCAATCCTTTCAAGATACATACAGGAGGCAAACAGGCATAGCCTCATCATGCCTTATGAAATCAGCTCACAAAAAAAAAATGGCCATTGGATAAGAAATCTCAAAGTCTAGTTATTAAATATCACTGAATAAAATTGAAAGCATAGATCAATATTTTTATTTATTTCCCAAATATATTTGTTCATCAGAGTTTTAAAAGTTCTAGTCTGAAAATATGCATTTGAAGCCCATGTGTCTGCATAAAAGCAAATTAAATTCCAATTCTTAGTTTACGCTGAATTAGTGCTAAACTCTATGTTTAAAAACATGTATTTCCAAATTCAATGAGTGTTGTTTTTATGCGTTTTGTACCTGAACACTAAGAGAAACAGAAGAGGACATTAGGCATTTCTAAGAATTTCTATGAAAAATATGTGTGAAGTACTAAGTCCTAATGCTGAAGATATATGATTGTAAAGTCCGTGCATTTTTCTCCATAAATTCAAAGCACCATTAGCTTGTGACAAATAGCAGTGACTTTTATGAAGCAGCAGACCATAGTTCAAAGAAATAATGTTTAAATTAAATTAACTGTGAAATGCGGTAATATGTTTCCCAGTTAAGATGGTCTGTGCAAGCATTTTTGCAGGTTTGTGAGACGTATGTGCTGTGTGCTTTATCTGTACACTGTTTTGCCTTGGGGTTTCATAACTCTGCGTGTAGCGGGGGGCAGGGTGCATCTGTGGCAGATTTATTTGTGGAAGTCTAGGCAGGTCTGGATTTCCCAAGAAACTTACCCAGTATTCCAGTTTTACTAACCTGAAGCTCTTCTTTTGTTATTTTTGGTTTGAGAGTTTTCCTGAAAATGCAGGAAACGGAAATGTGTTGTAAAGTCAAGTCCCATGTCTTCATGGCTGGCAACTTTAGGTATTATTCTCCCCCACCAAATTCCAGGTCAACATTTGTTTCTTTATCTTCATCACATGACAACGTAGGAATCTTCTTTTCTACCCTTTTAGCCCAGATGCAGCATTTTGAGGTTCAAAGCTAACTCCTTGCTTCGTGCAGACAGAAGAGGCTCATTTATCTTTCCTGCTGTGGCACAGATGCTGAGTTTTGTCCACTTGAAACCTAGAGACCTGCCCAAGTCCAATGCAACCCCAAATGCGGCCGTCCAGCTTGCAGTGTCTTTTTTTTTTTTTTTTTCCGGAGCTGGGGACTGAACCCAGGGCCTTGCGCTTGCTAGGCAAGCGCTCTACCACTGAGCTAAATCCCCAACCCCTTGCAGTGTCTTTTTCTCAGCTCCTGGAGATGCTTTGCAATTTCTCAGGGGCTCAGCTATTCCACTTCAAATCCCCATTGTCCCCTGCTTTGCTACAAGGTTTGCTGGGCATAGGATCATCCACACTACCGGCTATGGCAATGGAGACTTAATCAAGCCCTCAACAGAAACAGTGATACGCACTCATAACAAAATGAAACACAAGCAAGCATACCCCATGAAGCTCCAGTTAATTTTTCTTGTCATTATGAAATTCTTAAAATATGTTACTTTCATATGTGTTATTTTACATAAACAAAGCTAGTGGTACACAACTGCTTTATTTTCATAATCATAAAATTTGGTTTGATGCATTATAATTAAACAGAGCATACAATGGCTTAGAATAAGATAAGAATAAATCTAATTGTGTATAACATATGCTTAACTTACATATGTTCTATTTATAGAGAATAGAGTACCCAGAGAGACCTTCGTATATCATTCTTGGAATGATTTGCAAAAGTATGAGAAGATGACATTTTTGGCTGCCAGTTCTATCAATTACTGAGAGAGGAGAGCTAAAATATCCAACTACTTTCCAAGGTATTTATTTCCTTCTAGGTTTGTTAGATTTGCACTGTTTTGAATCATTCTTCTTCAGTTCATAACTAAAACTGTTATATCTTATCATCCAGTTGAGCCATTTATCACCACATAATTTTATATCTCATAATGCTTTTAACTGAAGTCCTCACATACAATATGTATTAATATTGTTAGTCTTGGTTTTCTGTGTCTGCATAGTTTAATATTTTGTTTGATAAATATTACCATGGCATTGTGCAAGCCGACATGGTGATGGAGAAGGAACTGAGACTTCTACATCTTGATATGTAGACAACAGGAAATGAGCCGGCTTAAGCTTCTGAGATCTTAAAGCCCACTTCCATAGTGACATACTTTCTCCAACACAGCCACACCTACTCAATCAATGACACCCTTCTTAATAGCAACACTCCCTATGGACAGGCATTCAAACACCTGAGTCTATGGAGGCCATTCCTACTCAAGACACCAATGCAAATATTACATGTATGTTTACATTATATATGTATATCTGTAAATACAGTGTATGCTGATGACATAAGTGGGTTAACAGTTCTATCTTCCTAGTTCTCTTGACTCACATGATAGTATATTATGAAATTCACATGTAAATGAATGAAACTAGAAAAATCATCTTAGGATATCCAGGACCCTGAAAAACAAATATAGTATCTAGACATTAGCTGTTAGTCTATGATAACCAAGCTACAAGCTACAGAATCACAAACATTAGGTATAAAATAAGTGACAAGAGGGTATGGTTAACTCTCATCAGGACACAAAATCTCTTTGAGAAATAAAACAGATAGTTATGAATAGAAGGGGACTTGGATGAGAGGATAAAGGATATATAGTTATAGTTATATATAATTTTTTATTTTAGTTATATATGGAATTACATTAGATAGATAGATAGATAGATAGATAGATAGATAGATAGATAGATAGATAACATCTAGCAAGGTGAACTAAATGAATTGCCAAGTAATGGGCAATGCAGAGTCCCAACTGGCCATTTGTTGGCACCAAATGAAGCTTCCCATACCAGAATTGGGTTATATCTAATTGATTCGTGAGCCAAAGGTGTTCCATGGGAACCTCCTAAACAACTCAGTCTGCTACCCGGACTATAGGTTACTCTTTATAAACTGGCAGCAAGGCCACATTGCTGAAGAGAACACTACACAACTCCTTGAACACGGAGAAGTCAAACTGGTGCCTACATGGAGCCTGCACCCTAGAGTCTATTGTCTTTATTACTAGAAGCTACTCTGCACACAACCGAAAACATATAAATAAATGAAAACCAAAAGGAAAATAAAACATAAACACAAAATCTACCACAAACTCTTTTATTTACAATGAGGTCCTGTCTGAAAGATTTGTTGGGGTAATTGTGGCAAAAGCATGTGGGAGTAAACCAGAAATGAAATCCAGCTCAGAAACCTAGGGTAAAACCAAATACTACTGTTCTAGAAGAAGGAGGAGGAAGGAGGAGGAGGAGGAGGAGGAGGAGGAGGAGGAGGAGGAGGAGGAGGAGGAGGAGGAGAGAAGGAGAAGGAGGAGGAGGAGGAGGAGGAGGAAGAGGAGGAGGAAGAGGAAAAGGAAGAAGAAGAAGAAGAAGAAGAAGAAGAAGAAGAAGAAGAAGAAGAGGAGGAGGAGGAGGAGGAGGAGGAGGAGGAGGAGGAGGAGGAGAAGGAGAGGAGAAAGAAGAAGAAGAAGAAGAAGAAGAAGAAGAAGAAGAAGAAGAAGAAGAAGAAGAAGAAGAAGAAGAAGAAGAAGAAGAAAGGAGGAATAATAAGATGACTCTAATGACATTTTGCTGTACTCATAGATCAGTGACTTGCTCGGCCATTATCCAAGAAGCTTCCTCCTGTAGCAGATGAGAACAAGCAAATATGAAGACCTTGGGACTCTCAGACCTATAGTATGTCTCCATCAAATTCCTCCTTTCAAGGATCAGGTAACCCAACAGAAGATGAGGTGGAAAGGGCACAAGAACTACAGGGGATTGGACACCAAGAGAACAAGGCCCTCAAATCAATACATCCAAAGCTCATATGAGCTCACACAAACTGGAGCAGCATGTAAGGGCAGGCAGGGGTCTGCATCAGGTCCTCTGCACATGTATTACTGTTTCCAGTTTAGTGCTTTAAAGGGATTTCTGAGTCTGCAAATATGTGAATGGGTCTCTAGTTATGTTTTTTTCATTTTTCTCTCATGTATTACATCTCTACTACAGTTTCTCTTCTCCCCACACCACCCTGTCCTTCTCCACCTGCCTCCTCTCTTCATCAAAATCACCTTTCCCCTCAGAGAAAAGCAGACCACCCAGGGATATCGAACAAACATAGCATAACAAGCTACAGTAAGACCAGGCACATATCATTATATCTGGGCATGGTGATCCAGTGGGAGAAGAAGGGCCTCCAAGTAAACAAGAAAGTCAGGGACAGCCCTGCTCCTGCTCTTAGGATATCCACAAGAGCACCAAGCTACTCAGGCATAACATATATGCAGAGGACCCACATCAGACCCCTACAGGCTCCCTGGTCTCTGTAAGTCCCCAGGTCAGTTGATTCTGTGAACCCTGTTCTCCTGGTGTGTCCCCGACTCCTCTGGTTCCTCCAATCCTCTCCCTTCCCCAGAACTATCCAAGCTCCACCTAATGTTCAAATGTGGGACTCTGGATCTGGTCTCCAGTTCTTGTCACTTCTCTTGGGCTCATTTGATTCTGTCTGCCTTGTCCACCTCTGATGTAATTATCCCTTTTTATTTTTTAACAAAATTACATCTTGGATCATGAGACCTTTTTCTTAAAAGGTCAAATGACCAATGTGTGTAAATGTATGGCTCCCATGGTTTCTGTTATAACTAATCATCCCTGCCATTGAGACAGCAAACTAACAACACTCTATACAAAGTTAAGTAACCATGGCTCTTCTAATAAATTCTTTACAAAAGCTAGTAGCTGAATCCTGGACTAGAGTTTACTGAGCCATAAATTATGAATGAGTGAAATGGTATTCTGCATGGGAGAAGCACAGAGAATGAAAGAAACAACATGTTCCTGCCTCAGAAACTTTCCAGGTTCTCCACAGGGGGACTTTCCCTTCTCACATTTCTTAGATAATTATTAGCACAAGATTTCTTTCCTTCTCCCAATTCCTCTCTGTTGACTGACAGTTTGTCTCTGTCTTAAAATGGGGGCTAGAATGACTTTCCTGATTCAGTGTCTCAGCCATAGCAGCCATGTCTAGAATTTTCTTTGGTAAGCTAGATGTTTTATTAAAGGGAAAGATACTGTTTCTGGCATTTTAGACCCAGATTAAAAAGCAAGGAGACTACATAGATGTTTACATAACCTTTAAAAATACAGAAACATCATTTTTGTTCTTGCTGTTGCTGTTTTTAAAAAAGCAGTGTTGGTCTGAGGTAATAAATAAACAGCCTTTTGCAGGATTTAGCTTTGGTGGCTCTTGTGTAGTTTCTATACTACTCGTGGAATAGACAGAACAATGAGATTGAGAGCTTTTTCCTTAGTAGAATTTTTCCATGGATCTAAAATGAAGACAGTTGTGATGAATTCTGAGACTGTACAAGCAGTTGAGAACTATTTCTCTGTGATTCCCAGGACTGACAGTACTGTCGACGGGTCCCCTGGGAAATAAGGATGCTCTAGGTACCCCAATCCAGATGCTTGTGCACTAGCTGGACCCCGAGATAGTGCAGGTGAATACAAGTTTGGCTAGGACCACAGATATTATTGATACAGTGAGATGGACAGGCCCTTTGGTCAAGTTTACTATATTACATAATCCATCTGAGAATCTAGTCCGAACAAAAGCAAAGCAAGGTATCTTAACCTTGGAGACACTCAAAACTAGATTTAATATTGTGTAGGAGAGCAATTGATGTGATGATTCGATCTATAAACAGACTCTGGAACTGCTGTCTCTTCCAGTAAGCCCTCTTCCAAAACTCACTGCTTTCTTTTGTGGATGACTTATGAATGCCTTTCCTATGGTGGCACTCATGAACACTTTCTGCCAGCTGAGTGCAGACACAATACAAATGACATCATCACGTCAAGTGTAACCTTTGATGCCAGAGGAACGAATGGCAAGACTTGCAGATACCATGTCCAGAGGCTACTGATTGTGCCTGCAACCTTCATACACAGGCTTTGTTCTTTCAACTTTGGGGAGCCTACCACTTAGGCTTTAGCAAAAGCCTCAATATACGCTCTTTTAGAAGGCATGGATTGCTTATTTCTTATTTTTCTTGGTGAACTGTGCATAGCTTCACATGCATATGGGGAGGGAGAGGCATGAGAATATACAAGCATATACAGTAAAGTATAAACTCAGGCACCGTTTCTCAGCGGTTATCCAGCTTCATTTATTTTTTTGATGGGGGATGGGGGAGATTTCTCATTGACCTGGAACATACAGAGTAGCCCTCCCTGGATAGCCAGAGAGATCAATCTGTCTCTATCTCCCTGCTCTGAGATTACAAGCACACACCACCACACCCAGATTTCCTCATGTAGGTTCTGGGGATCAAATCAGATCGTTGTGCTTGCAAGGTAAACACTAACTACTAACTAAACTATTCCCCCAGCTCCTCTTGAGTTCTAACCTGACTAAGCAAGAAGCCCACAGACTATGTTGTTTCCTTAAGAGCTGGCTACACTAGCTTATTGGTAACAGCATCCAGTTTACAAACCAAGAAAGTGCTAATTCAGAAGCACAATAAGCCTAGCACGCAGTATGTTCTCTAAGTTCCATAAACTCCTGTCTTGTAACCAGGCTAATTAGCACCAAATGAACAAAGTCCACAGTGCTTTCGATGCTTTGTCTACTCTGACTCCCTGAGAATAAAGAGGGCTTTGTAAATCTTAAACAGCATCCTCCCTATCGTGTTTCAAAAGTGCTACACCAGCTTCACATGGTTTACAGTGAAGACACGTTCGACCCTTTTATTGCCAGTGGCATCTGTCAGCCTCCTCTCCGGCACACGCTTCCACTGCTGAACCTTATTATCCTGCCTTGCCACTGTTGAAAGTGTGCACTCTTCTATTACAGGCTTCACGGGAGCTGCTTGGCTCTACCGTGAAGTCCAGAGTGGCAGCTAGATGCTTGGGTGTGAATAACATGTCAGCATTGAACCTTGCCCAGCAATGAGATTTGGCACTTCTAGGAGCTCAGATTCTCCGAAGCCAGCACCATCTGCTGAGAGTGGATAAATATATAGATGAAAAGTGCCTTTATTGCCCCTATGCCCTATCTGTTTGATTGCACATTGTGCTGTTTTGATTTACAACCCACTCTCAAATTCCTGCTTTGATAGTATCTATTATCTGGGGCTGTCACTAGCAAGAACTGTGCTTTATTTTCTCTACTGCGGTTTTGTACCCACGGTGGGTGAGAAATGGCCCTCTCTGAGCCTTTGTTTTTCGCACATGATCCATAAAGAGGTTGACAGGGAAGTCCCTCAAAAGCACATATGTAGCGTGTACAACAATTGAAAAGCAAAAGGGCTCCCCAAAAGTAAGGAATCTACCATGAGCTCTGAAATACAAGAAATGAACAGTACTGAAAGTGTGTGTTTTAACAGGAAGAAAGGTGATGGCTGAGGAGCTCAGCATGAGATGCCAAACTATCCAGATGCCCACCCCACTTCTAAGTTTTAAGTGTATTAGTGTTTTAGAAATAAGTATTTCTTTGTTTAAGGCAGTGGTTATAATCCCTGCCCATATTTGTTTTAGAGATTAAATCAGATGCTGTGTGGTGCTTAGCACTTGGGAAGAGAGATATCACCTTTGCTCCTGTAGTAAGCCAATAAGGTGTTCAAACTGAGTTATGGGAGAAAATATGAACTCTACAAAGACGGTAAACTTGAGGGAGCTTGCATAGATCAGTTTACTCTAATGAAATGAGAAGCCAATTAATGTATAAAAAGAAAAGCTTCTCTATTTCACTCTTGTTAAGGCTTCTGTCCTAGATGTGGTGGTGCCATTGCTTTGGGTCTCTGGTAAGACTGGTGCATTACAGAAGGAACTTGTAACAAAACAAACCACACACATCATGACCTGGTAAGCTGAAGAGGAAGCAAGGAGCAAAGTCCCATAATCCCCTGGGAGGGTACACTTGACTATGTAGCCTGTTCTGGTACACACTTCTGGGCCTATAATAATTTCCAGTATTACCCTATTAAGATCAAGAATTTTGAACAGGGAATTTTGTGGGGTATTTATCCATAATTAAGCCATAACAGAGATCCAGTACATTACTGCTATGTAGAAGTCACCAAGCCTTTGCCATGCCTAACCTTGAATGATGAGAAGTGACCCCTAGCACTGAGCATAGGTGTGGAAAATGATTTAGTGGGAACTGGCTATGAGAGAAAAATCCAATTAATCCATGCTTCCCAACAGAAAACAGGCAAAATTTCCCCAACAAACTCACTCTGTACCATTCACTCCTCTGTTTGTGTCCCACTTCCACCCCACTTCTGTCCAGACCAAAACTAGTGAGCAAGAATAGCAAGAATGCAGCAATGTGTGTGTGTGTGTGTGTGTGTGTGTGTGTGTGTGTGTGCGCGCGCGCGCGCTCTCCCCCCCCTCTCTCTGTGTGTGTGTGTTTAAACCAGAAGGGGTAACAGAAATGATGGCATACAGAATAGCAGATGCTGATGTCTCTCCTTATTCCCACTTGACAGAGAATATCCTTTCCAAATACCAACCTCCCCACTGTTCACTTTCGACAGAAACATAGTACAAACTGGAAAATCTGCTCGAGTCCCTTCCTCTCATCATGCTCCATCATTTACAATCACCCTTGAAGGTTTTTCTCTATGCCAAGAACTTTCTTCCTCGTTGATTACATTCAACTCACACCTGTTGTCCCTCCGTTCTTTAAAACCCACCCCAAGTCCTCTCCCAGCCCATACTCTCCTCACTGTAACCATTTTCTTAGAGCTGTTCACATCCTTACTCCTCCTCAGAATGGGTGTCAAAGACCTTCTCTTTAGAAATCTAACCAGGACAGTCCATTCTAAGGTATTCCTTTTGACAGATTGATTCTATTAGCATCTGCCTGGTACCTAGTGCTCTCTTTTAAAATAACAGAAGGGCAGTTAATCACTGGATGCACTCATGATCTAAATGTCGAATTCCTCTACAGGCTCTCACATTTGCACATTGGATCTCCATTTCTGTGAGCTGGTTTTGTTTGGTTTTTAAACCATTTTTCCATTAGTTTATTTATTTGGCGGACCCCCTAACCACACAGTGCCTCCCCAACCCCCAATCCCCTGTCCTCTGTGAGTAAGTTTTTGTTGTTTTATCTTTTTTATTATTTGAGGTTTTCAACAAGTATCAATGAAACACAATCGAATCCATTTCTTGTTTCCCTCTCTAATTCCTACTGGATTCACATGTCCACCCACTTCTCAACTACATGGCCTCTTTTTGAAAATTAATTAATTAATTAATTAAAATTAAAATTTTATTTATTTATTTACATTCCAAACACTGTTTCCCCCTTCCAGTCCCTTGTCCCAGACTCATTCCCCCATCCCCCATGCCCCATCCCCTTCTTCTCTGAGATGGTTCCCTCTCATGACCCCACCCTGGCATATCAAGTCTCTGTAGGATTAGGTGCATCTTCTCCCACTATGGCCAGACAAGGCAGCCATGGAGACTCAGCTGCACATCTGCTACATCTGTGCCTGGACCTTGGTCCAGCCATGTATTATATGCTCTTCGGTTGATGGCTCAGACCAGGAAGCCTTTAGGAGCTGTGCCTAACTGGAAGAAGTGACTCCCGGAAGAAGACTAGTTGTTGTGATTTTATACCCTAGTACTGCTGTCTTCTCTCTGCTTCTTGATCACCGAGCTGATAAAACAGTTTCGCTCTTCAGGTTACCACAACTGAGACCCAGTCTCAACGCCATTGTTCACTCTGCCCTATACCTCCCAAATTTGAGTCAAAATAAAACCATCCTCCATGAAGTTGTCTCCTGTCAGATTTGGTGACAACAATGAATAAAAAAAACATTACTACCTAATTGCAAGGCTATACTTGTATCTCCTTGAAGGTTTGGGGGACTTGACTGGTGACTTAACTCAGTCTAAACAGATGTAAATGTCCAATAGATGCCAGGAAGGTTTCCAAAAGGGGTAAGTTGTTTCTTTGTTGTCTTACTGCCTGGTGAATGGATGTGATAACTAGGACTTCATAATCCTCTTAATCACCCAGGGGACAAGGGTAGGACTGAGATGCCGAACCATTTAAATTCAGACTCCATTTTAGAGAACCTGACCTAATTTTGAACTCAAGTAGACTAACATGTTGGTACCTAGCATTAGTTTCCAAGTTGCTCCCCAACAAAATCTAAGCCTAGCTCCAGTCTCTAGGCTAATCCCCAACAAGACCAATGTTTCCAGCTTACATTCTCAACAAGACCAGTGTCTTCAGGTTATTCCCCCCAACAAATCTGTACCCCCAGGTTGTAAGCCCAACCCCTGCCTAACTACCACCAATGCAGAGGGGAACAAAGTTAAGTTTATACTATGACTACAAGCACCAGCCAATTATGTTAAAGGCCACAGTTGCTTTCCAACTAGATGCTTGCACACATACTCGCTGTTTGCTGCTGACTATAAAGTATTGCCTGATAGATATTTGGGTCTCCTCCACTGTCCTGCATGATGGTGGTACATTAGGGGAGCCCAAGATAGCTCAAATAGAATAATGACCCTGCTGTGAGTTCCATCAGATTGGCTCCTGTCTGTTTCTTTTGGGGATCATTAACATTTCCCTGGCACTACAGTACCATTACTTTGACATTAAAGATACAAAGGTCAGAAGGAGGCATCCTCACCAACGGCCAGGTCCTGAATTTCCAAACTGAAAATTTACTCGACGGTTATAAAATTTTTCTGAGTTGATGTTCAGCCCCCACATGTATCTCCTTGCCACTGTCCCCCTGTCCTGTGACTCTGCAATGTATGGCTTCATTCTCCTTTCTCTGGGCATCCTGCTGCCTGAAATGATCATATTTCTTTATGTGTTTAGTTGCAGATTGCCTGTCTCCCTCACTAAAATGGAAGGACCTTGTATCGTTCGTAATTTAATCTCTCTTCTAAAACAACTGCCCAATGATGCGTACATTCAAGAATCACCTGGAGTAAGTGAATTATTTTACTTTACCTTAGATGAGACTGTTTGCCTGAGGGCATGTTTTCTTTTTTCTTTTTTTATTCTGCCCTGGAATGGTTAGAACAGAACATAGCCACTCCGGCTGTGCAGAATTGAAGCAATAAAACCATATCTAAATTGGAATGACTTTGTATTTAGTCATCGCAAGACTAGTGCTCTGCAGGGAATGAGTACCTGTGGTATCCACGTGGGTTCTGTCATTGTGTCTACACCTCCTGAAACTAAGTTCCTCTATTAAATTGTTCATATACCTTTTAAAAGGAATCAACTTAGAACTTTTTCATTCTACTTCTGAGAGGAGGCTTTTACTAATGGAAATCTGCAGGAACTGCCTGAGGGTCAATACACATGCATATAGAATGAATCCTGGGGGGCTCTTTTATGATAATTAATGCTTAGGGGATTCTTCTCCCAAATAAAACATTTTGTAAGTATTGATAAGCACAACGCGAGCTTGTCTAAATGCGGTCTTTCCCAATGCTCTTGGATAATTAGATTCTGACTTTGCCCTCCCAGTGTTTGTTGAGGGCGTCATGAGCAGTTGTTTTCCTGCTTGTTACTGAGCAATGTTTTGATCCTGTAGATCACACAAGATGATTTGACTTCACAGGGGTTTGCTTCCATGAATGACAACAGACCACAGTGACACAGGGGACAGATGTTTGTGAAATCAGCTGGATGTGCAATCTAAAGTATTAGAAAAACTTAAAAATTCTTCGTGATTAGATATTTGCACATATGTGATTGATGCTAATGAATAAGAATAGCACACAGTCCCTTTTCCACAGCAATTTCAATTTCGTTCTTGATCTATATCTTCCAGGCATTCATTTCTCTTCTTTTTTTTATAGATGAGAGAACTAAGGCCCAGGAAGTTTAAGAAAGCTGGACAAAGTCCCATGGATAGCCACTGGCAGAGCATGGTTTTGAAGTGAGGGGTTCTTGGCTTTGGACCTCTGCTCTTGTCACAATACTGACTAATGCTCCATCTAAAAATGACATCATATATTTTGTGACACACGCTCATATGTAACACTTGAGACAAAAACTGAATTTCAGAGAACAGATCAGATGGCAATGTCTTCTGTTTTAGAAATAGAACACAGAGACACCAGAGAGTTGATTGTCATTTGTTTGTTTGTTTTGTTTTGTTTTGTTTTTTGTTTTAAGGTTGCAACAAATTAGAACTAAGTGCTGTTCTGTAACAGTAAAAATTGCCTGGCCAAGCTCAGTCTCTTGACCCCACATAAACATCACCGGCTACTGGTTTAGATTTAACTCTTTGAGTTTTGTTTTTTCCATCTCTGTATTGGGGTTTACTGCAGCTAAATGTTTAAGGTAGCCTGATAGTACTTTTAACATTTATCTGAAAATAATTCTTGGTTGTGAACTACTGTTTTGATTTAGCATTCTTTTCTTCCTTAGATGTAAGGAGCATTCTCATTCTCACCTGTCATACTTGGCTGTGAAAACTGAAATTATTTCCAGATAACACCAAGTGCTGTCAGGCAGGTAAAACGGACTCCAACTGAGAAATGCTATTCACTTCCTAATACCTTCGCTAGTGTTCGAGACTGTGCATACAAAGTCATGGATGTGAAAAAGTCTTCTGGGAATGTGAAAGATTAGTAATTGACCACGCTCTTAGTTTGTTCTTGAACTAATGTTCTTTCTGAGGCAATGAAAAAAACATCACTTTCACAGATTGTTGGAGAAATCAAGTGAACTAATATGTACGAAAATCACTGGTCATTGCTCAGAACTCATTTGCATTTTAAAGCAGATTGTATTGTGATGTGTACTAAATGAATTCAGTCTATTCTTTACAGTGACCACGTTGTCATTTTTTTATTGCAACTGAAATAAAAAAGCCTAGGATATGTATGTGTATACAAACCCAGCTCTAACTTGGCTCTCTGATTCACATTTTAAATATATTTAAATAATTGATTGAGAATTTCATATGATCCACTTTTATTACAGTTATCCAAACTCCTCCCCTTAACTCTTCTAGATTCATTCCCACATCCCCACTTACTTCAAACTTTGTATCATCTTTTAAAAGAAAAAGAAACCCAGTCAAACCAATTTGTGCTGTTCATATACTCCTGGAAATGGGACCATTCTGTGGAATAAGGTCAATTACCATGGTCACATCCTTAATGAAATTTATCAGCTATCCAGAGCTCCTTCCTAGTTCATGATAGTATGTTGATTGGCTTAATTTTCTACAGATCTTGAGTAGACAGCCACAGCTCTGTGATTTTATGAGTACAGTGGCACAGTCATATCTAGAAAACACTTTCACCACAGTCCTCCCTAACTTCTGAGTCTATTGGTCCCCACCTCAACCACACTGCCTTCATTATGGTCCCTGAGACGTGGCGGAGGGTGATATAGAACTCCCATGTCGGCTGAGCTTATCCTTGGACACTCACATTCTGCACTTTGACTAGTGGCAAGTTTTTGTGTTAACCCCTGTCCACTGAGCAAATAAACTTCTTTGATAAAGTCAGAAAGCTGCATTAATATATGGATATAGAAAGATGAATTTAGAAGGCACTCTGATACTGTGTCTATTTAGCATGATGATGATGATGGTGATGATGATGATGAGTTCATCCCTTTCCTTGTGAGCTCTCCAATGTTGGACTCTTATTACATTAGATTAAATATAATAAGAAAGTGCTGGTTACACCCAATACAGTAATGTCACCTTTGCACCCATCAGCCTATCTTGCCCTGGTAGACATTCTCCCAGAAGCCTGTGTAGAAACCTGCTTATACTATGAAAGCTAGGCAGCATAGGGAAAACTTTCTAGTCAGAACCAACTTGATTTCTTCCTGTTCTGTGATGAAAGTAGGTATTGTCTTCATCAAATAAAGTTTATCAACTTCTGGTGGACAACCAAGAACAATGGCAGTAACCTATATTGTATGGTGATTATCAGGACACCTTTGACCAAAGACTCAAGAAGAGGTATCTTATATTAGCACTGGACTTTCTGTTTGCAACCCATGGTTCCTTAAAGGACCATCATCCCCTGTCTAGGGCAATTCCTATAAAATTATTTAACATGAATAACATATATAATATATGTAATGTAATATAATGTAGTATATTAATATATTGCTTGTGTGTGTCTTATAGAGTTATAGGTTTCCATATGACTTGCCCCACAATCCTTAGTGTTAATATCTCTCCTCTCCTCCTCTCTGTTTCATATTATGTCTACAAAGCTTGACTCTAGATTAAACATAGCTAATTTTAATCATAATTACAGTGATTTTCAATATTTTCTATTATTATCATGCTGAGTCCAATGAAAGCCATGTTCTTCATAATTTTAAAAGTTTACTTCTTATCATTCCTTCCTGAAGACACCTTCCTTCGTAATCCAGGCGATTTGTGTCAAAGAGGAGGGTTTAAGAGGAGAACACAGACATGGCAGCATCTTAGGCCAGCAGAGGCTCACAAGACTACATTCCTGAGCATGAAAAGCTTCAGAGAAAGTTAATTTTTCCATGTTTCCTTGTTTTAGTACAATGAATCTGATTGATACCTTAAGGACAATCTTTCTTCCTGTTTGTTTAATAGCCAATGGCACAGAGAAAGCACAATCCTCCCTAGGCTGGAGGATACCTTTTCTCATAGATTTTCTATTTCTGTATTGTTTTACATATTAGGACACAGATCACAGCAACATGGCCCAAGTGACATGCCACAACCTCCATGACTGACAGAGCAAACACGACCTGAGGCTGGGCATTCTGACTTATTTCTATACCTGGACCATTCCTTTCTAAAATATTGAACCAAACAACAACAAAAACGTCTCTTTCACGTTCTCTGTCATATTCTCTACAAGTGTCTGCCGTGATTTGTCCTTTGATAATTATTTGCTTCATTTCTACTGGTCTCTTGTTTGTCATTATTCAGTTACTCACTTTAAATTCTTAGACTATGTTCATGTTGAACTTTTGAAGTTTGGATGCCTGGAAGTTATCAGAATCCTGCTTGTCGTCCATCAGAAGTGGGTCATCCTCTGTCCTCTTCCCACTGTGTTCTTGCCAGTTGTGTATCCACATTCCTTTCTAACTTACTGTTACCTTTTCACATTGTAAAAATAGAACAAGAAGTTCTTCCTCTTGGCCAGTGTTTCTCAAACTGTGATCCCAGCACTGATAGGTTTGGCTCCACTTAGGAACTTGGGAGAAGGGCTGACTCTTCACTACAGTTGTAAGAATTGAATAAGAAACAAACTCTTTACGCATTTTGCAAAGTCAGAATCAGAAGTCAACATTGAGATGAGAAGCCCTGTTCTGAGGAATAACACCAGTAAATCCATTAGAAGAAGCCTACGTCCCTCAACCAGGCTGCTTCAACTCTGCAGACATGCATCCTGCTTCATTTTATCAATAACCATTTATATTTATATTTTCAGAGACCAAAGTGAAGGAAAGTAAGGATCACAATGAAAATGTAGAAGCACCTTATACAATATGCATATCTATTCCTGAAAATAAAAGTTCTCAATAAATCAGCAATACATAATTTCTAAGAATACTCTAAAAATATTTTCATCCAAACTTCAGTATTAATGCTTAATGTCAAAATTCTAAAGTTAACCTCTTTTATGTCAGCAACAAGGCAACACAATCATTTAACATAGTTTTTTTTAATAAGCATGTATCTTTCATATTACATTTATTTACTTATTTTGAGATCAGGAATCATGTATGTTGTAGACACACATGGATATCAGAAGACAGTTTTCAGGCATCAGTTCTCATTCTATCATGTGGGTTCTAGGGAATCTAACTCAGACCATCAGACTTGGTAGTAAATGCTTTTACCCTCTAGTGTATAAGACCTCAGTAGACTTTTGAAGATGTTGATCTGCATCATTAAATGAGAGTGTGAATGATCTATTCAAATAATAAATAAAGGACAAGGTTATCATTTCTTTAAGATGATATAATTATGTGTCAAAAAATTAAAGTGGAATCAGCTAAAAAATAAATTTTAAAAGCTCATCTTACTTAACTAATTTAAAATTTTAGTAATGTTCATTATGACAATAAAAATAAGGCATCAGATTTCTTGTGCATCATAAACTAAACGTAAGCAAGAGTTTTCTTTAATAGATTGACAAACAATGATATGAGAGGCTGATCTAAGAATATTGCAGGGGCTGGAGAGACAGCTCAGTGGTTAAGAGTATGGGCTGCTCTTCCAGAGGAACCTGGTTCAGTTGTCAGCACCCACAGGGCAGCTCACAACCATCTGTAACTCCAGGTCCTTAGGATCTGATATCTTCTGGGCTCTGTAGGTACTCGGCAAGAAGGCATGCATGTGATACACAGATATGCACAGAAGACAGACAGACAGACAGACAGACAGACAGACACACACACACACACACACACACACACACCCTATATACACAAAAGGGGTTTTTAGGTTGTAAAAAGGTTTCAATAGCCAAATAGAGTCTTGTACATAATGGATGAGTCAGGGAGTGAAGGGGAGAGGGAAAAGGAGTGAGAAAGGAAGAGAGAGAGCAAAAGAGTTGCTATCTGGCCCTTTATGAAACACTTTGCCAAACACTGATTCAAAGAATATGGCATTCCTATTCTATGACAAAATGATAAAGTGCTTAGGAACACATACAGCGAAAATGGTATACCAGTTTTGTGAAGAAGATAGAGAAGTCAGATTTGGGCACTAAAAAGAATTAGATAGATGGAAGATGATGTTGTTTTGAATGGGAAAACAGCATTTTAATCACACCTATTCTCCCTGGTTTAGTCCAATTCTATCTACTTTAATTTTTAATATATTGATATGCTGTGAGCAAAAAGTAACAAAAACTTGCCTCAAAGTGTCACCAGCATGTTTCTCTTCTTAATATGTGGACAAAGCCCTACTGATTTCCCAGGTAATAGATACACATGCCGAATGCCTACTACATATGTCCATGTAAATATCCAGTGACATCGTAGAACCACACTCGCAAGCAGGCTACAGATGTCCCTCCCCCCCAGCTACCCACCCGATGTCTTCTGTTTCTCTGGCAGTGGCAACTGCAGCATCCCATGAATTTAGACTTTTAATATCTATACATTTTAAAGATTTATTTATTTTTACTATGTCCCACATCCACTCAGGAAACTGTTCCACCTTTCCTTAGGAAATGTATTCATATCCCCACCCTACCTCTCATAACCTGAACTGTAATCACTTGGCTTCTGTTGACACTACTCAACTGAGATGACAGTCTCCAGCTGCTCTCTTCTATCCATGGTTAATTCTCAATCTACTTATTAAACATCAGCCAGTTCATTCTGTTTGAAACCTAATTTGCATATGCCATTTGTTGAGCAAATCTTTCTTCTAGCTTCCCACCTAAGCCAAAGTCAAAGACAGCATTAGCACAGGACCAAATGAGCAAGGCCCCAACACCATTCCTTCTCTGAATTCACCTCTGCATACTATTCTTTCTCGCTTTGTTCATTCAGGTCCCTCTGGTCTCTGTTCTTTTTCTCAGAAAAAAAAAAACACCCTGTAATCCTATATTAATAAATTTGTACTTGTTTGCTATCTATACAATCTTCATCTAAGCTAATAGGTCTCAACCTTCTTAATGCTATGACCATTTAATAGAGTTCTTCATGCTGTGATGACCCCCAACCATAAAATTAAAATTATTTTTCTTTCTACTTCATAACTGTAATTTTGCTACTGTTATGAATTATAATGGAAGTATTTTGTACTAAAGAATATTACCTCCAATATAATTGAATAGAAGAGAGAAACAATCAATTGGATATATATAGATATATAGATATAGATATGGTAATACAGCCCAAAGATCATGATTGACAGATAAGCCAATAAACAGTCAGCAATAATTCCAGAGAAGGAACAGGAAAGCATCCAGAACTCTCAAAATGAAAGAAGAAAAGATACCAATCCTGCAACAGGGAGAGATTTTTGAATTGCTGAGGAGAACAGGCGGTCAGCTAATCAAATTTGATCCATTTCTTTTTTAGTCTCAGCTTTATTGAAATACACTTAGCAAGCAAGAAAATATTTATATTTTCATAGGACAGTGTTGCGGTTTGATGGGCACTGGCATGAAATGATTACCACAGCTGAGGTAGCAAGCATGCCTGGCACCTACCCAGCCAGAAATTGGGAAGGAAGCAAGGACACCTATGATCAAGTGTACAATGCAATCTCTCCAACTATGGTCTCTATATTCCACATGGGATCTGATCCCTAGATATTGGTCAAGTTCTTTTTAACTGTCCATAGTCTGACAAAAAAAAAAAGTCTAATTATATAGATCATCATAGAAAAATACTTGAAAAAAATTAATGAGTACCAGGAAGGGGGTGCCCCTCTAAACAGAAAACAATTCCTTATCTCTGAGCTGAAACAGCTTTGTTAATGAATACAGTACAGACTGGCATTCTCACGTACCGGTTATCAAAGATAGACCCATTTAAAGGGAACGATATAAACACCTCCTGTTAAGAAGTGGTGTTTTTGTAAAGAACCAAGCAGATGGAGTTCTGGATTCTGTCTGATATATTCAGTCATCCACTGACAGCACACGAGTAGATACCTATACCCCAGAGAGCAGTTGCAAATTTCAGAGTTGTGCCATCATTCACTGGCTTTCCATTGGTCTCGTGTGACAAGATGAATGCCAGAAACACAGTGGTGAACAACAGAAAATGTGGAAAACAACAAAAAGCGTCCTGTGATATGCATTTAGAGGTGGTAGGAGAGGAACTTTACATAGTGTAGATTAGCTGGGAAGAAGCCAGTTGCTGGAAGGGGAAAGGAGAAACATCAATTTTTATTCCAGTGTCGGGGGTCTGATCATACTAGGTAAGCAACTGACCACAGGGTTATGGCTCCAGCCCTAAGGCAAGACATAGTGAGTGCAAGGAGGCCCATGGGGAGACAAGAGCTTGTTCCACTGAAAGAAACCCATGTGGGCTGGGATCCAAGGAACAAGACAGAGAGGTGAAAATTGCAGCAACTGCTTCCCATTCTGCCCTTGCTCATTCCTGACAAGTATTTTGACGTGGTTCGAAATGGTGGCTGATTCTTTCTGTGATGGGATAGGCTATGATTCTCCCTGGAAAGAGTTTATCAATAACTTAAAAAAAGAGTACAATAATTCCCGACGAGAAACCTTTCCCCTTCTGTAACCATAGTAACCATCTTGCTGCCATGATGACAAGTACTACATGCTGAAGACAACATAGAAGAGGACTCAGAAGAGCCCGGATAAAACCAGGACAGAACATACATATACTCTTCATCAGATGATGGGTCTTCTGACACTTGAATTGTTGTCATATGAAAAGTAATGACCATTTTTTGAAACTACTGTTGAAATTTCTTTTATTCGATGCATGAGTCCAACTTCTAACTGATGCTGCTATACAGATCAACAGAAGCCAGACCACTCAGGGCTTCACAGAACATAGAAAAGATTCAGCTTTAATGATTTTCAGCACATAAGAAACAACTCATTACACTTAATGGTGCACTTCTGGCTTTTAATAAATGTCCAGCAATACTGCCGAAATGGTAATATTCATGTACTTTATACCAGGCTTGGTGATAATTTTTAGATAGAGATTTTTCATATTACTACAAATATGTTGTTTCCCAAATGCTTCATTCTCCTCTACAAAGGAAAATCTCAGAAAATTGCCCATAATACGTATTGGGTGAGCACTGGTGTATCATGGAACATTAGGTACCAATCATTTAACTGACACCATCTGGACAGAAACTGTTGACTTTGCCTGATGTCAAAAGAGCAAAGGCAACAAAAGCCATAGACAGTGTGACTGAAACTCCAAAGGTTCCAATCAAAAAGGATGTTGCGGTTGAGACATTTAATCCCAATAGTCACAGAGAACTTGGGGGCCTGGAAAGGGCTAGAGAGCCAGAAGGAAGAAGGAAACCAAGAACTTAATGTGCACCCTCAGGCATCTCGTCCCTATGGAGATAAACTGGAAAAAATGCATTTTTCCTCAGTCTGTAACACAGAGAGCCCCAGGCAGAGTACCTGAAGAATGGGGTTAAGAGGAAACCTGCATTTCCTTACCTATGAATGCAAGATATCAGGACTATAATCAGGCTAAAAGATATGTAAGACACACAGACAGGTAGACAGACAGGCAGACAGACAGATGATACACTAGTATTATATATGTATATAATATTGCTATCAATACATTATATATATGAATGTATGTGTGCATGCATACATTCATACATATGTACATACATATATACATATATGCAAATTCAACCTTGGAGTGCTGTGGTGGGTTATCAGTGATTCCTTCTATCACTGATTTGGCAAGTATAAATTAATAAAATAACTTTATAAAGGCTATAAATTAGGCATATAGAATATCATATATTCAAACTGATATGTGTATATATTGATGGAGGTGTCACACAAATATAAACAGATATATTTATGCTTGCATGTGTAGTCATTGAAGTTCTGTTCCACACATTTACTAATGCTGTAAATTCATCATTGTAAATTACTCAAGACAGTGGCAGATATTACTATACATAAGGGTCAATGGAAATTGTAGAAGTTACATGCAAGACTGAGTAAAACTTATCATGGTGTTGGGTCCCAATTCCAAAGGAGGCAGAAAAGGAAGCCTCATAGGTTAATAGGGACATACAACCTTCCTAGAACTCACTTTTTGAGACCATCTGGAATGTAAGAATCAGGGCAATGACTTTATCATAGCAATGGTGCCTCCCTGAGGGGATTGAAATTTGAAATGATCCACCCCAAGTGAAGAACAAGCATGAGGCACTCTACAGTTTCTTCACTGTCGACTCATGTGGCAATGAATCAAAAACCCTGTTCACTTCCTCTCCATCGCAGAGAGAAGCGTCCATCAGATGGGGAGGTGTAGTAGCAAGGAAAACTACCATCTGCAGAGAAGCCCACAATATCTGTGCGGTTCTCCTCCTTCCCAAGTCGCTTGGGGTGAAGCTGCCTAACGCTAAGAGGAATTTCCAAGACAAATATCCCAAAGGAACCTGGGCAGTTTTCTATAGTAAATTATCCATGGCTTGTCTACAGTATGCAATAGTAGTTATGAACATGAAGCATACATTTAAAAAGCCTCTCCCTAACCTGTGGCCTTCTTCTGTCTTGCTAGTTAACAAAGCTGGACTCTTTTGGAAACTCATAAAGCAACCCAATTTGCAAAATAGATAGCAACGACTTTCATGTGATCCTCCTGTAACTTGCAATTTACAGGTTTTTTTTTTAAATCTGTCCTCCTTTTTCATCTTCCCTTCAACATCATTTGAATCTCCATAAGGATTCTGAACTCAAAAGACTCCCCAACTGAGTACGGAACAGTATACTTAGGTATGATCAGTAATGGCAACGGCAAGACATAGATTGGTGACATTTAATCATCTTTGCTTTCCCTGACATTAAAGTAACAGCAACAGTACTCATAGTAATAGCCATACTAATAATAGCGGTAATATAACATTTATTAACTGTAGATGGAATAGTCACTACATTAGGCATTATGCATACATTGCCTCACTAAATTTTGGACTTAGCCTGTTAGCACTCTTTTAAAAGCTGAAGAAACTGTTCTGAGTTATCAGTTCCACACATTTTTGGCAGAGGCATAATTGAACCCAGCTTTCTTCTACTCCAAAGTCTGTGCTCTTAGTTCCCTCTCTATGTTGTCCATAGAGAGACTAATCTCGTGCTGAGTAGAATATTGAATAAGAGACAGGATAAAGCCCATGACCCAGCATTATAGGCGGCTTTACATAAAGATACAGGAGGAACAGACAGCCAACCTGAAGCTGTATGAGGCAACTGAGAAGGAACCCCAACACAAGGACACAGTGACATGTGTTATAACTATAGTCAGACTGATTCTGAGTTGAAAACACTTTGACAGTGGCAGGGCACAGGAGCAAAGCAAGTGACAGATGACATCCCTTAGAAGGCAAAACAGTTTATCTGTAGTGTAGCACAGACAGGTCAGGGGATGTAATCATAACCCTGGACATTATCAGCACTCTAATAATTACACATAACAGTGACCTGTGTGTCAACTCCTATATGGATTCATCTGTACTATGTGTGCACTTACACTAGCCAAGATTTGTGGTTCACCAGGCCAGGCAGCTGAGTACAATACAGAATAGACATCCTTTTGATGTTTTAAACTTATTTGTACAGACTTTTGTTCAAATTAGTATGTTTAAACCATTGGCTTTTGTCTTTGAGGTCTATGAAATCTAGTTTAAAGATGAGATTTCAAAGCAAATATAGGAACGTATAATAACACATGCTAACAGTACCTTCTGATAGCCTCCAAAGATATATCAGTTCCATATAGATGAATAAAAAAGTACACTTACTATGTATCACAAGTTCCCAATAAAAGCAAGGTAGGTTTGTATTCATTCGTTTATATACTCATGCATTTATCTACTTTTTCCAATGTTTCTTCAGCATTATTAAGTATCGTCAATACAGGTCAGACTTTTTAAAGAAAAATAAATGGATTTTTAATTATAATGTCATTAAAGCTACACAGAAGTTTTTATTATAGGGACACAATACAGGAGACTGAAGTCAGACGTAACCATGTCTTTCAGCCCAAGACTTAATCTGGAATTTAGGACTTGTTCTATAAAGAGGAAAGAAAAAAATTAAAGACAGAAACATAGTTTATGCAAAGTTCGTGATGGGGTAGTGTTGGGGGACTGTAATGAATGAGAAATCGGGGTGAAATCAGAAGAGAAGGAGAAAGTCCTTAAGAAGTGGAGGAAGTATGAATCATGAAGGAGGATGTTATCAACTCTACTCTTATTTTAAGACTGAAATAGGGCACCAAGAATTTTAAAGCTGGGGTGCAATATACTAACGAAAAGTCAGGGATGCCCAGAGGCCCTGTTTACACATTAATGGTACAACAGGGCAATCTGATCACCCCTGTTGTACAGAGGAAAACAACCTTAGCAAAACTCAGTAGCTGGTGTCAGACGGCCAAGAAAACACTGAGCTTGGATTCATGCCCAGGCAGTCTGGCCCCAGTACCCAGATGAACAGTTCCCTGGTCTGATCTCTAATGAGCACCTCTGTGTTTCAGAGAAGAGTGGTCTGGGAATGTTCCATTCATATTTCTTCAGTTGGCTGTCAGCAACCACTAAGACTGAAACAAGAAATCACTGAGCACCTAACTGCCATTGGTCCATAACAACAGGCAGATATTTTTTGACAAATGTGAACACCATCACCAGTACTTTCAGCACTGATGGACATTTTGCACTTAAGAGGCTCTCCAAAAATGGGAGGCAGTCCATATTTCAGCACGTTCCATTAAGCTGTCATATACCTGCCTTGCATTCCCTCCCATATGGTGAGCTTAGGATTAATAAAACCTTTACTTAGAGAGAGCTTTCTCCTCTCACTTACCCAGACATCCTGTATTCTACTCCTGACCTCACGATCAAGTAATTTTAATATGAGATGTGCATAGTCAAACCCAGATCTTGGCCCTTTGGGTGGTTTTGAATCATTTAACCACTGTAGCCAATCTTTAATAAAGGATGAACACATCCTGAGACTTGTTTCCCTTGGACCACCCATACCTCCCTAGCAGCAGAATGGTGAAAAGCACCCTCATGCAAAAGAAGCCTTTTCTGAAATTCTTCATAAAATATAGCTACACCCAACTGCAGAATGTGAGACATGAGGGAAAATAGGAAAAGCTTTTAAGGTTTAATCAGACATCTTTCTATATGGAAAAGCCAGGATCTCTCTCTCTCTCCCAATCTCTCTCTCTCTCTCTCTCTCTCTCTCTCTCTCTCTCTCTCTCTCTCTCTCTCTCTCTCTCTGTGTGTGTGTGTGTGTGTGTGTGTGTGTGTGTGTACCCATAAAATTAAGACTTTCACTGGGGTCTGGGGAAGGACATTAATACTTACACATGCTCCTAGGACTGGTTTGGTTGTTTTAGCCACAGCCCTGCCTTCCCTCTAACCTGGTCACATTGGCTATCTCACACCTAGCCACAAAACTCTTCCAGCCTTCTAAACCTTTTGAGTTTTAATCCTAATATTAATTTTTAACCCCAGCACTTGTTTCAATCATAAAATCCACCATTGTTTAATTTAATAAAATTTTAATCACCTCAAGTATGAGCTATAATATCTTAATATTCACTTCGCATTTGCTCTCCACAATTTCCTTTCTCTGCTCTAAGAAACATCCCAGAGATTCCATCCCCATGGAATTGCCTGGTCTTGACCTTCAGTTTAAGTGGAATCATGCTCTGGGTTTTTTGTAACTAGATCTTTTCACTTAACGCCATCTTTCCAAGCCTCATCTGGTTTATATCATGGGGCAGGTTTTCATTCTTTTTATTAATGAATAATATTCCAAGGTTTTCATTCATTAGCTACTGAATATTCAGGTAGTATTACGGTTTTAACACGAATTCTTTCCCCATTGGCTCTTGCTCTGAAGCTTTGTGCTGGTGGTGATGCTCTGGGAGAGAGTGGCATTTTAAAGGTAAGATCAAAATTAAGAAAGTAAGTCACAGAGTGTTCATTTTTGTACGCTGTAGTTGATTCCTGACCTTCCTTCTTTGATGTCTTGGGGTGAAATTTTTTCTCTGCCATGCCTTCCTTCTATTTCATCGCAGATATAGCAATAGAGCTAAGGTTACTGTTGCTGTGAAGATAACATGACCACAGCAACTCTTATAAAGAAAAACATTTAATTGGAGCTGGCTTGCAGGTTCAGAGGTTTAATATATTATCTTCATGATGGGAAGCATGGTAGCATTCAGGCACTCATGGTGCTAGAGAAGCAGCCAAAAGTTCTACATCTGGATCAACTGGCGGCAGGAAGAGAGAGTGAAACCCAATATAGCTTGAGCATTTGAAATCCCAAAGCCTTCCTCGGTGTGACACACTTCCTCCACACGATCAACCTACTCCAACAAGGGTACACCTCCTAATGCCACTTGCTACACATTTAAATATGAGTCTTTGAGGGCCATTTGTATTCAAACTATCACACTCTCTTATGTTATTTCTCTCAGTATCAATCACATTAACAAAGAGTCTATTAATAAAGTTATGGATGCTATCAGGGAGAATATGTTTTTTATAGGAATATGACCATTGGTAAGTTGATCATGCTCCAGTGGATGGCTTTACACCCATGTGCATATGGGTAACAGAAATTGGACTCAGTTTGTTATTTGAAAAATGAAAGAAAGAAAAATAACAGAAAGTTTGAAAAGAGTGGAGGGAGGGTATGGGAAGAGTTGGGGGTGAGTATAATCAAAATACATATTATACATATATAAAATATTCAAAGAATTAATAACATATTGTTATTAATTTGTGTCAATTAAAATGTGTCTGATAGTATATTTCTAGTTTGGGCTATTTTGATCATGTTCTATGAATACTCTATTAACATATATGCACACATTTCATGCGTGATAGGGGTTTCATTTCTTTTGGAAAAATACATGTATGTATCAAACTACTAAGTCATGCAATACAGTAACTTTAACATCTTTAGAAACTGCCAAATTGTTTTTCAAAGTGACCATACCATCTTGCATTCCAAAGGGCAACATAACACACTTTACATGTCTTTACATCTTCAAGGACCCTTTGTTTGTGTTTTCAATTATAGCCAACCTAATGTATTTGGGTTAGTAGCTCATAGTTTTGATTTTTCATCTCACTAATGAGTAATGTCCTGCTTCACTATTTTAACAGTAATTTGACATAAGCTAGAGCCATTTTGGAAGAGGACAGCTCAACTGAGAAAATGTCCCCATGAGATTTTCCTATGAAAGCCTATACTACATCCCTTCAACTGTGGCTTTATGTGGGAGAATCCAGCTCACTTGGGCAGTGCAACTGCTGGGTTGGTGGTCCTGGGTGATAAAAGAATGAAAGCTGATCATGAGGAGCAAGCCCAAGTCAGCACTGCTGCATGGCCTCTGTGTTAGCTCCTCCCTCCAGGTTCTTGCTCTGACTTCCTTCGATTGTGTACTGGGATGTAGAACCATGATCTAAATAATCCTTTTCCTCCCAAGTTGCTTCTGGTCATGCAGTTTCACCAGAGCAATGCAAACCCTAACAAATACAAGCCATGATGTTGAATATCTTTCATGTCCTTATGACTATTTGTGTATCTTGGGAGAAATGTCTATTAAAATTATTGGTCCATTTTAACTGGGTTCTTTATGTTTTATTATTGAATTTTAGAAACACTTTATATATACTGTTTAAATGTTTCTTAGCAGATATATGGCTCACAAATCTTTTCTATGGGCTACAGGGCTTGGTAAAATGCTTAATAAATAGTAAAAGTGAATGTTCTTGCATCGTTCACAGTCTTAAAAAGGAAGCATTCAGTCCTCCATCTTTACCCCAATGATAACTTGGGTTTTACCAGATGACCTGCAATCAGTTTGAAGAATTTACCTAGAATTATAATTTGTTTGCTATTCTTATTCAGGAAAAAGTATCAATTTTGTAGAATTGTTTATTTGTGATATTGAGATGACCTATGACTTGATTGAAGTAAAGGTTTTTAATCTTTTTGGGGAGTGAGGGGGTCGATATTCTAGTTCTACTGGGTCTCGCTGGGTGATTCTCAGTCCTTCCCATTTCTGTCTAATGTCACGAGCCGTATGTATATAATAGAATCAATGGACTAAATCTCCTCCCCAGTGTGACTGAAAATGGAATATGAGGGCTTTATCTTCTCCACTCCATTTGTTTTGCTTCATAATCTGTAAAAGAATGTATATGAGGTTGGCTCTGCCCAACAAAGGCATTTTGCTTTCTAGATCAATAATGAGCTGTGCAAATTTTGAATTTCTTATTTTTAGTAGGATATGTTGAAACATATTCAAAACCAGAAAAGTTTTCTAAAGGACATAGCATGAAGGGGCTGCATCTTTGTTTCTGTAGCTAATGAACCGTGATAATATTGCATTATTCAACAGCTGGGAGGTTTTCTTCTAAAGCTATGTGGTCATCATCATCACTATTATATGAATAGTATGTGAATAGTATAATTGAATTTCTCAAATGAGGCACTTTTCATTATTTCTTGGTGGCAGTTAGGTTAGGAGACCCATGGGGAACAAAACCAATATTACTTGATTTCCCAATGTGTTTCCTCAGCCTTCGTGCCATCACCTTGCAGTTTGGCATTACTGTGAAATTTTACTCCTATAGTACCAAGTAAGGAAATTCGAAACTCTCTTGTTCCTCCAAACCTTCCACTTTATTCATGAAGCCATAGGAGAGATGGGCTAAGGAGGAATGTAGAATCATTTTAGAGCTGATGTTGTAGATTAATACACACGTAGGCTTGAGTTTTACTTTTTTTACATATTAGCTTTAAGTAAGTAACACTCCTTCTCCCCATCTTTCATATGGAAGCCATTATATATACATACATATAAACACACACACACACATGTAAAATGCATGTTTTATTGAGAGCTAAATAAGAAGTATATTTGTCAGGCCAATACTTGAGATTTTGCTAGCTGGTCTTTTTTGTATTACTGCTTTTATATTACTAACATTTTGCTACTAAGATCGCTATTTCTCATAAAGAGAACTTGGAACCCATTCTTTCCCTCCAGCAGCTAGCTCAGTGTCACCTTTCCTTGTCCAAGACTTCTGAAGAGATATGCCAAGTTCAAACTGCTCTTCTCATTTAGGCCATTCAGTATTTGCTGAATAGTAAGATGCCACAGCCCTTTGGGAACACAGGAGGAGATAGGGCAGCCTACCCTACTGTCTGTGGAGCAGAGAACCTAGAGCTGGCTGGATATGACTGAAAACCAAACATCCAAGAAGATCATGTGTATTATCCCAGTTCCAGCTCCCAGGGAATCAGGGGCCTTAAGGCTAGACCAAGTTATTTGAACTTTAATCAACGTAATACCAAAATTATCCTAGTCCCCCAGTCTAAGATGTACATTTCTCCTAAAGCATCATGTGAGGCACAGAATCCACGTCAATCAAGCTGCTGTCTTCTGTTTCATCTCACCTATGTCTGCTGGATTGACATACTAGAAAATAAGAGACATTTCTTTCTAAATAAAAAAGATCCTAATTTGAATAAATACCTCCTGCCAAACTCTCACTTTAAAGGGCTTCAGCACACTTTGGAACTTATGGCTTAGCTATCCTACTAAGACTACCTTTAGAATTGATGCCTGATTCCACGTTTTCCAAAAAAATAAAAAATAAAAATAAATAGAAAGAAAGAATATAAAAGAAGTTGACAGGGCTTTTCAAGCGATCCTCACCTTCCAGAATCACTTAACCCTCGACTTCATACCATCTTAAAATTTGTCCAAGGGTCAAAGATGTACAGAATCATGGATAAAACATTAGTGCAGAGTCTATCGCCCTCCATTGCATACACAGGTTAATAGAGATTACATTCTGAGTCAGGAAACCCACTCTATCATTGCTTTCTTTATTTTACTACATATTTCAGCCCAGGGAAGTGACAACTGGAGGAATCTAATTGTGTCCATGCTCCTAAAATAAGATAAGCAAGATAATTCTATCAAAATGCTCTACTACAAACTTGACCCTGACCCACATATGTTGAGTCAGACCTGACTGCATGCTTCCCTTTGGAATTATCTTGACTTTGTAGACACAGTGCTGGTTATAACTGCCAGGATCACTTCTCAGCTTCCATGAGTCTGCATTTTCCTTTTATTTCCACTGAAATGTCCTTCCAAACACTGAGATCAAATATTAGCACAGGAAGATCTCAGGCAACAGCTCTACATAATCAAATACATGAATAGAACCTAGTCTGAATAGACTTGTTATTCAGCCAAGCAAGTAGCCAAATGTGTTTTTTCAATACGCTGATGGTTACAAGAGAGAAAGGACACCTATACTCCAAAAGAAAGAAGTAGACTGGGTGTAGTTTTTCTATATTATATTACCTATACTCCAAAGGACACCTATACTCCAAAAGAAAGAAGTAGACTGGGTGTAGTTTTTCTATATTATATTACCATGCACAGAATCACTGCTAAAAGGAGTGGGGGATAATAGCTCTTTTATAATGATTTGTAGTGAACAAAGGGCTTTCACGTGTTACGTCACTGGTCTCCATAGTTACTAAAGAAAATAATGAAAACCTAGATTCTTATTTCCAATTCAGTTTTTCAAAGAAATGGTTCCCATTACAGAATCGCTTATGTTGGTACCTGTGCTGGTGCCCTTCCTATCGCCTGTCCTCAGATACTTTGGCTATACTACTTTCCTAAAAGTTTAATTAAAGACTAGTAAATCCATTCTATGCTTTAAGACTCGACATATTGTATAAATTTTCATACAGAAAATCCTCCAATGAACTTAGAACCTAGGAGCCATGACAGCTTCTGTAAGAGGAGAAGAGTGGTAAGAGAAAGATCACTACTTTATAAGAATTTAAAAAAAAAATCTAGTTGAAGAAGTAAAAATAAGACATCATTCTTTTGAAGAATTCAAAATCTAGTTGAAGGGGTCAAAAATAAAAAGAAAAATTGATAAAGTACCTACAGAATGTTAAATAAAGAAAGAAGAGGCCAGAAGTGAGAGACAATAAAGAAATAGTTGATCTTTAGCAGGAATTTCAAAAGTAAATAGATCTTTGACTGTGAGCTTAGCCTTTAAGCACAGAGCCATCTCTTCAGGTCTTCTTGTGAAATTCTATCAGAGAGAGAGCAGCAGTAGTGTCTCTGGTTCTTTTGCTTACTATTGGAACCTTTTTCCTCCTACTGGGTTGCCTCTTTATAAGCCTTAGTAAGATAGTTGCCTCGTCTTGTTGCAGACTGATACGACATGTTTGGTTGATATCCCTGAGAGGCCTGCCTTTTTCTGAAAGGAAATGGAGGAGGGGTAGATTGGTGGTAGAGGGACATTCTGAGGAACTGGGAAGAGAGGAGGGAGAAGAAACTACAGCTAGAATATAATATATAAGAGAATAAATAATTAATTTGAAAAGGTAAATACAACCTTTACATAATAGAAGGAAAGGAAGAGATGATAGGTTATTCCAGGAATAGAAAATGATCAAAGGCCCAGAGCCAGGGACAAGCATGGCCAACTGGTAGAAACTGGGTGCTTGGTAAATTACAGAGATGCTATGAGCGAAATGACAGACAGTAACGCCATAAAGAGAAATCTACTTTCGATCAAATGTTTTAATCTATATTTTACTACTTACCCTCATCCTCATCAAATCCCACAGATAAGCTTTCTATCTACAAAGGTCTTTATAATATTTAATAACTAGTATGTGGCTTTGGCATACACAATATTTGATGCTTGTCCAACAGGGAGCACTGTGACCAGGACCTGAAAAACCCTGTGTCTGCTAAGACAGGTTAAAATAACAATGTTGTGGAGAGATTGGAATGTTTCAGGTCCAGAAGATAATTACCTTAGACTTAGATGTAACCGCCAAAACAACGATTCCTTGCCCACCTGTGTGACAGTATCTTGTGACTAACAGATTAAAAACCATTTGGAATCTCTTAACTTAGCACAAAGCTAGTTTCCATCAACCCAAAAGCTCAGATAACATGGTGGTACTATGTAAACGCCTCACCCATCTCACTGTGACTGTCTTTCTGATGTACCCAGGAAGATATTTTAAACTTGTCTTTACGTGTGACTTTCTTTGCCTTTTAAAACTATAAACATTTCGTGAAATTGCATTTCGTGAAATTGGAACATGAAATTGGAGATAACCTAACACTGTGTTTCCTAGGCCAGGGTCACTCAATAGTGTTCCAAAATAAACTTACTCCTTTTTGTAAAAAGTTGAATTTAATAAGGCAACAAGGTTTGTAAGTAAGCGACACATCTTCTGAATGGTCCCACCCTCCAGAAGCCCACACTTGCACCATGGTAGATGTAGAGAGAATGCAGACGTTGTGGTTAGATAAGCAGCATTGGGGCAGCACAGTTTGTCCTTGTTGACTACATGAAGAAAGTAAACAGCTCCTGCCGCCTGTGGACTGAATCTCATGCCTAAAAAGGAAAAATCAAAGCAAATGAGGAACTCCAAGTCTGTCATGGGCTTCCCAGAACATAATCCTGTTTAAATGCTGGTGATGACAGATTGTCAGAGAACTTTCATGAGAAAAGCCATCTTAGGAGTGTGAGGACTGGGCATCCATCCTACCTCTCTACTCTTCTTGTAACTTCCTGGGGGCCATTTCCCTATGTGCTGCTTCACATCTTCCAGGAAGATTTTTAATTTTAAGTATTAATATCACATGCTTAGTGAAACATTTCTTTGGAATAGGTTTGTGGACCTTGGTAAACATTTAATGGTTTTATTTGAAAATATATTTTTTTGGAGCAACACTACCTTGAAGACTTGTAACATGCCCAGATCTCTCTGTGGTTCAAATCTCTTGGGGAAAAGCTTTCTACTTACAGTAACGTCTCGGTAGCAATCTTTGCCTACTGGCTTTAACTTGTATATCCAGAATATTGCACTTTTGCAACCTTTGCTCACAATGTTCAGATACACTGTCTTCATTTCCTTTTCAAATTCTTCTTACCTTGGCTTTTACACATGCTAGTCCATCTTTTCCTCCAGTGCCATGACAGGTTGGTCCTTTTCCTCAATCTCTTTTTATGACTGGACATTTCCTGATGCCCAAATGTCACCTCTTCAAATAGAACCTCCATGGCCTTGTATATGCAGCTGCCTTCCTCTGTCATACTCCTAATCATTATCATTTTCTTCTTCTTGTCACTGCCCCCAAGGGGCCTCATTTGGGTATTTATTTGTTTATTTATTGATTACATTTTTATTGGTGTGATAAAACATCATGGCCAAGGCAACTTTTAGAAAACTTTATTTGGACTTACAGTCCCAGAGGGTAAGAGTCTGTTGTGGCAGAGTGGAGTCATAGCAGCTGTAAGTAGAGGCTGAGACTTTTACATTTTGAGTTTAACACCCAAATCAATGAATTTCATACCCATTCTAAGACCATACATCCTAAGCCTCCCAAAGAGTGCTACCAACTGGAGACCAAGTATTCAAATATCCAGGAGTATGGGGGGGGGGAATGTCATCCAAATCATAGTTTCCTTCACTAGACACCAAATTGTCAGCAAATTAGCTGAATTTTCAAATGTACCACAGGGCTTTTTGCAAAGTCAGCATTCATTAAATGCTCACTGAATAACCACACTTATGAAAAAGCAAGGGCAGATTGAAGGCAAGGTAAGATCTGTCCTACACTAACACCCGGATTTCTGTTGGACATTTCGTGGTGTGGAAGAAAAAGGACAAATGTAGTGCCATTTCCGTTTCATTTTAGCCTCTCATATTACCCTCAACCTCTTACTCTTTCTTTTAATCCACCCTGCCTCCCACCTCACAGCTTCATTTCCCCTGTGTATTCTTTCTGTGAGGGTCAGGAAACATGTATGTTCTCATCTCATTTTCCAGGATAATTTCTAAGCATACAGCACTCCACACTAAGCATTCATAAGCATGATGTCTGAATGAAATTTCCTACACACACACACACACACACACACACACACACACACACACACACACAAACAAATTGCATAATAATGCCATCACTCATTTTTTAAGCATTTTAATTTCTATCTTCTTCATCTCTTAGTTATTTACATCAATTCCTTAAAACAGTTGTAAATTCTATAGGTCTCCACTTCTAGCTGTTTATAAATAGTACATCGAGTACCCTGAAAGGGAACCATGAGCTATAATACTGATTCCATCCAATCTATGTTTTAAAGATTTAGGATACAAGTGAATTTTTTTCATTATTTTGATAATTTAATTCTTTAAATAAGAATATGAAACTCCTAATTCAATAATACATATCTTCCTCCCACTCTATTCTTGCCATACACACATTCATGTTCATGAGCAGGGATATATTCCAAACAGAACAAGCACTCATATCCTTAGGCTACACTATGTTCCAGCCACATTAGTTACCTAATGATTCTACAAACTTGTGACATAGATGCCATCATCCTCATTTAATTCCTGTTTCAGAATCTACCCAAAATCTTGCAGCTCCAAATTTAAAAAAAAAAAATCACACCTAATACAGGGTGGAGTGACTCTAGTTAGGGTCCAAATGTAGTGTTTAAAATTAAATGTGAAAAAATTAAAATGACTTGGTATTTTATTTGTAACATTATAGTCTCTCAGACTAGGCTATTACACTTTTGATAAGGCAATTCGCTGAATACTACTGTCTGCTAAAGCCTTGTGCTAAATGCTGGAGTACAAAACAATACAGAGATATATAGTTAGAGGGGGGGAAATATTTAAAAACAAAGCAGCACAACACTGTACATAACCTACAAGTAAGAGACAAACATAACAGCGGGAAATGGTTGAGAGGAGTTGTTCTCCCTAATAAGCGAGTGATGATGACTAGCATTGGTCCAGAAGTCAGAAATCGAATGACTTGAAATTGGATGGTTGGGATTTATTGAGAACATACTACATGAGATGCATCTTGCTGAATGATTTACACACAACTTCTCATTTAGCAGTCACAACTACACAAAAAGTGACTGGTTTTAGTTCTCTTGTCAAGTACAAAATGGAAACAGAGTCCAGTTAATTGGTTTGTTGGTCTTCAGAAAGCTACAGTACCACATGGATTCCTATAAGACCATACCAACTATTTTATATTTTATATAAAATATTAGCTATAGATTAAAAATTGAAAGACAGAAAGGTGAAGAAACAACACTGAATCAGCGTAGAGAGCACTGAAGGAAGTAACGTTGCTATGCCTAAAGAATTAATGGGGCTCAGGAGCTTCTAGGATTAAACCCTGAAGGGCTGCAGCTCTGCCCTGAGGAGAGGCACTGATAACCATCAGTGCTATTCTGCAGAGGGTTGGCATGGAGTTAAGAGTCTAGATCTCTCAAGAGAGATAGATAACAGCAAGCTGGTGCTCTTCTGGAGAAGTCTGACTGAGACTGGCTCTGTGGATGTGAGCATACTTCAGAATGGAAGCAGAGAGGGAATGAGAAAGGCTTTGCTGTCAGAGAGGAATGCTTTGTTAGGCTGGCTCTGTTGTGAGAGGCCCAAGCAGGAACCCAAAACCAAAAGAAAGCCCTCTTTCCCTTAGTCCAGGCTTCTGGTTTATGTTCTCCCTCTACAGCCTGCTAGGGAGGAGCCCCAGCTGAGGAGAAATGCAACAAACACAGTCCTGCCTCAGTATCTCAAAGTCAAGAGTAGATGGATACGTAGGGAGTTGAGCCACAAAACTTAGCAATGGGCACACCCAGGCAAGCAAGCTTTCAATCTTGGCTCTTCCGTGGCTCCTTTCCCTGACAACTATTTCATCTTTGCCCCTCCTGTCTCCAATTCTCAGGGTCTTCTCCTTCAGTGATACACTCAACTGATGGATTTAGTTCTGATTTCATAGAAAAAAATTAAGCGATCCGAAGGGAGTGTTGAATTGATTCCACCAAGCCCACCCTCTGGCAGCAGAAGTCTGGTTGTGGAGACTGTCCTGTGCATAGATGCTGCTTTAGAACTAAACTCCTTTAGAACTGACTGTTATGTGCCAGGTTTAGGCTTTCCTCCCTTACTGGTGCATGCTATCTCAGCAATCCTCACCTCTCTCTCTAAGCTCAGAAACCATTAGCTTCTTTGTATCTGTCAGTTCCCATTCGGTTAGATTAGGTATGATTAGTGTAGCCAGTAGACTCAGCAGACATAGGAAATGTCCGTTTAAAGATAATATTATTTGAAAGTTAAAACCAGTGTTTCTCTCTTTGTCTTCCCTGTGACCTGATACTGCAATTTAAAACACAACAGAGCCCCTCCCTATATATCCCTATATACCCAGGAGACATCAAGAGTGCTATTTCTTTAACTTCAGCCCAGACTCACATAAACAATGATATCTTTAACTTCCAATTGCTGGTTTATTAAGCTAGTTGCCAAAGACCAAGTTCTTCATCTTGTCCCCACACTCCCAGCACACACACACACACACACACACACACACACACACACACACACACCACACACACACACACACACACACACACACACACACACACACACACACACACACACACACACACAAAAACACACACACACACAAAACACACACACACACACACACACACATTCACCTCTTGCCTTGTCCAACTCTATTTCTGAGTGGTATCCAAGCACTAAGATTCAAAAATACACACTCATATCATGGCCTACTTTTGCTACTTACAATGCACATCAACTCTTGGGAACTGAAGAAGGAAAATGAAGTGAAGCGCTTCCATGTTTGGGAATAAACAGGAAACATACATCAGGCACTGCGGCTGGTTCCGTGATTTGATTGCACCTTAGCAATTCTGTTAGGTGATATATTTGCAGAGGAAAAGCCGTGCAGGTGTGTTTGGTTCTCAGAGATGATGCCTAGCACATAAATATGAGGCATGTTTTGAGGACACCTAAAGTTTAGAAATTCAGAAAATTCTAATCCTGGATGTGACTAGGAGTCTTGGGGATGAATATCAATTTTTCTAAAGCACTAATGTTCTCTGTGTTTGGCTTGTGGTTTATATGTATTTTTATAAATGAACCGAACAAATGAATTAAGCAGAGTGAATAGAAACTCTCAGGGCATAGAGTTGGATTTTTTTCTAAACTCCCTATTACTATGATATTTCTGTTGTACAAATGTCTCTACTTAGATAATGACCACTGAAGTTGAAGTAGTAAATTCTAGGACACTTGACAATTGCCAAAATAGCAGCAATAAGAAGAGAAGGAAAAAATAACTGTAAGTCTTCACTAACCAGTGTTTGTGACTGCACTCTCTTTACAGTCAAGGGGAAATGTTGACGACACCCTCTTTGCCTCCTGTATAGAGAGAATCAGAGGCTCAATGGAGGGTCAGCCACTTCTTGTTTATGAGTTACTACAGCTGAGAGGTAGGAATTATCTTTTTCCATGAAAATTGATTTAAGATGCTGAATTTTATGACTTCCCAACTCATCCCCGAAAAGAGGCCTTATCTTTCAAGGCCACTAATTTGTCAAAATACTAAAGTAACCCCAAAATGGGGTATTCGATACCCACTGTGAGATTTTTACCATACCACAGTGGAAGTATAGATAGAAATGGGCAGTAAGGGGCTGTTGTTCTGCAGTTTTCTAAACCACACCCCTCGTGTCCTAAAACATGAGAAGGCGCATAGAAAAACATGGAATTGATTTACTAAGCGCCTTTCTGAAGATGAGGTTAACTTTCAAACACAGACCAAATTCGTACATCATCCTTCCATTGCGCAGGCATTGTGCTGTGCTTTAGAGTATCTTCAGCATAACTGAGATCCTTTATCCATAGTATTCCCAAATACACCCCAGCATTGCACATCCTGGAAAATAATATTTCATGGTACTATTGGACTGTGTGGAATAGCCGTATTGTTTTGATGGCTGTAAATATGAGAATTATATTGTTAGCAAACATCTACGCTTTTAAAGAAAGGAATATAGGACAATTTTATTGATATTCCATCTCCAGGGCTTTACCGTTACTCCTGAAAGTAGGATCTCTCTACTACTGTTACACCAGATGAAGGATGTCTCTCATCTCTTCCCAGCTTTTACAGTTGAAGTTTTGTATAATTGTCAAGCATTATCACATTACCCCTGACCCTCATCTTCCTCTCCCGCTGGATTTTTATACCCACGATAGGATGATTAAAAAAATATTCTCAATTCTTAGATCAATGTCCATTATCCCTGAGCCAATCTGTTAACCAAATAGGTTCTTTCTACAAGAAAAGATAGAGAGCTAAAATGAAAGTTTCATGGCGGGCTTCCTTTCTGTAATGGAAAACATCTCCACCATGATTTTGGTTATTGAAAAAAAAAATGAAGACAAATTAACCTGAACTGTCTTCTCCCTGATTTTATTCTAAACAACATATATTAACATTTTAAAATAGAACTGAAACAGGTGCCCAGTAACAGAATGACAAGCTTTAAGTGTGAAATATGAAAGTTAAAGAAACTAATCCACATATGGTCACTGTTTTTTTCTTTGAAACCTCCGCCTGCACTGGTCTGCTAAGTGGCCTCATCACTGTCAGCCAAGAAGTGGGTATTCACAGACATATTAAAGTGGGTGTCTTTAATATGTCTGTAATTAGTCATTTAAACAGATTGCCCTGTGATCCAAAACTGGGGGAGCAGAGCGATGAACTGAGAAAATAAAGTCCCAAAGGTAGTTTTCTTGGAGCGCATTGTGGGAAACAAGGCTTTCCTCTGTGAAGGGGTCTTCAGATCATGTTTCATTGGGTGAGAATGGAGCTAAAGAGCAGCCAGGACTCTATAAAAATATATGTGATGAGAACATATCTTTTCCTCTCTGAAACAAGAGTGCTATAAAAAGTTTTGTTGGCTTCGTGATATCAAGTGATCTAATATCACAATTGGCTAGCTAGGAGCAAGAAGGAAATGGACTTGGTGAGAATGAATTGAACCAGAAACCAAGAGAGATAGCTAGTGGAGTAAGAGTGCTTATTTTGCAAGAATGGAAATCTGATTTCAAGCCCCAGCACCCACAAAGAAAGCAAGATGTAGTTGCCTATTCCTGTAACACCAGCTCTGTAGTGGGTGGCGACAGGGAGATCCCTGAGGTTTACTGGATGCCAGTCTGGTTCCAAGTTCTTCCAGAGAACCTGTCTCAAATGAGTAAAGTAAAGAGTGATAGAGCAGGACACACAGTGTCCTCTCTTAGTCTCTAGTATGTATGCAAGGGCTAGCACAATGACATGCACACATGCACATACAGTGGGCCTACACATACATGCACATAGACACACACATACACCAAAATATAAATAATCAACATTTGTAGAAAACGTTTTTTTTTTAAAAAAAAAAAATGAGTTTGGGGCAAAAACACAGGGAGAGGTGGTAGCATGATATTTTATAGGAATTGGCGAAGCCGGAAGAAAGCTCTGACTACCTGCTTGGAACTGGCCAGTTACACTCTTTTACTAATAAATGTACTCTGAGTGACTAATCAGCTTCTGCTTCAAAGATGAGAGTAGACATTTTCAGAGACTGACAGGAAGAGATCGGACTGATTTAATTAGTCTGTGACTTCCTATTAGTCTGTGGCTTCCTCAGCGGGAAGTGTTCTCTCAGTAAGTGCCTTTATCTCAGCAAGGCTCAATTACTCCTTCTTATAAAAAGACTGTTTAATTTTCACCAGCCATTTTGCCTGTCTGTCTGTGGTATATTTGTGCTGATGACTTAGGAGTTTCTAAAGAGTTGGATGATTTAAGTCTGTGATATATATATATATATATATATATATATATATATATATATCCTTCATAGATAATCATTAATATATTCTGAATGATGACCAAAGAACACTTTGTACAGTTTGAAGTCTTCTAACTGTCCCATTTTTTTAAAGATACTTGGACAACTAAATAGGAAAGTTTTGGCACTCAGGAAATGAAGGGTCAGAGTATTTAAGTAACCAGCTTGAGAGGTTACAGAGCCAATCAGATGAAGAGCTGAGTTAGGTCATCTAACTTCCGAATCGATGCTCCATGCAGAAGCACTCTGTCGGTCATGTCCTTCAGAATTCCCATTTTCCATCTGCAACCAAACATATGGAACACATAAATTTCTTTTATGAGCCCTAGCATCACCATAGAGCCCTAGATGAATCTCAAGTCGGCGCTGGATAATGGAGGGCATATTAAGAATGGAGAGGGCAGGGAGGTTGACCTGACTTCAGTACTCAGAAGAATGAGGTGCGTTGCTTTGACAGAAATGATGTGTTGAAAGCTGGGGGAGTACAATGTCTCAAAGCGGAGAACGCTATGCTGTGTCACTCACTTCAATGGCTCAGAATTCTGACCATGCAAAGGAAGGGGCAGAGGGTGAGTCAAAACGTCCGAACTGACAGATGGCCTATAAACGTGTTTGGCAACACCTGGGCTTTTTTTGTCTTAAGATTTTTAAATCTTCATTTTAAGTTGTCTTGCAATTCACCATCTAGGTCTTCTGAGTGAGATGACTAAAGAAGTGGAGTTTTTTTTTTTTAAAGATGGAAATTTCAGAGGATTAACTAGAAGTCTTGAGACAATTCCTTTGGTAGACACATCACTCTCCCGCCTTCACGATTGCCTGACAGTGCATTTTTCTATATAAAATAAGATCTTACCATGATTTGAAATTGCCCTAGAACCAATGTGTTTGCCAGGTCACTTCATCATTAGTAACTGTGACCCACACAAAATATGAAAAAAAAAAAAGAGTCATTCCCTAGCTCTTGAGACAGAGGAAACAAACTTGCATGATATAAGCCATTGGGGAAGCCAGATGTGGCTGGAGACATAAGAAACCTGAGCCGTTGCCTGAATGTGCTGGGCGAAGAGGGGACACATCAATTTGCCTCCACTGAACAGGGCCAGATGTCAGCAGAATGCTAAATAGCATGTCAGTGGCACTGACTGATCTGAAGAGATTGCACAGCTGTGACCTCCTCTGTCAAAGTCAATGTGTTCTTGGCCTTCACGATTCCAGAGAAATACAAATATAAATGAAAACGCAGTGGTGAGACCCACCTCTAGCCTCAGAGTCATTAAGGCCGTCGAGGTTTCTAGCATCCTGCTGGATGGAGGCTGGCGATGATATAAAGACCGCCTAAGACTGGAGTGATATTCTCTGTGTACTAATAACCCCAGAGCTGTAAAAGTATATGCGTTAAAAACCATAACCCCCAGTGAACTAGACTGTTGGGGGGGGCGGCAATGGGGGAGGGTCGAGGGGAACACCCATAAGGAAGGGAGGGGAGGGTATGTTTGCCCGAAACCGGGAAAGGGAATAATACCTGAAAATGTATATAAGAAATATTCAAGTTAATAAAAAAAAATAATAATGTCAGAAAAAAAAAAAAACATAGAATTGAAAAAGGCCTCTCCCACATGCTCATTGCTTTATACTAAAGACTGGCAGAGAAATAGAAGTGTGCTTTGCTCACTTGTGTGCTTTTGCCCAGAACGACTATTCCTATCTGCTTGGAACCCTACTATAAAATGCAAGGTCCAGAATGACATCACCGTGATAATAGCATAAAGTCTGATGCGCCCTCAGCAAGTCTCACCGTTCCGCTTCATGCCTTGCTTTATCCTGTAATGTGAACTGCCACTATAGCTATCTAAGCACATGTCTGACTTGCCTCTTTGTGCCTTTCAGTTTGTTTAAAGTTCTTCCAGTTTGTGTCTCTTCTTTAGCGTCATCTCAAGGTAATTTACACAAACGTGCAAACCATTTAAACCTTGGCCTCTGACTTGTGATTTCCCAGACACTGGCCTGAACACTTTTATTTTAATTAAATTACCAGAGGAAGTGTGAGTTATCACTGTGGCTTAGAAGCATATACTATGCCTAATTCTTCTTTATAACCCCATTGTCTAGCACACAAAGCAAGTGCTCATGCAGTACCTGTGGAATCAATAAAGTCATTCTATCTCCATTACTCCGTTTAGGTTAATTATCATGTCAATGACTTGGAGAGTCAACTTTGTGCAGCTGCTTGTATTACGAATAGTAATTACATTCCCTAAAACAATCTGTTTACAAGTCTGCACAGAACTCAAGGACCCTGCCCCCTGTTGGTTCTGATTGGTAAATAAAAATGCCAACAACCAATACCTGGGAAGTACAGAGAGAAGCAAGGTTTTTGGAATTTCTGGGTTTGGGACCTTGAGGAAGAAGAAGAACCACATCCCTGCCAGGAGAGTATGAAGGAGAGAATAGATACCTTGCCTGAGAGGAGTGCAGGGCAGAGAGGCACGGCTGCCATGTGAAGAAGCCGGGAGATCGTGGCCCCAGATCAGCCAAGATAGAATTTAGAATCAGCAAGTAGTAACTCAGGATTAATGGCGTGGAGGTTAGGCAATGGCCCAGCTCTTGAGCTGCTTAAAGCGTGTTCAAATATAAAGTCTGTGTGTGTGTCTTTCCTTCAGGAAGATAAACCATTGAGGCATGTAGTGATCCCTGCCCCTGCTAGGATTTATTATTTAAAAATTTAATTAAAAAAACTTTGAATCTTTTTATAGTATTCTTCTTAGAGATCTCTGGGTTCCTACAAGCACATTCTTTGGTGGGTTCCATGATATAAACACTGTGATAGGTTAGAATTTAAAACTAAAAAAAAAAAAAAGTATTGTCAAGAGATGATAAAGGAAATATAATCTTGAAAAGGGTTTTGTATATTTATATGCATGTCCAAATTCAGACTAGAAAAAAAAAGGTCTATTTTAAGGACTGCAACCAATATTCTGCCAGTTTATAGCTTTATAATTAACATATTCAAGTAGAATTTTTTTCCTCTCCTTATTAGAGGTAAGCACCAACGTTTAGAATAATATGATATTATACAGTCAAGAACTTCGAGTGATATAGACCTGTATTGCCAGTTGTCCTTCCCAGAAGAGGGTCTAAAAGAGGACCTATAAATAACAGAGTACAAATCAAAATACCGCTGGATTAATACTTGAGTCCAGTAATTCAAAGAAATGTTTGGGGGCTAGAATATTAATTAAGCCATCTATTTTTTTCTGTAGTTTAAGCTTAAGTCTTGAAACAAGCTTATTCAATCTCCCTGTGAAAATGAAGGAGAGAGAGAGAGAGAGAGAGAGAGAGAGAGAGAGAGAGAGAGAGAGAGAGAAACAAAAAGGAGTCAACCAAGCCTGGGGCTGACCCACAGAGACATACTCTGCCTACTTCATGTACTAAGGGAAGTAGAGAGAGAAAGATATATGAGCAAGTTTCTCTGGATTTGGTATGCCATAACTTGGCATAATATTTAAAGTTAGCCCAGTGAATTCTCTAGTTTCAGGTTAATCTTATTAAATGTCCTGCCTGTTTAATGAAGGATCTGGAAAATAAGTAGACAGTAATGGACCCAACATGAAGACACCCTCAAGTTCCATTTGTGAATCTTGGTTTCTTGTTAAAAGGTAATCATGCAAACTCCAAATCCTCACAACCTCTACTTCCCTTCATAGTCTGTAAATCTACCTTCCCTGCACTTGTGTGTGTGTGTGTGTGTGTGTGTGTGTGTGTGTGTGTGTGTGTGTGTGTGTGTGCATTACAACCACAATTAGTAAACTACTAGGCCCTGGAGATCCTACTAAATATACTGTCAAGGAAAGGACAGTGTTCCCCATAACAAAGAGTGATTTAGACCCAAATAGGAATAATGCTGTTAGAAATATGTTTGAGTTTGCAAAGAAAGAGTCCACCATTTCAGTCAAGTTTCTTGCAACAAGGAAGAACTTTACTCTTGATCAAGAGGGTGATCTGCTCACTAAAGCAATGGACCAGCACATGCTGAGTTTAGTTTTTATTCTAATGTGGGTGGCAACCATGTGTTTTCCTTATTAGCTATATTTATCTGCTCTTACCAACTATGATGGATAAAGGGTAGATGAATCTGCCATTTTAATTAGAGATCTTAGTAGGGGCCTTTGTATATACAAAGATTTTGCCAGAGTAGGGGTAGGGGGATTAAAATTTTTTGCATAAAAATATCTTACAGGATGGGGAGGTAAAAAGATTTAAATTCCTTGTTGAAAACACAGGTTCTATGGTGGTTGATAGAAAAATTCATATTTAATATTTCTTACAATGCTGAGGTTCAGAGACATTGGGTTCAACTGTTTACTCCAGAAAGAACACCATTCCTTACATTCGATAGTCTATGAAGTTCAGATATAAATGTCTCCATAACAATAAAACCTTCATTTTCTGCGAGGACTCCGAAGCTCGGAGAAATAGGACAGTTCAAGGTTAGAGATAGGAAAGGAAGCAGAAAGAGATGGGATTCATGTTTTCTAATTCTATTATGCTTTTTACCCACCGCCGTCTCTCCCTCCATCCCTGCTAATGTAGCCTGTAGCTCCTCTCTTCCACAGCACTGTGGCTAACAGCATACTCCAGATACATCTTTTATCCACAACCCTTTCGATCAACTCATTTTCTCTTTCCCTAGCCAGACTTTTATTCAGAGTGAAGCTCGGTGTTGTCTGTGAATAGCAGGGCATATTCAGTCACAGATAGAATATATCAAGGAACTACTGTGTTTGCCTCTAAAATCCACATTTTACTCACTCTCTTCTTGTGAAGAATGAAAACTAATCATTTGTACACACTTCTGCTGTAATAGTTTCAGGTTATTTGATGAGAGAGAGAGAGAGAGAGAGAGAGAGAGAGAGAGAGAGAGAGCGCAGAGAAATATATTCAAAGGAAAGAGTAAGTAAACTTCAGGGTAGGTCTTGCATCATGATTTGACTTGCTTCTCTCTCCAGCTTCATTTTTCACAGACTTTAATTGGCTGGGTGTAGAGCACCGGTGACAACAAGGACCTTCTTCATGTTCTCCAATGCCCCAAGTTCTTCAGGGTGCTCCCTCCCTGATTTAACTCTTTTCTTTTATTATTATTACATCCTGACTGCAGTTTCCCCTACCTCCTTTCCTCACCTCCCATTCCCTCCCCATCATCTCCTCCCCCACCCCCTGCATCACTCCCCTATCCCCATCCACTCCTCATTTTCTCCAGAAAAGGGTAGGCTTCCCATGGATATCAGCTGAACATGGCCTATGAGGTTGTAGTAAGACTAGGCACCTCCCTTCTTATTAAGGCTAAAGGAGGCAATCCAGTATGAGGAAAAGGGTCCCAAAAGCCAGCAAAAGAGTCAGAGGCAGCCCTACTCCCATTGTTGGGAGTCTGAGAAGAAGATGAAGCTACACAGCTGTAGACTATGTGCACAAGGCCTAGGTCAGTCGCATGGAGGCTCTCTGGTTAGCAGTTCAGTTTCTGTGAGCCCCTATGAGCTCAGGTCATTTGATTCTGTGCATTTTCACGTGGTGTCCTCATTCCTCTGGCTCCTACAGTCCTTTCTCCCCTCCTTCTACAGGATTCCCTGAGCTCCACTGTGAGTCTCTGCATCTGTTTCCATCCATTGCTGGGTGAAGCCTCTCTGGTGACAGTTGGGCTAGGTACCAGTCTGTGAGTATAGCACAATATCAGTAGGAATCATTTCATCGAGGACTTTTTTATTTGTCAGTCATGTTTAGTTCTATCTTAAGTCTGTGGGCTATCCAGCCTGCCCTGACCAGGCAGTGTCAAAGGCGGGCACCTTCTTGTGGCATGGATTTCAACCTGGTTTAGTTCTTATAGATCCTGGCACCTCCTACATTCCATCCTGGCTCCTCCTACATTCCATCCTGGCTCCTCCTACATTCCATCTGGCTCCTCCTACATTCCATCTGGCTCCTCCTACATTCCATCCTGGCTCCTCCTACATTCCATCTGGCTCCTCCTACATTCCATCTGGCTAACACACATTTGTTGTTGTTGTTGTTCTCTTCAAATTTGGTTTTCTTTGAGAAATTCTTCATGGACCTGCCTTAGTCTCACAGCCTCTCTTCCTTCAGATTATTGGCTAGTTCTTAAAGTAATTCTCAGTTGTTTTTATCTCAGTAGAGTATGTCTCCCCAACCCAAGAAAAATAGCACTATGAGTGCCGGTGTTAACGTTACCTCCGTTCACTGATAACAGTTTAAACAACCCCACTAAAACTAATGTTGAAATTTAATGCCCCTGGTGGACTCTTGAGAGACTAGAAAACTGGGTTTGGGCAGATAAAACCATTGGGAGGTAATGTTCAATAGGAACACAAACACAGAGCCCTAATTCAGTGAAATGTGACTTTATATGAAGAAGAAAAGCAAGTCAAGATGTTTGTCCCTGTCATCGTATGATGCTATGCTCTGCCTAGGGATCCTACACACATCTATTGCCATCCCAAGCAGCAGCCACTCGCATACAGGTTCCCAGCCTTCAGAATCATGAGCTATATAAAGTTCTGTTTCCTTTTTAATGACGCAGTATAATTCAGTTACAGATATAAAAAACAACAACAACAACAACAACAAAAAACCAAAGCTCTTCCCCTACCCTTATCTCAAGTCTAGCATCAAAATTGTGAATAAATGACATTTTAAAAATTACTGATCCTCTTTGATTTTTATGTTCTGTCTACCTAGTAGAAACAGTATTAAGTTGACATTCTAAAAGTTATTTTGTTGGGAAATAAAGTACAGCAATTGAATGATAGTGATTCATGAATAGTGTGCAAAATTTGAGAGTTATCTTAATTCTTAAACTAAATTTCCTTGTGTGTGACCTGGAGAAAAGCCATCCCATTCTGCGCCTCCTCGTTTTCTGCCATTATTAAATTCTACTTTATGAAAACGTTCAAAAGTTAGCAATTTCAGAAAATTTTCCCACTTTCCATACCCTTTGCACATAGCATTAAAATATAATTCAATCCTTCACAGCATAATTTACATGCAAGATAAAAAGGGGGGGTTCACAAATAATGGAGATTTCATTGAGGATGGCGCAAGAGTCAAATCCCCAAGCCTCGAGATTCTCTTCAAATATTTGTTTCTCCTGCTGTGGATCCCTACAAAGGCATTCCTGAATTCAGCTGTACCCACCATTGTAGGGAAGTGAGTCATTCATTACCTATGGTGGCAAACATCTGCTATTTCAGCCCCAGTTAGGAATAATCTATGTCTACTATAATTGAGCACAACTACTGATTAAGTATATAATCCAAGGCGCTGATGAAGCTCATGCATCCTCATTCATGGATGGAGCCAAACACAAAGGAAGGGCGTGCACAGTGCATTGTCATGATTTTCTCAAATCTGTTCCGCTGGTTGCTTAATTGTGCATTGCAGAGACTTTGCTGCAGCTTGTCATGGCCTAGGAAACACTGGAAGCTGACAGCGTGAGCGAGCTAGTCCTGTGGGTCTTCACAGAGAGGGCAGCTGGGGTCCTGATCTGCCGCAGATTCGATCTGAATGGTAAGAGAGTGCAGATCAAAGCTACTGCTGAGAGCGCAAGCAATTCCTGTCCGCACAGACTGGCTGTCCTGGCTCGCAGCTGTTGATAAAGAACCACGGGAAGATTAACACAGATAATGTGAAAATGTATTCCTGACCTCCCCCCCCACCACACACACATACAAACACGTGCTCGCATACATGCACACATGTAAGCATGTTGAAACAGAAGCAGATTTCACCAAGGGCTTGGTGCCTGAAGGGTGGAGAAAGGGCAGAACCCTCAAAAGAAGCCCTTGTCTCAAAAACTCACTTCTGTTCACACAAAGAGTGCATCCTAGCATAGCAAGGTACCGGTTACTATGGGTACTTTTTCCTACAGTCACCTCTGAAGTGTGGCACTGGTAGGAGCTCCTTATGGAAGGAGAGACAAAACTTGAAAAAGCAGTGGAACCAGACTGAGTTCCTGTGTCTTATTGGGCCCTGCTCACTAGCCCCCAGGGATCTCCCTCTTGCCGATCTCGGATTTAATTAGAATTTATATCAAGACAAGTGGCAGAAACCGGGAAGCGTTTAGAGCTCCCCACAGACCTTCCCTAGAGCATCCACCCTCACTGTCATTCTTTTTTCTGTCTTAAATGATATCAGGAGGCTGCAAAGTCCCCACATGGTTACCCGATTGTTTACTATATTCTTACACTGATGGTGAAATATTTGGACGGAAGACGCTGTAAATTTCTGGAAGTCATATCTGAGACCCTTGGAGAAAATGAAGACATTTGATGAAGGACAGCCTTTGAGGGAATGTCACTGACTTTCCAAGCCCTTGTCTCTAAGTAATGTCTTGAGTCATTTTTAACAACCTAATTACTATCTGTGGCCTGAGGTTTTTCTCAAGAGGAAGCAAAACCTCCTGCCTCCCATTTCTCCCAGTCTGAAAACTTACCATGGGCACACTCCCCTTCTACTAGAAGAAAGCAGGTTTGAGTCTATTCTGTGAAGTGTCTTGCACGGTCACATGACATCTGACCATCTTTTAACACATATATTAGCTTGTTGGAATTTCAAAGCTAAGCCTCCATCTCCCTTCTTCCTTCTTCGGGTCAGAAAGGTATCATTTACACAAGAGATAGCCCATGGAGATGCTTTGCTGTCTAATTCATTCCTATTATTTAGACTAAGGGGGTACCCAGGCAAATAGGCAAAGTCATTTTTTTTTTCTGAAGCAGAGGACTTGAAGTAAGAGACATTTTAGCCCTTTGCTCTGTCTCTCCACTCTATGCAATCAGCTCAGAGGATGCAATTGGGATCATTGTTGCTATGACAACATTGATAAGTGGGTTGGTTTTCAGAGGTGCTGAGTAGAGCAACACATTTTACAGTTGTCCTGACAGACAATGGATAGTGGGGGCTGCTGTAAAAGGAAGAGAAATGACTGGCTTTTCAGGCGAAGGAGTGACTCTTGCCTGGGTGCTTACAAAACTCACTGACCTGTAGCAACATGAACAGAGAGAATCACTTGGTTCACTGTCAGCGACCAGATGTGTAGATTGTGCACGGAGATCACGCCATCGACTGTGAGGATGAGTTCTTTCACACTGTTGTAACTCAGGCCCTTTGGAACACCTGAGCAAGAAAAAGTATGACCCTCTTGTTACTTACCTAAATGTCTTCACCACGAAGGCTAAGTGGCCTGCACAGGCCTCAGCAGAACACCAACTTGCACCCAGTGCCTTTCTTTGGTTTTGTACTTCAAATGTTTAAAAAGCTGCCTCTGCCAAAGGCTTTGAGACTGAGGAGTCTCCAGTCAACAGACAAAATACTCACAGAATTTACTCAGCAACATCTAGCAACAGTAATCATCCTGAAGATGTTATTATACTAAAAGTGTTTTGCCTAATTATCTTTGCACATGCTCTACAAAGCATAATGAAACAGCATGGGGTTTGCTATCATAAATCTTGAGTTTGCATTCTGACTATAATTACTGTGAATTTTCTCAAATTGTGATGCTTCTGTGACCTGCATCGCATGCAGAGTAAAATATGACCAATATGAGCAATTCATAGATCATGAATGGTGTGGGGGGCAAGTGGAACAAGTCTGGTTTTTTATGAATTACAATGCTATGAAAGGTTGATATTCAGTGGTCACTCCAGGGACTGTGCTAAGAGAACATGCTAACGTTGCAATGATAATTCACTTGATTTGTTAATTGCCCATTGTGTTAAATGCCCAGGTCTGGGTCACAGACTATGATAATTTGAGTTACTTTTCTTTTTTAATAAATCATGTAGAATGTGAAAAGATGGGGAAACCAGTGGTAAATTAGCTTGTTTTTTATTTTTATAATTTATTTTTGACAGGTTCTCACTATGTAACCCTGAATGGCCTGAATGTAGAATATAGTCCCGACTGGCCTTGAACTTACAACAATCCTCCTGCCTCTACCTCTCAGTTGCTGAGCTTACAGGCATTTGCTACTGTACCTGACTACTACCTGTTCTTTGAGGCTGAAGTAGTCTCAGAATGTATGTCAATCCCACCTAACGACAGAGATGCCGTCTGGGAATCTCAGAATACAGCAGTTTTTCAACTGTGTGATGCCAAATGAAAGCAAAGTACCAAGCTACAGAATGCAGGGTGGAGACACGCGAGTAAGCTTTAGTCATAAGAGCTACTGTCTTGACAGTGAGAGTTACTTCTGCCGTCTTTTCCTGATTGACGGGAAGAACCATGGGGGCTAGTCAGGTAAAGCAGAATAGTTGGGGCCACACTGTCTACGGGCAATGAGGTTCATACGTAAAAGGTCCTACCCTAGGCTCAGAATGAGCTTAGAAGGTCACATCCACAGCTGCTCACTGGCCCTCCTCCCCAGCCACGTTACAATCCCACCACTCTCTGTAGCACTTACTGCTCTACTCTTTCACTCAAATATAAGTCCCTTTATTAGGAGAATTTCCCCCATTGAATCACTGCTTTGCTCATCTTAGTCCAAGTTTTAGGACGTGATCTAGCAGGGTTCCGCAAGCACTTGCTGGATGGATAAATGTCACGCCAGTGTCCTTGTACTTTGAGACCCATGAGACCTAAATGTTCGATTATATTGCTGCCCAACACAAAGATGCTTCTTGTCTTTCCTTGATATCTCCTTCGTATCAGAATACTTTTGCAATATTTTCCTCTAATGTTGCTTTCAGTGCTTATATTTGGTATCTTTACATTGCAAGGTAAAATTTAGCAGTGTGTGTGTGTGCATGTGTGTGGGTGTGCGTGCATACGTGTGTGCATGTGTGGTTTCTATTTGTTCCATATAGGCAGAAACCAAACATTGTGCATGTGTGCATGCGTATTTGTGTGCATGCGTGTGTGCGTGCATGCATGTGTGCATGTGTGCATGTGTGGTTTCTATTTGTTCTACAGAGGCAGAAATCAAGCATTAATACTCCTTATCACTCTAATTTCCCTCTATAATGCAGATACAAGTTAATGGAGAATATGCCTTGCAGTCACCCCTTTTATCATCAAAGGGCAGAAGCATCAATGCTGAAGATACCGATGAAAATGGCCCTACCTTCCATGAGTAAGATGGAGAAGTCTTTTAAGATCATGACGGTGCTGGCCAAAACCAAGACAGAAGAGATAAATGTGCACACTGGATCAGCAATTTTGTAGTCAGGCTGGAAAACACAGCAGCCTCGGTTAACTGAGGTCAAACTTCCCATCAAGAAACCCAGTTGAGAAAAGAAGTAACAGTCTCTGAATCCTTCTTTCTCCACACCCATTGACCTTCCTGACCATTCAATTCAACAGCAGGATGCTTTTTCTGGGGACCCAGTCAGGCAAGTTTTAAATTACAGTGAGTAAGGAATGGATGGCATCAGGAAACGTGTTTCTGATAACCCAGGGATTAAACTGAAATATATTCTTAAGTATTCTCTAAAAATTACTTGATTTATAGTTATTATGAGAACACATTGGTCATGAAAATGTGTGAAAAGATAGTCCACTAGCCAGTACTTTTCAACCTTAATTATGATGAGGGAGGAAAAAGAGTATCATTTATTTCTGTTTTTAAAGCAAAAACCAACTCTCTCTCTCTCTCTCTCTCTCTCTCTCTCTCTCTCTCTCTCTCTCTCTCTCTCCTACTCCTGCTGCCTTGAAAGTAGAGGGAAATATGCACTATTCTGATTATGATGAAGCTCAGTGGCACAGAAAAGTCCATTCTCTACTTTCTTTAGGAAATGTACCCTCAACCTAACCTTTGTGCGTGCAGCAACTGGAGTTTTTTTTTTTAAGGTGTTACATGGATTTTATTTGTTACACAGCAAAGAAAGTCATAAATCAATTTCCTTGCCAAACATATTGTGGATGCCATGGATAGGCAGGCTGCAGCAAAACCGGGAAAAGTCTGCTATAGATTTCAGTTGCTATGTGATGTAATGTGATGACATTCTTAGCTTTTTAGATTAGTGGAAATAAGTGGTCTATTAAGAATTCATTACAAAGTTTCATTCCTTTTTTTATTTAAATAGATTGTTTAATGCAATGTATTCTGATTATAGTTTCCCCTCCCTGGACTCTTCACAGATTGTCCCCACTTCTCCACCCACCCAAATCCCATACCCTTTCTTTCTCTCATTAGGATATAGACAGGCACTACTACTACTACTACTACTACTACTACTACTACTACTACTACTACTACTACTACTACTAGGAAGAAGAAGAAGAAGAAGAAGAAGAAGAAGAAGAAGAAGAAGAAGAAGAAGAAGAAGAAGAAAGAAGAAGAGGAGGAGGAGGAGGAGGAGGAGGAGGAGGAGGAGGAGGAAGAGGAGGAGGAGGAGGAGGAGGAAGAGGAGGAGGAGGAGGAGAGGAAGAAGAAGAAGAAGAAGAAGAAGAAGAAGAAGAAGAAGAAGAAGAAGAAGAAGAAGAAGAAGAAGAAGAAGAAGAAGAAGAAGAAGAAGAAGAAGAAGAAGAAGAAGAACTGGACAAAACAAACAGAAGAAAAAGCTTAAAAGCACAAATAGGTAGGGAGACACACACATACACACAAACACACAAAAAACTCATAAAAACACAAAGTTGGAAGCTATAAAGTACCTGTAAGTTTTAAAAAGACAAAAGCATTAAGAAACAGAGAACCTTTACAATACCATTGATGTCATTCTGTTTTGTCACTTACTGATGAGCATGGAGCCTGCCCTCAAGTATGGTTTGTATAGCCAATGAGACTCCATTGAAGAGTAACAGATTAGAATAACTAATTTTTCACTTGTGAGCAGTTATAAATTGGAAATAGCTTCTGTGCTGGGGATGGGCCTTCTGTCCACTCCCCATCTCAGTACTAAGGCTGCATCAGGACCAGACCTGTGCATGCTGCCAAATATATTTGAGTTCATAGTTACACAGACCCTGCTATATTAAGAAGACTTTGTTTCATTGGTTTTCACCATCTGCTCTGGTAAATCCAAACTATTAATCTTTATGATTTTAAACTGTCTTTAACCTAAAGCTTTTATTTCACTTTAAAAGTTTTTTATTTATTTACCAACTTCAAGCTTTTAACATGCATTCCACCCCATCTGTGTTCAGATATCTTTCCCTTTATCTTTCCCTTTTACTTATGATTTCATACTTTAGGAAAAAATACTGTTCTCTCCACATTGGGTAATTATAGTAGCATGACATAAAGTGGCAGAGCCAAAGACTATTATTTTGCCCCCGCTCACTCTGTCCCAAACACACATGTCTATTGAGGAGTACTTGCATGTTTAGAAAGAGAGAGCCTTCTCCATTCTCATTTTGCCCTGAATTCTGCTTTGGGGTAACAGAAGCTCCTCCTACACTGAAAACAATGTCAGCAGGCCCATGGATCAAGTGCTCTACCCTTCCCCTAACCAAGCAGTAGGCACAAGTCACAAACATGGTGAATTGGATTCCCTCCCCCAGAAATATGATTCCCAGAGGGCTGGAGAGGATGTCTCAGTGATTACGAGCAGATGCTGCTCTTGCAGAGAATCTAAACTCAATTCTCAGCATTCACATTAGACCACTAATAACTCCAGCTCCAGGGCCTCCAACTCCTCTGACCTCTGTGGGTGCCTGCACTCAGGCACATACTTACTCAGAGACATTACTGGACATAACTATTAAAACAAACATAAATAAATCTTTAAGAAATATGACTTTTGGCATTGATAATAAGAGCAAATAAAATACTTGATCAGACATTTATTTCAGCGTGATATCTGTAGATAGATACAAAATGTGCCCAATCTCTACCTTGATTTGTGTCTCTGAGTTCATTCCATAAATTTCAACCAACAATATAATTTAGATCAGACAGATATCCCTTCCATTGCTTACATCTGAAGAAACCCAGTGTGTTCATGGTTTCATTGGTTTACATCTTAACACCATACCAAAAGGATCTTGAAAGATTCAAAGCCCAACAGATGAAGAACAAACAGTGCTTTGGGATCCAGGAGAGACTGAGGTTTCAGGATTTGTTAGCTTCGGCTCTGTAAAGTGGTTTGAGCAAGTAAACACAGACTGCTAGTATTGTGGTATTCCAGTCTTAGTTTCGATGCTGCTTCATCCAGAGAATGGCTGGGATTACTAAAACACTCACCTTAAAGTAGATAATGAGAGCACTAATTAGCACACTGATGCTCTGAAACACATCCCCCAGGGCATGCACAAAGGCTGCTCGAACGCTGGCATTAGCTTGTGCATCCTTGTGGTTGTGACCAAGATGCCGTTGGTGCAAAATCATAGTTAGTCTGAAAGAGACAGAAATGTTCCTGACACAGAATAAGCCTAAACAATGTAATGGAGGAGTCATCAGTAGCATTTATTACTCAAACTGTCAGGTAATAAAATTAAGGTACACTATGTTGAACTTACGTCTGAATATATCTTAGAACTTTTCAAAACCCTCAAAAGGAAATATTTCAAAAGTGCACACCCTTTTTCTGGAGAATTTACCAACATACTGCTATTTTGTCCCATGGTAAAAATGAGTATTACTGCTTTCATGAAAATCAAACATTGTTCCAATTAGATGACTGTTGCTTACCCCAAATATGTAAATTCCACTATTGCAACCATGAGTATATCTTGTCACTGTGGTTTATATAGGCTTAAAGCCTGCTTGGACTCTTGACTGTTTATCTCCCTTGGCAGCTTGCATAGAGCTCACTGTTCTGCTCCCAAAACTGGAATATTTAATTTGAATCTGAATAATTTAAAATCTGAATAATTTTCTAATGGACAATGCAAAGAATACTGTGTCTGCATATATACTTATCTCTACAGAGACTGAAATCATCTGATATATATATATACACACATATACATACACATATATATATATATATAACACAACATATTGCAAAGTTAAGCATTATCTTACAAGCAAACTGACAGAGGGAAACAAATCATATACATGTAATGTGTCTGTTAAATCTCAGGCCATCACTGAAGCAGAATCACAGCTACCCACCAAGATTTGATCATTCCATAATGCAGTTTTCAGATTGTCAGTATTTAGGTAGGAATTCACTGTTAACTACCAGTTACCATCTCACATGCCCCAGACAGGCTGGCTGTAAATAGAGCCTCTGGATCTGCTATTTATGTTCATCACATTGTCACTCATTCTTTAACTTGTTTTATTTTAAGATGATGAGGAACACATATTTAGGCACAGTTAAATATTTATACCACAAATTGGACATAGCTCTCTAGCATACATTTGGGGCACGGCTAGAGAGGATTACACACACATACACACACACACACACACACACACACACACACACATTTATATTCATATCTATTAAAAATTATCACTATACTTGACCAGCAGAGGAGTCTAGTTTACACATATAGCAACTGTGCTGAATTCATAAATTAAGCAGAAATATCTTCACTTCAGAGCTCTATCTACAACTTTTATTGAAGGTTCTCTTCACAGTTGTTATTAGAACTTTCTGTTCTAGTTTTGAGGTTCCCAAAGAGCATATTTTCCCCCAAATTTCAGTTCTAAAATCTCTGTATATTCCCATAGCACAGTATCTAACAGCACTTGAAACCCACATTCTCAGTTCCCAGAGTAAACATTCTAGTCACCTCTATCTACAAATAACCATCTGTTTGCTTGCTTGCGGAAGGCAGAGCAAACAGTTAGCTGTCTCTCTAAGTATGAAAACTACTTGCAGTTGTCAGGTCAATGTTCAAAAACAATACAGTAAAAAGAAAACTTAGATGGGATCTATTGTGACGATCAAGATCCACACATAAGGTCCCCCAAATTAATGGAGTAATTGGCTTGGTTGATACACCACCTTTGCATAGTATTAGCAAAACCCACATAACATATGACTCTTTGGAAAATATGAATACTTTCATTCTTTCTACTGACTTTAGGACCTACTCTTCTCCTTCTAAAAGAAGGTATTATTTCACACACACACACACATACACACAGTGATCAGAACACATCTGAGTATCTCCTAGAAAAGATAGGTTTACATTTATCTGTCTGGATTCTTTTTCCATTTGAAGCATCATTTCAAGTTAACTCATAGCACATAGGATTTAGTTGATGGCAGTAGATCATCAAATACTTTCAGCTCAGATATTTTGGGTACAAACTATGGGTTGAAAATAGAGGTGTCTAAATGGAATACTCTTCCAATACCCTGAGGATGCATAAAAACTGTCAGTACCATTTTATTTCTTCAACCACTTCGAGTCTTTGAGGTCAAATCTACCTTATAAAATGTATCAGTTTGTACTGGAAGACTGGAAGAAGAAGAAGAAGAAGAAGAAGAAGAAGAAGAAGAAGAAGAAGAAGAAGAAGAAGAAGAAGAAGAAGAAGAAGAAGAAGAAGAAGAAGAAGAAGAAGGTGGTGTGTGTGTGTGTGTGTGTGTGTGTATGTGTGTGTGTGAAATAGAGTCTCTGGGTCTGTTATTTATGTTCATCACATTGTCACTCATTCTTTAACTTGTTTTATTTTAAGATGATGATGATGATGTGTGTGAATTTTTACATAAAATTTGCAAGTTAAATATCCCTAATTTGACTACTCAAAATGTTCAAAACACTCCAATGTCCAGAATTTTGAGCATAGAACACATCCCAAAGTCCCAGGTTTCAAGTCAGTTTAGGTTGTGCATCAAGGATGCTCAATCTGTAAATGATTTTCATTTTACTCCATTAATAAAGTACCACAATTCTTTGGGAGCTTAAATCAACATGAATTCATTATCTTACAGTTCTGGAGGTAAGATGTCCAAAGTAGACTTGAAGGACTGAATTCCTTCTGGAGGCACTTGTGGAAAGCAGCTTTTCATGCAGTAGCATGTTACAAAGATTGAGTTTGATGTGAACCATTTTTGGTTTGGTTGAATACACAAAGCCAAAGATCGCTTTATGAAGATACTGCAAAAGCTAACTTAAATGCAGACGACAGTACATAATTTCCAAGGTCTCTGTCAACTCAACAGTCTGAGAACTCATTGTCTACTTACCTAACCAACATTGAACCATTTGGAAGCCACGTGACATGAGGTCATTAATACACACGAGAAAGCAGAGTGAGTGGAAGCTTGATTCCAAACCCGTGCACCTAGAGTGTGAATCCTAACTCCTTCCTACTTGTTTAACATAGCTGAGTTTCCTTTACATACTCTGTGGGTTCGGGGGACTGTGAAAATTCAGTTTGATATGTATATCACAAGATCCTTCCAGTCTCTGGCATGTTGCAAGCTTTCAAACAGGATAACTACTAGAAGTAATGTTTTAAAACTACTAATCTTTAGTGACCAACATTATTTTCTGTCATGGTGGCACTCAAATACCATGTCAGAACGTTAGCATCTTCTCGACATGGGATTTATTTCTAAATCTTTCTCTGCATAAGAGTGGAGACAAGTCAAGCAGACAATCAGCATGGTATGACTTACACAATGTTGGCTGCCACTGCACAGCCTGAAACAGTGATCATGATGCCTGCTTGGATCTGGTAATCAGGATACAAGAGACGCTCACAGGCAAGGTACACCAGCACACCAGTCACCACCCAGATGCAAAGGACAGACAGCAGGGCACCGAGGATCTCTGGGAGTCAAATTCACAGAAAGCACCATGAATATCACCTTTGCATCCTCCACTCCCCACACAAGAGTCATAGACTCTTTGATCCCATACCTCCTCCCACCGCCCATGAGAATGGCCTCATATTGTTTTTTTTTTTCAGTGATTCATGAAGCAGAAGTATGAATAGATTTGAGAACTGAGATGATGCACTTTAGCATTGCATCCATAAAACAGGAGCATCAGAATTCATTAGGCTCCCTATTACTGGGCAATTTTCAGCAGATTTTTGGAACATATTAATTACTGCCTGCCCTCCCTGCTCTCCTTGGGGATTTTAATTTACACAGGTGCTCAAATGATGAAAACTTATTAGGGGAGGGGATGAAATAATGAGATGCGACGAGTAAAATGTGTTTAGAAACTCTTAATTTCACCATAAAACATTTACAACTTGCCAGCACTGGCACCTTTAGAGGAATAAGCTAGTAAAAAAAAAAGGAAAGCATCGGAGGGTACTTTACGAAAATGGGTTTCATTTGCCAAGCCGACATATTGTAAACACAGAGGCAGACTCAAGAGCTTCTAGGCGCCCAACTGCTCTTTAAGAGCAACCACGAGGAAAAGAAACATCAAAATGGAAACATTTGCATTAATATTTGAAGATAAGGGAGATTTCAATGTGCTTGTTTAAGAAATAAAGTACTTCAGCTCACATGAACATTCCTTAATGTCTCACCTTGATCTTTCACTCAATCTTGCAGATAGATTTTAAAAACCCACAAGGGCCTAGGGAGATCCCCCAAGCTGCTGGTCAGGCAAACTCCATTACACTCTTCTCTATTCCCTTCCCTGCCATGGTATAATTCTTATACTGTGACAAACACCAACCTAGGAGAGGAATGGGTTTATTTGGCTGAACTTCCAGGCCACCATCTATTGTGGAGGGGAGTCAAGTCTAGAACTCAAATAAGAACTTGAACAAGAAACCATTGATGAATGCTGATTGATGGCTTATGTTTGACCAGACTTCTTATGCAGCACAAGCCCACAAGCCTAGGGAGTGGTGCCACCCACATTAGGTAGGGCCCTCCTAGAGCAAGCAAGACTACTTTCCACAGAAATGCCCACTGGCTAATCGGATCTGAGCAATCCCTTGGTTGGGAGTTTCTTTTCAGGTAATTTTATGCTGTATCAAGACAATTAACACCAACTATGACACTCCCTTTACATTATTATTATGTATTAGAACCTGTTAAAGCAGAATTATGTACTATAACCCACCATGTGGCTATTGCTCCTCTAACTTTACTCATTTATATATAACCTTCATGTTTTTGCTATATTCAAGGGCTACTTATCTCAGTCGTTTCATATTTTTCTCATATGAGCTCACTTATGCTTAGCTTCTTCCTAAATAAAATTATCCATAAAATTGGAAGTTTGATGTTCTACTTTATGTTTCATGCATAATAGAATGTGTTTGTGGTTATTGTCCATGCAACACTCAAAACATAGTCCATCCATGAAACATTTTTACATAATAGGAAGTGCTGGTGCAGATATTTAGGACTTGACTATAAGTATCAGACCCATATGTTATGTGGCTTTATACAATAAGAGTTTCTTAATTATCAGATAGACTTTTAAAATAGCTTATGAATACTAGTTGGCATGGGTTGTGGCTTGAATTCTGTCCCTCAAAGATCTATATGTAAAAATGCTATTCATCAGTAATTCATATTGTCACCTTGTTTGAAAACCAGGTATTTCCACATGACTGGTTAAGATGCAGTCATTTGGTATAAGGTATTCCTATATTCAAATATGGCTTGTTGGCTTCTTCTAAGGGGAAATATGGAAATAGTTCTGTATATAGAGAGAGTAGAGGACAATACAAAAATTAGAGCAGAGATATTTAAGCCAAGGAACAACAAAGACTGTCCCCAAATGACCGACAGAGAGGTATGGGACAGGTTTTCATTGACCTATGTCAGAAGAAACCAACCTTGCTCATATCTTTATCACACACTTCTGTTTCACTAGATCTCTAAGGCACCAAATGTCTCCGAGCTGTCCAGTTGGCACCATGCTGTTTAAGCAACTCAGGAAAACTAATGGAACATTAAATAACCTCTCAAGAATTATTACTTAATCAGTCAGATTGTTTAAAACTTCTTTTGCCAAAATTAATGAGAATCGACCTTAAAAAATTCTGCTTAGCCAGAAACAGAGACCAGATCTAAATCTGGATATTCAAGTTTATCATGTCCCATCCTAAGCTCATGATTAGAAATATATATGGAGACAAGGGCTGGGACAATAAAGCCCTCATACCAAGCTCAAAGATCAATAGTCAGATCCAAACTTTGGTCAGGAAACCGAAAGCAACCAGTTAGAACAGAAACACATGAGGAAACATGGGTAAGTGGTACCATGATGCTACGTGGTTTCCAAAGAATTGGCCAAGAAAGGCTGGTGGATTGCTCAGATTGGGCTGTGGATTCACAGGGCCCACCTATGTCTATGGTACCATTTCACATGGTAGCCAACAATACTGTGTAGCCATTTAATTAAATAGAATCAAAAATATTGTTATTAAGTCATCCTAGCCATATTTAAAGTTCCCAATATTTACATCATACTCTGTATTTCAAAATATTTTACCTAATAGCAGAAAGTTTTATTGAACGTGCTTTGTCTTTTAGAATATTAGGGATTGTAGATTTCTATGGTCAAGGGCACACTGTCTAAGCAAAGATGTAAGGTTCTGAGTCTAGCCTATCTTAAAAGGAAACTTCCTAGAGAAACAAAATAGCTCTAATAGTACCAGGAAGTGTTCAGTATATGTACAAATTTGTGCTGACAAATGGGAAGAGTTCAATGGAACTCACGTGGCTTCCAGGTGTGCTTTGTTCAAGAACAGGAGAAAGAGTTCTCTACGCTCAATCTCACAAGCTTTCTGGGGCTGTTTATTTCTCTCTCCCTGTTGAAGGGAAGTGAATCCACCTGTACTGACCAACTGCTTAGCACGAAGACAGTTTCCTAGTACTCTAACCTCTAAAACCTGTAGTCAACATTGTCAGCAAATGAGATATGGTATGTAGCCACCAACATCTTTCCCTGTGAAGGTGGGCCATGAGGATTACCTGCATGTTGTCATCAGCTTTCCTTCCCCTTGTCTTCTCAGCCTGTGTGAAATCAGAGCTGTAACTATGTTTCCAACAGAAATTCCTCCAACTGAGATAAGAAACCACAGAGATTGGAAATAGAGAAGCCCTGTGTGGGGAGGGGATGGAGGTTGAAGAACACCGAGTAAACCCTTCCCAGAAACTGAACAATTTTCATAGTTCTGGCTACCACCCAGGGCAAGAGCAAACAGTGAAAGAAACAGCACTGAGAAAGGACAAAAGAGTGAATTTTATTCCCTCCATTTCTTTCTTGTCATCATTTTGCCTACTTCATTGCTATTGATGATTAAATGAACAAGGATTGAGCTGAGCCGAGCATTCACTGCATGGGCTATCTGGGTGCGTTTCCTGCTGCTATAACAAAATACTGGAGAGTAGGCCATTTATAATGAAAGGAGGGTTGTTGGTTTTTTTTCCTCATACTTCTGGATCCTGGAAAGTACAAGACTAAGGTTCTTGAAGTTGGCAAACATTCAATGCCGCATTGTAACATGATAGAAAAGCGAGCAAGTATGTGTGAGGAAAGGAAATAAATTATGCTGACCTTATCCTTACCAGAATTCCACTCCCACAATAAAAGCACTGACCCACTAAGGAGAATGCAGATCTCATGAATTAATGAAGTCCTATCTCAAGACCACCAGAACAGTCATTAAATTCCAACCTGAGACACAAAGGCAGCATTCACATTCTAGGAATGATTATGTGTGTGTGAGAAAGCCCGTATTTTAAGCCTGACTCCCTAGAGACAATCACTAAACCCTGCTACTCTCTTGGACATTAATTTGGAATGTGGCAGACTGTCTGCCTTCATTCTTTCTTGGAAGGATGTAGAGTAACCAAAAGAATCATCTCCTAATTGTTGCTACACAGAGACCCTGGGGACAGGTTTGCTGCTCTCATGATACAGAGATTCCTGTTGTCCCATAGGAGAGAAGGTGCGCCCATTAATCTTGCTGTCAGCTGAATTAATTCTACAGCTCGCATTCCCGCATGGTTATTTCATCCTGAGCACCAGACTCTTAGCCAAGAGGGAATTATTGGACAAGGCTTTGCTCTTTACCATCCTTTTTTTATTCAAGCTCTGTTTGACTCTGTGTCATTATGCATTCACCATTGCACAATCAGAGAACTTTACCTGCTCGATACCACCCAAATGTCAGCTGCTTGGAAGGGGGCCTTGAAGACAACCACAAAGAAAAGAGACTGAGCAGGAAACTAGTCAGGTCAATTAAGAGATGAGCAGCATCAGTGAGGACCGCCAGACTCCCAGCAACATGTCCACCTGTGAGATGCACAATATCACACCGGGTTAAAGGCTCGGAATGCAATTAGGACTCGTGCATATTAAACACAGTTCACTCATACTACTTGGGAAGAAAAAAAAAGGTACTAAATTCAAATTAACTTATATTTTTTCCCAACCTGAAAAGTAACTGAGACCCTAATGGTAAATAAATTCAAACACATAAAACTGAATGTTCAGGGAGTCATTTCGGAGGCTGTGGATGTACAGAGATGAATTATGAGGCCAGTAGTGACAGCATTTCAATTAGGCTAGATGAAAGACTCAGGAATGGGCCTACAAGTCCATACGGCTGTAGAGTCATTGGCTGGATTCGCAGGATCTCGTAATCCAGGCTGTAGACTTGAACTTCTACTTGGAGAACAGCATAGCAATCTGTCTCACAGGCTTATTCATTTGTAATTTTACCAAAGCCTTTTCTGCTGCTCTTTCTTGTGCTGAATTACACTACCTAGCTGCACTGGAGATCCGTGTTAGAAATAGGAGAACAGAGCAGAAAGGAGAAATGGGGGCACCATCCAGTGGAGATAGCAAAAGAATGAACAATCTGATGAAGCACAGGATAGAGAAACGCAGGCACTTGGGCCCACCTTGATTTTCTGGGCATTGGTGACATTCCTCCTCCCCACCTCTGTCTCTCCTTTGAAAACACCCCCCAGCCTCCAGAAGAGAAATTAAAGGAGGGTTGTGTCCTTTCTTCCCGAGCACGGCTTGTTTGAGAGCATTAACCTCTATGGCTCTCCCCACCTCTTTCCAGCAAAGAGCGTGTGCTGACTGATGAGTCGTCCCTGCCGCTGTTTATTGCCTTGTGTACTACAAAGCTGCAGAGACCGTCAGTCATCAGACCCTCCATCATCAGACTCACCTTGTCTTGCCTAATGATTAAAAAAAATTGCAGAGATGGCTCATAATTGCAATAATCCCCACAGACCGGTGGCTCGAGCTGTACTTAATAACTGGTTTGTCAAAGTTTAATGGTCTGAAGCAAAGTAGTCTTCAGGCTTGTTACTGAGCTGTCCGTGCAAAAATCAGAATGATTCATTAGCCAAAAGGCAACATTTTGCTAACAAATCAGCTGTCCTTCCAATTATCCTCTAATGTTCCTCTATCTGCCAAACTCGGTCCTGATAATAAAGCTGTGTTAATAATGCATTATTTCTTGCCTGGAGAATGACTACATGCAGATAAGCAGCATGCTGCAATTTCAGCCATGAATGATGAGGATTCTCGGTGCCACGCTGAAATTACCCACTAAGTCGAGGGAAGAAAAGTCCTGGAGAAATTCTTTAGCAGGCTCAGCTGGTGAGGAGGCGACTGAGAAAGGAGCTTGCTTTAGAAGAATCATGGTAATGTGGAGACCTGGGACCCCACAATCATTTCCTAACCATTAGAGCTAGCAATAAGAACTATCCAGAAAAGTGTGGGCACTGCTGAATGATACAGAGCAAACTGTTTGCAAGAGGTAGCAAGTGCGTTTGCTTCTGAAAGCATGGGGTATTATTGACCATTAATTCAACTATCCAGCCAGCACTTATTGAGCTCTTGCTGTGCATAGTAGCACGAGCAAAGTACACAAAGATAAACAAATTACAATCCCTTTCTTCAGTGATCTCCTACCACTGCACTGAAGACTTGCTCCTGGAATGAGATCTGATACACTGCGGTATTCAGGAACTTTTCAAAGAAGGACTGAGAATTAGCAAGAAAATTGTGGGTTTTCATGGTAAATAGAAACATGGAAAAAATAAAAGAATACGGCATTTTGCTGTAAAAATAAAAGATGGTGCATATCCAAGGATTATGGATTATGGGAAATGATATTGAAAAGAAAGTTTAAGGTTAGCCTCCTGGCTAAGAAGAACTGCTTCAGATTCTCAGGCAATGTCAATCCATGTTTGGATTTGTGCTTGTGAGAGAGATCTTTGTCACCAATATACAGGCTTACCTGGAGGGACAAGACATCAATGGTTAAAAGCACGTGGATCTGGAAACCATTATAAGATAAAGCTCAGAGAGACAAATATCACATGATCTTTCTCATACATGGATCCTAGCTCTCTCTCTCTCTCTCTCTCTCTCTCTCTCTCTCTCTCTCTCTCTCTCTCTTTCTCTCTGTGTGTGTGTGTGTGTGTGTGTGTGTGTGTGTGTAAATAAGTGTGAAGTGTGGTCTGATGTAAATGTGCACAAGCTATGGAGGTAGAAATGAGACCATGTGATGAGGAGAAAGAAGAATTATTGAGGAAGGGAAAGAGAGCAATACAGCCCACAGGACAAAGTTGAAAGGAGGATATGGACGTAGAAGGAAGAGTAGGGAACAGGAACAGGAATGTGAAGAGAGTACAGTGGAATAAACAAAAAAATAATGTTTCTGAATATCATAATGAAACCTAATAGTTTGTATGCTAATTTAAAAGACCCACACAGCAGTAATTGCTGGAAGGAATTATGGTGAATGCATGAAGCAGAGCGTTGTCAGGTCTATTTCTAGGCATGGCAAGATGTGTGCAGAATGTGCTTATAGCAAAGCAGCACAGGTTCAGAAGAGTTCTCAGTCTTTCCATGAAGGCAAGACACAGACCCCCAGATTTTAAAAAAAAATTGGCTTTAAATGGCCTTTTCCATGAAGGAAGAGATGTGTTAGCAGAAAAATAATGGTTTACCTGATGATATTAACTTTTGTGGTGGTTTGAATGAAAATACCCCCATGAGTTCATATATTTAAATGCTTGGTCCCTGGTGATGGAACTGTTTGGGAAGGATTAGGAGGTGTGACTTTGGTGGAAGATGTGTGTCACTCACTGGGAGTGGGGTTTGAGATTTCAAAAGTCTACACCATTCCCAATTGTGTCTCTCTGCCTTATACTTCTGTCTCAAGGTGTGAGCTCTCAACCACTGCTCCAGCATTACCCACTTGCATGCTGACATACTCTTTGCCACGATTTTATGAATTCAAACTGTCTGAAACTGTCAACCCCAAGTAAACTCATTCTACAAATAGCCTTGGCCATGGTGTCTTATCATAGTAATGGAAAAGTAATCAAGACAGTCTTGTACCCACTACTGGGCTACATTATTGGATGCCATTAATTCATACCTAAGAATGAGTTACCTATCTTATGAGTGACATTCTGTTGAACTGTATGACACTGTATTATCTCATAAGATGTGTCAAAACCTTCAGTTATTTAGCGAGTATTTAAAACATACCATCGTTTTCAGGGTCCTGTTTTAAAATTTCCCAATAGCAGGAACCTCAAAATTATCTGTGACCCGAATTGGGGTAGCAGACATAGAAAGAATTGGATGGAGAAATGGAGGGCCCAGTATGATGTGACTTCAGTGCTCATATATAAGGTTCTTAAAGAATAAAATTTTTAAACCAAAACTATTTTATGACCCACATCACTGAGGTGCCATAACTACAGAACAGAGCAAGTAAAACTCTAGTAATCAAACATGTGAGTAGCACCCATCACAGCTACATCCCTCTCTCAGTAAGGCAGAAATTCTCACTCTCAAATGTGTGTTTCTTCAGCCTGCTCCAACTCTGCATCACTGCCTAACAAAATCATCTTTCCCCATCCTTATATAACACTGAACATGGCACCCCAGATACCTCTCCCTGCCTACTCTCAATTGCTTCCAGCAATGGCACACTTAGGCTTATTTTCCTGAGTTCTCTGTGTCTTCATTTCATCTTTTCAAGTAGAGACGTGTGTTCATATCGGCAACAGAAGACCCATTTTGTGGCCTTTGCACAGTGAAGAATTTTTACAAGCCACAAAACAGTCCTAGTCTGATAGCTCCAAAGGCCCAAGAGTGGGCACACTGTGTCAGTCTCCTTCATTCCTCTGTCCCTCTACCACTCTGCTCAGCACACTGTGGCAGTCATCTTCCCAAACGCAGCCCAATGGTCTGATTCTCTCCTACTCTAAAGAGCAGTTATAAAGCAAGCTCTGCAAAAGGACCTGGTTCCCCAGCCGAACCTCCAATTACCATTCTAGCTGTGTCTTCAACAATCTCCTTTAGCTATTCTCCTTCGAGTCTAAGTCATAAAAACCGAGTGTAAATTAGATTAAACAACAGGCAGGTTTTAAGTTATTGGCTCCTATAAATGAATCTGGGGATAAGTGAACAGGTGTGTCCCAAGTCTAAGGATCAAAGATGTCACTAAAGTAGGTTACGGAAGGCAGGTAGGGCTCTGGAAGCTCCTGGACTGCATTCCACATTAATATTTTTAGAGGAAAGAGTACGTTTTTATTCAGCCTCTTTATAGAAAGGCCAGAGGTGCCTCAAGCATCAGGCCGTTAGGCCAAGAGGATAAGTCTTGTCGCCATTGTAGACAGTGAAAGCAAACCGAACAGAAGTGCCTGTCTCCTTTAGGCCGCTGTGCCTGTGTCTCTGTAGATAACATTCCTTGTCCTGTTTGAGACATAACCACAGGGATATCTGAAGGAAGAGCCTGATAGTCGCTACCTCTCAGCCCACAGGCATAAATAATAAGCATTTTGGTGTTGCTTTTGCTGTCTTTATTTATTGATTTAACTGGGTTTTGTTTTTAATATAATTACATCACTTTCAGTGTTTTAACCTTTTAAAACACTGTTCATTTAGGAACCTCTTAGTTTTTTCTTTGAGGACTTCACAGAGTCCATACCCCGAGGAAGGACCTTCTAGACTCCCGTAAGAGGTCGTGAGAATAATTTCTCTATTTGGCTTCAGGGAAAAGGTGTGCTATGGACTGGGATCTTGAGTGATAGCTAAGGCTTTGATGAGAATGGAGACTTTGGCATGTAAATGAAAAGACTAAAACTCCTGAGACCCTACACCATAGGATCATTTCACAGAAAATGAATAATCTCTTTGAGTTAGAACTGAATAAGTATGTAAAGATGTGGCAAGAGAAAAAATGTTACTAATTTATAAGGCAGATTGTGGAATATCTGCAAAAGTATTTCACAAAAAGAATTTTCTTTCTTTTTTTTTTTTTCGTCTTAGATGTCCAAAATTTGGGAGAGTAAAGTGAGGTCTAGCATAGAAGCAGCTTCCAAACCAGCCTCTTCCAGCTACACATAATTTTGTCGGTTTAACCTTATGCTCAACTGCATCTCAATCAAAGGGGAAATGCTGAAGACTTTCAAAGATGGATGTGGCCTAATAAGAGCCATGATAAGAACAGTAATCAGCTTGATGATGACACGGCTCAAAACTCAGCAAGTTTCAGTCAGTATCTGTGATATTCCTTGACTGGCGAGATCACGTGACTTTAAAAGTCAGAGTAGAACTCCCACGCTTGGATACATAGTAATAAGAGAGAGGCATGTGGATAGCTATCCAGGCCTATCTCACATGAGGTATTTTGAAACGAAATGTAAATAGTTAAGAAGGTATGAATGAAATGAAGGTTAGAAATAACGCAGCCTCATGCTACACAGATTGAAAGAGGAAAGCGCTCCTCTGCAATCAGGAACAAACCAAGGAACTGACTTTTGCCACCTCTATTTGGTGTGTTCTGAAGGCCATAGCTGGAGCAAATATACAAGACAAAGAACTAGAAAGCATTATAACAGGGAGGAAGGGATGACATTTTCTATTTGTATATCACATCATCTATTTATCTAAACATACTGTAGGCATGCATGTACATGCACGCCTGTGGATACATGTATGCGTTATGTCATCTATCTGTGTGTGTGCTTGTGTGTGCACTTTTGTGATATATTGGACATTTTCAAGAGGATGCTCCAGATTGGAACTCCCTATTGCCTACAGCAAATGATTTTGCTACCAAACTTTCAATCTCTTTCCTCAAAAGACAGAGCACTTGGTAGAGAAATTGTGTGGTACTTTTCTCCTTATAAATTCAAAGTAAAGTGTTGTATCGATGCTGTGCTTGTTTTGGATTTTACAGACCTACGGTTTTATCTGATTTTCAAAAGCTGTAAAAGTCTACATATGAGAAGAGTTCACAGCTAGAAGAAACCCATATTATTCCAGTAGCTAAAAAGTGCATAGAAAAAGGAGCTAGGGAGAGCCTGTTTTCTTCTATTTGCCTGTTCCTACTCATATCAGCTTCCCTCTAGGTAACAGAATGGAAAGGAGGCCCCAAAGACACTGGTAACAGCATGACAGATAGTGGGTAACAAAATTGTGAAGGTAATGATGACCCCACATACATGTAATGTACATAATACATAATGTACAGTTTTCTTTTATATAGTTAAAGAAAAATGAGATAACCTTACATTCCAAAATCTTTAAGCTGAGCAACTCAAATAGAGCAAACTCATGCCCAGTGTCTGACAATAATTTTAAAATTTCCCAATAGTTGAATGGTTTGAGAAAAAGATATAGAAGAGAAAAAAAAAGTACTAAAGAACTAGAAATTTTGAGTTTACCAAAGAATGAGACAAAAGCTAAAATACATACCAATAAGAGTACTTAAAAAGTTCTCTAAAAGAGATGATTACAAATTGCATGGTTTATTTATTAAAATGAAATAATTAAAATTCAGCTTTCCATGTTAGCATGTGTGGCTGTGACTCAAAAATCTTAGAAAAACACCAAAATAGAAAACTACCGCTAAATTTCAGTTATTAATACATGTTTATAATTTCCTATTAGTTTACATGTCAATAAAATTATAATTAGATTGGATGAGAACAGAATGAGACTTGTGTTTAATTAAAAAACAGAAATTAATAACCATTATACTTTTCTTCTAAATAGAAGAGATAACAGATACTATAATATTTAAATCTATATTAATTATGTTACTGCCATAGAATAGGAACTCAGATCAATATGAATAACCTTAGAAACCCACTATAAAAGGTTAATGAATGATAAACATAAATTGAATATCAGTGGAAAAATAATTATACCATGATCTTGGATATCTAACCATGATTTTACATGTTAGAAAAGGGACTTTAGTTCTTGTAGAATGCAAAACATCTAATTTTACATTAATTTAAAAATTACATGCAAACCCCAAAGAAAATGCATTAAAAAGTATTTATTCTCTCAGTGGTTGGTGATTACCAAGTTTAAAACAAAAGCTCACAGTAAAAGATAGTTGCCTATGTATAAAACCTAAACTGCCTGTAAATTTAAGTTTCTGAAGTCAAAAGACAAATGAAAAGGCAATCAATAAACAAGAAAAAAATGTTGCAAACACTGTAATCCAGAATTAACCTTCCAACACATAAGGCGCTCCCAGAGATTAGCAAAATAATTTTCAAAATTCTCAACTGAGAAGGTAATAAGAGAGAAGGGGAGGGGTACATTGTAAGAGCATACACATCTGATTAATAAGTGTGTGAAATATGCTAACTAATAATCAAAGCAATGAATACTAAAGCACTCGTATATACATCAACAAAGACTTCACTCATGTGTGCATGTGCATGTGCAAGCCTGTGGCATTCAGAGGAGAGTTTCAGACCCTCCAGAGCTGTATTTACAGGTAGTTCTGAGTTATCCAACATGGATGCTGGGAACTGAACTCAGGTCCTCGAAAAGAACAGCAAGTGCTCTTAACCACCAAACTCTCTCTCTAGTCACAACAAAGATTTTTAAAGAGTTGGATGGAAAACCATTTTTATGAGGAGCTTCCATACTGACAAATCATTTGGAGTGTCTAGATATAGGTTTGACAGAATGATTCAGAAAATGAGAAAAATATTCTTGTCTTTCAACCAAGTATTTCAATTATTTCCATTTTTAGAATCCCTTTCAAGGGATAACCAGAAGGGTAGGCAGAATTTTATTAAGATTTTCTTCGTTGTAATATGGTGCAGAAGCAGGAAAAAAATCTCCCTAAATGTCTAACAGTAGAGAAATGGTTATGTGAATTACAGTGAAGTATATTCTTTGGACACAAAAATATTTTTAAACAGTATTTGATAGAATAGGCAAGAGCATTCAGCATGGTCCAAGTAATGTAAAAGAAAAGAAAAAGCCCATAATCTAGACACAGAAGATCCACTGTAGGAAATAACCTATGGTGTTATTAGAGGCTTTCATTTAAATGTGACGTGATAATAGATTTTGTTTTTCTACTATTTTCCAAGTTGACTACTATGTGCCTATTGTCTTCTTATACAAGCAGAAAATCCTAAACACATCTTTTGAAGAACACCTTAGTTGTTCCTCCCATCCTGATGCAAGGTTCCGTTAGTCTGCGGAGTCGTCAGGCGATTTCCTGGGCAGTACTCACCCACCACCTCTGCCACCATAAAGAAGAAGCATATTGCTGAAGCAGCACAGAGTCTCCACTTGGCATGCACTTGCTTGCTCGACCTGTTCCCCGTGGCCTTGAAGCTGTTGTGGCAGTGATAGATGCCTCCTGCCTCCGGACGCTCTGGCCCGTCTCCAGGACACTGATCTTTATTCACAGGCTTCTGTCCGCGTTCTCTGCTGAGGATGATTTTGACAGGAGCAAGAAGTGAACATGGTTGCAAACACGCGCCTTCCTGGCTGCCCTACCCACTCTCAATGTGGCTCGTAGGACATTGGCAAACTAGCAAAAGAGTTATAATTCAGAGCTCTCCTTACATTTCCTTCGGAACTCACAACTGCTTCCCAGAGCTACCTTTGTCGAGCTAAGGAAATAGAAACAAAAAGGTAGACGTTCTTAAGGACAGGCCTTCCATATTGCTCCATGATTAAAAGATTCTGAATGCTGTACTCAGAACCCACCACATCCCCATCAGGGTAGAGGGTAAGGTATGACAAATAGACACCGATAGGTCACAATACTTGATCAGGCTGAGTTCATGGGGACCGTCAGACACCTGATCACCCGTTTGCAGACATCCTCTATCAAATACTTTATGATGACAGCTGGATTCCACTTGTGTGGCCTCGAATAGTTCCAACACAGAACTTAATTTAGGTATTTCTATCGGATGGTAGCCGGAGAGGCTATTGATAAGAGGTAACACAACTGCATAGTTTCTTGGCTGAGATAAGTAAGTTTCAGAGAATTAATGTGATTTTCTGAGGTCAAATAGTCAGAAAAGGACAAGGCAAACTCCAGTGTTTCCCAGCACGGCACAGACTAGTTGCTATCTCAGTATCAGTGCATCCAAAATCAATTTTTGCTGGGGCAGATGACATTGCCCATGAGTCTTGAACTAATAGGATGTTTTTAAATTCAATAAACATTTGAAAACTCTAATGAGGTTCTCGGAATTAAGAACCTTACATTTCTAGCTCTGAAAGTGAAATTTTAAATTAGCTTCCATTTGAAGGTTATCTCATTTGGATTATCGCCATCTGGAATTAAAAGTCTGAATGTTTTGGCTTCGCTGATAAGTATTAGGATCACTCTAATTATTGTCCTATTTGAATGCTTCCGAAAAATAATATATGTGCATATCATTACAGAAAAGTTTGTATTACCAAAAAGCCCAAAGCAGAGGAAAAACCACTGGTAACCATACTTCCAAAATATGATTATTGATATTTTATTGGATAGTGTTGCAACATATTAAGTATACATTTTTATACAACGAGAGTCCATTGGTTAGAATGTTTTGAGTTGTATGTGCCAAAAAGAAAAATTGTATTGAAAAGGTAATGCATGAGAATTATTGGTTCCACTATTGCAGACACACAGAAGCACCTAGGCCTCAAACAGTTTTGTACAGAGCAACAGAGAGCTCTTCTCTCCTTCTCAGCTGTGCTTAATCCTCAGACTGATTTTCCTCCTATCTTGCAACGGTTGTCAGGGTTTGTCAGACTCTCTGTTTTCATATACAGGTGGAGAAGGTCTGCTATGCTTTGAGCCGGAAAGCCTCCCCTCACATCCCTCACATCCCTCACATCCCTCACCATGGGCCCACGTATTTCAACTCTTGATCTCCAGCTTCCATAACTGTTTTAAAGGTGTAAAACGCAGACGTGGGCTCTAGGATCATCTGTGAACTTTATCCCGCCTCTTGATTTTGGTCTATTTCTTCTTGCTTCCTGGGAGAGCTAAGACGGGAGAGCCCCAGGCGCATGCTCCCATCACAGTGGACCTACTTTGTCTTCTCACGATAGACTGCTGCCTCCTAAACCATGGCCACAGCTCAATCTTTTCTCCTTGAACTTGCCTTTGGTCACAGCAATGAGAATACTAATATATTATTCTCTCTTAAAATTGACGAAGAATCTGGAGGCAAGTTAATTTTTTTTTTTTTTTTTGGAGCTGGGGACCGAACCCAGGGCCTTGCGCTTCCTAGGCAAGCGCTCTACCGCTGAGCTAAATCCCCAACCCCGGCAAGTTAATTTTATCAAATGAGACCCATCCAATATAACCAGAAAACTGTTCGTGCAGACCTCCTTACATTTAGCTGTCTAAACCCAGATATGCAGCTTCCTAGAGCTTGGACTAGAACAAAGTCTACCGCCCATTAGTTTTGTATACTTTGGGCATTGTTTCTATAGTTTGCACAGCAAAATGTTTCCTTTTGTTTTTGGTTAATGTACACAATTCTAATATTTATATGTTAAGTATCTTGTCAAGAAAACATTCCTAATCCAGGATTCATTGGTTTATACCTATGTTTTCTTTAAGAAGATTTTAACTATATCATCGTAGCATCTACCTTAACGCCTATGATTCATTTTAGTTGTTCAGTATGATGTCAGAAATATATGCATATTAATTCTTCTTCACACAAATATTTAATTGTCCCAAAGATAATTGACCCATTCAGTTCACACACACACACACACACACACACACACACACATATATATATATCATAAATTTCATTGTATCCTTATTTTTTTGACTCTTCGATGGTTTCATACTTCATATAATGAATTTCAGGGGCTTTTTACCCTATAATTATCCTCTCTTTTGCCTCTCTCTCTACTACTGAATGCCTTCTTATTATTCTGTCTTAGGATGTATCATGGTGAAGACATACCATGACCAAGGCAACTCTTATTCAGGAAAACATTTAATTATGGCTGGTTTCTTACAGTTGTAAAGGTTCAGTCCATTATCATCAGGGCAGGAAGCATGGCAGCATATAGGCAGACATGATGCTAGAAGAGCTGAGAGTTCTACATCCTGATCTGAAGGCATCCAGGAAAAGACTGGATTCCACAGGCAGCCAAGAAGAGGCTCTCATCTACATTGGGAGGACCCTGAGCATAGAAAGATCAAAGCCCACCCCACAGTGACACACTTCCTCCAACAAGGCCACACCTACTCCAACAAGACCACACCTCCTAATAGTGCTATTCCCTAGGACAAGCATATTCAAAACACCACACACTCCTACTGATATGTCTTCTTTGTGTGCGTGTGTGTGAGTTACCTGGATGAACAGATAAATACATTCTCTAGTGTAATAGTGGTGTGAGTATTATGGGAATGATAATAATCACAAGTGCTTTCTAACTAGGTTTGTGTTAATTTTTAAAAGCAGAGTATGTGACACCTTGTGAAGTTGGTACCAGGGACTGGGGTATTGCTGTGATAGGCCTGACCTTCCTCCCTTTTGACAGAATGTGGACTTTGGATTAGGGAAGCAGTTGAATGCTTTAAGTGGGGTTTAATGGGCCATACTAGTAGGATCATGGCAGACAGTAGTGTTGAGAGTGATTTGAACTGTGGTTGTATGGCTTAAGATGCTTCAGAGCAGAATATTACTATGGGAACTAGTCAAATTCTGGTGATATTTGGGCAAAGAATGTGGCACTTTTTGCCCTTGTCTGAAAAGTCTGCCTGAAGCTAAATTGAAGAGTTATGGATCAACAGATTTTGCTAAAGAAATTTCCAAACAGCATGGTATTGATACTGTTGCTTAATTAGTTGCAAGCTGAGCAAGAAAAATACAAAACGTACAGTTTGAGGAGTAAGGGGGCACCAGGAAGTATAAACAGATTAACAAAAAGTCTGGTGCTAAATGGAATCAAGGGAGTGAAGACCTCAGAGCAAAACCCCACCCAGCAAAGCTTCCAACTTGTGAAAAGGACTTAAGAAAAAGTTCAGGACATAGTGACATACACCCTTAATCCTAGTACTTGGAAAGCAGAGGCAAGTGGATCTCTGAGTTCAAGGCCAACCTGGTCTACAGAGAGAGAGAGTTCCAGGACAGCCAAGCTTAGGCAGTGATGGAAACCATTGAAAACAGAAAGCTGGTGAAAATGTATTCGAATGAGGGGGTCATGTTCCAACCCCAGCAAGCAGCAGAACTTGTCAATTTCTCCACCACCCACTTATAGCTTTAGAGTTAAGAATACAGGAAATGGGTTATGGCATCTCCCTCCACAACTAAGGAAAGCCGTTGAGGTCAGGTATGTGGCAGGGTTGTCACTGCACAGAAGCCTAAAGAGGCCATTGTTCAAAGCTGTGAGGGTAAAGCCAGAATTGCCTTGAAGACTCCAAGATGTTGAAGATGTCAGAGTCATGGGATGGCTTCTGAGGAAAGCTCTGATAGAGAGCAGAACCAACATGAGAGAAAGCACATGGTGCAGTCAACGAAGCTGGAAGGAGTTGCAGATCTGAAGAGCTCTTTGACGTCAGATCTAAAGACACAGAGTTTGGGGTTTGCCCAGCTGGTTTTCGGTCCTGCTTTAGTCAGGTATTTTCCCACTTTGCTCCCTTCCCCCCCTTCTGGAATAGGAATGTATTTCCTATGCTACTGTATGTTGGAAGCCTGTGATATGCTTTTTGATTTTCATCTGACACGGGGCTACAGTTAAGTTTGTCATGAGTCTCGAAAGAGATTTTGAACTTCAGTCATTTAAACAATGTTAAGACTGTTATAGGCTATAAGGATTTTTGAAGTTGGACTAAATGCATTTTGTATTATATTATGGTTAGAATCCTATGGGGTTCAGGGAATAGAATATGGTAGTTTAAGACAAAATGGCCCCCATAGTCACTATTTGAAAGGATTAGGACAAGTGGCCTTTTGGGGGGGTGTGTTTCAGTGTATTGGGGGAACTGTGTCACAGGGGAAGGACTTTGAGGTTGCAGAAGCTCAAGCAAGGCCCAGTTTGTCTCTCTGTCTCTCTGTCTGTCTCTGTCTGTCTCTGTCTCTCTGTCTGTCTCTCCTCTCTCTCTCTCTCTCTCTCTCTCTCTCTCTCTCCTGCTTACTAACCCAGATGTAGAACTCTAGCAAGCTCTCCAACATCGTGTCTGCCTGCATGCCACCATGTTTCCTACCATGACAATGATGAACTAAACCTCTGAACTGTAAGTCAGCCCCAATTAAATGCTTTCCTAGGAGTTGCTATGGTTATGACGCCACTTGACAGCAATCAAAATACTAAGGCAGACTTCCACATTTTTTGCAAGGGTGTTTTTCAGTTCTAAGTCTCTTCTGTTACTATATCAGTTTTGGGGTCTATTTGGTTCATTTCTCTTAAAAGGCTTAAAGAATTATGGCAAGCACATTAAATTCCCATGTCAGCTTTAAAATTTGACATCTTAGCAATATTAATTCTTCTACCCTTCCAACGTGGGGAGCATTCTTAGTGAATCTTTCATTCCTACAATGTCTGTAAATTGAGCATTTTTATTTACTTGATGAATTACCTTTTTTAAAATTTCTATTTTATGAGTCTTGCCTGCATGTATGGTCTGTGTACCACATGCAATGTCATATCTGCAAACGCCAAAAGAAGGCACTAGATCCCCTGGGGACTGCAGTTGCAGTGTTTGTGAGCCTCCACATGAGTGTTAGGAATCAAACCTGGATCCTCTCAAAGAGCAACCAATGCCCATAACCAGTGAGCCATCTCTTCAGCCCCTCTTTGATGAATTCTTATGCATTGTGTTTGCATGTCGAAGTGTTTTCTCCATTTTGTTTCCAGGGTTGTTTTGTTCTGTTTTGTTTTTGCTATCCCTATGTACAAATACAATTACCTTTACATTAATCACTTACTACCCCTTTACTGAGCTTACTAAATCTAACATTTCTATATTTAAAATATGTTATTGTCTGGAAATAGAGCTTTCATTTTCCCTTTCTAATTTGATGTCTGTCCTTTTGTTTTCTCACACAAAAGTCCTGGCTGGAACACGCAGTGCAATGTTGATTGGAAGCAATGAGGCTGGAAATAGTTATGTTCTACTTACTCTGAAATACTTTCAGACTTTATAATTATGACTTTCCATGCTATGAATGTGAAGAAATTCTCTTTGGGGCTGAAGAGATGGATGTGGGGGAGTGCTTAGTGCTTTTTGTTAGAAGAGCTGGGTTTCAGCTCCGAGCACATGGGGCTCACACCCACCTACAAAGTCTGGCAGCTCACAGCTACCTATAACTTCAGAGGTACCCAGTACCTTCTCCTGGCCTCCCCAGACACTTGCTCTGATTGTGGTTTTTTGAGACAAGGTCTCTCTATGTAACCGCAAATGTTCCAGAACTCACTATATAGATCAGGCCGGCCTCAAACCTCTAAAGATCCACCTACCTCTGCCTGCAGGGTACTGGCTTAAGTGTGCCGCACCTCACCGAGCTGCTTGTTTCTTCTTATAGTCACTAAGTATAACAGAACTACAAATTAATTTTCACCAAATTTTGGAGATTCGGGGACTTTAAAGACATTTATTTTTTTTTTCTTTTCTTCTAGTAATGCTATCACATATGACTTGGTGAATTTGCGATGTGTCACATTTCTCTAATGCTCTGCTCATTGTTCTTTAACATTTTAATTGTTGCTAATATTTTAAAATCATATACATATATGATATGTAATTATGTAAATAAATATTTTATTAATCATTTTAACTTAATTTATATTTACTTATTTTAATTATCATTTCATTAATGGTAATTATTGCTTTATTTTCAAAGCCACTGAGGTTTTGTTCTTGTTGGTTGATATCAATAGCAAAGGTCCGTTATTGGACCCTTCTGGTGTTTTTTGTTTTTGGTTTGGTGTTTTTGTTTTTTATTGTTTTTTGTTTTGTTTTTAAGTTTTCTATAATTTACATGTTGATCTTATGGATTTTTATTTCCTTATTGGTATTCGCTATTTGGAGGTTGTCATCAAGTCTCTCACTAATTTTTTAAACATAATTGCATTTTATTGTTTTGATATATTGTAGTAGCTGCTATTAAAATATTTAAACTATAAGTCCAACATTTAGACACTCTTAAAGGTGCTTCCTGTTAATAGATTTTTTTTTTTACTATTTATGTATTTTTTTTCTGTTTCTTTGTGTCTGGTGATTTTGTGGAAAATGAACATCTTTATGGATTGTCGTGTTGCTAGATACTGATCCTTCCTAGTTTTTCTTTTAGTTTCTTATTTGGTGACTTGGCTTACCCAGTTGAGTGGAGTGCATTTCCTCTGGTCTTCCACACCTGTAAATGCCCAGTGCTCCTTGAGAGGGTCCATCTCTGTGGGTCTTTATTTCTCTGTACCCTCTGAGGATGGTGGCCATTTTAGTTGCACACACTTTGTCTCTTTCCGTGGCCTTGCTCTCAAGCCTGCAGAGCTTGTTCTGCCTGTTCTAGTAGCTCATGCAGAGTGTGGACTGTCTGCCTTCCAATTGCTTGGCTGTTTTCCACAATGCTCTAAGATATAAATTATCCCACAGCTTACATGGTTCAATTAAATTTAGGGCTTCTGTTAGTCTGCTTGAACCATAAGAAAGCTTGACAGCATGGATAAGTTAACAGAAATGCATCCTCTCACAGACCTAGAGTTTCAACTTCATGACCAGTGTGCACATTCTGTACATTCTTACTGGCTCACTAACCAATGCCTTTTGATATCCTCACATGGCTTTTCCTCATTGTGCACACAAAGAGAGAGAAAATGAATTCTCTGGCTTATCACATGTAACAGCCATCCTTTAACCACATTTAAACTCAGTTGCATCCTTAGAAGCCGTATTGTTGTTAATAATAGACACACTGGTCTTCAGGTGTCAGCATGTGAATCTGAGGAGTGGGGAACACAAACAAAGCCTCTCTGTAGGGTACCTGCTAATGCCAGTCTGTGGTTTCCCACAACTCCAGAAGGGATATTTACGTGTGTGTGTGTGTGTGTGTGTGTGTGTGTGTGTGTGTGTGTGTGTGTGTGTGTGTGTGTGTGTGTGTGTGTAATCTTGGGCTGCTGCAGCTCAACCTTTAGCTGCACTTTCGTTTGCTAGTTTATTTCTGTCACAGAGCCTCAAGCCCACTCTTCATTTCTCAACTGAAAAACAAGAAGAACTCTGCCTTTTGCAGCAGCAGCAGCTCTGCTTGGAAATATAGTCTCTCGCTTCTTACTGAGAGGCACTGGCTTTGGAGAACAAGTTGTTTTTCATTTCTGCATGTGCCCTTAGGACAACTCCAGAGACAATAAAAAACATAAACCTTGTCAGTATGCTTGACAAACAGAAGGGCCTGAATTCAATCCTTGGGAGAAAAACATACGTACATACATACATACATACATACATACATACATACATACATACATACACACACACACACACACTCATCTATAAAAGCCAGGTGGTGCGTCGTATGTGCTTTCAATCTTAGCACTGGATAAACAGAGACAAATGGATCTCTTGCACTCATGGACTCGGCAGCCTCACCAACTTAACATGATCCAGGCTGATGAAAATGGTGGGATGCACCTGAATTTATCCTCCACATGCACAGACATCAAGAGAGAGAGAGAAAGAGAGAGAGAGAGAGAGAGAGAGAGAGAGAGAGAGACAGACAAAGAAACAGAGAGAGAGGCAGAGAGACAGAGAAACAGACAGAGAGACAGATAGAGAGACAGAGGCAGAGAGACAGCAACAGAGTGACAGAGAGACAGAGAGACAGAGAGATAGATTGTTAAAAAGAGTCTAGTGGCTTATCTCTACCCTCTATTCCTATCCTCATTTCCACTGTCCTTCTTTGACAATGGAACAATTCTGGATTAAGAATTGCTGATGAAGGAGAGAGTACACCCTAGTGACAATGGCACTGACAAGGCTCACCTTTGTCCCACGGTGAAATGTGTACAGAGTTGACACCCAGTAATATCCGTTATATTAAAATCCAGACCTTGAGGCTTCTTATTCCCTGCTAAGATAGTAACAGTGATATTGCTGTGGGCTTGGTTACATGATGGTTATAAGCTTCCAGTCTTCTCTTTTTAGGTCCTGAATTACCATGTCAAAGATCTCAGGCTGGTGCAAATGTAAAGAAGAAGAACAAAGACTCTAGCAGAGGGTCAGCAAGAGCCCCAGGCAAGTGAGTAACCTTCTTAACCTTCTAGTCTAGACACCAGGAGAAAACAGCCTCCTAAGCAAACCAGAACAAAGGTCATATGCTTCAGAGTTTCCTCAGAATTATGTGCTATAAACCACCCACTGTGGGAATAGTTAATTGAAAAACAACAGCTATAGGAAACAATTTCTCCGTGGAATTAGACCACAAGGTTTCCTTCAAGAGTAAATATCTTTACAGCATGTAACAATTTAAACAAGAAGCTAGTGACGGGTCTAAGAAAGCAACAGGAAAGGAGAAGAAAAAGATTACTAAGAGGCAAAGCTCTGACATGAAAGAAAACACAAGGAAGCACACTGGAAGAGGTGGGGAAGGATAAGAGATCTGCAAGATACAGACTATCTCAGGATAATTAGATTAGGTTTTCTCAGTCACGCAGTGTGTAGATGTATGAGATGGGAAGACACTACACAGACCCACTAGGAGCGTGGATCCTCTCAGCTTTGAACTCCGCTCTCTGGCCTTACAAGGGTGGGTCCTGTCTGGCATTCATTCTCTTCTGTGGCAAATGGAGAGATCAGGGTAAAAATAAATCTGTTCAAGATTTCACTTTTGTGCTGAAAAGAAAATACTGAATGTTTTCATGGCTCTTGAAGCTCTATGTCTTGAGAACCATACTCCATTCACCCTGCGATATGAATGAGACCATTTCAATAAACTATTGGCTGTTTGTATTACAGAATTCTAAAAATCTATTTTATCAGGAATTATTATTTCAGTAATATGGAAGTACTCCTAGGGCTAACAACCTGTCCCAGACCCTATATGAATCTCTGTCTTCAGTATTTATGAGATCAATAACTGACACCTCAAATTTTCTAAGCAAATAATTCTTTCAATGTATGATAATAGATGTCCTTCTTGTATACTATTCATTTGTTTAAAAAAATTATAAATACTCTTTAGGAAAAGTTCTCTTAGCAGTCTTACCATATTTGATGTGATCAAATACATCATTGTCTTTAAATTATGAATTTGGTACTACAAAATAAATAAAGATATTACATACATTATTACTCTGCATAAATCCACTTTAAGTTGTCACTTACCACTTAACTCCCACTAGGAGTGATCGTCCCACATACACCAATTCCCTAGCCACAGACTCTTCCACTCAGCTACATCTCTACCCCCCATTTCCTTACTTTCTATGTAGATTTCCCATAAATCTATTGTGATTTTATTTTGTTTTCTTCAGTCCTTATTCCGTTATTTCTGGAAAATTTTGCTTTTATCCTCAAACCCAGGTAAACATTAGTTTCTCTTAATGTCTTCTTTTAGTATCATTAAATGTCTCCATCACTCTTCTGTATTTACTCTGTAATAACTTCTTTTTATATGCAATTCATATTAGCATCTTAGTTCTAACAGATATCTAGGACTAGAAATGTTTTTTTTCCATTACACATACAGGACACAAGTTAGGTGTGTTCAGCCAATAATTATTTATAAATGAAAATCAAAGAATATATTACACATGATACTGTGGAAGACACTTTAAGAAACCATGGAAAACATTAAATTCAGCTACATTTATTACAGGTAGACTTACTGATATAAAGCAATTCATTCGTCTTGAGGTGAATATAACTCTGGTTTTGAACCATCTATGGAAAATATTATTTTTTCCTAAATATAATTTTGACAGTTTCCCTTTCTAACTTAAAAATGGGAAAATTAAAGATAAGCAACAGTAAACAATTAGATTGTTCTTGTCTGTTTTTCTTAATGGAAAACCATAGAAGAAAAATAACTTTAATGAATATTTCCTTTGTGACTTATACTGTTTAAAGAATTAGAGCAACTGTGCAGTCTTTAGTATGTCTCAGGATGTGCGTCATACAAATCAGTCAACCTCGTTTGAGATGCTCAAAGTAATCCTAATTTTCAAAGCAGACCTTTATCATTCTAAAATACTAATATTCGTTATCTTACTGAGTACTCAAGACACAGAAAATGACAATGCAAACATAAGTACCTGCTTACCTGTCAGAAGTGAAGGAATACATCTTGGTGGCTTGATCATTCACAAGATAAGTCCTCTCAAGAAACTCCATGGTAGCAGGGACAGGAGCTGACACTGTTGTTTTTGATATATGACCTGTTGTCCAGTTTTGGAAGTAAAGAAGCACTGAGATTATTATATTCACACAACTTCCTAAGAAAATAGAAAAATCCTTCTGGTACTTGAGTTAATAGTGCGTCCTACATCAGTGTTGTGGGTAGGTCTGTGAAAATTAACGGTCTCCTTGGATGATCACTTGGACTCATTCTATCACCCACAGAAACTGCTTTTCTGGGAGACTGGAAAATGGAATCCTAAAAAGTGTGTGTGTGTGTGTGTGTGTGTGTGTGTATACATGTGTGATCTCTCTGTGCTTTCTAAGGGGTGGAGCTGCTCTGGTAATGCTGATGCAGGACATTTGCCTTCAGAGCACACCTGAGTGAACTGCAAATAGCCACCCTCTGTTTTTCTCTACACAAACCTCATTTTCTTTCTTCGTTTTGCTTCTACAAACATTCCTCCCGGGATTTAGTTCAGAGATGACCTCTAAGCAGCTGTGTAGGACCATTCTGGGATTTCATTTCTAAAGTGGGGAACAAAGGTTATCACTCACTGAAATCTATAATCTGAGCATATTCTGCATGTGGCATCTTGTAAAGCCCTTGGCAAGCTCTTTGCTAGGTAAGTAACTACCCTCTGAGTGAACTGCATCTACCTTGGCTGGACTGCCCACAGCAGAAAGCAGAAGACCTAGCCCAGGCAACACCATCAAGAACATCAGTCACAGTTAATCAGGAATGGAGCCTTCTTGGTTGCTCACAAAAGACTTTTGAGTCACAAAATTCCATGGATTGACACATTACTTCATTGCAAACTACCTTCCTTTCCACAGATGAGGAGGAACAAGAGCCTAGTCAAACAACAGTCATTTAAGTAGAGACCAAAGATCTATAAAGACTTAGTGGAGGAGATTGTGAGATAGAGCAGAGAAGGATGAGCCCATCATCACTGAATCCTTATTGCCATCTTCCTTTGTATTTCTTGTGGGGAAAATTCAAAGGAAATTAGCTCCAGAATAACCCCCCTCAGCCTCACCAGTCATTGGAGTATGCCATTTTGTCAAGTAGAGATCTTTCTCAATACCTGATGGGATCAATGTTACCCTGTATAGGGAGGATGGGGTGTCAATGTCACTGGGATGGGCTGAGAGAAAGAAGCAACCATTGTATGAGGTCTTTCATCACATCAGTGGGGAGTCAAACATCCAGAAAACCACAAGACTTCAAATACTCTCATTTGCAATATAAATGCTAAGGGCTCTGCACAGAACAGTATTGTCTGACTATTAACTTTTCTCTGTCAGTGAAGAGTCAATGAAATAGCCCTAGGGAGGCAATCTGTCCTTGTTGGAGAAGCCATGGATCTTGGAAGCTAATGTCAGCAGAATAAAAATCAAAGCATTTCCTTCTCACATATCCTAAGTTACCTGAGCAAAATATCAAGTTATTCTATAGAGACAAATTAGACAAAAAACAGAAAACAACTACTAATCCATCTGGGTGACACAGGACTGTACTCTGCTGCATGGATCATTTGTGAACAGTTGCTAGCACAGAGGAGAGAAATAGAATCTAGAAGGACAAATGTTGGAAAACAAGGAAGGGGCTACAAATGAATCTGAAACGCAGTAAGGATGAGAGCAGAGAAAGGGCAGAGGACCCTAAAGTACAGAAAGGAGGATGCAGACTGTAGAAGACCACAGAACTGCAGGCTTGAGACTGTACCACAAGCTTCCTTATTAGTCTAGACATGGACATGCAGGCAGAATTGTAAGTGTTCATGAGTTCTATAGTACAGAGGTCATATACTACCTTGCAATGTGGATCGCCTCTGGGTAAGGAGAGAGGCAGTGGCTAGTGCTGGTATAGAGTAAGGTGAAGCAGAGAGAAAAAGGGGGAGGGAAACACAATCAAAGCAAAAAAAGGATAAGAAAATATGGACTCATTCTATTTAACTATATAGCTAAGTGAAATTACCCTGGTCAGAGGCTCTGTACTGAAATTTCATGTGTTGGGATCTTATTAAATATGCATACTATAAAATATGTATGGACATAGATAATACATTTAAAATTAAAAATTTAATGTCTATATTTATAAAGTATTGAGAAATAAGATACCATTTTCATCAAATATTTATGATTTTCAAAGTGTTATCCTTAAAGATAATTATCACACACCAAAGTATCTCGTGTAAAGAGCATAAAAGCAGAGATTACAGCAAATAAAACTCCCATGTTAGAAACAAAAGTAGGTTTTGTGACTATAAATTTAGGTGCAGATAACTTATGATCACAGTGGCTTCATGTGAGGTGAGAAGATGGCTCAATGGCCAAGAGTACTTGCTTTGCAAACAAGAGACTGAACTCAACGCCTAGCTCTGAGAACGCCTGGTTCTACTCCAGATACCTTAGCTTTGGAGGGCAGAGGCAGATGGATCATGGGAACTCTCTGTTCAGCTAGCTTGCCCTCAATGGTGAGCATAGGGTTCAGTGACTACAGTGGAGGGAGATAAAAGAAAGCACATTATGTCTTCCTCCAGTCTCTCCATGGATGAGTATATGTGTCCATGTCTGCACACATACATGCATATACAACACATATACATAGAAAGAATATGAAAAATATTTAAAATATTTAAATGTTCATCACCACTTTATGAATTCATTTTTCATTGCACTATTATCTTCCTCCCAAAAATTTAGTCAGCAGAATGCTTACTAAAAGTTTTGTAGCCTCTCTTGGCTAAGGTGGGTCACTTTGGCATGAACATCATGGCATCAAGAGTAAGTTGCTTTAATTAGACACTGCAGGAGGCATAGGGTATAAATTAAAAAAGCAACTCAGAACATAAATGCCCTCTGGTTGACAGTTGGTTTTGGTGGGCATTCTGCTGTTCGTCTCAGTTTCCTAGGCAACCAGCTTCCCAATCATCCTGAATTACAGGTTGTCCTCTCTGCCCACTCTCCATCATAAGCTTACAGCAACTGAAGGGGCAAAATGCAATTTATAACAGTTACTTCTGAGAATAAATATTCTGTCAGCCACAGAATATCACTGACATAACAGCCTCAGCTTCCTGACACTGACTGATTCCAGCACCAATTTCTTACAAGCAATAGCTAATCCTTGTACAAAAATCATTCATACAAGGTTTTTCTAATGTTTTATTTTCTGGAGTAGAGTGGCATGTGTATTGTTAACACACATAGAGATCAGAAGACAACCATGGGGGTTAACCTTTTCCCTCAATCATTTGGGTCCCAGGGATGAAATTCAGATTGTCCTTCTTGGTAGCATGCAGTTTTATGTGCTAGGCCATTACACATATGCCCCAATACCAGCATCTTACACGTTGTTTTATACTTCATTTACAGAAAATATATTTTTTCTATGAAACACTACCAGGACACAATGTGACCAAGTTCTCACAATTCACATTTTCCCCAAATAAATTTATGTTTCAAAAATATTTGTCGATGCTATTGTTTGTATGTAACTGTCCCCTAAAATGGGGTAGAAGAGTCTGCTTGTTTTCAAATCTTACCTTAGGTTTACATCATTTTTACTTCTGTGACACTTAGTGGTCAAGAAGAGGGATGAACTAGTTTAATACATGATCTTATAAATTAGAGAGGTTCAGTAAGAAGTTCAGGTTCAGCACTTCCTTAGATGTAGCCTTGAACAAACGGACTATTTTTTCTTTTTCTTTTCTTCTCCTCTTTTTTGTCCATAAAGTGGGAATGTTAATAGAGTTCACTATGTATAGTTTTCCAAAGCAAAACTAAGAAAAGTACCTAATATAGGTTATAATCACATGTGTTCTCAGTTTGATCTCTAGCATGGAACAACATGCTTTAATATATAACCACACTACTGTGTACTCTGTCACATTCAAGTACAATGTCTCAGTCTTAAAAAAAATCTGAGAATTACCAATGAATGAAAGTATCCATGAAGAACATTGTGGTCACTGGAAGTCACTTGTGGTGACTTGAAATCATCACAAGTTTACATTTTTCAAAGGCTCTGAACTCAACTGTCTCAATTTAGTCATCCATGTCTGTCTCATACTGTCCCTTTCCCAATAAAATGCCATTCCTTATAGATCCTCCATTACAATGTTCTCTCCAACAACAGAGGATAAATTCACAGCCACCTACTGTAGTCACCCTCTGAAGCCTCCAGGCTGCTGTGTTTCCACACAAACAAGAATGGCCTCATTTCCAAGTTGAATAGCATTTCCATAGCAAGGTAGATTTATGCTTATTTCTACCATGTAAGTTTCTCAAAAGTCCTAACTGGAAACATTAAATAAAAACATTGAGATTTTAATTGTCTTATAAGCAGCATCATTAAACTTTTATTTTAATCTAAAGTAAACATATAAAACATCAATCATTTCTAATATTTGATATATTATTGACAAATGAACTGAATACCATCCAACTTTATTTTCTCTTTGAAAAATATAACTTGATCCTTTAACTATTTTCATTTTTAAAGATGTTGAGCATTCAAAACATGTCAGCAAAAGATTCAATTTGTATTTATTGAGAAAAGAAGACCTGATAAAATATTGATTCTGAAACAATAAAAGAAACTCTTTATTAAGTCTCATAGATCCAAATAAATAATAGAAAAATAAACTAGAATGTGCTGGAAAATATTGGGTCTCAGTGGTTGACATTTTTACGTGGAACATAATTTATTGATTACTCCATATTGGACAGTGGCTGAACTAAACATTCTGCAAATTTGAACTAATTAACTCTTAAACTCACCCTCTATGTCAGATATGGTTGCTTTTCTCTTACAAATTCAAAGCAATTATTTTGAGCCTTTCTAATCCCATGGTTACTTATATCTTTCTCCTATTTATATATATATATATATATATGCAAGCAAGAGGGAGTTGCAAAGACAAACACTGTGATTTGGGGGGGGGCATTAGAATACAGAAGACAGTCAAATATAGCCTCTACTCTAACTACTTCTTGATTATAAGTTCACAAAACATTCACTCAAACCTGAAGCTCCAAGTTCCTTAAATTAAAAACCACAGAAATATAACTTTTTCATCCATACCTAGAATACAGTAATAGAATTCCATGAGTACTATATATTTTCTTTTTCTCCTTAATTAATTAATTGGTTTGTTTCTTTACATCCAAAATGCGGCCCCCTGCCTCAGGGCTGTTCTCTATCTCACTCAGTGTAGGGCCCTCCCACGCTCCGTTCCCTTCTGAGAGGGTGGGACACCCCACTCTGGGTACTCCCCAACCCTGGCACATCAATTTTCTGTGAGATTAGGATTAGTAATCTTCTCCCACTGAGTCCAGACAGGGCAGCCATGAAGACTGAACTGTTTGTCTCATTCCACCCTATGCATGTTCTTCAGTTGGTAGCTCAGATTTTGAAAGCTCCCAGGGGTGCAGGTATTTTTGACTCTGTTGGTCTTCCTATGGAGTTACTATCTAAAGAGCCTCCAATCCTGCCCCCTAACTCTATTAGTGTTCCCAACCTCCATTCAATGTTTGGCTGTGGGTATCTCCTTTTGTTTCTATCTGCTGCTGGTTAGAGCCTCTCAGGATGCAAGCATAACAGAGTATCACTAATGATGCCAGGGACTGGTGTTTCAATGCATGGGATGAGTTTCGAGTTGGGCAGGTTATTGGTCATCCATTCCTTTGGTCTCTGTATCATCCTGCATTTCTTTGAGACATGCCTTGAGAATTTTCAGAATCACCCCTAGCCCATTCCACCTGTACCACTCCACCCCTCTCTTATGAATCCTGAAGCCTGGACATATGTAGCTGTAGCTGCTAGGATCATATCTCTGAAGACAAAGGAGGACTCAGAAGTTCTCCCGCAAAGGCAGAGTCATTGATTTAAACTTGAACTCCTAAATATGTGAAGAGATGGCATTGTCTTTCCTGATTGCCAACAGAACCCCAAGGTTTTACAACTAATTCTTCTCTTCAGATAATGGTGAATTTGCTAGCAGTGAATTTACAGTTTCAAGTGCTGCTAATTCAATTGAGACAAATCTAACCCCTTTCCTCAGAGGATGAGATCTTTGAATTTGCATCTCAGGGAGAGAAGTAAGGCTTCTCCAACACTAAGTTCTATCAGTCACTCAGATACTGGTCCATGACTAGATAACAGAAGATTCTATTTCTTTTTAGTGAGCTATCTCTAGAAAACAATATTTTTTAAATTAGAACAAGAAGACTCAAATCATTATTAGAAATAGTGTGTTGAACAAGAGATTTTGTAAAGGCTTATGCAGCTAAAATAATATTCCTTTCGGCATCTAGAATCTATAGCAAAGAATATTATTCTCTAATTTATTACAAAGTATCACTTCATTCCCACAATGAGAGTTTCATTTAAACATCAAAAAAAAAAAAAGGTTTCCACTACAAACTGTTCAAAAGTTTTAAGTCTTAATATGATTTGTTGAAGAATGATATCCTGGATTCAAACCTGTATGCAAAAGCAAAGAGTTTTATTCTGCACAAGTCCAGCATGCTGGGGTCTCCCATTACTAAGATGGAGAGGATAACCAAGTGAGCTTGCAGGCCTGATTTAAAGTACATTAGGGAAATTCCAGGGTAAGTGACCTTTATCTGACTCTTTTGGCTCTATCTTAGTGACATTCCAGAATCATTACTGGGCTGGGGTGGGGGTGGAAACTAGGTTGCTGGGGAAGTCTGGAAACTGTTGCTAAGGAAGTCTGGAAACTGTTACTGACCTATTTTGCCCTTACCTCAGACCAGGTGGCCCGCCTGGCAGCTTCTGATGGCAAGGCAGTTTCTGAAGCCTAAGGGTTTTTGTTGTTGTTGTTGTTGTTGTTGTTGTTGTTGTTGTTGTTGTTGCTTTTAATAACTGACTTGCCTAGACTCCCCCCCCCCCTTCAAAGGGCTAGCCATGTGGTCATTAAGTCCTTGTCCAAACTCTTGGTTGAGCAGATATGATAGTCTAGTTTCTAACTAGTGGTGTGTCAAACTGCTGAGAACAGTTCTTCTTAGGGCTAGCATATCTGAAATAAAGGCTGGTCCATCCACCTATCTTAATTTCCAAGGCAATGAACATGATTTCATGCTCAATACACTTGACTGATAAATATGGGGGCTGTGTATTGTCACTTTTATTTTTGTTTTCAGATGTGGTTTCTCTGTAGACCAGGCTGGCCTTGAACTTACAGAGATCCACCTCTCCCTGCCTCCCAAGTGCTAGGATTAAAGGCATGTGCCACCATGCCCAGCTGACATTCCAATTTCCTACCTGAGAGAAGGCGACAGTGATAGCCTCCTAAGAAGACATTCCTCAATAAAGATAATCCCTTTCCTCCTTTATTCTAAACAAAATATACTCTTGTTATTTGTTGTGTTAGATATTAACATTATATATTCATAAGTCATTTATTGTCAAATAAATTTAACTTTTTAAGAAGTAGCACATAGATCCAACAAATTATGTTCAAAATTTCAAAAATGTATCACTTTGAAATCAAAGCCCAAGGTATCTGGGAATACGTCAGTCTTTAAAGAACACCCTGAATGTCTTCACAGAATTACTAGTACATCTGTGGGAACACACATATCTTTTAAAAGCAGGTTTGGCAGATTTTGAAGCTACTAACTAGCGACTGTTACAGTGATACCTAAGGAAGGTATTTGTTTCCCCACATACCTTGGCATCTCCCAGGTCTGTCCACTCCCAGACAAGAAAGATTAGACAATCTTTCCACTGCTCTGCAACTCCCCGTGAGTGAGCAAGGGCAAACTCATTCCCACATTATGCTTTCTTTCCTAGCAAATGGCACAAGCTAAAGTCCACAAAAATTGTTTGTCACTGGGGAAAAAGTTAAAAAAAAGAAACTGAAGGACAAGACTTAGGAAAAAACTCAGCTCACTGCTCAACCCCAGAGCAGTCGCTCCATCTTCACATTTTCCTCATCCTCCCAACTCCTAAGGAAAATAAATACAGCTAACGATTAAGCTCTAAATTCACACTGAGATTGAGCAGTTTAGACACATACAGACTGTCTCCTGGGAATTTTTAAGAGAGAATTGCCCTTGAAAAGCAATGCATCCAGTAGTAATATCGCATAGCAATCACAGACCTGTCACTCTCAAGCCAGCATTTTATCCATAAAGTCTATAATACTCATTCACAAAATTACAGCAAAGAGTTCTAGCCCCAGCGAGTAAATATCACTGGACTAGATACCTTCAATGATAGTGTTAGATATTATGAGCTCCTATTTCAACCTGTCAAGCTATTTAATCCAACTCTATCAATCAAAAATGATATCAAACGTCATACATTATCTTACAGTTACAGTTCTGCATGGCTTAAGGGACATCTTACCACCTGGGATGACAGACATTGAAACTTAACACAACACTATTCTTCAGAGTGACATGACTTAAAATGAAACATTCACATTGTCACATGCATGCAAATATTTTCCTATCTTTTAGAAAATGTCAAAAGAAGGTGAACCTTTTTGGCTGAGTCTAATTGTGGGAGTGGTGACAGTTCCTAACTTTCTCTGCTAACACCCTTAGGGCATGCATCTCTGTGCTGAGGGAGTTAGTTGGCGTTTACAAACACTCAGCAACTTATTACTCAGCTGAGGAGAGGAAACAGGAAGGCCACCAAACAGAAAGCGATTTAGCTAAGGCTTTATGTGAAGACTAATTAGAAGTGTGACTTGGCCACTGCTCTCCTTTAAAAACTTCCACGGGAGACTCCAGCCTTTTAAGTTCCAGAAATAAATGTGGCACACATGACAATCAGAGTGTCAATCAATGGGCTGAGCCAATGAAGATGAGTGTAGTGGAGACTTCAGTGTGATCAATAAATACCCAATGGCTATGCCTGCTGGACCTTTTTTTTTTTTAAAGAAGCGAGGACTGAACTAAGAACTTAGGTATACTAGGCAAGCACACTACCACTTCCACCAAGACTCTTCTAAAGTGTGGCATATCATTGTTTGTAGATCATTCCTGTGGGACTGACTACCTTCTTTTCCACTAATTTATTGACTTATTCACCTTACATCTCTATTGCAAAACCTCCCAGTTTTCCCTTAAAGAGCCCCTCCCCGCAATTCTCCCCTCACCTAGTCCTCTGAGAAGGGGGAGACATGTTGAGTACCAACCCATCATCAAATCTCTGCAGGACTAGGCACATCCTCTCCCACTGAGGCAAGGACAAGGCAGCTCAGTTAATAGAACAGGATCCACAGGCAGGCAATAAAGTCACAGACAGCCCCCATTCCAGTTGTTGGTATAACAGCATGAAGACCAAGCATTACTTCTGCTACATATGTTCGGGGGAGGGGCTAGCTAGGTCCAGCTCATGCTCACTCTTTAGTTGGGGGCTCAATATCTGGGAGCCGCCAAGAGTCCAGGTTAATTGAGTCTGTTGGTCTTCTTGTGAAATCCCTATCCCTTCCGGGTTCTTCAATCCTTCTCCCAACTTTTCCACAAGACTCCCCAGTGTCCAATGTTTGGCTGTGGTTCACTACGTCTGATTCAGGCAACTGTAGCTAGAGCCTCTCAGAGGATAGCTGTGCTAGTCTGCAAGCATAACAGAATATCAGTAGTGTTACCCATGGGATGGGTGTCAAGTTGGACCAGTCATTGGTTGGCCATTCCTTAAGTCTGTGCTCAATCTTTGTTTCTACACTTCCTGATTACCTTCTTTTCAAAACAGACATTCAAGAGAGTAAGGCTCTGCTGCTTTGAGATAAAGCTGGGAAGGAACTCTTAATAGCATACCCTCATCTGAACACTCCCCTTTTAACAATACAGAGGGGATTGAAGGACCCTAGTTCTTACTAAAGTGTAAGAGCTATTAAGAGGCTTGGCCTGATAGAAAGTACGTAGGTTATGGGGACCCTAGGGGCTTTCACCAGTTTTACACCCACTGCCTCAGGTCAAGATTAGGCCAAGTACCAGCTTCCTACAGTGGGTCAGGGATAGACCAAGTTCCACTCTCCACCCAGAATTCTTGGGAGGAGCAGGGGCAGGACATTCTTAAAAATCCTCAGAATGTACTAACTGATAGCCACATGACCCTCTAGTCCCAGATAGAGTTTAAACGCATGTCATATGCTTGCTATCCAATAGATTCAAAGGTCAATATGCTTAGCCAATAAGTTTAAACTGTAACCTTACTGATGTAACCTGTACCACTGAAAAGTATAAAAACTGCTTGTTACAACCATTTGGGATCACCTTCCAGTCACTCACCACGAGGAATTGATTGAAGGTTGACCCCAAAGTGCCAGAAAATAAACCTCTTGCATTTGCATCGAACTCCATTCTCATGTCTGATTTGGGGGGGTCTCCCAGTAGTTAAAACTCACTTTGAGCCTTACAGGATGCTGCCTCTTTCTCTTGCCAGGTCTCTTCTCACATCCTATTATAAAAAAACCTATTAGTCTTTGCAGAACCTCCATGACCATCTCCACTACACTTTTACTGTTTGATTTGTTTCTTTGACAATGTAAGCTCTTGTTGGGCAAACATAGTTGTTTCCCCACTGTGGTGCCCCAAATTTAGTAAATAGTTTTCTGACTTACAACAGGGGTAGAACATTATTTTTTAGAAATAAATAAATGGATGAAAAACAGCAGAAATATTAGAAAGACACCATGAAAGTGATTCCCTCTAAAGCCTTTGAGTTCACAAAAGCGTAAGTACCACTAATTGGATTTTCATAATCTTCACAAATTTGTGTCCTTACATGTAGGATAGAGATATTTGGTTTTCCTCTACTCCAAATTTTTCTAGGCTCATTACAAAAGTTAAATATATCAATTTATATTGATAATATATCAATTTATATTGATATATTTATTATATCAGTGTAATTATACAAATTACATTTATTAATTTACATGGATACATTTATGGATCATTTTATGTGTAACATTCTAACTGATAGTTCAATATATGAAGAATACTCAAACACTTCAAATATATCACTGGTCTATTATTACATAGGCAATTCTGTGCTACTAAATATAAAACAGATCACCAAATACTTTGACTTCAAGCAACACTGAGAAAAACCTATATTAAGTTAGACTTTCTATCATTAAAACTTAATGACATGTGGGATTGTCAGGGATATTAAGCCTGAAATGACATTGCCAACTGGCAGCTCTCACGTGTATGTCTCTTGCCTGTATGCTTCCTTGGGAAAGAAAGACAGGAAAAAGAAAGTGTAATTGATGATCCTGTGTTCTAGAAATAACAACAAACAATAGTAATAACAAAACCCCTGACATTGACTACATAAATTAATATACACCTGGGTTCTGTTTTCATTATTTTTATTCTTATTTTCAGTTATTTCATAGCTTTATATCTTTTGATAAAACTCAGACAATGTGCTTATTTATATGCTATTAATTTGTACCGTAAACATGCCTTTTGAAATATATATAGAAAGAGCCAGCCGATTACAAGGCGTGAGAAGTTCTGCATTATTCCTGACTGGTGCAGAGCTAATTGGCCTTTCTAGTCATTGTACAAATATTTATTTTTCCATTTTATCCCTCTCATAAATGCAGCTGAAATCAGTAATGGACACAACCACCTGGCAAATGCTAATGCAGGAAGACTTTGATTCAGAAGTACCCCAGTCCCACTTGACCTCCAAAGCCTTGAGAATTATTGCTCATAGAGAGCCTGTAGTCCCCTTTATGCCATCTCTGCTGACAGAACAAATTTCCCAAGAACATCTCGATTCAAAACAACATCTGGTGACTCTTTTTATTTGAGCTGCAAAAAGTCTTAAAGTGCATATATCTGATGGTCCAGAAGTAGTGATAAAAATTGATGATGCAAACTCCTGGTTCCTCTACTGACCCACATAAGACTCATGAAAAGGCAAGTTGTCTATTCCTTCATGTGAAACAGTAGAAAATTTAAATGGAATCAGAACCCATAAGAAGTTCTGGCCATGTTTCATTTGGATTTAACTCTAAATTTCATAGTCAACAGAAATCCAAAACCTTCTCGATATGTATATTTTAACAACTTTCTTAAAAACCAGAGAGAACAAATGAGATTAGATGGTGTGTACATTCAAGTGTCCATGTAAGTGATTGCCCTGAGTCAGAAAGGAAATTGGCAGAAAGGAAATTCACAGAAGAAATTGCTGTACACAGGGAATTGTTGGATTTGGCTAATTTACAGAAGACTGGAGATAATAACAAGAGGCGTTCGCCTGCGCTCCTGTGAACGGCTTCATGTGTGTGGCAGAGGAGCCAAAGCACTTCAGTTGTTTTACTGATGCATTTAAGGTGGCTACTATTTTGGTTTCTGCTTTACTCTCTTCTATGTCTTCATTCCTTTTATAAAGGATTTCTCTTCCTTCTCTTAGAATCATAGCGAAATTTGAACTTGCACATGTACAAATGTATTGGTAATCGCCTGCTGCCCTCTTGGTAAGTTGTTAGTGCTTAGCATTAGACCCAGCTGTCCATCAAGGAAGTGTTTCAAATAAAGGGTGTACTCTTATTGCAAAGAATTCTGATGCTAGAATATAATTATCTATCATTTTGCAGCATAAATTATATTAGTAGCATTAACATTTAGCACAGTGCTTCTTTGTCTTGATTATTCTCGAGCCAAGGATTCCACTTCCTTACACAGATCGACTTTTTGAGATGGTGAGCATTCCAGACATTTCCTTATAGCCTTTAAAACAGTCTCTGAGTCTCAATGTCTGTGAAGGCATTACTGGGGGTGGGTGTTCGTATGGTTTGAACTCTGTTGGCCTTTAGCATGACCTGAATCCCTTCACAGCTTTGCTTCTGCCTTGGATATCTTCTATCAGTTACCTATCACAAAATCTGGAACAAGTGATGTAGGCCTTTAATCCCAGCCCCTCAGGAGGCTGAGATAAGAGGATTACAAATTAAATGCCCTCCTGGACCGTAACCTACCTTCAAGGGCAACCTGGGTAACGTAGTGAGAGCCTGTCTTGAAAAATAGTTTTTCAATTAATGGAGGCTACATGTAAGAGGCACCGGGCTTAATTTTTAATACTGCAAACATACGAGTGGTGTAGAAAGGAGAGAGGTAGAAAGAGGTGGGCAGGAAAGTTTAAGGGAAGAGAAGAAGGAAGGGGAGAAAGAGAGGAGGGAGAGTACATAAAGGGGGGGGAGAGGAGAGAAAAGATCATTTATCAGAAGCTGAGTAGAGGAACATACAATAGTAGTAACGCCTGTACTCAGGATACTAAGGCAAGTGGATCACAAGTTCAAGACTAGGCTGAGCTATGTAGCAATATCCTGTCTGTAAAAAGAAAGCTGTCAAGTTAAAATTATCCATGCCTGTGCATTGCTTCTGAAGTACATGATGAAAATGTGCACAGAAAGAAAAAGAAAAGGGAAGGGTTTTCCTCACAGAATCTATTCTGGGCAGTATTCAATGGAAATATTGTTCAGCATCTCATTAATTGTCCCTATGATTATCAGTGTCCTTTCTAACCTATCAACAAATTAAAGAATTAAAGTCAACAACTATGTTATAGCTGAGGCATTGGGACTGCTACATTCTATTCAAAAACTGTAATTTACTAACATTACATGATTTTATGAACTCACTAAAAAAAACCTTTGTATTGTAAATTCGAGATAAGTGAACTTTGTGAGAGGTGAATTATCCATCAAAAAAAAAAAGACTGTTAAAACAATAAAACAAAATATATGGTTTCTTCTTAAAAACAGGTTTAAAAATAAAATATTGCCTTATTTCATGAAATTATTGTAATGTTCTTCACATAGAATATAACTCACAAACTTTTGTTTCTGCATTTTAAAGTGTATAATCATGTTCCAAGGGTATCAATGGCTAATAATGAAATTAGTTCAGGTTTCTAATTAATGTTGCATCGAAAGTTCCTTCCACATTATTTTAATATTGATAGACTATTTATGCAAATGCCACCCATTAGTCTCATTTTGGTGTCAGTTTATGCAGTGCATTAAATCAGCTAGGTCACATTTTTAAAGCATGCATTCATTTGGTTAGGGAGTAGACCTTTAGTCTCAGCACCATCTGAATAAATGAGGCAGCTTAAATGTCGGCCTATTCTGATGCCATGTATTAGAACTACGGCCCAGAAGAGCATAGCTAATGTCTGAGTGACAAGCATCAAACGCTGAAGGGAAGGTGAAGGTAGTGATGAAGCACAGCCTGGGGTCAGCCCTCTAGCAGAACCCAGAGAGACTCCCACAGGAGCCCACTCAAGCTCCCTGCTTGTCTACACAAAGCTCAGGGCTAAGGCTGGCATAGTGAGTTATTCCAGCAAGTCCCTCTCTTTTAGGTGTGGATCCCAGTGATTTGTGTGAGTGTCTGGTAACAAGGATGATGAACTCCATTATGACTGATTAAAGCAGAGGAAAAGACCCAAGGAGCAGAATAATAACTAAGGTCCTCTGTGGCATAAATATCTGTGCAGGGGCAGAGAATGGTCTCCAAAAGATCACCTCACTAGACTCTCAGACTTCTTCATTTTCAGACCAAGCTTTAGTGAAGAAACCCTTTGGAACACTTAAAACTCAACAGTGATATGGGGCTAAATGAGTCAATAGCAAGAGTTTGGGTAACAAGAGGTGAACAGCCATATAGCAGTTATTAGAGGCATAAGCCCTGGGACAGAAAGCCTGAGCTTGCATTCCAGTTCCACTGTTTTGAGTTAGGCATCTTTGGGAAAGCCTAGTTAGTTTTCTTATATGCAAAAGGTAAACAGTCATGATAATGTTTGATTTACAGAGTAGTTCCAATAATTAATAACGTAATATGTGAATACTGCTTAGCACACGATTTAATCCTCCGCAAGCTCTCTTGGCATGTTAGCATTACTAAAGGAGGCTAATGCCTATCCGGTGCAGGAAAAGAGGGTCTCTTAACTTTATTTTCCTACATAGAATTCTGCTGCAAACCAAAGCAAGTCAGTACCTATCCAAAAGACACCACCATTGCTTGACGTTATTAGCTAATAAGTAAGTAACTTGACTTTATAAATAGCCAATAAAACCATATCAGTTGTAAATGAGCACTGTTCTAACAGACTTGATTCCATCTCTAGAAAATTCTATACACCTTGAACAACACTGCAATGACATCTTACATTTTAGCTTTTTACTTTATTATGTTAAAAGAACAATGACCTCCGTTAAGATATTTTAAAGATTTGTTTTATTTATTTTATGTATGTAAGTACTCTGTCTTCAGACACACCAGAAGAGGGTATTAGATCCCATTACAGATGGTTGTAATCCACCATGTTGTTCCTGGGAATCAAACTCACAATCTCTGGAAGAACAGCCAGCGCTCTTAACCACTGAGCAATCTCTCCAACCCCTCTTTTAAGATTTTTAAATACACACACACACACACACACACACACACACATTATTACATATATATGTATATATATATATATATCTACAATCATAATGTCATACAGAAGAGCTCTAGATATTTCTTACTTGCTTAAATGAAATTTTACACTCTATTTTATTATTTCAGTTTCTACTATTAGGATAAAAAACACCAGTGGGTGAGTGACTTATTAGGAGAAGATATTTATTTGTGCACCTATTGGCAGGGATTGGTGATGAACCCTTCCTCCCTAGGTATGCAATGCTGGATGGCCTCATGATGTAAGCATGTAGGGGAGGGCAGATTATATAATGTCCTAAGTTGCTTTCTTTTGCTACAGTGACCAAAAGCAACTTGGGGTGGAAAGGGTTTACTGAGGTTTATATAGAGAATCCAAGGCAGAAAGGGAGAGACAGGAACTAAGCCAGGGAACATGGAGCTACAGCCCTACTGCCTTGCTGCCTCTGGCTTGCTCAGCCACTCTTCTTTTACAGCCCAAAGCCATCTTCCAAGGATGGCATCACTCCCCATGAGCTGGGCCTTCCTCTGGGCTCTCCTTAACACTTAACAATTAAGAAAATGCCCCACAAACATTCAAACAGGCCAGGCTGGCAAAGCCAATTCCTCTTTCCAGGTATATCTAGGCTTGCGTCAAGATAACAAAATCTATACCATGCAGTGAGACAGGAAGACATAGACCAGAACGTCCAAAGGCTTCTCAATAATAGCTCCTCTCACAGAATTTATAGTGGCATATGAACTTCATTAATCCCCGTTGAGAGCAACATGCTAAATAACCTGTTCTCCACTAGGCCATGCCTCTTAGCACTGTCACACTGGATACGCATTACATAGCCTGCTACATAGCAACTTGCAAATTCTCCCTACCCCAGGGACTACTTGGCAATTATCACTCTCCTTTCAGCCTCTCAGAGGGTCACTATTGGATGACAGCTTCTATGTGCTGGCCACAGGGAACTGCTTCTCTGAGGAATTTACCTCTGTGATGCTGGTCTCTGGACACTAATCACAGCTAATTCTTTGGCCCCAGCTAATCCTCATTGACAGATCCAGTAAAACAAATTTTACTTCCACACATTTTTCCTTTTATTGAAAATAGATTGTTTTTCCTGCATAATATACTGGAATATATGGTTTTTCTCCTCCCTCTACTCTTCCTCCCAACCCCCTGCCCTTCCCCTCTGGATTCACTCCTTTCTGTTTCTCCTTAGAAAGTGATCTAAGAAGTAATAATAAAATTAATATATAACATACATATGATAATACAAACACATTAGAATTGGACAAAATGAAGAGAAGGAAAAGAGCCCAAGGAAAGGCACAAGAAACATATATGCAGAGAGCCTCTCATTCCCAGAATCAGGAACCCCATAAAAGTCCAAAACCAGAAGTCATAATGTATATACAAAGCTTGTAGGGCAAATAAATAACAAATAAACTAAATTAAATAAAAATAAATTTTTTTAAAAAGCCCGATAGGATGTCATGAGCCAAGTTACTCAACCAACGATGCTCTTTTTTTTCTTTTTTTCTCCATCTTTATTAAATTGGGTATTTCTTGTTTACATTTTAATTGTTATTACCTTTCCCGGTTTCCAGGCCAACATCTCCCTAACCCCTCTCCCTCCCCTTCTATATGTGTGTTCCCCTCCCCATCCTCCCAAATTACTGCCCTCCCCCCAACAATCACATTCACTGGGAGTTCAGTCTTGGCAGGGCCAAGGTCTTCCCCTTCCACTGGTGCTCTTACTAGGCTATTCATTGCTACCTATGAGGTTGGAGTCCAGGGTCAGTCCATGTATAGTCTTTGGGTAGTGGCTTAGTCCCTGGAAACTCTGGTTGGTTGGCATTGTTGTTCATATGGGGTCTCGAGCCCCTTCAAGCTCTTCCAGTCCTTTCTCTGATTCCTTCAACGGGGGTTCCATTCTCAGTTCAGTGGTTTGATGCTGGCATTCGCCTATGTATTTGCTGTATTCTGGCTGAGTCTCTCAGGAGAGATCTACATCTGGTTCCTGTCAGCCTGTACTTCTTTGCTTCATCTATCTTATCTAGTTTGGTGGCTATATATGTGTGGGCCACATGTGGGGCAGGCTCTGAATGGGTGTTCCTTCAGCCTCTGTTCTAAACTTTGCCTCCCTATTCCCTCCCAAGTGTATTCTTGTTACCCTTTTAAAGAAGGAGTGAATCATCCGCATTTTGGTCATCCTTCTTGAATTTCATGTGTTCTGTGCACAATGCTCTTAAGTTGGCTTTCTGTTGGCCATCCACTGTGAGGCATGCAGTCTGCCCTTAAGAGTGATTTGTTGCCATAGTGAGACTTCCTTGGAGAAAACTAATCATTTGCAGTGCTCATCAATTGGAACGAGTTTCTGGGTTAGGGATGGGAGCATGCGTAGACTTCTCTTTTCAGGCCTAGGACCCTAATGGGTGCAGAACTTTGCATGCTTCCACAGTCTCTGTGAGTTTATATGTGCCTCGGTCCTGTGGTATATGGAGGACCTTATTTTCCTGGTGTCCTCTAACCCACTCTCATTCTTACACTCTTTCTGCTACTCTTCCTTGGTGCTCCTTGACCCTGGGGAGAAGGATTTGATAAAGACATCCCATTTAAGCTTTAGTATTGCAAAGTCTCTCACACTGCATATTGTCTGGCTGTGGGTGTCTATGTTTTTCTAATGCTTTAAGGATAAGATGTTATATGATACAAGTCATGTGAAACAAAATTTACACTCTTGCCCAGGCTTTTGAGCAAATGACGTGGTATGAGAGTAGGAGATTGAAGTGTAAGGAAAGAATGACCAAACAGATGGTCAACGTAATATGGTACTGTGATACTTAAGGCAACTCTTCCCTTAATCTCCTCAGCTTCCTCATTGATTGAAGTGAACGAGACAGGTCCAAGAGAAACTAGTATCCAGAATACTGTATTAGTTAAGAGTCTCTTTTTCTTTCTTTGTAAAATCAGGGTAAATTATGAAGATAAAAAAAATGATTTCTTTCAGCATTTCAATCTCTATGCAAGTCACAAATATCACCCTTACACAAAGCGAATGAACTAATGGTGAGAGAAATAGCATCTAATGCTGTGAAATGCCTTAGGAATATACTGGAACTCTGAGGAGATGCTTAGAAAGCACCTTCAATTTTCACGGTTTAATAAAACATATACAAGCTTCTCTTCACTTCTGTGTCAAGCCTGTGGGGAATATTTCCAGGGCCTGTGATTTCCTCATATCAGTAATCAAAACCTCATTTGCATTTTTAAAATATTGTTATCTGTGTTGTTTGTATGCCACATGAGTTCAGATATCCATGAAGAGCAGAAGAGGCACTGGTTTCCCCTGGAGCTGGAGTTAGAAGTTGTAGGGCTTGGGATCTGAGTCCTTCTCTTTGGAAGATCTCTTAGCCACGGAGCCATTTCTGTAGCCCTAATTCGTGGTTTTCTAATTAGAGTTTCTATATTGTTTGCCACAGAAGATAATGGAAGGGAATAGCTGTGACTGATTCCTACCAAGGCTGAGTTTCCATGGACATTAGGTCTCTCTCAGCATTTGTCTTAATGCTAATCCGCATCCTATCTTTGAATCACTAGTCACTAAATCATTTATGCTGATTTCTTTCTATAAATCCACCCAAATGTAGTATCTGAAGCTGAGTAAAGATGAGTAACTGAAATTGTCACCCCACCCCAAGTAACAAAAGACCAGATTAAGGAGTTAGTTTTACAAATTAAGTTAAAACGAGAATATCTTTCAAAAGAAGGATTCCACCAAATAGAAGAAATAGTCTATTTAGACATATTTACAATGGACTTAGCTGATACTTCCAAAATATCTACGCAAAGAAAATTAGAGCCAAAAAGAAGGCTACCAGACCTGTATTAGGACCTGTACTACAGACATTCAAGTTCTGAAAATTCAACTTCTCTGCCCTATTAAGAATGCCTTGTGGCTTTAAAAATGAGCTATTGATCTTAGATTTTTAATTTAGATTAGTTCTTCACTTAAAAGTGAAATAAATGGCAGTTCCCACATGTTATACCAGTGAAGCAGAAATTATTGTAAGAAAAACAGCCATCCGAGCTTGCATTTTAATCCAGTCCCGTCCTACAGTTTGCAGGCAGTGTTGGAAATACCCGTATCACCTGTCTGTGAGAAGTTGTTTTGAGTTGCATGTCAAAAGTTGAAGAGAAATTAGAAAAACAACTTGTGGTTTTTCAAAGACCAATGGAGACAGATGGGCAGTAGCTTTTATTTTATCTGTGAGCAACTGTTGTTTGTAAGGATTTTTTTTTTTACTTTTAAGAAAGAGAGTAAAGGTGTAACTGGAAAAATATACTAAAATGTTTCTGAGTTAAATTTGCAAATTTTTAAGAAGTTGGGGAAAGAGCAATTGCATGATTTTGGTGGCTTCCGGAAAGTAAGTTCTTGAGCATGTTCATGGGGGAAGAAAAAAATACCATTAAAAGGCAAAAAAAAAAAAAAAAAAGATGAACTTGAAATTTTACATAGAAACCACGTTTTTAGTGCTAAAAACATTTTACATCTGATCGTTTCAGGTTACCCTAAAGGTTTCATAGTATTTGTCCTTGAGACAAATAAAGGTCTCACCAACACCAAGACAGACTTACATCTCTAGTAGGACTGTGAGACCTCCCTTACGCTCTATAAAATTTATCCCGAGCCATCTTTCTTAGCATCTATCTGTACATAAAGCATTATAATATAAACTGCATCTGGGTGTTTTGTCTGAAGTTCTATATCACTGTTTAATAATTAAAAGCTGGAAACCTCTCCGTGGCTTTATTACATTCTTTAACAAGAATAAATTATCTTGATACAGCATCTTTCTCCATAACAGTGGAAGCCTTTGGCTCATTCTACAAAAAATAAGTTTAATGATTAATAAATCATATCCCGTGGGACAAGAGTTCATGTTTGAAGCTTTTATTGAAACAATGTTACATATTCAGACTTCCCAATTGCTTACGTATTTATAAATGTGTAAATTTGCCACAGGTGCCTCTTTTTCTTGTATATGAGATAGTGGTGACAAAACTGCCTGCTACACAGGGTGAATGCAAAAATTAAATGAGTTACTATAACCAAAGTGCTAAAATTGGAGGCCAGCACACAGATAACACTACAGGCATCAGCCTCTGTTTATAGATGTTCCTGTGTGCATGTTAGCCAGAAAAGTCCATTGGTATCATGTGAATGAGACTTTCCTTGGAGAAGTACAAAATAAAAATAAGAATTTTTTTTTAAAAAAAATGTTAATAACTACTAATGATTTTTCATTGCTTCAGAAGCCTCATCCATTTCCTAGAGCCACAAAGAGAAATAGGTCTTAGTATATCTCGCCTCCTCTTCTTCTGCTGGTCTCAATACAAACATCATAGTTTCAACGAGGAGGCACCCAGCCACTGGAGACAGGGACTCCTAACATTTATACCATCCTTAGCCTAAATACTCCTAAACTGTCTTTCCCATTTCTCACTAATGGAGAATTAACTCATTTAGATGGTTTACCTGTTATCTGGTGCCCTGGCAAATGAAGAATTTTGATGACAGTACCAACTTTGTCTGTTGCCTAATATACATACAGTTCAATGCCTACTCGTGGAAGAGATAAAAATCACAATTGTAGGAGGGAGATTTTAATGAGGACACTGACTACTACTTTTAAAAGTTTGTAGTTAAAAACATGGACAAGGGTTTGGCATTGTGTCTGAAGTGTCTCAGGTAAAGGTCACACATGGCAGAGTTAAGACACCAGTCTGGGTTTAGGCTTTTGCTACTGTGATAAAAGTGACCCAAATCAACTCAAGGTAGGAGAGGATTAATTTGACTTACATATCATTACAGAACATCATCAAGGAAAACCAAGGTAAGAGCTCAAGGCAGGAGCCTGGAGACAGGACCTATAGAGACCATAGAGGAATGCTGCTTTCTAGCGTGGTATCTATGTCTAGCTTGCTCAGCTTGCTATCCTAGACAACCAAGGACCATGTGCCCAAAGGTGGTGAAACTTATAGTGATCTAGGCACTCTCACATCAATCATTATTCAAGAAAATGCCCAACGGGTAGGCCCATAGGCCAATCTAATAGAAGCACTTCTTGACTGAAATTCCCTCTTTACAGGTGACTCTAGTTTGGGCCAAGTTAACAAAAACTAACCAGCCCAATTTCACCCTTGTCATCTGAACACACAAACACCACACTATTAAACTGCAACATTTCCTTTGTTTTTCCCAAGATCTCAGGTTAAATTCACAATGTAAAATATAATAACATTTTCAAAGCACCAAAGTCCTTTAAAAAAAAGCAAACATCTTAATGGCCAAAGTATGGTTAAAATATTCAAAATCTCAAAAACAAATTAACTGCTTTCTTATTCCAAGAGGGAGGAATCAGTGCATGAAAGCAATCTTGCTTCATAGATGGAAAGATGGCTGCAGTTAGAGTACTGACTACTTTTTCAGAGGACCTGGGTTTGATTCCCAGTAATCATATGATGGCACTAAACCATCTTTAACTTCAGTTCCTGGAGATCCAACATCCTATTCTGGCCTGCTCAGGTAAATATCTTTAAAAGCAATCACACTGTAGCAAAACCAATGGCCAGCAATGCAGCTACAAATCTCTGGCTGAGTGGTCTAATATCTAGGGCTCAGTCCAGATCTTCTGGGCTCCAAAGAGATTGGATAGTGTCACTTCTGGCTCTGCCATCTACAATTCACTGAGCTTGCCCCATGGGCTCAGGTCAGCTACCTGTGCTACAGTCATTAATGGTCACCCATTGACATACTGCCCCAATGTGCTGTGGCCTACCCTGTAATTGGGGCTGTTCCTTCACAAGTGGTCTTTCCCAGCCTCTCACCCCGCTGAGCCTCAGTGACTTTCCATGACCCTTTCCATCCTGTAATTTTCATGATGTCAAACTAGTATTGTGTTCAGACTGTTACAAATTAGCAAGTTTGACAGTTTGAGGTACAGCTTTGCCTCCCTTCTGCATTACAGCTTCTATGTGCTGACCATTAGAAACACTTCTCTAAGGATTCCGTGTCAGTAATGCTAGTCTCTATTTAACCACAGCCAATTCTTAAGGCCCAGCTAACCTGTATTGATTGCTCCAATAAGCAAAGTTTTACTTCCCTAGAAGCTTAATCTACTCTACTGCATAAATGACCCTGTAAGAGTCTTGCTTCCCTCTGGAACTTTACGAGTTAAGCCTTCAATCTTCTAGCCCTATCCACACAGCCCTATCTTCCAAATTCCCATACATCTCATTAAGATCTGAGCACTCAATGGTCCTTTCTAGCCAAAAGCTCCAAAAATCCTTCCACAAGCCTCCACCAAAAACATTGTCAAATCTATCACAGCAATACACGATTTCCCTGCCCCCATTTATGTCCACGTTTGCTTTGTGTTGTTATGAAAAACACCATGACAATGAAAGAGATATTTGTTCACTTCATCTTGCAGCTTGCTGTCCATTATGAAGGGGAGTGAAGGGCAGCGAGAGCAGGAACTCAAATCAGAAACCTAGCAACAGGAACTGAAGAATCAGGAAGGAATTTTGCTTTCTAGCTTCTTACCCATAGCTTGTTCAGCTTGTCTATAACTTGGGACCATGTGTCCAGGAATGAGACTTTTCACAGTGGCATTGGGCCCTCTAACATTATCAATCGGTAAAAAGCCTTTTGTTTAATTTTTTTTATTAGATATATTTCTTTACTTACATTTCAAATGGTATTCCCTTTCCCGGTTTTCTGTCCATATGCCCAAATCCCCCCCTCCCCCATACAGGTGTTCCTGCCCTCCACCTCCCTTACTGCCCCCTCCCTGACATTCCCCTGCACTGGGGGTCCAACCTTGGCAGGACCAAGGGCTCCCCAGGACTGACCCAGGACTCCAACTGCATATGTAGCAGAGAATAACCTTGTTGGGGCACCAGTACAAAGTCTTAATGGCATGCTCACAAGCCCATCTGGAGAAGGCAGTTCCTCAGTTACAGTTCCCTCTTCTCAAGTGATGCTGGTTTATATCAAGCTGACAAAAACTGAAGATCACAGTCCTCCTACAGTAGAATAGAGCCGGTAAAGAAGGGCATACCAGCAGAGAGGGAAGACACACTTATCTAGCTACAATGTCACCTAATCACATGCGAACTAGAGTAGTGTGTCAAGAAGGAAACAGTGATTATCTTTAAACACATTTAAAATGTGACTCAGGTCTCCTTACTCTCCGATCTCTGTCGCTGCTATCCTGGGAACTGTCTAGGATAGTTGAAAAACATGATCTTTAGTTTTCTAGGCCTTACCCAGATGAGAATCTGATGAATAAAATCCAGGAAATCTCTAGTTTCTGGCTAACCCAAAATCCAATTAATTCACTTCAAAAATAAAACACAGTGTAATGGGTCAGCTAGGGATTTAAACTTGTCGGGAGTCAACTTAACCTTTGATGGGAGAAACGGCACTCATGATTGCCCCACTGCTGAAGTGTTCAGTCCTGAAACTTCATTCTCTGCATTGATTTCTACTCTCTAGCCTTGGAGAAAGGTTTCTGCTCCACCAAGTGTATTCTCTTGCTGTCTTAACACTGACTTGAATAGTGACTCAGAGGGGCAAGACAGAAGGAGCAACGGGGCATAAAAGTGCACTCAGCTCTCATTCTTGACAGCTGAACCCTGACGTGGTTTTCCTCGTCGAAAACCAACTTCATCCAACAATTTCTCCTAGTGTAGAAAGCAATCAAAAGTTATTTTAGTAAAATAAGTAAAACAATGTATCCCTGAGAACCTCAGAGGCCATGGAGAGGAAATTAAACCCTGTTCTCATGTGTCTGTGTCCTGAGCCTTCATGGGTAAGGGCAGATGCCTCTTCTCATATGGAGTTGGCTCCTTCTCGTGACCTAACAAAAGTTTTCCCTAATATCTACGGAAGTCTAGTAAACATTCCTACCCAGAAAATTTGCTTGAGAAACAGTAATAAAACTGTGTAAACCAATTGTGTTATTTTGGTTTACAAATCTTCTGTTTTACAAATACACCTGTGCCTTCACTTATTTTCTCCACCAAACTCATAACACCCACGAGCCTCCACTACTGTGCGGCCAGTGACTTTGTTTATTCCCAACTCCAGTCCGACCTTTCCTTGAGGGGCGGAAACCAAGTAAGCATGGCCCGTGCTCAAGCCCTTGGTTAGTTTCTCTGAAATGAACTGAATGTAAAATGTGTCACGGGTAATTTCTATACACTCGGAGCTAAAAAGCCCTGGAACCTGACTGTAGATTGGCCGCTCAGAAGTCTGTGATTCCTTTTTTCTAGAAAATAGAAATAAAAAACACCCGTACAGAGAAGCACGACAGGAATGTTTTAAGTCAGAATTAAATCCCAGTTCTTGGGCAAGGAAGTAAAGCCTGCTACATGGACATTTCTCCAAACTGGAAATGATGCAATAGCCGTGTCTAACGTTCGGATGGAACGAACAATTTACTGCCACTTTTCCCTTTGCTTTTGCACAATAGCACAAGAAGGAGGCAGAGCAGACGCTATTATTTCTGCTTTGAAATCGCATGCTTAGTCCTAATACAGATAAGTGACTTGTTTCATTTCCGTCCAAGTCTCAGAGCAGAGGCAGCCAAGCTTCTAAATTACTCGTTCACTTTTTTTTTTCTTTTTTCAAGTAGATTACTCTACACCACAAGCTTCCTTTTTCTGTTGTTTTTTTTTTTTTTCTGTGTGTGTGTGTGTTTCTTCTGTGTGTGTGTGTGTGTGTGTGTGTGTGTGTGTATGTGGGTAGCGGCCAGAAGAAGACTTCAAGTGTCATCCTCTAGCCCTCTCTGCCTTGTTCCCTTAAGAAAAGGTCTCATACCAAAGCCTGGAGCTTTCTGGCTTGTTTTCTCCTAGGGCAACGACCAATAAGCCCCAGGGATCGTCACCCTCCAATGCTGGGGTTACAGGTTCATTTGAGCACACTAGTTTTACATACCAGGGATCCAAACACAGGCCCGCATATACACAGAGCAACTGTTCTTCGCCCCAGCAATCTCCCTATCCTTTCTTAAGCTCCCTAAGCCTTCTTAAAGCTGGTATTCTCACATTCAAAAAGCATAGAAATTATCTGGGAATCCTGTTAATACGGGAATTCTGATTCGGCTTGTCTAAGGTGCGCCTGCAGTTCTGTGTGTCTGACAAACTCAGGTGAAGTTGTTGGTGCTCAGGATACAATGTCAGTATCATGGTGAGGCAATAGGAGGGAGCAGCTATGGCCAATCCACCTTTACGTCCTTACTGCTTGCCATGTGGTGGATGTTTAACAGCTGTGTAGTGACTCAATGAAAGAAAAGCCATGCATGGCCCACTTTTGTAACCCTAGTGCTGCGTACATAGCAAAGGCACTCAGAAAAAAAGGAGTGAATTAATGAAGTCATTAGCAGTCCATGGAAGCACTGGCTACACAGGCCTGCATGGAAACACATTCTGCAGAAAAGAACGGATTTATAGAGCAAGAAAGTCCTTGGGACACACCCCGTTCCCTGGAATTAACTCCTGAGTTCCTAGTAACACAATTTCTTCATGTGATCACATCCATCAGAGTGAATTCTCCATCCTATAAGCAAAATGATGATTCTTTCCCCAGGTGCTTTTTGTGTTTTGAGACCTTGCCTCCTTTGCCACAGCCAAGTGAAATAAACCAATTTCAGCTTATTATTTTTTGCTCTGGGGAAAGAAAGCTGGGTTGATGCAGTCTGCCTCGAATTGCTCAAACCTCAGTCTGGGCTTTCTACCTCCTGTCTCAGCCCTTGACCTTTAGCTGATTCTCAAGGACATTTTCCTATGCGCTCTTTCCCACACAGTACTGCAACCTTGTTACATGGTAGGTCGAAGTTGGGCTGCAAGCAGAATACTTGCTGTTCTGAATAAGTCATGAGATAAAGGGCTTTATTAAGAGTAAAGAGACGAACGCAGCGGAATTTAGTAAAAATCCTCTCGACCGGGCTGAGACCCTTGTTGTTAGATTTCTTTCCTGACAGACAGAAGGTTTTGGTTCAGACCCCACCCCCACCCCAATGTTACAAAGGAACAGACAGGCAAACATTTTGCAACTAGCTAGTTAGGAACAGAACAATACTATCAACCTTAAAGCATGTTCCAGCAATGCCATCTCACATGGTGTAAGATACTATGGCACTTTAAAGCTGTCAGGTAAATCATGAAATCATCTGTCATTTATAAATAAACCTATAAAATGGTATGGGTACAAACTCAAGCTGCAATTATATTCTTCAGAAATAACACTGAAGGAGAGGAAATAAAAACATCAGTAAAGAGAAAGAGACTGGCATGCCCTTTCTTTCCTTTTAAAATTTTATTTATGTTTACATGTCCAGGCACATCTGCACGCCTGGTGCCAGCAGAGGCTAAAAGAAGAAAGTATTGGATCCCCATCAAGTGGCTAGGGACTAGGCACATCCTTTCCCACTGAGACCATTAAAGGCTGTCCATTTAGGGGCACAGGATCCACAGGCAGGCAACAGGCTCAGGGACATCCCCTGCTCGCATGAAGACCAAACTGCTCATCTGCTACACATGTGCAGGGGACCTCGGTCCAGTCCAGCTTGATCTTGGTTGGTGATTCAATCTCTGAGAGCCCCCAAGAGTCCAGGTTACTTGACTCTGTTGGTCTTCCTGTGGAGTCCCTGTCTTCAGGGTCCCTCAATCTTTCTCTCACTCTTCCACAAGACTCAGAGCTTGATCTAATGTTTAGGTGTGAGTCTCTCCATCTCTGTCCATTGGCTGCTTGGCGGAACCTCTCAGAGGACAGTTATGTTCCTGTCTGCAAGGAACTTAACATTCATTAAGTTCCTAGTTATAGCATCAAGAATTGGTTCTTGCCCGTGGCAAGGGTCTTAATTTAAGGTACTCATTGGTTGACCATTCCCTCAATCTCTGCCATATCTTTGTCCCTGTATATTTCATTGACAGGACTCATTGTAGATGGAAGGCTTTGTGGGTGGATTGCTGTCTTTATCTTTCCACAGCAAATCCTACCTGGCTACAGGAAGTGGTCACTTCAGGATTCATATCCCCTACTAGGGGAATCTCAGCTAGTGTAGCCCCTTAGACCCTCTGGAATTTCTCCCCATCCAGCAGGAGGTCCTAGAGATTGCCCCCTCAAGCCGATCTTCCTTCTCCCCCACCTGCTCTCCCTACATATGACTCCCTAAACCCCATTCCCCAACCCAGCCCCTCTTCCACCCAGTTCCCTTCTTCCATTAACCTCTAATATCTACTTTGTTTCCCCTTTTGAGAAAGAGTCTACCATCCTCCCATTTAAAAAGTTAAAGGTCAGCCTTAACTATACAGTGAGTTCTAAAGTGAGCCTGGTTTCATGAGATCCTGTCTCAAAAAAAAAATGCAAAATGGAAAGAAAAAAAGAAAAGAAAAAGAAAAACAATAAAGCCCCCAATCCAATCAGCTAATTATGTTGGCTGATCAGATATTAGAACCAAACCAATCACAAATGGCCCTAAATAGTCAGGTCTCCCTGGAACACAGAAACAAAGAAGTCAATTAAATGTAAACAGGAGGGACTGATTGTGCAGAAGAAGCCTGGCAGCTGCTACTAAACCGGAAATGGGAAGGCAAATAAACAAATGAGGGCTCTATGTCTCATTCTGATCTATATTTTGCCTTAACTCTGGTCACTAGATTTCTCCTTGTTTCCAAAGCCCAGTCCTAACCTGACTCTCTTAATGACCTGCTTGAATATATCAGTAGCAGACACTAGTAGAGTTACTTTATTTGCACTGTAGTTGTATTAGTTTTTTCTCTTTGGCCATCACAAACACCTACAAATATGTGTTCTCCATACCTCTGTTTATAGTTGAAACAGCTAGGATTCAGAGTTAGTTTGCTTCCGTAAGAATAGAGGAACAATGAAAAAAAAAAAAAAAAAGACCAGATACATAAGTGTTTGACCTCACAGTCTGAGCCATCAGTTACCAGGCTGTGTTTCCTTGATTATATTGTCATGGATTTGCCAACAATTAACACTTGTCTGTTTGAGCACAAATCAGCTGATGCTCTCTGACCTCAGCATCCTCATCTGTGAAATGAGAAAGATGACCCCTTCTCAATGGGCTTATCTCATTGCACGGTGCTGTCCTGTAGGTTTAATGAGGCTAAATACTTAGACAAGAGCATGACAATCATCATATTCCTTCTAAAATCAAGAAAAGTGGCATTGAGATACATGTCGCACACCTGGTCACATAGCCAGTCACGTCTAGCCCTACTGAAAAGGACACCATTTCCTGCTAACTCCCTCAGTCATCTGCAGTACCCTGAATTCAGAATATTTTACCCCTACAAGAGCATATCTTCATGGTATGCCTAAGAACACCCTGTATCCAGTCAGCTCAGATCCTGTTCTATGTATCATATGGCTGCCTCGAGAAGGGCATGTTGCTGTTCTCTGGGTCACTGTCTCCTACCTACCATGGCATGTGGGAAGCTGCAGCAATACACATGCACACTCACATGCACACGCACACACTTTTTTATCCTTTACACAGATTGCATCCTTAGTACTAGAATGAAGTTCTCATCTCTATTAATCAGAATAAGCACATAACAGAAAGAATTAGACTGCTCTGTGCACCTGTTTGGCAAGATCCTTTTTGAAAGAAAGTAGGGTTGCTGAAATGTAAAAACATGAAGAGAAGTTGGCCATGCCTCTGTTTCTCTAAGATCCACTCCAAACATCAATAACCTTATGTTTTCCTTTTAAGAAGTTATTTATTCTAATAACTTTCACAGTTATACTTAAGAATGAGCATAGGGAACAAAAACAATTAGGAAATTCTCCATTAAGTGAATGCTTGGTGCTTCTATTTTTTTTTTGTTTGTTTGTTTTGTATTTTTCAAGACAGTGTCCAGCTGTGTAATCCTGAATGTTCAGGAACTCACTATGTAAGCCAGACTAGAGTCAAACTTACAGAGATCCACCTGCTTCTGCTTTCTGGATGCTAGGATTAAAGGCATGGGCCAGTATCCATGGCTTATTTGGATTTTAAGACGGATGATTTGGAAAAGTCAAAATAGAGAGCAAGTTTCTAAATAGTGATATCATTCAAAAGCTGAGCTGACTTTTCTTAGAAGGCATTTCCAGCTTGGTACCAAGACAATCATTTCTCTTCTCAAAAGAGTTTCTTCTTTGGGCTGGGAAGATGGTTCAGTAAAGACAATGATTGCCACACAAGGATGAAAAACTGAGCTTATATTCCAAAACCCATGGGAAAAAAAATCAGGTGTGGCACTACTCACCTATAATCACAGCACTAGGGAGAACAGAGACTGAAGAACCCTGAAGGTCACTGGCCAGTCTTTCCACGTAGGTGAGCTCCATATTTAACAAAAGGACCTGGCTTGTAAATCAGTAAGGCAGAAAGGGATAGAGGAAGACAGACAGCTTCAGCCTCTGATCTCCACATGCAAACACTTACAAGTATATGTGTACACTGAGAAGGGCACACACACACACACACACACAGACAGAGAGGGGGAAGAGGGGAGGGGAGAGAGAGAGAGAGAGAGAAGAGAGAGAGAGAGAGAGAGAGAGAGAGAGAGAGAGAGAAAGAGAGAGATTGTCATTAAAGGGCTCTTTTGTAGATGAAGTTAAAACCCCTAACCCCTATGAGTCTTTTAAGATAGCAGTTTTTCAGCTCATACCAGTGTGTCTTCAGCAGAGATAATACCGGCACGCTGTAAGCAGATGTTTCAGCACTGCCAGAGAAGGGGTCACCTTGTAAACACAAATGAACAATCAGAGTTCCAACCAAAATACCCTTAAACACTCTGGGAAACTTATAAAAGGTGTAGTGGCTGAGGTTGAAAGAAAGCCAAAATGCTTCTTCCTTACCCGAGTGACCTTGGTTGTCCTGGGCCAATGTCTGGAAAGACTTGGAGTTAAAGATAAAGAATCTTATTAACCATCTCTCTTTATTACTCATTACTTAATCTCTATAAGTCTCAATTATGCCATTTATAAAATACATATTGATGAAATTTTCCTCTGGGGTTATAGACTATTTGTATTTATTTCTTCTCGTTTCTGGTAAACAGCAACATATTTATCTTTTTTCTTTCAAGTACTATCCTTCAACCTCATAAATACTGCATTGGATCTCCCCACCTGTCAGCACTGTGCAGACTCCTATGACTACTATAGTTGTCTCTTAAGTGGGCAATGTGGTGCAGAGAAAGTCAAGTAAGATTTAACCTCAGAATTTTCACTGGAAATTGTCACACAATGCACTTTCTCTTTGGGGTTTTCTAGATCAGGAAAATGAAGGCTGGAGGAGTAGGACACCATCTTAGAGATAACATTCGTCAGGATGAAACATAAGAAGAAGAAAAATATTCAAATAGTATGGTTATAGTAAAGCCAGAAGCATGAGTTTAAGAAATTCTTAAATGACAGGCAGCCCCTACAATAAGACTGTGAATGGGTGGTGGTGCTTAATCACACTTTGTTAGCAGCGTCCATAAGGACCTGTTATTATTTATGAGATTATTTTATGAGGATTAATGTTTTGCCACCATGCATGTCTTTGTAGCATAGACGTGCCCGGTGCCTGGGGTCAGAAGATGGTACGTGAGTCACAATGTCAGTACTGGAAATCAAACCTGGGTTCTCTACGAAAGCTGCAAGTCCTCTTCACCACACTTTAGGACACAGGTGCCCAATGCAAAGAAGTGCTGCTGCCTCCTGAAAACTATCTTCTGACAGCGCGAGCCACCAAAACAAGAGTCAACTTTCAAGGCCTTTAGAATCCTCTCTGTCATTTAGAATGGTGGATGATACAGGCACATTAATACTCTGGCAGTAATGGTGGTTTTTCTGAACTTGTTTCAGCATGCTTGTGGTATGGAAAGGAGACCCCGAAAGAGAGGATCTGTCCCCATTCATCAGTCAGGGCTAAACACTTCTCCATTCTCGTCCTCTCCCTTGTGAAAGCAACACTGTGAGCTTACTCTTGCAGCCATTTCTGAGATGTGTTTTATGCACAAATTAACCTGAAACGTTCTGAAGATACCATGCCGGACCCCTGTGACACACCATTCCCAGTACCATCCTGATTACTTCATCAGGGAATATTCCATTTCATTTTACTTGTTTAAATACATAGTAGATTCTTCTATAGATTTCCTATCTAGTAGTGGTCCTTGTGCAGGCAAAACTCTCATTAGCTTTAATAAAAGTTTAAATATGAAATATTATTAGAGGGCATCTGATATTTTATTCATACTGCTGATGGTTATTTAAATGTTTTAATTATTCCACTGCTTCCCCACAGCAGAGAAAGGGATAAAAACTAATTTGCTCTTCAAAATATGATATTATTCACATATTAAATGAGGCCAGTAAGCAATAAAGAATAAACTCCCCACAAGGTTTTTCCCTAATTCTCAGAAACCCCATATATGACTAATTTTACATATAAAAACCATCTCGTCAAAGAATAGCACTGGAGATCAAAGTGAAGGCAAGGTTGTTTGGATATAGTTGATGTTGTTGTGCTTGTTATAACTTATAAGACTTTTCCACAGCAGGAAATAAAAATGATTATCCTAACCCCAAATTACTATCTGTGAACAACAGTTGATTTCATTATGGTTTATCTTTATCCCATAGGTTATTTTTGCAGCCTTAGTTATTGATGTTTTTCAGCTGAGCAGATTTGTGGGAGTTGTGCTTATGGTTCAAATATTCAATCTAAATTTGATTCAATAATAGCAATGGATGGATGGCTCATTTCTCACGGGAATGATGGAACTTGGAATACTGTGTCAATCACAGGCAGTGCATTGGATATTTGTCCCCAAATAATAAATATTTCTAGCATGAGACCATATCATCTCTTTCCTTGACACAGCCATCTTCATTCCTAGCTGCCATAAGAAATTCGTGTTCGATAATTGATCGGTATGACAGAAAATCTGTTGTTGGCAAAGCGTGTTCAAAATTATCTTGTCCAATCGTCCTCCTCTCAGATGTTCTCCATCTGCTCCTCAGATCTAATGCACTCTGCAAAGCACAGATACTTCCCTCTGCCACTGACTGCCTGTATTTATTTTAATTTTATTTTCTCCAAAAAGAGCAAATGGAAACTTCCTCAGCATGTTCGATACTAAACACAGAGTTGTTATGGCATCCTAAGATTGGTTCACTGCAAAGTGTTTCCAAACCCATCTTAACAAGGACTGTGTCCTGGCACGTAGACTTTTCAGTGTGGATGGTTCTATCTTACGCAGCAGAAGTGAACAAAGAAATGCTCTTAATACAAGGAGATCGATGGCCCTGTGAGAAATGCTCATGGTCTTCTGCTCTACTTCTATCGTCTAGAAACATATCCAGGAATGTGCTGCTGCAAAAGGTGCTTCCTATGGATCAGCTGAAAGTTTCCCTCACAGAAAATACCGATAAGTAAGTGCTATGCATACCAAACTGCTTTCTTTCTTCAATAAAGCATGGGGTGCAGGCATAATGTTTTTGTGCACTGTGTAAAGGTTATTCCTTGTATTATTAAAATGCTGATTTTCCTGTCCTCATATCTTGTTTCAATTGGACATGGCATTAAAATACTTATGCCTAGAAGCACCTGTATCAGGTTTGCATAAACAATTCTTACCATTTATTCTCTGCCTTGTCAATAAATGCTGATCACCCAATGGCTAGGCAAAGAAAAGACTAGAGAAAAACTCCCACCAGCCAGGGGGAGAAGAGAGAAAGGGAGGGAGTTTCAGATCTGCCATGAGGAGGAGAGAATCTGAGGAGACACCATGAGAAGAAACGTCCAAATCAGAGAGAATAATAACAATATTAATCTGCGAGCATCATGGGGCTGGGGTTAGAAGGTAGCCAGATTAGCATCTCAGGTAGCAGGGATTAAGGTAAATTATTTAGAGACCCAGATATTGAGGTGTGGCTTGAAATAAACCTTGGTTTCTCTGTGTGGTTACTGGGGACTAGCAAAGGTAAAGAAACACAGTTGTCAAATTAATTTGCTGATTACATTCATATCAAAATAATTTATTTTACAATGGGGGTCATGCGTGACAAAAGAGAACATGATTGCATCAGTGGCATCATTGCAAGGTGAGAGGTGTGTCCTACACTAGCTAAGTGTGAAACAGAAGACATCAGATCCTCTGCCACAGAGCAAGTAAGATGCATTCTTTCTGAAACCAAGTTGATGTTGATGAACACATCCCATAGTCAAAGTCGCGGGGAGTCGGAGTGGAGATCAAATGCCCTAGTAGATAAAGGAATGCAATACAAGCCAAGGCATTTAGTGTTGGTTTGACAGCTTGCCCAGAGCCTGGGTCCTCCACTACTAAGTCACCTCTGAATTCTCATCTACAAACGAGGTCAAATCCTTTCTTTTCCTATCATGCTCTGAAACAGTATTCAGAATTAGACTTGTCCTTAGGTCTTGCAAGAGTAAATCAAAAATCCATTGTCCAATATAGTACTCTCTCTTGAGTTTTTATATTTATTCAAATTAAAGTTGAAGGTAAAATTAAATAAAAATGCACATGCCCTCCCTCAATCACATGGCCCATATATCTAATATTTAACACCCATGTGTAACTGTCAGTAGGACAGATTATGGGGCATTCATGTTAATGTAGAGAACCTGGCTAGAATAATGACTATTTTCTACTCCCCAGAGCATGGCTTTCTTCTACAAATGCTTATGGTACAAATAAGTGAAGGAACAGGAAATAAAGAAGAATCTCAACTTATTAAAAATCCACAGTAGAAAAAAACTGAAAAATTTTGATGGTTATCAAAAAATTCTGTTCTATTCTTCATAACAGTTTGAAGTGATACCTGACTATGAGTAATCTCAGTAAAACTAGCAAGACAAAATGTAAAGACAATGTCCTGAAATGATATTGTAACTTGCCAACTCAAAGAAGCAGTAGTGCAAATTTATTTGATCAACACTAGTCTAGGTACAGCTGTTAGGAAGGAATTCTGCATATGTATTTAATATCCACCACATAACCAGGATCATCCAGTCATTCGAAAAGTCTTAAGAACAAAGACCTGTTGTAAGACCCCATAGTGGCCTTACCTAAAGAGTGCAACCCACAGAGCACAGATTGACAAAGTGACCGCTGCAATAGCATGAGGGTATAAGGTTTTTAATCCATGTACGTGGGGTTGCTCATCCACACATGGAGAGGCAACCCAGAACCCAAAAAGCACACAATTTTTATTCATTACAGAGGGCAGACTTCAGCAACAGAGTTAGCTGGCCTATTCTCATTGGTGGTACACAGGACAAAGGATCTGGTCAGGTATTGGCTGGCCTGCTCAAGGGGCTGTTCTTGGCTCAGTTGGTCACTTTCCTCATCCAACCCTACACCTGGCCTTGGAGAATCACTGGGAAAGGGCTAAGCTGGCACATCTCTTGGGGGGGGGGTGAACTGGGTGGTCAGGCAGAGTCAGGATGACATCTTGCGATTGTTCTCGGACTTTTCCACAGGGAGGGGTGGGGGAGTCTTTCCAAGAACAGTTGTTATTGTTTTGTCTTAATTAGCTTAGTCAGAATTGCCTCAATATCCTGATCACCAAAACCTTATCATATCACTGGGCATCCTGACATCAGATGTATCTCTCAGAAAGGTCACAAGTTTGTCATAGGCATCCTGACCACCAGATGTATTTCTCAAAGCCTTGTTTTCACAGCTTTGTTTTTCACAGCTATGAAACTTTATCTCTTCAGACCAAGGTTTGCCACAGGAGAAATTTGCTACAAACTGCAGTATAAAAATTTTGCTTCAACTCCCAGCCTGCTGTCCTGCCCTGCAAATTTCACAATTTTCAATGGTTCAAGTTTCTATAAACCAATAATTTAAATATAACTAACATGTGCATGCTTACATGTATACATGTGTGTACACATATGTGTGTATACACACATGTATAAATGTATGTATGCGTGTTTCTATCAATTCTGCTTCTGTGAAGAAGCCTCACTATACTTGTTTGTCACTGGGAAGTACTGTGCAATATACCTAACAATGCACATATTGAAATTAAGTGATCTGAGGGGATAGAAAGTTCAGGAGCATGATACGGAGAGTATAAGTTTGGGGGCGAGTCTTGGTAAAGGTGCTGCATGAGTGTAATTCTAATGAGAGGTCAGAAAGAATTAACAATAGCAAAGAGAACTCCTGCTGTCTTAGAGAATTACATAGGTAAGAAGTGCACTATTGCTAGAAATAGAAGATAAAATGTGCTGAGATAACAGGGAGGTAAATGGGAAAGGCAAAGGACAATGGAAATGATGTGATTGCAATTTGAAAACTATTACTCTAAATAATTCTTGGTGACATACCAGATGGAAATGACAATCATGTGGTTAAAACTTAGAGGAATCCCCCTGCCCCAGCAATAGGCAAAGAGACACCTTGTTGATGATAGTGTTTTACATAGGTCAGGGCTAGAGCAGATGATAGTTTTTATTCATTCTAGTTCGGTGCCTGGTTCGGTGCCTAGACTCATAAAAACTCTCTCATGCCTGAAACTCATAAAAATCAATCAAATCAAATCAAATCCAGGGAACAGAGCACAGGAAGAGGAAAACAGACAAGAGACTTTCAGAGTGCCGTGACACCCACAGACCTGCCCTCCATAGCATGGCACAGGTGAACCATAGACACTGGCTAGCCATACCATGCAGCACTAACAGAGGATGTCACCCAGAGGCCCATCAGCTATGTAGTCAGTCTGCAGTGAGAACCACCACGATGTGTGAGAATGTTGTGGTCAGATGGGAGAGAAAGAGAAATGGAGCAACTTGAGCATTATGAAGAGAGATGGAACTGGAGATGGGAGAGTAGGAAAGAGTAGCCCCTTATAAGTGGCCAGCCTTGCCACTTGGGGCCAGAGTAAGCTTTCAACCTGAGCTATTGCTGAGGGCTATGTCTGAGTCTGTGGCTACACATCGGCAAGGATCAGATTGATGGCCGGGGCTCACATTATCACTAGAGAACATGAGGAAGTCCCTGGTCTGGGCAGCTGCAAAAGACCACATGGATGCTCAGGGGCTGTGCATGACTGTCCCTGCCCTCCACTGGCTACTCTTTCTCACCTGGCCCCATCTCTCACCTGTGGAGTCAGCACTTGGATGGCCCTGCAAGGAACCCAGGCAGCACAGTGGAACTGGTTCTGTCAGCAGGGGTGAGAGTGTGTGAGAGTTGACTCTGCTATACTTGTCTGCTGTGGAGTGTCACAGGCACAGAACTCATACCTCAACCTCCAGGCCTCCAACACACACACACACACACACACACACACACACACACACACACACACACACACACTCACATACACCTTACCACCTCAAGCAGTTCAGAAAGCTTCCTACAGATTTGTGAGCTCGGGAGAGCTACCCTTGCCCTTCAGCAGCTGCAGCACCCAGAAAAGCAGAGGAAGGCAAGAGCCCAAGTGAGCTGGTCCCCTCACTCATCTGTACTGAGATGACATGAATGCAGGGGTAATTCCTTGTCCCCCTTGACCCTTACCACCTTCAGCAGTCAGGAGAGCTGGCCCTAGCCCTTGCCTGGTCCATAACTCAGGTATATGAGGCCTGCAACTCATTTTGACAGCACAGTAGAGCTGGCCCTAGTGAGTGGAAAGGTTAGAGGTGAGCTTGCCCAAAGGGTGTGAGAGCAGGAAAACTGTCCCAGCCCCTCACAGGCTGCAGCACATGGGAGAATGGGCCCAGAACCTTGACTGGGCAGCACAGTGAAGCTGACTCTGGAGATGTAGGTGTCAGTGAACTGGCCCCTATGACGAGAGAGCAGAAGAGCTGACCCTGCCTCCTTGGGTGGCCTAGCCAGAACAGTAATGAGGAGCTCACCCTGGTGGTACATATCTGGGAGAGCTGGTAGGCTGACCAGCCCAACTACTGCCCAGAACCAGAGCTCTGAATTGGCCCACCCCAAAATCTTTACCATCTGTGAATGCTTGAGACATGTGAAAAGGCCAGTCCTGCTGATCCAAAGCTGCAGGATCTCCTTGACGTGAAGCAACAACAGGATAAACGGGATGTGCCAATGAGGACCCAATATTGATGACATCACTGAGGCCAGAGATCCTTAAACCAGACCAATAACACATTGCAATGAACATTTGCAAGTGAGGATGTGTGGACAGAGGGATAGACTGTGGGACACACTGTGACACACTGCATCTTCCACAACGTGGTATTTTCTATGCTTTGTCCTTGTGCTGCTGTTGCTGCTGCTGTTTGCGTGTGCTTATTTTATTTTGGGGGGAGGCTGCGAGGGCAAACAGTGGATGTGAGCAGATGGGGAGGTAAGTGGGATGCATGATATGAAATTCACAAACAATCAATAAAAAGTTTTTTAAAAAATAAATGAAAAAAATTAACCAAACTTTTTAATTGTATTTTACTGCTACATAGAAAATATAAAACTTTCACAAAGCTTTACACAAGATCAATCAAGCCTAAATCTCAGCATAGATGGGGTAGATCATCTCCAGACCCCATCTGCTCCTGAAGAGATATTGGGCCATGGATAGGGAGGGAGAATCATTATTTCGATGAGAGGGTGGTCGGTAGTAGGATTTCCACACCCCGTTAGTTGGCCCCACACCCATGAATATATGGGCAGCACTAACTGAACTTACTGAGTTACCAAAAATAAATAAATAAACATGATGGAGTGTGGGTGGGGGACATCGAAAGAGTTGGGTGAAAAAAATAGGGATAGATAAAATCATATTTCAGTTTATACAAGTGTGAAATCCTCAAAGACAATAACTTTTTACGTGAATAAGGCAAAACCTTACAAGCATCGTGTGGAAAGTACAGCTTGGGTTCTTCTTACTCACCATTTGGTTGGTGGTTCAGTCTCTGAGATTCCCACTCCAAAGTGTCCAGGTTGGTTGACCCTGTGGAGTTCCTATCCTGTTCAGGACCTCAATCCTTCCTCCGACTCTTCCACAAGACCCCTCAAGCTTTATCTCATCTCTGACTGTGAGTCTCTGCATCTCCTTCCATTGGCTGCTGATGAAGCCTCTCAGACCACAGTTATGCTAGGCTCCTGCCTGCAAGCATAACGGATTATCATTAATCGTGTCAGGGATTGGTGCTTGCCCATGGAATGGGTCTCAATTTAGACCAGGCATTAGTTGGTCATTCCTTCTGTGTCTGCTCTATCTTTGTTTCTGCACATCTTATAGGCAAGACACATTTTGGGCCAAAGATTTTTTTGGGTTTAGTTCCTTTCCTTATCCGTCCACTGGGAGTCCTGTGGCTACAAGAGGTGACTACTTCAGGACCCACATTCCCCGTTGCAGGAATCTTAACTGAAATTGTCCACCTAGACACCCTGGAGCTCCTCCCCCTATCCCAGGTCTCTGGCTTGTCCTAGAGATTCACATCTCCCTGCTCACCACAGATCTCTGTTCTCTCTTCCATGCTCTCCCTACACCTAATCCCCCCTGTCCTGATTCCCTCCCTCTCCCCTCTCCCACCCAGTTCCCTCCCTTCATGAACCTCTGATGTCTGTTTTAGTTCCCCTTTAGAGAAGGACTTGTCAATCCCCCCTTGAACTCCTCTTGTTATTTGACTTATTTTGGTCTGTGGATTGCAGCATGGTTATCCTGTACTTTATGGTTAATATCCACTTATAAGTGAGTACATACGATGCATGAACTTTTGGGTCTGGGTTACCTCACTCAGGATAATATTTTCTAGTTCCATCCATTTGCCTCCAAAACTCATGATGTCCTTGTTTTTAATAGCTATGTAAATGAGACACATTTCCTTTATCCATTCTTCAGTTGAGGGACATTTAGGCTGTTTCCAGTTTCTGGCAATTACAAATGAAGTTGCTATGAACATAGTCGAGCAAGTGTCCTTGTGGGATGGTGGAGCATCTTTGTTATATGCCCAGGAGTGTTATAGTTCGGTGTTGAGATAGAACTATTCCTAATTTTCTGAGAAAATTCCAAATTGATTTCCAGAGCGGTTGTACATATTTGTACTCCCACCTTGTAAGAGAGAATGCCAACCCTTTGCTGATGAATTTGGGCATATGACTTATGACTCCAGTCAATCATCTCAGAAAAAAAAAGGAGAAAACACGAGTGATTTATCCAGGGAAGATTTCTGATGAGTTCTTGAATAATGGCTCCTCTTGATCACCACCAGACTGTCAAGGCTGCGGGGCATGTACAGCAGCGTGAACAGAATGAAGTAATGGGAAGTTTTGGACTTAAGGGACTTTGTAGGCAGGCAAGAAGCTAACAGTTCCTAGGCAGAGAAAATGCAATGCCTTTGAAGACAGGAGAAAGAGGGTTGTGATAGGAGAGTTGCCTCCTATCTTTGAGGGCCACAAAGAGCATCAAGCTGTAGATTAGTGTTCCCCACCCTTTGGAACTGACGAGAGCTGTTTTGTCAGTATGGAAGCCCTGCTTCTTCCATTTCCCCCTTGGAAATGGACAGTTCCTACCCCATGCCTGCCCCATCATTGCACTTTCGAAGCAGATTTCTTTTTCTCCTCCACACTTAAAGACTAATTTACCTTGGCATGGACCAAAGTCCTACTCAAATCTGATTTAGATGATTTGGAGCATATTTGAGAGTATAGGGGTTAATTACATTTAATGATGTCTGGGATTTAGAGTTGATGCTGAAATAATTAAAACTTGAAAATGTCATGCTAGAGTGATGTTATCTTCATATAGAAGGAGATGAAAATTTGGGCCCTTGACAGTTGGCTGCACTGGAATGAATTATGTCTGTCTAATACTGGTGTCCAGTTGTGAGGCACGTTCTCTCTCTCTCTCTCTCTCTCTCTCTCTCTCTCTCTCTCTCTCTCTCTCTCTCTCTCTGAAAATGAACTTGTACTCAGTAATACAGTGTAATAGAAAAAGTCACAAACTTTGGTGGGTTGGGTCCTATGTTAAATGATGTGTGCTTCAGACAGGGGATATATTTGGATACAGACACATCCAGAAGGACAAAGAAGAAAGCCGTGCGGAAATAGAAGTAGAGTTAGATAAAGTTCTCAAGCTTACTGCTCGCATGTGAGGACCTGAGCTCCATCCTTACCACTCACTGTTTAACAGTCACGTGTGGTGGCAAACCTGTGACTGGAAAGTTTTAGATCAACTTGACACAAGCTAGAGTCATTGGAGAGAAGGGAGCCTCAGCTGAGACAATGTCACCTTAAAACCATGTAAGCCTGTAGGGCGCTTTTTCATTCATGGAGGAGAGTCAGCAGCCCATTGTAGGTGATGTCATCCCTGGGCTGCTTGTTCTGGGCACTATTAAAAAGCAGGCTGGACAACGGGTCCAGCAAGTCAATAAACAGCACCCCTCCATGGCAAGTGCATGAGCTCCTGCCTCCAGGTTCTTGTCCTGCTTGAGTTCCTGTCCCGACTACCTTTGATGATGAACTACAAGGCTGAAGCATAAGCTGACTAAACCCTTTCCTCTGCAAGGTGCTTTGGTCATGGTGTTTCATCCGAGCAATAATAACCATAACTGAGACAACTCGCAACCAGTGTTAGGATGGCAGATCCCTAACAGATCAGCCCAGCCTAAACGCATCCCAGGGAGAGACTTGACTGTCTCAAAAAAATACCTCAGTGGAGAGGATGCACCTAATCGTGACCTAATCTTGTAGAGACTTGATGCCCCAGGGAAGAGGGATGCTGGGGGTGGGTTGGTGAGAGGGGTGGTTGGCTGAGTGAGGAAGCACCCTCTCAGAGGCAAAGGGGAAGGGAGATAGGATGAAGAACTCTGGAAGAGGAGACCAGGAAAGGGAGCAACATTTGAAATGTAAATAAAATAATTTAATTTAAAAAAAGAAGTAATGTGCCTACCCTCTAAATACAAAGCCAATGTGTAAATTCTTTGGTTGGTATTTGTTTGCTAAACTTTTTAAACAAATTCTTGTTATTAAAATAACTGGTGGAGATGCCTAAGGAAGTGACATCTAAAGTTAGCTTCTGACCTCCACACACCTTCATGTATGAACACATGCACACAAAGCAAGAGAGAGAAAGGAAGAGAGATGGGGAATAAGGAAGCAGGAATTTTGGTTCCAGAAGCAAGGGCATGACAAGGCTGGTCAGCAACAACCGTAGCATCCATAAGATGAAGAAGCACAGAGGGTTGTTCCCTAGCTTTAGACGGAACACCATTCCACCAATAACATCAGACTTCATGCTCCGCAACTGAGAGAGAATAAATTTCAGTTTCACTAAGCCACCCAATTTGTAGTGACTTTCAAACACAGGATGATAGGAGAGAAACAGCCAAATAAAACTAACAACACTAGAACCTTTTAAAGGGTGAAAATTCAAAGAAAATAAATTGTGTAATGAAAATGTATGTAAAGGTAAATTGTTTAAGCAACTCATTCATTTAATTTAAAAGGCATTCCTTAGATTATGAACAGGCATACTCTGACAGATCAATAGACATAGAGAATCACTTAATACTATCACATAAAAATATATGAAAAACTACATTGGGAAGAGATATGGTTTGAAAATTCTGTTTTTCACTAACCCTTTGTATTTTTAATCAATTAGGTAATTTTGCAATCAAACAAGTTGAGATTCAGTCCCGAATCGTATAACTCAGCAGTGACTTAACATTGAGGCAGGGCAGGGTAGCAGGTTTATGCTCTCTCATCACACATGTATAACCCTGGGACTCTTGCCTATGGGAATTTATTGTTGAACTTACATATGCATACATGAACTATGGTGCTCCCTAGGGAAAAATAATATGCATAAAGACCCTCAGATCATTATACATAGAACTCCTTATTTACTCATAGCAGTTTTTTGATATGTGAGATTAAGTTTTAGTTATGGGAGTTTATAGCAAGATTCTCAAAAATGTGTTCACCAAACTAAGAAAACACTATGTCTCCCTTCTATAAGCATATAAGTGTGGAAGCAAAGTTAAAGAATGGAAATAATTGTCTTTGTTGTGGTGCCATGGAGCAAACACTAGGTCTTGTGCATGCTAGGCAAGCATTCTACCACTAAAATAGGCTTTTCTTTTCTTTTTCAGAACCATAATATAATTGCATTTTCCCTTTCCTCTTCTTTCTCCAAACTCTCATACAAGACTCCTTGCTATTTTAAACTCATGACTTGTTAATTCATTGGTTTCACATACACACATTTCTAAATACACAAGTACAACATGCTTGACCCGTATAATGTTACTTGTACGTATCTTTTCAGAGCTGACCATTTAGAATTGGATAAACAATTGGCATCCTCCTCCTCTCAGTATTTCTTAGTTGCCTGTAGTTCTTTGTGGGACATAAGATCGGACCAAGAAGAAAAAGCAGCTGGCCAGAATGGAACAGCCCTTTAAGACCTTCTGTGAAGAGTCATGAAAAATGACTACTTCAGACAAGAGAAAACACAAGTTTAAAGACCCTCAAGAAGTAACAAAGAATAGTCACGGCAAAGGGATTATAGTTTTGTCATAGGCAACCCATAGCTGAGAGTACTGAAAAAAAGATATCTATCTTATATTAAGTTGTTCATACTTCTTGCTTGGTTGCTCATTTTGCTGATAAATTGGTTCTCCCAAGGTTAAACTATTTTCTGATATCCTTAACCATATGCAATCATCTACTGAATCTCTCTGCAGCTAAGTAATTTCACTCCGCACTTGGTGTCTCTTGTTCCTAGTATTGTAATGGGAAGCTATGATGATGGTCCCTTAAAAGCATTATACATTGTCAATTCCTCCAACAGAAGCCACTTATCCACTCATTACCCTGCTCAGAGTTTCGTCCAATTCATCTTGGTCCCTCTGCTGCTGAGCTATCAAAACGGAATAGCCCTTTCTTTAAGAACTGTATTACTGAAGAACAGGACAATCTCCCTGACATGCTGCGATTCCATTTGTATGTTTCCTGCCCCAAAGAGTCTGCTTATTTTCTGTGACAAGATACCATTGTAAAATCAAATCTGCTTTTCTGCCTGCTGCTTCCAGGACATTCTTTCAGTGAGTGTTCTAGGATTTGTCTCACCTACTTAGAGTCTGTTCCCAATATCCTGTCCCCAGGTAGTGTTGCTCCTTTCTCTGAGATGAATTCCTACTTCATCTCTGCCCATTTTATGTCTGATAGCATTTCTCAATTATTTCTCTCTCCAGTAACCTTTTAGGGAACCCAGCCAAGTGTGAGCATCTAATCCTAAATGAAAAGAACCAGACATCCTTAACTGTGATGCTCCCTGGTCAACATTTCACTCTAAAGCTGCTTTTCCTTAGATGAGAAAAAGGCCAGAGGCAGAAGATTTTAAGGAGAGAATTCTACGTGCGTTAGACTATGAATCTTGAGGCATGAGTTGTGTCATGACACTACATTTATATGACTGTAAACCAACCAGTCCTGCTTGGTACTCAGTTCCATATTCTATAAAACAAGGAATAAACCTATTTGTAGTGGTCAATCACATTTTAGCAATATATACTTTTTAAATATATGCAGAATCCAACTGAATTCACTGGACTAGAGTGATACTATTTGGGGTTTAAATTTTAGAGCTGCTTGACTCATCCATCCTTGTTTGACATTTATGGATCCTTGGAAAGACTCATGTGGAGTTTATAAAGCACTGGACTGGATAGTCTATGAAACCCTCACTACTCTCTGGTGTGGTGATTTGGATAGGAATGGCCCCCATAGATTCATGTGTTTGGATGCTTGGCCCATAATGTTGCATTTTTGGAGTAGGTGGGGCCTTGCTAGTGGAGATCTGTCACTGCGGGGACAGGCTTTTAGGTCTCAGAAGCTCAAGTCAGTTCTCTCTCCGCTCCCTGCTGATCCAGATGTAGAACTCTCAGCACCTACTCCAGCACCATGTCTGCCTGCACTCTACCATGCTTCCTGCCAGGACGATAATGGACTAAACTTCTAAACTGCATAAGTCAGCCCCAGTGAAATGTTTTTCTTTATAAGCGTTGCCGTGGTCACCGTGCCTCTTCACATCAATAAAACTCTAACTAAGACATTTGCTCTAAGATAATAAAGTGCAAGATCAGAAAGAAGTGAATACAAGGAGAAAAAGTGGTAGGGAAAATGGAAATTCTACTAGCAATAGTTAAGAGTCTATTAAACATTGAGACATTAACAATGAGAGATGACCACAAAGCTTTCATCAACAGATTTCTGTGGCTTTGTAGCTGAAGTTTCAACTTCACAATTGTTTCCATTAACACGCACCTCTCTATGTACAAATCTCAGAAAAGGCTTTACCCTAACTTGAGTAGTAGATTCTTAAATCAGGTCAAGGCACAGGGAATGACAAGCACCCATTTCAACCCAAGCACAGTTAGCCACTTGAGCGATGGCCAAGCCTCAAACATTTTAAGCCATCAGCTTCTATGTGACTTTGAGGAGTTAAGGTTCTACCAGACTCAGCCAAGAGCCCTCTGAACAGGGAAGCTTGTTAGCATCATTCTCACTCCATTCAGTCTAACTGCCTAGCAAGTACATGGACAGACCTTGATAAATCTTGGGTATGCACCCAAATGAATTGATAAAGCTGTGGATTTTATAAAGCCTTGAGAGGTTATGAGTGTCTCATACTGAGAACAGTAGAGAAATACTTTACAAGAACTACAAACAAATGATATTTAATTAAAATGTAAATACAATTATCATCACTGATTGAAATTTCAAGTGATATCTTAACTCCTTGGATTTCCTTTCCATGAAGCCATGGCTGTTGAGGCTTCAAGCCATAATCTAAGAGGAATTACAAATGTGATTGCTGTCACCTACTTTCATTTAAAGATAAAAAATGACACCAGGGCTGAATGTTTGTCTTTCATGACTAATGGTGGGAAATCAGAATGTTGCCTAAAAGACAAGGAAGCAGGATCGTGTGTGTGTGTGTGTGTGTGTGTGTGTGTGTGTGTGTGTGTGTGTGTGTGTGTGTGTGTGTGCATGTGTGTGTGTTTTCAAGGCCAGAACAAGGCACCAGATGTCTAGTTCTGTCATTTTCTGCTTTATTCCAGTGAGTTGGAAATGTGTGTCCTGCCTGTACCTATTTTATTATGTGGTACTAAGAATTAAAGCCCAGCTTCTTGTGCTCGCCCAGAAAGATCTCTTACTGAGCAATCGCCTCAGTTCCAAAGTCCTGTACTATTTTTTTAAAGGTCTTAGTGTTAAGAGATTAATTCTATCAGCCTCTGGTAAAGATGGATTAGCATGGGCTGGCTTGGACGAATAGCCCACTTCCTTCAGTTAACACAAAGAATACCTAATATTCCTCTCAGGAGGATAAGCAATGCTAAGCAGAGAAGGATCACAAGAAGCCTTGTAACCTGATAAAGATGTTAATTGTTCAGGTTAGTAGTCTCTCCACACATCCCCAAGCCAAGAGGCATAGAAAAGCCTCCAAGAGCACCCGAGGGAACTTGCTTAGGCAGCATCTATGGAAGCCTTGTCTCAGTGACTCTCTGGAACATTCACGATCTGGAGCCTCACCAGCATACATTGGAGTATCACCTTAGAAGCACCTTTCTGGACTGCCCAGGTTCAACTTAATTTCTGCTTTTCTGTTGCAGTTACTCACTACCTAAGCTATCTTTCTAGATCTATGCACTAATCGGTACTCTGTCAATATTTGTCCTGCGGGCGAATGTTCACATCATGAGTCTGAAAGGCGAGCAGAGAAGGCTGCACAATTTACTTAGCTCAGCGTAAAATGAAAATGTCATGTAGAGCTACTTATTCAAAAAGCCACGAAAGGGGGTCATTAAAGGTATAAGTACATAACGATTTCTCTTTCTTCTACATCCTCACTCTCAATTTGTCATTTACGGTGTGTTTCAATTTGCTGTCCAATTTGTTATAAGAAAAATTAAACATTTAAGTTATTAGCATGAATTTTACTCTTGGCTTGGCCAACAACTAGAGTTTTCAATGCAACTATAAAATATTTGCTAATATGCAGCATCATTAAAATTATATCAGTCGGAGCAGTGTAAAGAAGCAGCGAGCATGAGCCCCGGATGGGCAAAACCTGTTCGCCACTGTATACCCATCCGTGTCCGGCGCCGGTGTTCCCTACTTCCGCCATGCCCAAAAGAAAGGCTGAAGGGGACGCTAAAGGAGACGAAGCCAAGGTGAGGGACGAGCCACAGAGAAGATCTGCAAAGTTGTCTGATAAACCCGCTCCTCCAAAGCCAGAGTCCAAGCCTAGAAAGGGCCCTGCAAAGAAGTGGGAGAAGATACCCCAGGGGAAGAAGGGGTAGGTCAGTAAGGATGCGAATAATCCTGCAGAAAATGGAGACTCCAAAACAGAGCAGGCACAGAAAGCTGAAGGTGCTGGAGATACCAAGTGACGTGTATACAGTTTTGATAACTGTGTGCTTCTGGTGACTATGCGGTTTGAGATAATAGTTTTATTAAGTTTTATAAAAATGTAGAATTTTGTTTTACTTTTTGAAAGCTATATTGTTAGCACACAGAACACTTCATTGTTTGGGGTGAAAGGGAGAGGATCATGGTCACTAACAAAATATCTCCCAAGCTGGATTGAGGAAAGAAAACATCTTTCCCTGATAATTTTGTAAGGCTCCTGTTCACAAAATGCCTTGTGGTCTGGCTGGGAAAACCCTAAGTTCATTCCTGTATCCTCGTCCCCCTGTACCATCAACATAGACTTAATTCCCTTAAAACCAAAGACCTGTTGGAACCTGAGCCCCGAGATTGGTTTTCTAGTCTATTGGGCAATGTGGACTTCACTGTGACTTCCTCGAGTGTTCTCAGAAGAACACTGCTTCCTTTCATAAAGGATTGTGGATCTTCAGACTGATAATTCTGCCATTTTCATTTCCTGAAAGTCAGGGTCGGTTTGTAAAATGTTAAACAACATCCTTAATGTGAAATGTCAACCTTCACTCTAAGCTTTTTTCCCCTTTTCAAAGCATTGAATGAAGATTTCACTGGGTTTTATAGTGGCTTTCTGACGTTGGTAGTCTATACAAGAAGGAAATTTGGAAGTTCTTGTGTATCGTTGATTGTCTTCCCATGTACTTCCTGAAATACCATGACTGTTTATGAAAAGTATCTTTAATACAGCTAGCTGTTACAGTTAAAAAATAAAAAATAAAATAAAATTTTATCAATCATATTTCAGAATTTGTACATGTGTTTCAGTCTCATGAAGCAGCTAAAACACGAACCCAGACTCAATTGATTCTGTTTTCCTTCTTGTTATAACTAGCCAAAGACCTCTCCCTTCAGCATTAATTACAATGGCTGCCTTAGAAAGCAGAAAACAAAAGGAAAGTTAAATTGTTCATCTTTCCCACTCTTTCTATAACATCATTATTAGAATAAACAATTAACAAGGCAATAAATGAGAACGAAAACACAGTGTCGTGTCTTAGTCTTTCATGATCCTTGCACAGCATCACCTGTTCTTGGAATCGTGGTGAAGATCTTATTGTATTCAGTCTGTTTCTCCACAATGTGTACCATGTATTAGCAAGGAGGTCATCTCTGAAACCAAAGTCTGGGCCAATTGAATTGCTCGCAAAAAGCTCTGAGAAATGCCTTCATGTTATCACCTTATAAGATTTGTCTCTATGGAGAGAGAAAGAGAGAGAGAGAGAGAGAGAGAGAGAGAGAGAGAGAGAGAGAGAGAGAGAGAGAGGAGGTGTGAAGCTCCATGATGTTTATAATCCAGAAGGTTCCAACGTGATTAAATACAGGGTTCATTTCCCTTACCACCAGAACAATCCATTCAACAAATATTTATTGAGTTTTACCATATGCTGTTAGAGTGCCAAGATCAGCAAAGGAGATAAGGCAGAAACTGAATGCTGGCTGTAAATAAAGGGTTTTCTTCCCTCAGCACCCTACCAATAATACTAAAAGAAAGAAAAAGGCAGCAGTTTTATATGGAAAACCCTTTTTTTTATTTTCGAAATTGTTATTTTTCAGTGAGTACACAATCACACACTTCCTTTGTCGCTGGCTCTTGTCCCTGGCTCTTGTCCCTGGCTCTTGGTCCCTGTCTCTGATACATTATGGGTGGGTGGGGAGCATGTTAGGAGAACATTGGCTGTCTGTGTCTCGGACTCATCAACACTGGACAGGTTATAACACAAAGACCTGGCTAGAGATCCTATGGTTTTACATCAGGTGCAGGAGCTCTTGAGCTCCTGAATAGAGGAAATGGCAGAACGTGAAGGAGGAGGACAAGGTGGAGGAGGATGTGGAGAAAGAAAAGGAGAGAGACTATGTTTTCATATTAATTGTGAATGTTTTCTGCTTCTTTCCATTTTCTAGAGGTGGCAAAATGAATTGAAAAGATACGAATCATAAAAAAATTATTTCATAAATATTGTCTAAACATCTATTGTATATGCCAGGCACTGAGTCACATGCTGCATTAAAACAACCAGTAAAACATTACTTTGCACAAAGAGCACTTTCTGTTGAGGGAGAGTCAGACAAAAAGTCAATACACTGCAGAAGTGGCCAGACATTTTAGGCCTGGCACCAAAAACAGTGGCCCACATTTTTGTATCTTTTGTATAAAATCATTGAGTGTCTCCAAAATTCATACTTTAAAATACTAATACCCAATATAATGATTGGTATCAGAGAATGGAGTCTTTGAGATATGGTTAGATCATGAGATCCATGTCCTTTCAAGTATACCTCAGAAATCTCACTCCTTCTACCCTGTGAGGATGTAAGAAGATGGCTATCTATAGAGCAGAACTATAGCCTCCCAAGATATCAAATTCACTGATGCTTTGACCTAAAACTTTTCAGCTGCCAAACCGAGAGACAAGTTTCTGTTGCTTATGAGTCACTCCATTTATAGAAGTTTTTTTTTTTTTTTTTTTTTTTTTTTGGAGTTGGGGACTGAACAGGGCCTCGTGCTTTAGGCAAGCACTCTACCACTGAGCCAAATCCCCAACCCCGGAATTTTTTTTTTAACAGCAGTTAAGACTAACCAAAGCATGCTCAATCACACAGTGGGTTCTTAACAAATATTTAGCAAATGCATGAGTCATTGAGCATTATGAACAAATGTCTTAGAAGAAATTATGGACATTTTAGTTACTAAAAGTAGTTTAAAAGCTAGAGATATGGATTAATGGCAAACACTTTCTTAGCATGCTCAAAGCCCTGGATTCCACCCCAGCACCACTAAAACATTCAGAAAATTATTAACAGTTATCAAGAGTTCTTCTACACAAAAATAAAAAGTGCAAAATTCCAAGTTCAATAGTCAGTACTGCATATCCAGTGAATTCTTTTTTTTTTTTTTCAGTGAATTCTAAAGAAATAACATGGCCATGCTGTCGCCTGTGCAGGGGAAAGGTTACCTAAATATTACAGCAAGAGTCAAGTAAGCAGAAGCTCCCCATGTCACTCTGAGGTGATTTAGCTTTGCACAAGAGCAAAGCAGAGCTCCTGCAAGACGAGTTGACAACAGTATGATGAATCTGTTTTAGGAGGCTCACTCTACCTTCAGTGTTAAGACTGCTGATAACCAGCGTATTAAAAAAGAGGTGCAAGTCAATCTCAGTGTTAGAGTGTGGTTTGAGGAAGTAGAATACAGAAAACTCAATCAAAACTGTGATTGGAGATTGTTAAGGGAATACCGATAAAGTCAATAGCTGATTGGCTATATGTGTGGAGAACTTGTCCTGTTTCATTTCTATTATCTGTAATAATATGCTTACACAAAAACCACTTTACAAGAGAAAGAGAGAGAGAGAAAGAGATAGAGAGAGAGAGAGAGAGGATTTATTTAACTTACAATTTCAGATTATAGTTCATCATTATAAGGCACATGAAGTGCTAATAACATCCACAATCAAGAGCAGGGAGGGAATGAGTGTTTACTTGTACTCAATACCCTCTTTGTACTTATGTAGTGCATGCTTATGGGATGGTGCTGCCCACAGTGGACTGGGTCTTCTTCTATCAGTAAATATAATCAAGGCAATCCCCAAGACGTGGCTGCAGGCCAACCTGAAGAAGAAAACCCCTCACTAAAATTCCCTTTGCCAGGGAGTCTAGATTCTATTAACTTGATGACTAAAAACAGCCACTACAGGGCTATAAAACTTTTTACTATAAATAAAGAAATACTGTAGTTCCATAAATGTTCATGTCACAAACTTAGAAGAGATTACTTATGGAGGTTGTAAAGAAAACTAAGGAAGGGAGAAGCTGCAATATCCACACAAACATGACCTAACAACAGACACCATACACTGCTTCTGGATAAAAGAAAGCAGTAAGATGAAATCGGCAACTAAGACAGACAAGATAAGCCCGTGCATAATCTCACTGGACTGGGGAGAAGAATCCTAGGCCAGCTTGGTTGAGCGCTTGGGCTCGCTGCCAAGAATAACGTGCAGTGGGCACAGCTGCTAGACTCCACCTGCCTGCAGGCATCACCGCCACATGAACAGTAAGAGGATTGTGACCTCTCCAGCCGACACCTGGACTCATGATCCACCACCCCTACCTACAGGCTCTCCATGTACCCGTGGTAAAAGGAATGGTCTAAACATACCAATGCCAACCTGGGGTCTATTTAAATTACTTTTACTGTCTTTTCGGTAGATGATGGAAAGAAAAGCAAACTTGCTTGGACACTCCGAATTTGTAAACTGTTCTTTCTTTGGCAAGTGTAGCTGGAAAGTCTAGTTTCCTGAAGCCGAAGTTGAGGAAGGAGACACATGGTTTCAATTGTCAGCACTCAAGGATACTGACAAACTACTTACCAAGTAGCAGCTCTCAGCAGAGTTTCAACTCAAATACACATGTGGTCGGGTTAGTGCAGCTTTGCAATTTGAAAGAGATGTGTAATGACAGCGCATGCTTTGAGGAAAAGAGAAAGACAAACCTGGCACTCTATGGTGTAGGATGCCCACAAACTTCCATGATGTCCTCTCTATTATGGGACCATTTCTTCTAGGTTCCTCTAACACGTTTCCTTATATTTGTACAGCATGATGGAATGCTACATACATCTGTACAGTGTGAGTGACTACACATACAATCATAGGTCCTGGTGAACTTCACAATGGACTTTTTAGGTATCAGGGTTTTTTCAGTTTTCACGCTTCCTCACTTTGTCTTTGCTTTCTGTCTCTTTGCCTTGTACATTCTCTCTATACGGTTCTTTTGCTCTCACACACCATTCTTTCTAACTCTCTCCTATTCTCTCCATCCTTCCTCTCTCTACTTCAATCCAACCATTCTTTCCTAGGTCTCCTTTCTCTCCCACTCAGAATCCCTTCTATGTATTCTCATTCTCATTCTCTCTCTCTCTCTCTCTCTCTCTCTCTCTCTCTCTCTCTCTCTCTCTCTCTCCTCTCTCTCCCTCTCTCCCTCTCTTCTTCTCTTCCTGTCCCTCTCCCTCACCCCTGTCCCTTCCCATCCCCCTCTTCCTCCCCATCTCATACTGAGATAAATACATGGGAAAACAGTATAAAAATTGTATAAGCTATATTCAACAAACTGAATTATACTGAAACACACAAAATCATATTTCTTTTACAAGTAGGACTGTGAAATATTGAACAGAGGAATGGATTTTTTCGAAAGACATGCAAAGATGAACTACTTGCCCTATGATGAGTCAATGCAGTTGACATCGAGTCAGGGAAAAGTATCATTAAACATTAATTGCTAAATATGGCATATAATGAGGAAGAAAATGTCAAAAGTTCCTGAATCAAAAACGTATGAGATCTGAGCTACAGGAATTCAATTGGAGAAGCCAAATTTAGCAGGACAAATAAGGTATGTGAGTAATACCAGGGAAATACAGATGATAATGAAAGGAACCTGGCTTGGCAATGGAATATGGGCATGCATGGTTTCCTGAGCAGACCATTAAAAAGGGAAAAATCTCAAGAAACAAAGATATCGAGACTCCCAAGTGAAAGTTAAGAGAAAATTACAATAAGAAGGCAATGTACTTCCTTACTACATCTCTGTGGTCTATTGGTCTCCACACCAGTGAGTTCAAAACTGTCAAATGTTATGTAACTAAACTTTGTGGTTGGGCTTCAAGCATCCAGTTCCTTATGAGTTGATTCTTATTTATTGTTATTGTAAGTGTATTTTCTGGGTTTCCCATTGGACCACAGTACATGTTAGACTTTGGGAAAAAATTGAATGCCTGATCACCCTCTGTTTTTCCTTCCTATCATATCCCTGGAACCTGTTTCTGAGAAGTCCTATCATAATGCATCTTGCCTACCTTGGGATAGGTTTTTCCTTTCGTTTAACTCTAACTGTTGAATCTAACAAGGGAGATCTGATGTAAAGTTTGTGAATATATATCAGTTTTAAGCAAAGATAAAGAAGTTGACCAAATAACTGGTTAGTCTAAGATAGGCCTTAATTATATCTTTTAGCACTCATGCCAATTCCTTATGTTCTCCCTAAACCAACTATGAACATTCACTTAGTTAGATGATGTAATGCTTTAGACAAGAAGCATTCTCCACATGCTCAAGTACTCGAACAGTTGGTGATGCTGCTTACTTGGGTTATGGAACCTGCCGGAGGTGGAGCCTTGGTGGGGAAAATTTGTCACTGAGGCAGACGTTGCGAGTTCATAGCCTCACCCCACTTCCAGTTCACTCTCTCTGCCTTGCGTTTGCCCTTAAAGATGTGGTCTCTCAAGTTTCCTGCTCTGGCCTCCTGTTGCCATGCCTTCCCCATATTGTGGACACTGACTCTGGAAATGTAAGCCCAAATCAATTCTTTCTCCTATAAATATCCTTGTTCCTGGCATTGTCATAGCAACAAAAGGTAACTAATACAGATGAGCTCCAGATCTTCCCGGTTTGTTTGTTTGTTTGTTTGTTTGTTTTCATGCCATCATGGGAGTTAAGCATATCTTTCTGACATTTAACTATATTTTTTTGTGTGAATGGTTTGTGTTGGCCCACACAACGTCAATAGATGTGATGTAAACAGAATGTTAAGCTGTCCTTGCTTGCTTGTGTCTCTAGCCTTCTCCATATACCCTTCGACGAATACACTTCACATATTCACGGATTAAGGCAAATGAGCAACACCTGAAACCAACCTGGACCCCACTCTATAGTTTACAACTAAACTTAACTTAACCCAGTCTAGACCAACTAATCTTCAGCTAACACATAGATGCTTGGGCACAAAATAAGGTGTCTGTTATGGAGAGCCAGTCATAAAGTTATTCCTTTATGATCCTATTGCATAGCTATATTGAATAGCAGACTCCAATGATAGAAACCAAATGAAGTCTGCCTAGACTTCTAACTTACAGGACTGCGGTTATAAAAGATTGCAAGTCTCGTATGCCTCCTGTTTTCTTCTCCAAAGACTCTGCTTAAGAACACGAATGTCTTATATAGTGGACCCTAGGGGAATGCTTATCTTCTTGCATCAAGAGTAAACCCCTTTGTCCCAGTTATGCACTCACCTTTCCTACTTCCCAGAAAGAAACTAGAGAGACTGATGGAGGATTCTGGTGTCCCTAGGATAGTCTGACAGTCATATAACTAACCACCTTCCTAGCAAAATCTTATATCAAGGAATGGCATATCTACTTACAGTTAATCTATTTTTAGCATTATAGATGTCAACTGTTTTTAAAGAAGTCTTGATCTGATTCTGCCATTCCTTGATCAAATACTCAGACTCCCAACAAATTATGGTGTGCCCAACAAATGTCTTCCTTTTCTTAAGCACCAACAAGAACTTTTAAACTTGTCTTAGACTCCTTGCAGTTTTCCTACACAGGTTCCTATGGCTAAGGGAGCATATCTAGATCACACAACTTCAACACTTTGGTGTACCACTCATTAGCTCCATGAATTTTGGTAAATTGAGTTATCCAGATCTCAGTTCCACAGTTTGTAAAATATGAACAACAATAATTTTTGTTTGCTAGATTTATTTTTAGAATAAATAGTATCATTTCTTGGAATTTTGAGGGCATGGCTGATGATACTATAAAACATTAATAAGTGAGAGTTATTATGGCATTGATAGCACTTATTCAATAAAACTCAGATTTTTCTCTGGATCTCTTTGTCTACATTTATATCTCTCAGGACATTCTCAAGACTGTTTTATATTGCCTCAGATCTGAGTAACTCTATATTCTGAGTAACGCTATATTCTCACATTCACAAAAAAAAAACTTATAATTCTATTTACTGAAGTCTCTAAGGAATAAGTGATTTCTACAATTTCATATTCATTATAGAGCTCAGTGGCTCAGTAGTGAAATGGACTATTTCTGGGGTCAGAGAGACCTGTGTTTAGATAAATGAGATGCTGAATACTGTCAATGACAGTGTAATCTTTAAAAATTTAACAATTTTATGGTTTCTGTGTCTTTAGAAACAGAATTTTCATGAATACTTAAAAGGTATATAAACTTCCTTGCACATAGCCACTGTTCAATAAACTTTATCTAAACTTTATCAAAAAAAGGCAGGAAGAAATGAAGACTGTACAGACATAGATATCCCTCTAGCTCTGATGTGGATGGGTGTCTGCTTTGAAACAGAAAAACATGCCCCAAATCTCCTCAAAGGAAATATTTGGGTTAAAAAAAATGAGTTTCTCTATGATTGTATCTCTCATGTCACAGAGCCCAGAGACATTTTGCTTGATGAAAGCCTGAGCAAAGTCATCAGAATGGAGTCAAATACTCTTAACCCAATGTTTGTATACCTACTACTTCACAATGAGAGAAATGTGTTCTGTTCACGTGAAGGCTATACGTTCTTCACGACTTGTGGCAAGGTGTGTTTGGTTTTAAGTAGCTTAAGTGGAAACTAGTTATGAGGCCACTCCATTAGCCTTAGAGGTTCAACTTATTGGCATAAACACCCTCACATGCGCTTCTGGATAGGAATTCACACCTAGAATAAAACTAAAAATCAAAGAAACCAAAGGCCTGAGGCTTTAACCAGTTAAAGTACTATCCCAAGGAAATAAAATTCCCATAAAATGAGGCTAGGCTTGACCAAACTGCATCAAGAAAAATCCAGGACCACCTACTGGGTCAAAAGAGAGACTGGTCACTTCATAGTAGCCGGGAAGCAGAAAGAGTGTAAAGAAAGGGGATTTCCCCAGTGACCCATTTCCTCTAATTGACACTACTTCCTGAAAGCCCATTCAATTGTGTGCTATCCAATCTGTTGATGAGGATAGTACCCTCATTCTCCAATCACTTTTGTAAATTACTGGCTAGCAAGCAAACATCAATGTATGACCCTCTAAGGATGATCCCAGATCCAAGCCACAGCACCACCATATCTCCCTATAACATTTGAATAAAAATGTAGATCTTTCCTAATTTTTTAATATGGAAAACCACAATATCCCATCTGTACCCTTTGGAGTATTTGTTTAATTCCACTATAAAAGTTTGAGAAAACTTGCAGTCTCAGGTTTGACAAATGAGACATCCAAGGCCTCATTTGTGGGTGACTCTTGGAAGCAATTCTGTCAAACTCCACAAAAAAAATGAGATATTAGGAAGGCAATTTCTGAAACCATCTCTTCTTCACTTGTCCTCTCATCTCAATAGTTTTGAGAAAATGACATGGTGCAGAAGAGAAATGAAGCCATGTTATACTTCATTGGCCTGAAGTACTCTCGTTTATTAAATGGAGCCATTATGCTACTCTCAGAAGAAATTACAACCAAAATAATTTAAGTCTTAGGAAAGTGGGGAGAGCATAAAGCTCTATTACTTAATCTCCAGCCTCTTATCTTGGGACCAGCAAATTCCATTTTGGTTATCTTGGAAATGGCCTAAAATGCAAGGGACCCAGATGCTGCTGCTGGGGTCCCCCTAGGACACCAAGAGCATAGGACAAACCTCGAGTGGATCTGTTAGTTGAGAGACACAAGGTTAGGCTGTGATAGTAAAGTCACATGAAGCCACTGTAGCTTGATACAATTAAGCTGTATTTCTCACTCATAAGAATGTCTATTGCACATCTGTAAGCAATGATTTTCACTATTAGAGGTGATTCAGTTTAAGACTCTGCCATACCATAGCCACATGATCTGGAAGTCTTAGTTCTTTAATCAGTGGGAGAAAAGAGATGTCTCTGATCAAGCTACCTGGGAAACAGATCAAGATAGATTTATATACAGAAAGGTTATCAGGGTGTGAGCTACGAATTGATGTGTGTGGTGGAACCAGGGAAATGAGTTAAACAGAAGACTGATGGGCTATGATGCAGTCATGATAAAGGCCTAGGTCAACCCAATAGAGAACTTTGCAGGCACTTCCCTTTAAATCAAAGGGCCTGGCCCTATATTGCTTAGTTTAAACCAGTCATTTGATTGGCTTGACTCCAAAGTCAGGATCTGACCTTGGGAAAAGTGCCCAGCTCTGGAAAGAACTCTTGGAGAGCAATTAGCTGAGATCTTTGAGCTGACAGCTTTCTCAGCATCTGGGGGATTGATAGCTTGAGCCCTGAGTTACAGATCCGAGAGGCAGGTGAAAGCAACTACAATAGAAAGAACGGGCAGCTCTGCATATACATGTGCTCATGTGTGTACTCATGCCTTGCCTATGTGTGTGCGTGTGTATCTATGTTTCATTGCCTCCAGCTAGGAGGGACAGCCTTGTTTTACTATCTCAATTCAATGATGAGAGCAGTAGCCTAGCCCCACAGGAAGTTGGACTCTGTAAATAGATAGACTACTTGGGATATGTCATTCTTTAAGCCACCATGTTGGAGGACTGTTTCTGGAGCTACTCATTTGCACCGCTAGTGCTGTCTACCTTCCAGCTGGTACAGGTGAGGTTTAGCATTCAATACCTTTATAATAACCTATCTACCTTCTGCCTCTGATTTTCCTACAAACTCTTCAGGCTTCCCTTCTCCCAACCACAAGAACAGATTCTTCTCCTGGGATCTTACTCTCGTTATCTAGGCATCAAAGCAACTTTCTTAGGTTTCTGCTTATTTATTTATTTTTAATACTTTTACACAATATGTTATTTCTTCTCCCCCAACTTCCACCCACCCAACATCATATTCTTTCTCTCTTATAAAAACAATCTTTAAAGCACAAAAACATTACAAACAATCAAAAATGGAGTCTGATTGCTGTTGTGGCTGCTGCCGCTGCTGCTGCTGTTGTTCAAGCATTCAGAGTCACTCCACTGAAGAAAACTGGTTTTCCTTCTATGAAAAAGTATTAATTGAAAATAACTACTCGGTAGGACTTTGTGCCCATTTCTTCTTCACTCTGCTGGGATTTTGTCTGGGTTGAATTTATGCAGGTCTTGTGCACGCTTTCAGTTTTGTGAGTTATATGAGCATCAGCTTGGCTATGTCTGAAATGTGCTGTTTCTTGGAGTCATACATCATCTCCGGCTGTAATAGTCTTTCCACCTCTTCCAAGTATATCCAAGAGCTTTGAGGATAGGGTGTTGTACCTGCTCCAGTTCAAACAGAGAAGCAATAAAAAAAAAGTAGGCCCTAGTGACTGAACCCCTACCTTATACCATAGTTTCCCCAAACTGAAAGGATCCCCCCCTCATCAATACTCTACATTCATTCAGAGTTCAGGGGTCCTGATTATTCTAATAGGCCCTGGAACATGACATTGCGTTCTTTTCAAATCTACTCTCATACTTTATATCACCATGATAAATATTCTTGTCTGGACACCTTCCAACTCTCTTGTTAGATCTTTCAGGCTGTTCTTCCTAATCACACACCTGATTGAATTTCTGGTACTGGAAAACCCCATATCCCTGGGACTCTGCCAAGACTACTAAATCTGTATAAAAAATAAAACAGATAACTTTTCAACCTGAAAACAATTTGAAATTGCATTTTCTCTGGTCAGCTTTTTTTTCCCTCTCTTAATCACTTTGTTCTTCTGGCAGCCCTTATGTATACATAATACTTTTCATCATTAGGGAATCATTGTATATTTCATCTAGACAATACCCCATGCTTTAAAGAACTGGAGCAATTACAGTGCAGCAGACAATGGAGCACTGAATACGTAGCATTAGTCCTTGGACACTCAGAAGCTATTAACCTACTTTAATATTTGACTGAAGCTATTGATTTTTTTAACATAACTGTATGTTTTCATCTAGTACAGTTTATAAGTCTATTGAAGAACAACTGACTTCTCAAAACTTGACCAACTATGTCTCACGGACTTGGAAGAGAGCTCATGAAAATTATGACCTGTGGTCCATGGCTCACCTGAGATTAGCCTACCATCTCAGATTAACTTGATTCTCTATCCGTGTCTCCAATGAAATGGCACCTGGAGGTAGGAAGAGTGAGGGTATAAAGTGCTGGTAAGACAAGTCATCATCAGAAAGACCCAGCCACGGCCTATTTAAGACATATTTTCTAAACAGACAACTGGCCACCATCACATTATTTTTAGTTGTCAAAACGTTTTGAGATTGAAATTGTTTACTTGAAAATTTGTGGTCTGAGTGTGAACTGAAAATTCAGACTTGACAATGCTGTGCCTCCATTCCAAGGTCAGTGATTGAAGAGTTCCAAGTAGTAATGGCCCTCCCTTAGACAACCAGAGTACTTGTGTTCCAGTTCATAGGGACCACTTTTTCCTATTTTTGTGGAATGAATTGTGCCCCTGAAATATGCATACTGAACTTCTAACCCCTGCATAAACTGCTTTGGAAGGCTTACACTTTAAAGAGGTGGTTAAGGTTCAGTGAAGTCACAAGGATGAACTTTAACCCAATCTATCCAGCAACTGTGAGCAGAGAGAGAAATGAGGGTGCTTGTTCACACCGCAAATGCACCTGGGAACACAAGAAGATACCGTCTGCAAGCCAAGGAGGGAGAGCTCAAGAGAAACAATGTCTTGGACTTCCAGCTTCTAAAACTGGAGGGCTAAACTTCTATAACTCATGCCACCCAGTCTCTAGTGCTCTCTTCTGTCAGTCCATGCAAACCAGTGCACCCATTGTGCCTTCAACTTCTATCACCTTGCTTGTGCTTTGTAGATAGATTCTACCTCCAACCCCCATATTTTCATCTTTCCACTTATTGTATATAAATCTAAGAACAGTCACATGCAGATGGTTTTGAAGAAACAAGCACCATTGACTTCATGCTAATAGTAAACATATTAACATAGATCTAATATAAGTAGATTAAGTACTTAGGTGAAAACAGTTTCTATAAAGGTAGATGTGTCTAGCCCAAAACAGGCTACTACAACCAAAAGCATAACAGATACAAATATTGAAAGAATACAGTGCTTAAGATCCTTGACTGTAGAATAAACAGAAAAGGGAGTTCTAAACTCAGACCTTATCTGGATGCTTTCTGGTTGTGCAATCAGGCCTTCATTTCCTCAGCTTAAAATAAAACATAATGAGGCAAGAATGTGTGCAGTGTGCCTAGAATGGGTCTGAGCAAATAAAAGCTACTGGAGCTTTTTATTCTACTGGGATGCTTCCAGCGACAAACAGCAGGAATTTTAAATCACGGCCATCTAAATACCAAGGAATTAATTTGGCTTGACACCTGGAAAACCAAAGCTGAATCTGGGTTTCAGAGTTGACTTAATTCAGTAGCTACATCTGGTTCTATTTCTCCACAGCTCTCATAATTCTTCCTCTGTCATATGCGTCTTCCCTATAGACTAGTAGCTAATGGTTTTTCAGTATTGAATTGGACCATGTCCTGATGAAAAGATAGGGTCTTGTTTTCCCATGTAGCTTTCCATAAGTGCCCTCAAAGTTTTCCTCATGCACCATTGAGTTAAAAAGCCCCTGCCACTTTCCTGTTATAGGAATGTAACTGTCTGGCTGACTTTACCCTAGTTTTGCAAAGTCATCAACCAAAAGAATGGGACCACAAGCAAAATATAATCAAAGATCATGGCAGAGTTCTCATTAGATAAGCTTTGATGAAGTTCAGGTAGAGGTAAGAGATTTATGAATAAAATCAGAGTCCCATTGTGAAAGAGGAGAATAATAGAAATTATGTAGGCAACTAACAATGACTGTCATTTGGAGATTTTTTTTATTACTGAAGAAAATTTAAAATTTAAAGAACTGAAAGTTTATTTAAACGTATTTGCAAAGTACTGTAACACAATATAAATATAATCAACTAATTTAATCTTCAGTGTGATCAACAGTTTTGAAATGTTCTTTATGATTTGTATTTTATGCATAAGAGACTGGGCATTTAAAAAAAAGTGTCCTTAGTGAAATACCTAAAAAGTAGCCAAAAGTTAGAATCATATTTCTGACTTCATTTCTTTAAGACAAGAGCAGTGATAGTGTTCGGTTCATAAGATTCCATGAAAATGAAATGACTTGTGCTCTTGACATGATCTGATGGGGTTTCAGCACAAGGTCAGCAAGCTGGAAGCAAAACACTGTCATTACTGTGTGGAATTTCTTAACTTACTTTGTTATCAAGAAAGAAAAAATGTTGCTGATTAACCTTTAACCTTAAAGTTACTTCCCACTTAGGATTTCTATAGTGTGCCTATTTAAGGAATAAATTTATCTTCACTGGACGTGTATTTTATCATGAGCTGCCCTGTGCATACTTAAAAAGATTTATGTGAGTGAAATGAATTGTTAAGGTATTATAAACTTGATTTAAAATTCAGTCTTTGTCTTCTTCACTTTGCTATCCTAGGAGTCAAGGTCTCCCACCCAGCAGCATCCTCTGCAATGAGAAACCACTTATGGTAAAGACAGTAGTAAGCATTTCCTAAAGTATAGAATTTATGGTCTTGTAATTACATAGAGATATCTTCTTTGACTCAAGAAAGAGCAGAGACAATGCTAAACAGTTGGTTTCTAGTAGTTGAAGAGGAATCTAGTCCAGGTTCAGGATTTTCTTCCAAGCTTTTAAGATCCATCTAACAGGTTTTGATGTTGGCCCCTCAAATGCCTTTTCAGGTAATACCAGCCTCTATGCTATTTATGCTTCCTTAAAGGTATAATGCCATCAGCTGGAAATGTCTCCCAGCTTAAAGATCTTAAGATGAGAAAGATGTGCATCTCATTCTATCTCTCACTAGAATGCAGTCTTCTAAGGAACAATAACATAATAAATATACTACAAGTATTATAATATAACGATATGACAATAAAACAAAAGAAAACACATCAGAATAGGACAAAACAAACAAAAAGAAAAGAGTCCAAGAAAAGGCACAAGACACAGATATAGATATAGGCTCACTGCTTCATACATGGTGGCTCCAGATGAGAGGGGATATGAGGAATTGCAGAAAGTAAGAAGAGACCATAGTAGCATACTATATGAGGGAAAAAACTATTTTAAATAAATGGGAGGGAGAGGCACATCTTATGGCTACTGAAACAAAAAGAGGCAGTCTTGTTTTATGGTTAGCTCTTTGTCTCTCTCTCTCTCTCTCTCTCTCTCTCTCTCTCTCTCTGTGTGTGTGTGTGTGTGTGTGTGTGTGTGTGTGTGTGTGTGTGTGCGTGCGCACACACGCCCAAAGACCACAAGCCTTTTGTAAGGTCAGAATCAGGTGCCAGAAGTGACCAAACACTCACCGAATAGAAACAGTTCCACTTCATACTTGCTGAGCAAGTCAAGAACTTAAAGGAAAAGTGGCCCAGAAATACTCAGTTGGAAAAGTCTCTTATTTTATTATTAGAGAAACAAGGACGGAGATTTAGTCAGGCAAGTTACCTTAATATAGACCCCCCTCCCCTCGTTCTTTTCCTTAAAATAGTGAGATCAAATGGACAGAAACAGTAAAAGGCTGTCACTCTATCACTGTGAGCCGAAACATTGACCTTGGTGTTTTTAACAAGGTCCTTGGGGAGAAAAGGAGAACTGGATCCATTGAGAATGAAGAGACCACTAGTGTGGGTCCTACTCAAGCATCTTAACAAAGTTCAGAGAAGATTGAGGAAGTGGATGTCCCAGGGGAACAAGCTTCTTGATGCTTCAGCTTCCTGGAGTGCTGACAGAAATGGAAGCAGTGTTTTTGAGACTCAGCGTTGAAAATCTGTCCTACTTACAAAATACATTTTTTTCTGACGTATTTAATGGATAGTCTTATGTTTGTTTATTTGGTTCAAAATTGCAGATTAAATAAGAATAACAGCATTAACAGAATGATTTCATCAGTTAAATATTCAAACCTCCTAAACTTCCTAGACAATGCTAGTATCAAACAGCAACGATGGTCCACGTTTCCAGATTCATAAGAAGTAAAGGAATTTGTCTTCAGTGCCTGCTAATAGTTATAAAGTTATACAGAGAGAGAGAGGGAGAGAGAGAGAGAGGGAGAGAGAGAGAGAGAGAGAGAGAGAGAGAGAGAGGTTCTTCAGAAGTCTTAATTACCTATGTCATCTGAGAAGATGGCAAAAATAGAGCATCGTGCCAAGCAAAAGGCTAAAACAAGAAGACTTCTCTCTTTTATGGATGCCAAAACATCTCTTCTCAAGAGACTTTACAAGCCTCATGATCAGCTATGTTTATTTCTGCTATTCTTGCTCCATTACATTAATTTAATTCATCAGTCAGGCAACAATCACCACTAAAGGAAAAATTACTAAAATTTATCTTTATCTCAAAAGATTAGAGTCTACAGCAGAGCAATAAGTAAGATAGTAATTAAGAGAAGGTGCTGCGTGTGGTTGAACAGGAAGAAATAGAAAAGATGGAGAAGGGGAAAGAGGAAAGAGGAGGAGAATAAAGGAAAGAAGAGACTGATTCCAAACCTAAGAAATTAAATAGATGGCATTGCAGAGAAGTCTGTCCTGAGGCTAATTTCAGCCTCATTTATCCTAAAAGTGCTTAATCTACTCTCCTGCCCTGCTTCTTTGGGAACTCAGAGTACAAGGCAAGCTGTATGGTGACTGTGACAAATAGATGTACAATTTTTTCAGCCCTCTTGATAAGTAATTGCATTTCTCAGAATCCACTGTCGTTTAAACTTCTGAAGCCAAGAGAAGGTGGAGAAGCCAATTTCATATCTGATTGGTTTTGGCGTTCTTGCCCAAAGGAATGTGAACAGAAGCTCTTCCACTTCAGCAAATATTGGGAAATGACTCCTCCCCTTGAGATATTTAACCAGGTACAGATGAAAATAAGGATTACCTGGATGCTTTAGTAATCAGTATTGGCTTTTTGCCACTGAGTCCTCCCACCAGTACTCAGATATTTTAAATGCCAAGGAATACAGTGATGCTGCTAAGAGAAAGAGTGGTTCTGGTGGATAATAAATGGTGTGTAAGATGATTCAAAGAGTGTTTCATTAGTTGTATTCAAGAGGATATGAAGTGGGAAGCTGAAATTGTTCCATGCTAAGTCAACTTATTGGCAAAAAAAAAGATTTAAAGAGGGTTAAGATATTATGATAATAGTGGCTATCTTATCTGTGTTCTCTAAAATTATCCATTCCATTCACACAGAGCACATTTATCATACAAAACTGAGTTAGGATCTATTGGATAAGAAAAGAATAATCAAAGTGCCCTAAGTTACTCATTTAAAAAGTAGAGAAGACAGAATAGTAAAGTGTAGGCTCTTACATAGGAACTTTAAGTACTACTCATGAACCAAAACCTCATAAGGACAAGCAAGCAACTGCATTCTGTAAGCTCAACATGGATTTCTTGTGAGAAACCAGTTGAGGTTATTAATTTTCCATAGAGAAAGTGCATATGTAAGGCAAAATGCTACTCAGTGAAACAAATAGTATTTCAGGAGAAATGCCACTAAGATCGTTATTTATTTCAAGGAAAAAACAAAAAGCTATTTGCAGAGAAGAAAGAAGTATTGAGGGAACCAGGAGAAGAAACAGGAGTAAGGCTAGCAGCATAAGCGTTCATACTGGAACGAGTTCACCCTCAACCATGTAGAGTCACATTGGCATTTGAAAACTAAAGGGCAAATGAATATTTTCAAGTGGAGCCATAATGGTGGAAAATGCAGCAAAATGGTCCCCAAATTGAAAGATACAAGTGGCTTCAGCAACTTATATAAAGTTTCAGATGTAACACTACCGTCACATTGCACACAAAGGTCAAGCCTGTATTTTCTATCCAAAGATGCCAGTAAATTTCATGGGAATTTTACACACCAAGAACTCAAGAGTTTGAATACGTGAAATGAATGCTTGAATTTCTAATCCTAAGAAAATGGTCAGAAAACCTCTGTTTCTTTGAGAAAGTAGAATTTGGAGTTTGAGCACTATTCTTTTGTTGGTGGGTTCGTCAATTACCATTGTTTTTATTGGGATATTCTCTGTTGGGTATCCTTTATATAGCCTATGAATGTAGAGACTGACAAAATGGCTCGCTCGTATAGATGAGTCAGTGGATTATATGAGGACAAATGGGGGAAGGGAAATGAGAGGTTGGTAGCAAAACAAACAAGTATGTAGAACAGGTCACTTCTAGAGAGTTAGATGAGAACTTAAAATTTTTTAAGTGAGATGCATAAATAATTGAAAAGCCTTCTTGGGGCAATCTGGAGAATGTTATCCTTGATCAAATAAATTCTCTGAATGCAGAAATGTTTTTTCCTTGCAAAACACAAAGTGGAAGGGATGTAGGTGCAATCACATTCTATGTCCCAGGGTCATTAGGCTTTCAGCATCACAGATTTTCAAAGTGCATTCACTGTAGCCGCCTTTTCTAAGTGGTATGTTTGGTTTTGTAAGTGGGAAATGCCTTGAAACAACCCAAAAAGCAACTTAGGAGCTTAAGGTTTAGCTTACAGTTACAGGCCACAACTCATCACTTCAGAGAATTCATGGCAATAGGAACTTGAGATAACTGGTCACATCTAATCAGAGCCAAGAGCAAGAGGAATGAATATATCCATGCTTTCCTATTCATTTATTTGTGACCAGCTCAAATTCTGTACTTTTTTATACATCAGAACCCTCTGTATAAGGAATAGCACCACCCATAGTGGGGCAGATCTTCCCATATCAATTAATTAAGGCATTCATTGAGACACTTTTCAGGTGATTCTGTGTTGTATTGTGTTGTGTTAAGTATTAAAGTTAGGCATCATACAACTTTTTGGGAAAAATAAGTTGGGAAAGAAGCAATTCATTCTCTCTCTCTCTCTCTCTCTCTCTCTCTCTTTCTCTCTCTCTCTCTCTCTCCTCTCTATTTTCCCTCATTTCTATTGAGCTTCGACACCCATATGCCACTCTTCTTAGGCACATGGTCCTTCCAGATCTCAGGACTGCAGAGTCCCTGACATCATCAGCCCCAAATGTTCTTGGGTCTTCGGATTTGGATTGGAGCCATGATACTTAAGCCACTTATATACAGTGGATCTCAGGACTTAGTTTCCATAGTCAAGTGAACAAATTCTTCATAAGTTCTTATCTAAAATTCTACATTTACTATTGCTTCTGCTTCTCTGGAGAAGTAAACAAGTTTTTCTCTAGGCTTCCTTTTTCAATAGGTCAAATCAACAAGACATTTTTTATCCATTTGCTTCACAGAATTATGAAGAACAAAAGACAAAGTGTATTTTCAACTACAAGCACACAATCTTAACAAGGTGCCACTCATTTTTTTATAAGGCACTATAATATTTTCTTCAAATAAAAAATGTAAATATGCAAAAATAGGACAGTAAAAGTCAACCATAAATATCACCATAATAAAAGAACTCATATTAATATTTTAATGCCTACATATATTTTATGAGTATATAATTTAATTCTTCCCAGATGGCTAAATCATCCATCTTGTAATCTGTTACTAGAAATGCTAAGCATGTTGCAAATGCCATTACTGCTTGCTGGCTTGCTCTGGTTCTTCCTTTTCAATTTGGGAATTATTTTTAATAAAATGTTCTGAAAGCTACTTATTCTTCAGTTGCTATAGCTATAAATGCCTGAATGGTGGACCCTCTTGTCACATTTTTAAATGTTCAGAACATAGTATTTTAATTAAATTTTATGTATCATTATCATGAGTATATGTGTGCAGTATGCTCATGTGAGTGTGCACATGTAGCAACAACAAGTGGAATTCAATGAACAACTTTCTGGAGTCAGTTGTCTCCTTCCACAATGAATTCAGAAGGAGCATACTCAAATTATCATGCTTACCTGCAAGCTCTTTTACCCACTGAGCCATATTGCCACTACTTCTCAATAAATACATTAGTGTGTGTGTGTGTGTGTGTGTGTGTGTGTGTGTGTGTACAGATATATTTCAAATACATTTTATATATAACTATTAGGCATAATTTTTAATATGACCTATACTGACACCTGAAATGAGTTATTTCAAGCCTGGATTGAAAACAGATGGAAATGCAGGCTAAAGATCTGAAAGTAGTTTTGCTGTAATGGTCCCACTGACTAATAGCTTTTTAATTATCTGTTGGGAAAACACAGCTCCAGTATATGACACCATTCCCAGTTGAAAGTGGGCTCCATTTAGCCATCCCATAAATTTGAGGCTATCCTTGCATGTTTCAAACAATAAATGAAGCTCCGAGAACTCCAGAGTCTGTGGTCTCTGAGATAAGGTAGCTTCTTTTACTCTCTAAGCACACTGTCCTGGCCTGGCCACGGAAGGATGCTGGTTCAGCCTGCTAGGGCCACGAGGTCATGTGCAGAAGAACTGTGTGCTAGTCTACAGTCAGACTCAATCGCCACATATGTGAGTGATGCCCTTGATGGATCTGGTAGAACAGCTAACCTTCTGCCCAAATGCAACTGCATGAAAAACCTTGAGTCAAACCAGCAGTGGAACCTCATGGATAACCCAAAAATTCATGATAGTTACCATTCTCTTGAGACACTTAACTTGAGAGCAGCTTGACACTCAAAAATTATAGGAGATACTAGACACATCTAGATTACTGATTTAGTTCACTTCCACCCTAAAATAAAATATACAAGACACCATAGATCATGAAAATTTTCTCCCCAGAGGAAGATGAAATAATTTAAGTTTGAATGTGGATCAGATATGAGCTGGTCAAAATTCAAGGTTTATTTGTTTCAGAAAGAGAAATTAACAAGATCAAGTCACATTTGTTAATGTATTTATTAATATATAATATATACACGGCTAAAGACAAGGTAGTCAAATAGCAGGAGGCTGCTTCATTAACATTAACATCTCTGTCTTCCCCATTACTATTTGTTGCTCACTACTACGGTGCCCACTCCCAAGCATGAGGCATCTCAGGGTTGCAGACCCAGTTGCTGTGAGGAGATAAGCTAGGAGATGGGAAGGTTTCCATAATATTCCATAATATAATTGTAACTAGCATCATGACAATAAAATATGCAATGCTATAAACTTCTGTGTATAAGTGATAACTGCAAAAGAGTATTTCAATAAAAATACATCATTCAATGAGATAAAAATTTCCCCCTTGTGAATACACATTATCACTAGCGTGTACTAGTATAATTACCTTTCTATTCTATTTTTCATGTTATCCTCTGAAATAGGTTTAAAGATTTCAATCATTCTAAATTCAAAAGTGAACTTCAAAGTTATGGGGGAGATATATTTGTTTGCCAAGACATGAAGATAGTACATTCTATTGCACTTTTGTAAGGTGATTTAAATTTTTTAAAATATTGGGATGCACTTAATATGACTTTCCACACTCTAGAACTCCATACAAGTTAAACATGATTCTTAGCACACTGAAATTGAATTAACTGACACCAGATATTACCAGATATAGTTTTCTATCACACATTCATTTTTGATATTTTCATCCATCTTCCAATGTGAATCCTCTGTGAAGAGGCCCTCAACCACTACTAAAATAACTCTTTGATTAGAAATAAATATCTCCAGTATTTTTAATTTTGGTATATCATAGAATGTTTTGTAAAACATCACATAGCTTGAAGCAATTTTGTTGGCCTTTTTTGTACTGCAATTTCTAATTCCTTTTTAATAAGAAGCTGAAATGTAGATGAGATTATAACTATTCTTTGTAGTTTTCTTGTGAATATGCTCTTGAGTTTTTTTAATAATGAGTTTGTGTTGCTATGCAATGAAATAAGTAAAAGATAAACCCTTCAACAGCATACAAGAGTATAAAAGTTTTCCATGGTAGTTACCTCAACCATTAAAGTAGCAAAAATCACAGTAGGCAAAGGATGGGTTCTGGGAATGTTGGATAAATCCAGGCAAGGAAATGTACATGATTATAATTAAAGGATAAGACAGTTGGAACCAAGACAAGCGGCAGGACTTCTGATTTAAGCAGTTAGTTGGGAGGCCCTGTCATTCACTGAAATGGGAATCATGGGGTGGAGAGCGACTGAGAGGATGGAGATTGTAATTAGGAACCAAATTGCTGCATCTGGGAACAGGTGGGGTAGCAGAGTGTCCCATCCCATCACTAATGCTCTGTCAACTAATTAAAGCCATGATCAGTCCTGGCTTTAGAAGAGCAGCCCAGTTGTCCTGTTTCAGCATGCCTATGTGCATCTAAAGCCGTTTCTTGATTGCACTGTGTCCGACACCCTATGTTGCTAGTGAGACACCCCTTTTCAAGCAGGCTCAGAGGACCTGACCTGGAAGCCCTGATGGAAACTCCACTAGGAGTGAAAAGTGGGTTCCAGTCTGCCTCGCTGTAGTGCCTCCTCTTAATGGGTAGCAATGTAATATTCATTAAAAAGAATTCAGACTTCAATCATTCTAATGATCAAGAAACTTCTTTCATCAATGCATAATAGAACAAAAAGATTGATTTTCATAGGAATGACTTTCAACAGTTTTCTATTTCTATATAAAAAATAAATCTGCTCAGAATCATATAAAGTGCAAGATATTCAATTCTGCCTGGAAACAGAAGGTAGGTTTTTATACTATTTTCTTTCCTTCACTACTGTAGTCAAGGTAAAATATTCCATTCTCTGGTGAAATTTAGCAGCCCCAAATCACCTTCAATTGAAAAGCTCTTGACTTCTCAATGAAATGTCTTTTTTTTTTTTCGATGCAATTATTTTCTGTTTAATTTCCCTCTTATTCATTTACCAGATATTATTTATTTTTTATTAGATATTTTATGTATTTACATTTCAAATGTTATCCCCTTTCCCAGAACCCCCAATCCCATTCCCCCTCCCCCTGCTTCTATGAGGATGCTCCTTTTCCCACCCACCCACTCCCACCTCACCGTCCTGGCATTCCCCTACACTGGGGAATGAAGCAGTCACAGGACCAAGGGCTTCCTCCTATTAATGCCAGACAATGTCATCATCTGCAACACATGCAACTGGAGCCATGGGCCCTCCATGTGTAGTCTTTGGTTGGTGGTTTAGTCCCTGGGAGCTCTGAGGGGTCTGGTTGGTTGATATTGCTGTTCTTATGGGGTTGCAAACCTTCCTTCAGTCCTTTCTCTAACTCCTCCATTGGGGTCCCCAGGCTCAGTCCAATGGTTAGCTGTGAGCATCCCCCTCTGTATCTGTCAAGCTCTGGCAGAGCTTCTCAGGAGAAAGCTATAACAGGCTCCTGTCAGCAAGCACTTCTTGGCATCTGCAATAGTGTCTGTGTTTGGTTTCTGTATATGGGATGGATCCCCAGGTGGGGCAGTCGCTGGATGGCTTTTCCTTCAGTCTCTGCTCCACACTTTGTCCCCATATTTCCTTTAGATAGGAGCCATTCTTGGTTAAAAATTTGGAGATGAGTGGGTGGCCCATCCCCCAACTGGGGGCCTTGCCTAACCTCGGGATATGGTCTCTACAGGTTCTCCCTCCCCTTTGTTGGGCATTTCAGCTAATCTCATCCCATTTGGGTCCTGGGAGCCTCTTGTTTTTCTGGCATCTGGGAATTGCTGGTGGCTACCCCTCAGTTCCCCATCCCCATTGCTACACACTTCTGTTCAAATTCCTGACCCTCTGTATATCATCGTCTCCTCCCATACCTGATCCTACCCCTGTTTTTCCCTTCTTCCTCCTCTCTTCCTCTCAAGTTCCTCCCATCCTCTACCTTCTGCGAGTATTTTGTTCCTCCTTCTAAGAAGGAGTAAATCATCCACATTTTGGTCTTCCTCTTCTTGAGCGTCACATGGTCTATGAGCTGTATCTTGGGTAGTCTGAGCTTTTGAGCTCATAACCACTTATCAGTGAGTGCATACCATGTGTGCTCTTTTGTTACTGGGTTATCTCACTCAGGATGATATTTTCATCCATTTGCCTATGAATTTTATGAAGTCATTGTTTTTAATAGCTGAGTAGTACTCCATTGTGTAGATGTACCACATTTTTTGTATCCATTCCTCTTTTGAAAGACATCTGGATTCTTTCCAGCTTCTGGATATTTTAAATAAGGCTGCTATGAACATAGTGGAGCATGTCTCCTTGTTATGTGTTGGAGCATCTTTTGGGTATATGTCCAGGAGTAATATAACTGGGTTCTCAGGTAGTATTATGTCCAATTTTCTGAGGAGCCACCAAACTGATTTCCAGAGTGGTTGTACCAGCTTGCAATCCCACCAACAATGAAGTGTTCCTATTTCTCCACATCCTCACCAGCATCTGCTATCATCTGAGATTTTGATCTTAGTCATTCTGACTGGTATGAGATGGAATCTCAGGGCTGTTCTGATTTGCATTTCCCTGATGATAAGGATGTTGAACATTTCTTGTGGTGCTTCTCAGCCATTCAGTATTCCTCAGTTGATAATTCTGTTTAGTTCTATACCCCATTTTAATAGGGTTACTTAGTTCTCTGGATTCTAACTTCTTGAGTTCTTTGTATATATTGGATATTAGCCCTCTATCAGATATAGGATTGGTAAAGATCTTTTCCCAATCTATTGGTTGCTGTTTTGTCCTTTTGACGGTCTCCTTTCCTTACAGAAGCTTTAAAATGTCACTTTAAATAGACACTTGTTATAACTAGCACCTCCTGTAGCTCCTTTTGTCCTGGTGAGGAGTTGCAGTAGAGATAAGGATCAAATAGCCCTCAATATCGTCTTTCCATTGCCTACTTGCATTCACTACAAATTACCAAATGATTCCTTAACATTTTCTGCGTGTCAACAAAACCCACAAACCTTCGGCAGAACAAAACTCATCCACAAATATCTACCTCGGTGGAGTATTAAATGAATGTGAGCCACTTTAGATTGCATAGACTTGCCTTGCACTGTGAAGATGGACCCTAGTTAGACTTGAAATGCTTACAAATGTAAGGAGAGTCACAATCTCAGTCATCCTTAATTAGAGTAGCACATTCTGTCATCCACACCCACACTTAGTAAGCCAAGGATGAAGATGTTAGCAAGTTAAAGGACCATGTGGATACTGAGGTTAATGCAGCTAGAGGGAATCCTATAGACTCTCCCTCTCACAAGCCATTTGAGCATATGGGGGTGGGGGGGATGTGTGTTGAAATGGATAATGCTGAAGGTTGGCATATTGGAGTGAAAACACTGACAATTAGAAATACTTTGTAGAGTTTTCCAAAATCACAGAGAGATAGGTAGTAGAAAGTAATCTTTCAAAGAAATAAAGAGTAATAAAACTCTTAACTGGCTTCATCATAAAAGACGTCTATTCAATCTCGTAGCAGAAACCCAGTAGAATATATTTTCAAGCACAGCTAGATGACAAAATAGTCACCAAATTTTGGCATCTCTTTACTTCTCTGCTATGTCTTTCCTGATCATTGGTTTTACAATGAGATTTCACCTGGCAACCTCAGATGTCTAGACCAACTTAGTTCTTCTTGACAAAAGCAGCAGGACAAAAAGAACCATGCAGTTTTCCCCAAAGTTGTCACACATATCCATTGGCGGTCACTGACACAAGTTGAATCATGTGACTCTCCTTCTGGTTCGGGCATTGTATTGTTCCGACTCCTCAGTCTGCAGTATTCTTCCAGAGACCCCTCATGATGAAATGGGAGTGAAATCAGATATTTCCTGTGAGAAGAAATGACCCTTTATTAGGAGCCGCGAGATAGGTCAAACAACAGGGTCCACAACATCTGTCAAGCAACAGCTGGATCACAGGAACTATGACTTCTGAGCGGAGATATTTGCACCACTTTTTGCCTTGAAACTTAAAATCTCCAAACCAGCTTTAAATTACAAAGGATTAATCAGCAATGAGTGCTGATCAGGGGAGCAAACACAAATAATAGAACTCCCATCCTCCCATCACTGTGCTCACTGCCCAGTGCAAGGTTGTGAGGAGCTTTTCCTGGGGAGGCAAAACACACACACACGCACACACACACACACACAGAGAAAGAGAGAGAGAGAGAGAGAGAGAGAGAGAGAGAGAGAGAGAGTTATAACCACATACACACACATAGCCATATACACATATACACATACACAGTCTCATACACACATATATACATACGCAGACACAGTCACAAACTCATATATTTACACACACAGACACACACATATATATTCACACACACACATATATATTCACACACACACACACACACACACACACACACACACACACACACACACACACACACACACCCCTACTTACCCCATAAAGGGAATCCCAACAGACTAAAGTAACAATTGCCCCAAAATCCAACTTGATCAGCCTAAGGGGTTTTTTCTGGTGTTGCTTCTGGAAAAGCATGCATATTGAGTTACTTATTGGAACAAGGATAACTCAGAAGCAGCTGCATCATCCAAAACCCATGCCAAGTTAGGTGATAATTCAGGAAAGCTTCAACCCTGGAGTTTTCTATACAATGTGAAGCAGCTTGACAGGTCCAAAAACCTGAGCTGGTCAGAGTTACATTCCTTAGCAGTTTATGGCTTCTGTGGGAGGTGGGGCTTCAAAAACCTTGCAGGTTTAGAGACTGGTCTACATGTGTAGACGTGTGACCTTTGTTTACCTCTTAGGCATGGTGATCTTTCCTCTTCTTTCCTGGAGGGAATGTTTGGTTCTGAAGAGACTGCTATAAAACACCCCCATTAGACCAGCACCACTGAACCAGACTGATTTCCTTCAAGTCTCTCTTATTCAATACACAATGTACAACTCTTAATCGAGGCTGTATTGCAGTAGGGCTCCCCAAGAATCAAGGAAGAGAAAAACGACTGCATAGGCTAATCTGTGCCTTTAAGTATATGTAACATCTCTCCTGTAGTTTTTTCTTCTTCCTCCTCTCAGGATAATATCCCACCCTATGTTACAAAATAGCCAATCAAGTTCAATGTCTCCATGCATGGGGGACAGAGAAATACCAATCACACAAGAAGCCCTGCCCACTGTTTTTTTCCAATAGAAGTTCTACTGAGTCTACTGACATAATTAAAAGCTGTTTTCTTGGAGAAGCCTCAGGGTCCACTACTTTAACAAGAATCCCACAACATTTTTACATTCCTCATGTCTGTTGAGTATTGGAAAGAGGATGATCCCTGTACCCTGCAGGTAAAAACCTTCCTGTGTTCTGATCTCTATGTTCTACTCACACAAGGAAGGCCCTGAAGTACAGAAAGGAGGCTGACGGCAGGTGGGATGATAGAATCCATCCACAGCAAAGTTCCTAGGGTTCTGTCTTACTCAGGCCAGCCAAGCTTTCCCAGCCTGAGTGGTAGGCACTGCCTACCACATTTATAGTGGCTTCTATGTCTGATCCTATGTAGAGCGACATGATCTACTACCTTGTTCTTATGCAGTGGGTAAAGCAAACAGCAAGACTGACATCAGTCTTTTCTTTCTGGTTGTAACAAAGTAAAGAAAATGACAGTTTCCATGGTAACAATGGACACAGGAAAGAGACCGTTCCCAAATCAATGAGATGTTGAACAACTGATTCACCAGGTGGTCAAAACAGAGCAAGAAACCCCTACTGCTGTATCCTGGGCCAAATGGAATCCCAAGCTCAGGCTATGCTAATCTTGGTACTAGTAGGCTACAGTTTCACCTCTTTAGCCAGAAAAGGTCACTTTTTATTAGTATAAGAATATAATCTCTTCTTTATGTTATAAACAAAGAATTTATCAAATGATTTTTGAAGATATTTCACAAGTTTTCTACCAGTAAAAACTCATAAATATCCCACATACATTATCAACATCCATGGAGGAAATTTAGATGCACTCGCCTAAAAGTATAAAGTTTCAAGCTAGCTTTAACACAGAGGTCATCTTTGTCACTATTTTTATGTTGTAACTTTTATGACCCAGATAAGTTTTTAAGTGAAAGACTAAAGTCCTTAGAATGTAAGTAATAGAATATAAATATAAAGTGTATGAACTTACACAGGAAGGTCAAAACCAAACACACTTAGATATAAACAGTGCTAGCGTCTTGGTTGCCCAGGTTTAAATTTGATCTTGCCAGTCCTTTGCTTTATTGAGTATTAGAGAGAAAACTTGAGATTAATTCTATCCACTAGCCATTGTCTAGCTGCACAAATGAAGCATTCCTACTAGGTGACCTCTCTTATTTAAGTGACCCTTCTTTTCCTTTTTTGGAAGACAGTTATGAGGTGAAGAGGGGATGACCATGCTTCTTCTGGTAACACAAGGATCAGGCATGTGTTAACTCCTTAGCCATTACCAGTACTGTGGACATTCCAAGATCCCATCATAATTTCCTGGTAAGGCTCAGGCAGAAGAATTTGCTAAACATTCATCAGCTCTAGGGTAACTTTATATCCTGGAGACATCTTTCCTCATGTGTTCACCAAAGCCCATTAGCTGCTCCTCACTGCAGGACAAGTCACAATGTGTGTATACCTTCCCCCTTGCAAGGATGGAACCCCCTCCAGCACTAACACATCCATCAGTGGTGCGATATGAGGGAGTCAGGGTGGTCCATAAGAAGCCAGCTAATTTCCTCTAGAAATGCAAATGGAAACCCAAAGCACTTCTTTTGGATCTCTGTCAATCTACTTAGAACAACTTTAAGGTATAGACTCTAATCCAGAAAGAAAAGCTCAGTGCATATCTACCTACCTGCTCCTGTTTTGCATAATTTCTCTTCTCTTTTTGACAACCAGTTAGGAGACAAAAGAATTAGGAGTTCCAAATCACTTTCAAGCTAGGATTTTCTTTATATTGTGTTCTTTTTATTCTGGGGTAGACAATAAGAATAAAACATAGGAATAAAACATAGGAGGATGGGAAACCAAAGCCAGTTCAATTTGTTCATCAATGTGTTCCCACTTATGTCTGGGTGTTTACATCAAGAACTGTTCAGTATTATCGGTGGTGCCTTTAATTCTTTATCTGAAGTTGTTGCCTTATTTGGAAAGAGCTGGCCACGTTAGCATTCATATGTGGAAACTTGTATAAAAGAATCATGCATATAGAATGATTTTTACTCACTCTCATTGTATCTACTCTTCCCTTAACAAATGAACAACAAAAGGAAGTCCTTGGCTGACCCAACCTAGTCCAGCTCTGCCTGAACCATAGCTTCCCTGATAAGACAGAGATTTTTAAACCACTGAAGAAAAACAAATCATATTTTCTCCCTAATGCAAGTAAATGATCCAGGGGAAAATGAAGCATTTTTGGAAAGAAGGTGAGTGGCCATGTGAAGCCTCTACCAAGAATAAATATTTATGGATGTGTCTATTGATGGGAAGCTCTAGTTCCCGGGTGCACTCTGGCCTGTGTGGTCTCCAAATACCTCCCATGAATTCACATTTCTGGGCAAGAAGTCATTAAGCATTATGTCCCAAGCAGCTGTTGCCTGAAGACCTCTCATGGTGTTCTGGAGAGAAGGTCTCACACTGTGCAGATGGAGGAAATTCATATTAAGTGAGAGTTTCAATCAGAGGAAACAAAGATTTCTGCCAAAGGTCTTTAAACTCTGCCTAACATCACTGCTGCAGAAAAAAATCAATAGGTTACATCCAAAATGAGATCACAACCATCAAAGAGACTCAGCCCCAGGGTCAGAAAACAGAATATTATCATCTAGCCACCTCTGGAGTCTCAGCAGACTCTGAAGGCTATGCTTATGCTCCTCACTCCAGCAGTTTTCTATGTCTGATCTCAGCCTCATAGCCACATGTATGAGCCACTGTGGACTCAGACACTGGCTACACCAGTCCCATCACCACTCTGCTAACGCCATGCCTTTCTTTGTAGCAAGACTCTACCTGTGCCCAACATTGCTAATCTAGACCCATAGATAATTCTCACGATCTCCCTACCTGATCCTGCTTTAGTAGTGTGACGGTCCTAGAACAAAAAGGAAAAAAAGAAAAAAACAATGTCATATCTGTGTTAAACTTTCCACAAGACTGGGTGACTGATTAGTACCAATGTCATATATAGAAAGCTGGAATACTGTCATTTCACAGACAAATTATCTTGAGTTAGCTTAGCCTCATAAATACCTAGCTGTTGCCTAACTGTGCATGACCTAACATCTTTGTATGTTATGTAAATCCCTCTAGAATGTACAGACAAGACCCCTGGCCTCCACCAAACCAAAGGCTAAGAATATCATCAGATACTCCTGAATCCTAAAACAGAGATTTCCCAACTTTACTGTGGCTTATCTGCTTGACGATTCTACCCGTGTATATTAAATGTGCCTTGATAGTGAAATCTCTGGACTACTATTATAATACTTACCATTTGGGAACATTGTATCTTGGGTCGATGTTTCCAGACCATAGTCACTGACATTTGGCTCTGTAATAAACTATCTCTTGTTCTTCTTTCGAAAAATATTGTGTTTCTTACTTCATCAGTAGCTTTGTGGAAGATGCCGACTATACCTAGGGCTAATCCCAAATAACTGATCTTTTTCTGTGTTAGCAGCCTGAGGCAGTAGGCAAAACATGTGAAAACAGATCATAGAAGAGCCAAGAAAGAAGTTCGGCCTGAAATACAATGCTTTGCCAAGAGTAACCACCTTATCTTGATATTACTGATAGATGTTCCAATGTTCTGTGCTGTCATAAATATCCTCATTCGAAGTGAAAACCATTGAATACACAATGCAATTTGTATAAATTCAAATGGTTTGGGAATATGTTAACTCATGTTGTTGGATCTTCAGATTCCCATAACTGTGACTCTGATATAAACAAATCTTGTATCTTATTCTATTCTGCTTCATCACGATTCCTGAAGTGCACAGTCTTTGAGTCTGTGGTAGCATGGGGTCTCCCATCTTCTTGGAGGTGCTAATAAAATTGGTCGAGAGAGTAGCAAGCTATTCTGTACAGCACAGATCATAGCCTGATGTCTAATCATTCTTTCTGTGTGTGTTACTCAGCTGGGATTTTGTTTTTCTCCTCCACCTTCATCTTGCCTACTTCAAAGGCTTCCAAGCTCAGCCCTGTTAAAACAACTGTCAAAGAATGAACAGTGGAAAATGCCCTGTGCTGATACTACCTTCCAGATCCGAGGCAGAGCTGGTGGCTGAATATCCCATATCTCTGCCAAGCCTTTTCATGCCCCAGTGCAGCCTACAGCATGGGCAGCCCAGGCATATCTGGCTTATAAGATAGAAAATAATGTGCTCATCATTATAGTCTGGAAGAAAGTCATTTTCCAAGGTTTTTTTTAAATAATTTCGTGTTACTCAACAACAGAAAATATGTTTATGTTTTTAAATGAAAAGTGCCTGAAATTTATTTTATGAGCTAGTCAGTTTCTACTGCTAAAATGATCTTTATCGCACCCAAAGTCAAATGATGGTGTTCATTTCCAAGATAAAAATAAAGAAGCAAAATCCAGACTTGACTATTCATCAGTGTGCCACTAATCAGTTATTAAAAATAAAACAATAAAGAAAGATCAGACCTGTTTGAACACTCCTTGCCAGTGGCATGGACACACAGAGAATGTTCACGTGTGTTGTGTATGTATATATCCTATGCCTTTGAATATCTACAATCTATTGATTGTAGGAATTTGATAGTTTCACATTTTGCTGGTTGAACCTTTATCAGGAAAAAGGCAAAGTGGAGTCACCATGACAACCATTGAAAAAAGAACTTTATTATAGGAAACAATATCCGATTCAATCAGCGAGATGGCCCATCAAGTTCTGCTGCTCAGACTATCGATAGCAAACACTAATGTCCTGACTTCACCTACGAGAGGGCTTCCTGAGTGGACCCATGGTAAAAAGCAACGCAAAGACGTCTTCTAACCCTTTACAAACCCAAGAGCTCCTGGCTATTGTTCAAAAGTAGGGGGAAAGACTAGATACAGTGATGCATATCTATAATCTCAACACTTGGGTGATGAGCAGCGGGAGGAGGAAGAGTTCAAGATCAACCTCCACTGCATAGCAAATTTGAAGCTAGACTCGGCTATATGAGATTCTGCCTTTAAAAAACATTAGAAGGAAGAAAAAGAAAACACAAGGAACCCAAGCTGAAGGAATGTACACGTGGAGTTCGCTGAAATATTTGTCCCCTAAATATATTTTTGAACGAAAAGAACAATGAATAAGGTGAGGAGGGGCAGAGAGACTTAGGAAACCAGAAATGCAATTGCTACAGGGAAAGGGATATTTTTCTTGAGAACATTTCTTTCGCCAATTTTTGAACATTGAAAGGCATATGTGATAAAACAAAAACATGACCAAGTCGACAAGGAATTCAAGTCTAATCAGATTTAGGAAGAGCAAAAGATATCTCTGGAGTAGGAAAATGGGAAAATTCAGTTTTACAGAGCATATCTGGAGAACATTATTTACTTCTCTCTGGAACACTGGTAGCAAGCCGGTAATGAAATTTTTATTGCAATATTTACTACAAATTGGCTTTGTTCCCCACATCAGTTTATACATCAGCTGTACCATGCCCCGTTGCTGCAGCACATGGTTCACCTTGCTGTCGCTCGTCCTCCTAGGTCTTTGTCATCCTCTCAGCTAATACTTCTTTGAACCACTCCCCCATCTCTCTCTTATTTACCAAAGCTTCTTCAAACAAACTGTGAAGTCTGTGCTACCTTCCTGAGTTACCCTAAGCCTAATTCTTCCCTTTAAGCTTTTGGCCTCTGATCTTGGGACAGAACTGTCTCCTCTGTCCTGGTAAATCTGTGTCTGCTTCATGATATGGTCTGACAATGCCCAGCACTCTGGTAAAGCATCTCCATCCATGATTTTGACTACCCAGCCTTCATGTTCGGCTTGACAATAGAACTCAATCTGTCCACCAATCCATGACCCCTGTTCCAAGCCAGCTTGGCCTGAGTTTCCCTGCTCCCATTAATTACACCTCACGCTCAAACCTCTCAGTCAAATCCCCCATTTCATCACCTGCATCTGCCAACCCTTGTGTCTCTTACTTCATTCCTCTGCTCCTGTTCCAGCTCGAACCTCATTATACTTTGCCTAGCCTACAGGGAAAACTACTTCATTGATCTCTCTGCCTTCACCCACGCCTATCTATCCTACCCGGAGCTACAGATTAATCATCCTGAAGCACAGCTCCAATCTTCTTGTCCACCCCCAGTCATAAAGCTTGAAAATGCCTCACCGTCTTTGAAATTAAGCACAAATCCTTCATCTTGCCACTCAAGTAACTTTCCAAATGAACTGCAGCACATCTATTCACATTGGCCCCCCGTTTATTATCCGACTAAACTGACGTGAAGGCGAAGGAATCAAGAGAGTTCCAGAACTGGAGAAAGTATAATAAAATCAAGAAGTGGTCCAACAGCAAAAAGGACTTTTCAAGACAGCCCCTGCCAATCGCATCTGTCTTTCCACAGCTCATTACTCCATAAATAGTAGATGCCGCATGCATTCTTGCTAGGCAGCTTGACTTTTCTGCATTTTAAGCCAGGATTTCACATTTGGACAAATCACAGCCAAAGAGCAGATGTTCCCTTTTGCCTTTTTAAATCAATGTGGCTTATTATTCTCTATTCTCTGTTAATATGCAGTGTTGCAAATACATTTCTCAAACTAAGACACGTCTATATTTTTGATAGGGGAAAAAAATCAGCTTTCCCCAAAGCTCTATGAATAATAGCAAGTCTTTTCCTTTCATCTTTCTGCTAACAATGCCTCCTTTCTGTCAATGAAATGTCTAGAGATTCAAACTGCTTAGTCATGCTTTATCTATCCACACACCAATAAATGTGATGATAATATAAAAAGTAATAGTTATAATAATCATTTTCCATGGTTGTAGAATTCTGTAGTATGCAAATTTTCTTCATAGTCTTTGAGGCTTAAATCCTTAAATGACTATTTTGAAGTTAGGCAGAGGTTTTAGTGAAGAAGTTAGCAAACTTTGCCTATGAAAGGCTAAATAACTACTGTTTGGTGCTTCTTTTCAACTTTATTTTTATAATATGTGTATGGGTGCTTCACCTGCATTTATGCCTGTGTGTCCTGTGAATGCAGTGCCCTGGGAGGTCAGAGGATGATGTTAGATACCCTGGGACTGGAGTTGCAAGCTACCATATCGTGCTCTGAATTAAATGTGGGTTCTCTTAAAGAGAAGCCAGTGCTCTTAAGATCTGACCTCCATCGCCAGTCCATACCATGTATTCTTTGCTGCAACCAATCAGTTCCACTCTGATTTTCTACCTTACATTATGTATGATATTTATCATACAAGCTGTCCAAAGAAGTCAAACTCATAGTAAAAGTAAGTTGTTTTGCAGGATCTGAGAGGATAGGAAAAATTAGAATATGTGGATCAGAATATAAATTCCAGGTTTAAGACAAGTTCCAGGCTGGGAAGGTATCTCGGTGGTTAAAAAGCACACTATTCCTGCAGAGGACCTGTTAAGTTTCCAGCACTCGGGTTAGATGCCTCACAGTTGCTTCTGATTTCAGTTCCCAGACATGCTCTTCCAGGCATACTTTCAGTTACCCACACAGAAATAGCTACATATACACATTATTAAAGACAATAAATCTTTTGTAAAAGAGGTACAAGTTGTAGGTATCCATTATAAGCAGATCTGTAATAGGCATGTTGATTAACTTATGGTAATCATTATGCAATGTGCAATGATATTAAGTCATCATGCAAACACACTTGTGCTATACATCTGAAGGGATTTAAATTAGAATGTAAAATACTGTCTTTACTACCATAACTATTATGGTCGTATCCACACCTGCACTCAGCCATTATGGATACCTTCAAAATATACAATCTTTGTCAATTCAGATTTTCAGAAAGAAAACTTTTAAAAGCACACCTATAAGGATGCAGTGAGAATTCACCATCTGTGAACCGGGAATGGTCCAGACAGCAGATCTCTTAATCACTTCTTGATATTGAACTTCTTCCTCCTAACCCATCAGAAATAAATTTCTGTATTTAAACCTCACCAAACTTATGGCATTGTGTTATCTTCATGTAAATGGACCTAGAGAAGTGCTCTCCTCACTCTACAGGTGATATTTCTGTGACTCAAAAGTTGATATGACTTGTTTCTGAAATCATACAAGATGGTAACAGGATTAATAGTGAAACCAACTAATTAAACTTTCCTATGTTTATTCCCTTTCTTATAATCTCCTTGATGAATTAGTTCTACCAGTTTAGCATAAACAAGGAGAAGGGAATTAAACCAGGATTCATCAAATATAAACAGGTAAACAAGAAAGAAGAAGGGGGCTGAAGAGTTGGCTTTGTAGTTAAGAGCACTGACTGCTTTTCCAGAGGTCCTGGGTTCAATTCCCAGCAACCACTTGGTGACTCACAGCCATCTGTAACGGGATCTGATGCCCTCTTCTGGTGTCTCTGAAGACAACTACAGTGTACTCATAAATAAAATAAATAAATAAATCATTGGGGGGGGGAGAGAGAGAGAGAGGAAGGAAGGAAGGAAGGAAGGAAGGAAGGAAGGAAGGAAGGAAGGAAGGAAGGAGGGAGGGAGAAATTTGGAAAAGGAAGATGGAGTAAGCAAGGAATACATGGGGAGTGACAAAATCAGACTAAGTTTCTGTTGTTTGTAAAATGTCCCCAGTATCTTGGGATCAGGATGATGCCTTTAGGGAAGGTACACAACAGATCCATGTCACACACCCCTGAAAAGACAAACATGGAACTTTGATGGTGCCTTGAAGTTCATTCATCCTCATGACAACATCTGTGGAAATGGAAAGTGAGCTCTGATGGGAACAGAAGCAAGACTGTCTTCTGGTCACCATCATATTGGAAGACAATGATAGTATCCACAGAAGAAAGAGATTCATACCTCCAGAAACCTTCTAAACCTGAAGGATTCCTTCAAATGATATTGATTGATTTGCCCTTGATGAGAAACTTTAGAATATCTGTGAAGATGTTTCATTAGATTGGGGAGGACACTGAACTGTACCGAAAGACTGAAAATCCAAGAGAGATAGACACTGACTATACATAGAAGGCATGGACTTCACAGACTCCACTACTTCAAATACTGTTCTCCGTTTGGGTAAATAACATGTATGGACATGAAATTATTCTTGTGGGGAGCCAGAATGTTCCAGGACCTTCTCAGAGGTTCTGATGAAAAGACAATGGGAAATTTAATTTTGTGCCCTTGTCCAGGAATAAATTTGGCAAGGTCTGTCCAATGTAGGAGTCAGTGCTTCACAGGAGTCAAGGTTGTGGCTTCTGGGGACCTGACTCTTCCCCCTGAGCTGTGGTGATCAATCCTGAAGCTGTGTCTGGGGTATCCTGTCTTCTACTTGCCAACATTTGCTGACTTAGTTTTCTGCTTACCTTTCCATTTTCCCCTTACAAGTAGTATATATGATGATGTACTTCTAATCACACTTCTGCGAGTCATCAGCTTACGAAAGACCTCCTTGTCCTGACTATTGCTTTTCTCCTCTTTGTTTCTTATCTCCAGACTTCCCACTTGACACTCAGGACCCTGATTCCTGCTGGGGTTTGTCATATTATAAAAAATCAAACACAGTCAGACCTTCAAGAACATGCAGGTTACTCAGGTCTTCAGATTTTTCTCACTCTATTTCTGTAGTGACACTTCTCCCTAACCCAAGCTACAAAGGATGGCACCATACTGCTTGCCCCTGGGGCTGTTGCTCTTTAAAGAATACGTCCCTAAGATCATGGCTGACCAGCAATTGTCTAAGATATGCATTATTTTCCTTCTTCTTAGAATTTAGCTGCTCCTGTCTGACATTTCTAGAGCTAGGAGAGAGTTCATCTCCCAAGAAACAATTGAAAGATAGTGTTACAAAAGCAGGCTGTGCTGTCACCTTTTGTGTAAATGTAAGGATTTACTCACATATCAGTGGTAAGGTCATATCAAGTCTTATGGATATAAAGTTTTAAAGGTCAGATAAGAATATCTTACCAACCAAAACCTTTGTGGCATCCAATGACCTAGTCACAACACTGCATTGGTATTCTGTAGAAATTGGTAGTATTTTAATGGGGAAATGAGCCGATATGTTTTACGACTCTGTAAGTGGCTTTGGGCATCAACGCTTTGTGTATACTGTTTCGTCCATCCAGGAATGGAGAGAACTGAAGAGTGCGGTCCTGTTGTCATGCCTGAGGGATTCTTTAATCAACCCTGTGCTTGCTTTAGCTTATGCCTGTCTCCCAGAACTTACTATTAACAACACATTAAAAAATACTGGAATAGTTACTAACTCTTTCTAGCCTTCTATTTGAGGCTGAGACTTTATGAGAGATATGTTTTCCTGTTTTAATTGCTCATGTTTTCCGTTTCCAGAGTTATTTGCCTCCAATCAGACTTGAATTCAAAGTCTGGTCTCCCCAGCTCCACATCTTCCCCTCAGCTGTGGAGAAGACAACACGGATTTCAGTTCTTGATGCTGCTCTTCTTGATTCCCATTTTCCCTAAGATTTTACTGTTTTCTCCTTGTCCGTAGCTTACATTCAAACTTCTTTAACCCCTCCCCAACTTGAATTGTGTTTAGCCCTAAGGGCAGGCATCAGCCTTCCCATGTAGACATCAGTAAACGCTCAATAAATAAAAGAGAAACAAGTTTTCAGCTGTATTGTGTTCATGTTTGATAAATCCTTGGTGCTATCTATGGGAGAAGGAAAAATCTGAGATCAGTACCTATTAAGTGAATTTTAAGAGGTTGCTACAAAGTCAGCATCGGAGAATATTAGAATCTGTCCATGAGGATTTCATTACACCAGCTCTACTGTGCGATAACCAACTCATAGATGTAGAATCCCTCTATTTTCAGCCCAGGGGCTGCAGTACCCCAGATCCCACGACATGCCCTTACTAAAGGATAAACACATGCATTCTCTGATGAGCATTTCTTGTGCTGGTGGCCATTCTTTCCACTATCTTATCACTTCATGCGGGATAGCACGCCCACAAGTTCTGTTAACTAGAATTAATCACATTAGGGTAAGAATGCCCAGAATGTGGGAAGTAAACAATTATTAACTGAAGAAAGAGCAGTCAAGGAATGCAGATCTTTAAGTGACTTTTAGACTCTAAATCAAAATGACATCTTAAGGGGAGCTGGAGAAGGGACCCTGCTGGTCCTGTGATTTCTGGTGCTGACATTAGAAACTGTGCTATGCAGCTTGACAACTGCTGCTGTCTTTGGGGGACTCAATAGGAGATTTGCTTCAGTAGCTGTAATTTAAGAATAAAGGCATTGGGAATTGAAACAGAGCACTCCACAATCATATCAGCAAGGAGATTTCTGTCCCTGTGGCAGAAGCCTTGGGTCCGTGCCACCGTTTTTCTGCTCCCTGTCATCTTTTTGCAATTAGAGAGTACATCAAGTAGAAAGAAATGATCACCCACCAGCCATATCTGAAAATTACCAACTCTGAGCGTCTCTTAGATTCTGAGCTCTGCACCCTGGAGAGGGTCTGGGCAATTCCAAGTACTGATTGAAGCTCATTATTGCCAAAGTGATTCTGTCGTTCAATTTTATCCACCCCATTTCACAGATGGCCAAATTAAGGTCCAGTGAGGTTCGATAGCTGGCAAAGTCTCACAGCTACTGAAGTAAAGGTTTCAGAGCTTAGGATCAAGGTTTGCCCTTTAAATATCCAGATTTCTCTCTCTCTCTCTCTCTCTCTCATCAAAATATTCTCGCAGAATTAAGTGAAAAATACAGCATGCAGGTTAGAGCTCTGAATAAAGTGCTCTGCAGAAGCGACATGAGATTTTGTTATCTAAAGCTTTTGTCAAGATATTGAAAATAGCCTCCTCCGAGTAGGATAAAACCATTTCTTATTATCTGCAAACCTTTACCACTTTCCTGGAACACCTTACATCCAATCCTATTTCCTATGCCTCCAGCAAGTTTAACTCTTCCTCTGCTACTGCAGTCTTGCCATGATGGAAGTTGGAGGCATTCTTGTCCATCACAGCTAGAAATTTGTCAAGTGCTATTCATTGCACAGACTGAAGATTTGTGTGTGCTGTCTGTATTCACACTGACAATGGCAAACCGAGTCCTACTAGAATTGCAGAGAGCTTCATTTTATCAGTTATCCCACTCTTATCCCACAGAGTTCAACCAGATTATCTACAAAAAGGGTGTAGTGGTGTGCGGTGTGTGGCGAGAGCTGGCTAAGTGTTAACTGCCATTCTAATCCCATGCTGGCCATTTATTTTTGGTTTGTTTGCTTGTTTGCATTTGTTTTATACAAAGAACGTTGCTATGTAGCCCAGGGTGGCTGGGAACTCACTATTCTTTGGCCTCTACTTATCTAATACTGGGATTACATGGGTGTGCCACAAGCTCTGGTCTAACTAATTTTATTTTCCCACTGCATAGCATCTACACAGGGCCACCTCAGATCTCCAGTGCATCATAGTAGAAAGAGCTTAAGGTTAGAGATAATGCACAGATACTTGGATCTAACAGTCTTTTCCATAACTTTCCCCCTCTACCATGGGCTCTGATATTTGTGAAACCTCAAGGTTTTAAGAAGTATCATATACATTGAAACAACCAGGTATGTAGGTGGGAGTTACTTTTTTATTTCAATTGTTTCATTGTATGCCATAGTTTTTCTTACCTTCCTGTTGGATAGAGTGAATCTAAAATACAATAGGGTTCCATTCCAATCCTACCATAGATTTGCCTCATGGAACCCATTGTCTCCATTTGTTCTGTACAGTTAATAAAGCCTCTTGTAATTGAGACTCCTTATAATAGAGGCTGAGCCTCTGACCTCCAAGGATATGGATCTAGACAAAGAAGCAACCATTTCATACATATTTCCATATCGCATAGGGAAAACCTATCCAAATCTATGGGCAATGTTCAAATGCTTCTAATCCAAGGAAGTGTTACTAAGAGCTAAACGGGCACATGCAAACTTTAGAGCCTATCTTTGGAGGCTGCACTTTAAGTATCCTTTTGAATGTACATATCAATGATAAAGTTTAACATAACTTACAGTTTAGATGTTAAAAGTGATAATGGAACAATTAAACAATACACTGCAATAGAAGTTATGCAAATTTGACGACTACCCATTATCTATCTATCATCTATCCATCTGTCTATCTATCCATATTTCCTATCTCGACAACCATAAATTTGATAGTATATAAGGTGTGATTCTAACTAGTCAAATGGATGCTCCATATACCAAGTAGGACCTCACGTGACAGCACAATATTTCATCAAACCACTTATGATGCTAACTTTAATGTAGGAATTATTTATTTCTAGAACTTCCCATTTTTTATATTTTAGGGCTGATTGACTACACATAACTGACACTTTATCTCTTTACAAATAAAGAGAAAGACTACTTTAGGTCTCTGAATGGGTCAGTATTTATGGAAGGAACATACAAGTCCCTAAATGCCTCAGTATTGACGGAAGCCACATTACAAGAGAAAAATAGGAGATCTTTCATGAATAAGTCATACATTAGTACAACTCACCTCACTCTCGGCATTTTTATTACCTATAGTTCTTTGTGTAAGAATGAAGCCTCAATGGAAAGAACACCAATTAGTTATTCAATGCCAAATGGTCAGCCTGAAAACATACACACAAGTAACATCATACAGAGTTAGCATATTTTATTTAAGAATATACAAGTATATATATATATATATGCATGTAGCAACAATTAATAAAAAAGAAGGGCATGAATTTAAAAGAAAGCAATGAAGGATCCCTGAGAGGGGTTTAGAAGGAAGAAAGAGAAGAGGGAAATTATGTAATTATATTATGATCACAAAAAAATAAAGCAAATAATTTTAGAAATAAAATAAAAGTCTTAGTAAATGGAGAACCATTGCAAAGCACACTGGCCATAATAAAAGTGAGGCTTTCCATACCTTTTATTATCCTGAAATGAAACTCAGAGGCTAGAGGCTTTCTCCTCCATGATGTTTCTTGGAATCAATAAAATAGTTTAGCTGTGTTATAAAGGAGACATAAAGGAGGAAATCATCTAAAACAAAATCATTTGTACTTCAGGAAGTAGGGCCTTGGAGGTGACATCTCGAGGGAGACCAATGAAGTCAGCAGAAAAATGCACCTGTACACAGAGTTCTACACAGCCCGGATCACCCACGAGTCTGTAATGTCAACACCACCAACACTGAAAGTGTTGTTCCTATTAGAATAGGCTTTTCCAAAATGAATACAGTATGATGATATCTTGAATAAGGCAAAAGTGTTACTTTTTATCAATTCATTCATTTCCTACACTCATGGAAATCCAATGCGCATTGAAACTATGCCAAAGTTATTCTGCTCATATCAAGCAGAGTTTTTATGCTTAGACAATGATATCTTAGGCTTAGATAAAAACACATTATCTAATAAATTCCTTTCTAGAGATCTGAAACTAGGCAGATATAGAATTGTTTTGGCAAAACCTCCACACATATAAGGATTCATAGCATGCCCACTTTTTACCTGGTCATGATTACCAAAACAGTTTTACAAATTCCAAAGCCACACCCTAGAGAGCCAATTTCTCCATGAGAAATCGTGAAAATACATCCATCAAGTAACTTCATATTTTTCCCTTTTCTCTCAATCCCTATTTCATTCTAAAAATTGCTAGGCAAAAATTTTGTATCTGTTTTATATCATATTTTCAGCTTAAATTTTGACCACATTAACACTTCTACTGGAGTGAGGGAGGAGCTATGATCCTTTGCAGTCTTTCATAGACCACCATTAGTCTATATTAGAATCGTCTATATTAGAACCCTAGTCACCAGTAACTTGAACTTGAACTCAATTTCACAGAGAAAAAAAAGTTTATCTGATGAGTGCTCCCCACCAAAATCTTCATCCCCTCCCACCTCTATTCTGCCTATTTCCCTATATATTAGCCTTCTTAGAAAAAAAATTGGGTGGAAGGGTGGGCAGAAATTCAAACTCCCGTTTTGCAACCAGCTTCCTTTAGGAGGAAGTCAGTCATAGAAGAAGAGAATCCTGAAATGGGTTTCCATTCATTCAAGATCTCTTCCTTCCTCCCCTCATTTGCATAATTGTTTGCAACTTAGCCCTTAAAAAACTTTAGCCACCACCAAGCTTGCTGTACCATTGAGAGCTGATCTTTGCACCTACTCAGCTATCTGAGCAGATCATGAACATAGACATGACAAAGCGAGGTCAGTCATTCAGCCAGGGGATAAGTCGTACACTGTGATTCCTGTCTTCCTCCTTGGCAGAGGGATAATAAAAAGTAATGATGTGGAAGAGAGCACACTGTTGCCTTCCAAGGGTCATGTCAGTGCAATTTTTGCTGAATCCTGACAGTTTCCCTGTCCTTTAGTGAAACACCGGACAAAAGAAACACAGAGCCAAAAAGAGCACTTGTACTGGAGACACTTCAAACACTGTAAAATAGAGTCCATACTAGACAGCCCAATATATCACAAAGATTGGTTCATAGAACAAGAGAGACAAACTGTGGGGACTGCCACACCGTGCCACCTATGTGAGGGAGAATGGACTTGTTCTTAATCATGGTTGGCCAATCTCATGAGCAGCTGTACATCACCTCTCACTTCTGGAAAAGTCATTTTCTAATGGGGCAGCTGGGTTCTTGCTTGTTCTGATAAAGAGACCTATCATTTCACTGAAAGTGATGTAGAGGATTTATCCGGTGTTCTCAGGAGAAGTGCACAGTGTTCACTTGGGGATGCACATCAGGCAGTAGATAAAAATTGTATCCGTTTGTAAAAATATTTTTAAAGCTTCTAAAGGACTAGTATGTTTCTGAGGGTTCTGAAGTGCTGAATGTAACTTTCTAACATCCAAATTACAGTGATATAACTGCACCACTTGGGATAGAAAGGAGTCTTTGAAAGGCTTGACTGCAGGTGTGTTCAGATGTCATCAAGACCTAGAGGGTAGCCTAGCATCTGACAGGCAATAGAACGTGCTGCTTGTCACCTTGGGAAAGCCAAGAGATCTCTTCATTTGTTTCTATGACGACAAGAACACCATGGGATTATTGAGAGAATTTCATAGGTCACAGTATGCTGCCATTTGGATAAAATTACGTGGTAACAGTCAGGAAAAGTAGGAAGTCCATAGAAGCTAGTACAGAAGGGTAAAGTGGAAGTATGACTCTATATGTTTTAATATGAGGGATGCAGAAAACTCTCGTGTGCTTTAAAATCTTCCTGGATGAGGTTCTCCTTATCACTGATATGGTAACTGCCCGTGCAATTGATAAAGATTTCTCATCACTAAACCCATGATTTCACTTTGTTTAACATACTCCAAAATGTTATGAAATCACATGGTGTTATTGGGAAGATATCTTGCTTTCAATGGACACCTATGTTTCTACAAGCCACTTTTAAATTTGTGTTTGTTTTTTAAATTCCATTATACCCAATAATGCCCTCTGTTATCAAGATCTAGCTCCCTTTTGTTGTATCCATGGGCATCCTGAAAAGGAACTGGAATTGATTATTGTAGATCCGGTAAGTAATGTTACCAGGAATAACATTAGAATAAGCTTATTGTGTTATTTTTAGCATAGATGTTATGCATTGTTTGAAACTGTGAACTCTTTTTTTTTTATTTGTTTGTTTTATGTAGGTACACTGTCACTGTCTTCAGACACACCAGAAGAGGGCATTGGATTCCATTACAGTTGTGAGCCACCATGTAGTTGCTGAGAATTGAACTCTGGACCTCTGGAAGAACAGTCAGTGCTCTTAATGGCTGAGCCATCTCTCCAGCAAAACTGTAAACTCTTATTCCTTTGTAATTTTCTATGAAATATTTTCTAGCTTTGATTGACTATAGGTAACTGAACTTGTTATAGATGAAGTGGAATACTGATTGTAATTTTTTAGTTTAAAAAAAATCTCACTTTTTCTTTATTTAAAAAACATGTCCATTTTTTAATTTACTCTTGTTAGGGAATTTTATGCATATATATAATGTGTTTTCATCAAATCCACTCCCCTATTCCCTCCATTCCACCTTCTCGTCTATGCCTCTACTCCTCCTCCCTCATAGCCTCATAGTTTTCTTCAGGGATGTGACCTCTGACAGGGTACTCACACTCCGGCAGATTGTCCTACACTCATACACAAATGAGCAGCATTAAGTGGACTCACTGGGTTTTTTAAAGAGGTTACTTTAGCCAAATATTTATTAGTTTATTTTATTAAACAAATACTTGCTAAGCATCTGAGCCACGAGTTTGCAAGGCTGTAGGGCTATAATAATCAACATTTATGTTCAAATACATTTCAACAAGGCACCCTACTAAATACGACTGATAAAGAAAATGAGAAAAGCAGGATCAGGCTGCACTGAAGATGCCAGAGACGATCTGCATCAGCATTAGCTGGTGATAAACAAGAGAGCAACCCAGAAGGATTAGAAACACGGATTGCTCACAACTACACGGCATGAAGATCAATAATGGCCACTAAATGTTTGGGGAAAAGGAGAACAGGAGAAAATAGAATAACTTGTTGCCATTTTAGTATACCCCTTCCCCCACTGCCCACCTCTACCACCTTGTCTGCATCTCCAGTAACCAGCCAGCTTCTGGCCACCTGACCTTGAATCTGGTAAGTGTAGTCAATCTCTCCCAGACTAACTAATCATATCAAACACATCCAATGAAACTGTAATGATTTGCATATCCTTGGCCCAGGGAGTGGCACTATTAGAAGATGTGGCCCTGTTGGAGTAGATGTGTCCTTGTTGGAGCAGGTGTGTCACTGTGGGTGTGGGCTTAAGACCCTCACCCTAGCTGCCTGGAAGCCAGTATTCTGCTAACAACCTTCAGAAGAGGTAGAACTCTCAGCTCCTCCTGCACCATGCCTGCCTGGATGCTGCCATGTTCCTGCCCTGATGATAATGGACTGAACCTCTGACCCTGTAAGCCAGTGCCAGTTAAATGTTGTTCTTATAAGAGTTGCCTTGGAAACACAGAGGCGTATGCTAGCAGCAAACCACTGAACTGAGAATAGGACCCCGTTGAAGGAATCAGAGAAAGAACTGGAAGAGCTTGAAGGGCTCGAGACCCCATATGTACAACAATGCCAAGCAACCAGAGCTTCCAGGGACTAAGCCACTACCTAAAGACTATACATGGACTGACCCTGGACTCTGACCTCATAGGTAGCAATGAATAGCCTAGTAAGAGCACCAGTGGAAGGGGAAGCCCTGGGTCCTGCTAAGACTGAACTCCCAGTGAACTAGATTGTTGGGGGGAGGGCGGCAATGGGGGGAGAATGGGGAGGGGAACACCCATAAAGAAGGGGAGGGGGAGGGATGAGGGGGATGTTTGCCCGGAAACCGGGAAAGGGAATAACACTGGAAATGTATATAAGAAATACTCAAGTTAAAAAAAAAAAAAAACCTAATTATTCTTTGTTCAGTCGCCTTCCTGCTCATTCCACACACACACACACACACACAAAGAGTTGCCTTGGTCCCATTGTCTGTTCACAGCAGTAAAACCCAACTAAAACAGTGACCATTCTTGGAACAGAATGATCCAAGGTCCAAAAAGCTCTGCAGCCTGCGTAACCACCCGAGGACCCTGGCCTCTTTATGCCTCAGTTGGAACAATGTTAGAACTCTCCAGGTTATCCAGTGTGATGGACTTGGAAGTCAATATCACTCAACCGGATACTGCACCAAATAATGGTAGTCTTTAGAAAGGTTCCCAGTTCCTGAACCCCTGAACCAGATTGGACCTGAAAAGGTATTTTTAACAAATATTATCTAAATCTCTTCCCATCCTGAGAGGAATTGGGAATAAATTTTGAACTTTTAAATCGGGGCCCGCCACTCAAGCGGGTATCTTTGCCCTATTTGAGCCTTGGTTCCCTAATCTACCAAAACAAGCAAACAAAACAAAAATTAAAATCCGAAAATAGCACTTTACTACTCCCTCCAGACCATCATCAGGACAAAATAATGCAAAGTCATGGGAGAGTGCATGTGTCCTTTTACCCAAATTCTATGGTGTCCAAAGTTTTGGGGGTTTCCTTTGCTTGGCTTTTCCCATGCTGTGAAATATCTTCTTTTGAGAATAGGTTCAAGTATATTCATCCCTATTAAACAACACGTGTGTGTGTGTGTGTGTGTGTGTGTGTGTGTGTGTGTGTGAAATTATTTTTTTTACAGGTTCTCTCTCCCCTTTTGTTGGGTATGCTAATGTCCTCCATGTTGGGTCTTAGGAACCTCTTGAGTCCCTGGCATCTGGGACTTTCTAGTGGCTACCCCCTGTTCCCCCTCCCCACTGCTACACATCTCCCTTCAAATTCCTGACCCTCTGTACTTCTCCCCCCATCTTCTCCTGTATCTGAACTGGCCCTCCTTTCACCCTCCCCTTCCTCTCTCCCTCTATTTCTGGAGATTATTTTCTTCCCCCTTCTGAGTAGGATTGTAGCATCAACACTGGTGTCATCTTCCTTCTTCTTCTTCTTCTTGAGTTTCTTATGGTCTGTGAGCTGAATCTCCGGTATTCTGAGCTTTTTTGGCTGATATCCACTTATTGATGGGTGCATACCATATCCCTAACTTTTTCTCAGTCGAGCTCATCTCATCGAACATTCTTAAGCCATAGCACCAAACTGAGCTCCGAGACCTACATACAGTAGCCCCCACAGCAAAAGCCACCTTCATCTGACCAATCGCAGATGCTTCTCCCATCGCAGGCGCCATGGCTGCGCCTTCGGTTTGTGACGAGCTTTCCCACAGTGGTTCCGAGTTCCTATCTCAGTAATATTGGTCCTGCTAGTGCTAAAAGCCACCACTCATTCTTCCTGACGAAATTCTTCAAAATGGGTGGAAACTAAATGAGAGGGAGTAGAGCTGGGAGAAGCGTAAGGTTTGCGGCCAGCATGACGGCCAGGATGACGATGCACCTGAGTCATCTGAGGTGCTCAGTGTCCAGTCACCTCCACCAAGCAGTCCCTGCCCAGAACCCCTCCAAGTGACAAATTCGCTGCTTTCTTGGCCCTCTGTCTGCTGCTAACTACCTACTCCTTGGGTTTCTAGATATGGGTACAGTTTGCATGTCCCTTCCAAAGACAACCTGTCCTCTCACAATTCTTGATGGCCGAGTGTCATGTCAGTGACCTGTGATCCTACTTTCTACTTACCCAAAATAATGAGCCCAACAGTGGAGCCCAAACAAAAACAAGTGTCCCATAGGCCAGTTGTTAGCCAAGACCTAATAGCCTGGCTCAAATGTAAATACATTGACAAGCTGGGCCCATCAAGGTCTTCTTTCTAGAATATACATTTAAGGGGGGGGGGCTGAGATATTTAACAATGAACAAGAAAGTCAAAAGAAGCTAATGTCCATTTTGCTGCTGTGGCAAGCGGCAAAGTCACGGCCAGGCATAATTTATGAGCAGACAGAAAGTACATGAAGTGGAGATTAAGAAAAACTGGTGCAGAAAGAGCAGAGCGAAGCAGACAAGCAAAAAAAGAGAAAGACCTTGAGGAGAGGACACAGCTTTCTGTCGGTTCCAGCGCCTTCTGGTCTGATTCCACTTCTCTCGGGAGATCTTTAATATAGTCTTTTCCAAGGAGATGACTTGGCTAGAACAAAGGGGTCTGATTAAGCACTAGATAAATGTTACTCTCTTTCCTGATTTATTGATACAGTCGACTGTTCGTCTCATCAAACATTCTGACACTCACTCTTTAATGCACTGATTCGGTTAAAGAATTCTTGCCCACCTACCGTGTGCTACGCTTTTGCTGTATGCCTTTTTGTATTGAGCACTGAACTTGAATCTCCCTAAATCGTGTTTGTGTTTTTCTGGTCACTGACCAGGGAGATGAAAAGAACACAGGAGTGGCCTAAAGACGACAGGGATGTTTAGGGAAATAGAAGAATGCTCATCAAATGGCTCAGAGGGGTCTCCCCAACCCTTAATTCTCCAGAACATCACCTAACTCCAGCATCCGCAGTAATAAGATCTGAAATTTTCTTTTGTTTATTCCCCTGTCGATCTGCTCCACCTAAGAGAAGATTCAGAGCAGGACTTTCACAGCAACTTCCCCTGATCTTGCCCTGTGGTGGCAGGAATGTGTTTCAGCCCATCCCCTGCTCAGTTCCACGGCTTTTCAGATACCACCACCTGTCATAGGGATGTCACTGTACAGCAAAAGACAGCTTTAATTCTAAGGATTATTTTCCTCTGTCAGCTTTTAAAAGGTAAAGGGAAAACATGCCCGTATTCTCTCCTTACAAAAGAGTAAAGCGTTACAGGGACGAGGTGGGGGCAGGGGGGATCATGGGGCCACCAGGTGTCTGAAAAGGTCTGTAAGATCAGGTTCGCTTTCGTGTCCAAATGAGAAACTAGCAGATGGCTCCTCTCGGGGTTGTTTACTCACGCTACAGCTCTGTTTGAAAAGACCTGCTGCTGAGAGCAGAGGCTGTGGCACAGGAGGACACTGCAGTCACTCGGAGTCAGTCATCTAGGTCAGGGGCTCCAGAGTCATGCTTCAGAGTGGGCGTGGGAGTTGGCGGTCCGCAGTAAGCATCTCCAAAGCCTCACGGGCATCGCCTGCTTCTCCACAGTGAGACCCCGCAGCTGTGGAACATCAAAGCTCCCGTGTTTAGGCTACAAACAATATTAGCTAAGCCTGGTTAAGGTTTGTAATTTCCAGTAACAGGACAGGGGTGAGAAAAGTAATTGGCAGTCAGGGCCTCTAATCAATATCAGATTGGCAGTAAATTAGTTGTTTAATTAAATAAAGGTAATTTGTTGGATTGCCAATTATCTTCCCAATATGAGAGACCTCGATTCAATAAAACAAGAGCTTGGTGAGAAAACAAAACCATTCTTTACAAGCTTTGGACAGCATTTCACCGTGAAATCTCCCTTCAGGAGGAGTCTTGCACCTACAGATAGACCAGGACCTTCCACAAGGTTAATGATCCAGGCTGCCACCTTCAACACGGTTGCAAAGGTCAAACTGTGGTCCAGTCGGAGCTGAACTGGCTCCTAGTTAGATTGCCAAAGGATTAAACCTTGCTCCTTCGAACAAGAGGCAACTGAATACTGAGAACTTGGATGCTGTCGCTAGGAAAATTAACTCCTGGGGGACGCGGAGTGTTGAACTCCCTGTTTAACTTAGTAATTATTTTATAATAATCAGCATAACAATAATAATAAATAGTAATTTAATGAATCTTCTGAAACCCAAAAGCCTGGAGCTGGAGGGCAGAAGCAGTAGCTGGGCCTGGCGTGTTAGCAGCCTTCTCAACACTAGATGGCAGCTCAAGACTGCGTTTGGCTCTGTGTCTCCGCAGCAGTTCTCCAGTACTTCCCCCAACCGCCCAAGAGATTTTTAGCCCTCTGAATTTTAACCAATTGTGCTTCATCTTTTGTCTCCAGAAGGACAGAAATAGGCTTCCTCTTCCCCTCTAATTGATTTTAAGTTTCCCTTTGTTCAAGCTCTGCTAAAACGAGGAGCGAGCCCTATTTTTCACGGGCTGGCCTGCTTGCGACTTCTATTAAGTGGGCCAAATAATTATACCCCAAAGAGAAACCTGTTCTCCGAAAAGCACCCCGCATTTGCTCCCAGAGCAATGTTTGCTCCACTCCTTGCTGCGGCACACTGCAGGGGAGCCGCCGTCCCTGAGGAAGTTGGGGTCTTCTCTTTCAAACCAAATTGCTGGTTTATTGAACGAATCCTTTGCTCTTAATGTCCTCTCAGACTGGTTAGTTTATCAAAAAAAAAAAAAAAAAAAAAGTCCTAAGTTTGCCTCTTGGTTCCCAGGACCCCTTTACTGGATGGATTCTCCAATACTCCTTTTCAAATAATAGCACCCCTACTACGCACAAACAGCTTCGGTGTGTAGCTTCACAGCCCCGTGTAGTCCTGACCTTCCTTCCGCACTAAGTCCCTATTGCTTATGGCAACAGTCCAGAAAGCAGGCATGAGCCCTTGGCCATGACTGCAGCATCCAGCGCTTTGAGTGAGCTATTATTACCTTCTGCTTCAAGCACTCGCCTGCATCTCTTCAGAGTGGTGATGGTCTACTCACTTGTTTCCAATTTGAGCCACTTCCTTTGCTAACAGCCCCCATCTTGGTGGCTCACCTTCTCCTCAGACTTCCTGTGTCAGAGCTTCTAACGCTGCAACTGTCACTTTGTGATTCATTAGCCTCCGAAGAACAGAAGCTCGCTGAGGGCCGTGTCTCTATCATAGATTACTGCCTAGAGTATAAAGCTGGCTGATCTATATTCATTAAATTAAGTACCGAACAAAAAATTTGTAAGCCTGCCTTACCACTATGAATTCTCTCTGATGTGTATCAAAATATAGCTGAAAAGTAGAGAGCCATGGAAACCTCTGAGTGCCTTGTGGGAATCTGTCACACAGTGTCATTGGAATAGCTTTCTATAAGGGGAAATGGGAACCACATATTACAGAATCCTCTTCAAATACCCCCTGCTTGACAGTGAAGGCATTCTAATGACACTGGTCATTCTTTGATATATCATCTTTATCACCCAACTAGAGGTCTTCCCCTGCCAAGAATGCCTTCTATTCTGATGTTCCTCACTCTCCCCTCAGTTTTGTGACTCTATGATTGCCTGGCTTAAGCTGACCTCCTTGAATTCTCTGTTCATTCAGTGGCCACTGGGCCTCATAAATCCACTTAAGCTTTTGTTGAGAAGCCTCCCTTAGGCACTGAAGACCCTATCGATGCCCACTTCTGAATTCTGGTAGCCCTGAACTCTCCCTACTTGTGACTGCTACAGTCAAGATCCAAACTATGCAAGGTGGTCTCGCTAAGACCTAGAGTTCACATTCTATACTAACTGGGAATATAGTATGTATGCATTCCTTATTCTAATTGGTTCCCACCTATATAAACCTATCTTCCCCAGTCAAAATCTAGCTACCTAAGGAACAGTTTATACTATCCATCGTTTATATTTTATAAAGTGTCTAATATGATCCTAGACATTCAACAACACTCTCTAAACTGGTTCATATAAAGTAAGTTATCCTATAAAATGTCTCATCTGTAACCCAAAATTAATACAAAATAATCTATTATTATTCTATTTCAAGTGTTAGAAGTACCAACAGCAGAACAGAGGAAGAACAAGACTCTAAGAGATCCCATGCCTGATGCCAGGAGGATTGTAGGATGACATTTTAATAGACATTCAGTGCTTCCCCAGAGACTGCAGCCCAAAGTAGGACTGCAAAAGGAAGTCATGACAAAGCTTGACAGTGGCCAGCTCCAGCCAGGACAGCCTCTGAGACTACAGTTACTTAACATCAGTGTGAGTGTGTGTGTGTGTGTGTGTGTGTGTGTGTGTGTGTGTGTGTGTAAGTCAGACACACTCCTACCTATAAAATGTGCAGGGATAAAGATAGAGCTGAGACAGAGGGAATGGCTAATCAATCTCATTCTATGGGCAAGAACCAGTCCCTGACACTATTACTGATACTCTGTTATGCTTGCAAACAAGAGTCTAGCATAACTGTCCTCTAAGAGGCTCTACCCAACAACCAGTGAAAACAGAATCAGAGACCCACAGCCAAATATTAGATAGAGCTCAGAGTTTGTGGAAGAGTTTGGAGGAAGGATTGAGGTACTGGAAGAAGACAGGGATTCCACGAGATGACCAACAAAGTCCTCTAACCTGGACCCTTGGGGACTCCCAGAGACTGAACCACCAACCAAAGAGCAAGCAGAGGCCGGACGTAGGCCCCTGCACATGTGTTGCAGATGTGCAGCTTGTCTTCATGTGGGTCCTGCAACAACTGGAGTGGGGGTTGGGGGCTTTCCCTGAATCGGTTGCCTGTTTGTGGGTCCCATTCCCCTTGCTGGTCTGCCTAGTCAGGCCTCAGTGGGAGGGGATGTGCCTAGTCCTGCAGTGACTTGATGTGTCTGGATGGGGAGTAATACTTGAGGAGAGGAGTTCCTTCTTTTCAGAGAAGGGGAGGACCTGTATGAGAGGGCACACACACACACACACACACACACACACACACACACACACTCCTATGCACACACAGAATAAGAGACAGAGATAGGAAAAAATACGATGGTGCACTATCCTGTCTGATTTAGACCTAGACAGAGTCATTCTGCCTGGTGGTGGGACAGTCGCTTGATTATGCTCCATTTACTGACCGTCCACCCAGTGAAAGATATAAAGTACTTCTGCGTAGCTCACAAATTAAAAACCCGAAGGTTTCTGTGCTTTTCAAAACAAAGTCAGCAAAGCTGAAAGCTGACTGATACGGCTCATACATTTATTGGCATTAGGACGTTGCTCTTTTATTGCTGGTATCCGGATGACATCATTTTTCATGAAGACACCATAATTGTCTTTGAATGTAATAAAGGTGAAATTCGTTCTCATGGAAATTAAAGAGGACATTGCAATGCTTCACTCAAAAGGGAACTAAAGGATACAGATGATAAAATGTACTAGCTTTAAATTTCTGTCCATAAACCAAGAGTGAAAGTACAGAGAATTAGGCTAGAGATGAAGAGTGTAATAACCTGAAATTAGTTTAGGCATCCCTCTAATCTCATTTTCTCATAGCGTAGAGCTATTCATTGGGAAATCTGTTTTCCTTCCCTGGCCAATATTTTAGCTGTCTGTGGTTGAAATGAAAATACTGAGAGGGAGGGGTTGGTGAAGACACGAACTGAAATAGATCTTATTAGAGATGGCAAAAGCAACTCGCTTCTCACTAAAACACAGGAGGCTCAAAACATGAAGAAAGCAACGTGTAAAGTGTTTTTGCTTAAAGTACTTGAGCGCTCATCCATTCAGCAGCCAGGGCTTCTTAAAAGCAGATTTTAGAATCCGAATTTCTCCTTCAGCCAGTCTAGGTGGTGAAGCCTAGACAAGAGCTCAGGAAATCCTCTCTACCCCACATCTGCATTCCTGCTTCCTTCACCCCATCTCAACTGGACCCCCAGGCCCTCCAGGACTCCCTTCTGCTGCCAAGAGCCTCAGAACCCTTGACATTATTTATTTTCCCATGGATCCGTTGTGTTTTGGAAGGCTCGCAAGAAGCCAAGTGCATGGTTTCAGGGCAATAAAGCAGTCAGAGCACATGGCACACTGTTCCGTTTGGCACTGAGGAACCTGGCATGCGTCTTTACAGTCCTTTCTCCATGCTCAAGCCTGGCCCTCAGGCTATGTCACCCAGGTCCTTTGGTGAGACAAAGCCTTGAAGCAGAGACTTAACATCATGGGTCAGTGACTACCAACTCCCATGTCTCTTTGAGGCAGGGGTGGGTCTTTCTAAATGTGGGTTCTGGTAGACACATCTGTATATACAACCTAACAGTCTGCATTTCTGACAGGATTCTAGATCGGCATTTCTGAAACAGTGGATCACCACCCCTTGGGGGGGGTCAGGCGACCTAATCACGGGAGTCACATATCAGATATCTGCACATCAGATATTTATATTACGATTCATAAGAGTAGCAAAACTATAGTTATGAAGTGGCAATGAAATAATTTATGGTTGAGGGTCACCACAATGAGAGGAACTGTATTAAAGGGTCACAATGCTAGGAAGGTTGGGAACCACTGCTTTAGATGGTGCTGAGGATACCAGCTATGGCTCAGTCAGATGTGGGAAGAGCTAGCTGCCTATTCGCATGTGGGATTTCCTGAAATCCAGTCTGCACTTCCTTGCGCTTGACTCTGTTGAAATTAACCTAATGTCCATAAAATTCCCCCTTTCCTTTCCAAACTCAGTGTTTCAAATGGGGTTAAACAGACACAAGTTAACCTAGGAAGGAAGGAGGGATTCTTTGATCGTTTTTGTCTAGTGTTTGTCATTCTGCACCAAGTGAGTTTTTTACTTTTGTGTTAGAAGTAGCTTACGCCAACTTTATCGTGCAATTTCATTAAAAAGTTCATCTTAGCTGAGGACAAATGTGTTTCAGAAATGTCACTGCAACCATGTGCATCAGAACAAGGATTAAACAGAGCAGGACTTGGCATAACCTGTTGTGCTCTGCTCACCCAAAAGGAATCTCATGTTCTGTTCTAACCCAGATGTCATTTGGGTGACATCATATAGAAATTCCAGTAATTAAACTCACTAAACTGTGGCCAGCTGGTGTGAACCTTCTTGTTAGGTCACAAATTGCTTTCTGCTCTTGTATGAGATGATAGCCAAGATCGTCTGTGTGCTTGTGTGTCACACACTTTCAGGGAGATGACCTCTGAAAACACAGGCTCAGCATGCTTCCTGATCAGTAAGGAACTCTGGTTCATTTGTATTGATAAAGTCAGGAACGCATGCTACCCGAGGTGACCGAGTGCAGCATACCTTCATTGCAGATGTTACTGTATGCACATCAGCACCATTACTCATATAATTTATCCAAAAGTCCAGAGGTTAGAAAAATTCAAAATCCATTAAAAATGGCCCCAGAGTCTGCCCTGTAACTCATGTAGCATTTAAAAGGGCTTACTTAACTAAACATCTACTGCATGAATACTAGTCAGAAAAATGAAAAGAAGTACAGAGGAGCCAAAGGTAATGCATTGGTCAGCTAGGCAGAGCCCAAGAGTTCCCATCAAGAGACCTCTTAGGTAGATAATACTATGAATGGGTCACCCATGTTTTCTCCTGTCCTCGTAGAGGCAATCGAGTACAGGCTGTTGCATTGCAAGTTGCCTAAGGTGTAAGTCATACTTTAACATGTCTACATGTATCTGAATGGTTCCTAGGGATACAGAGAGAGGGTTATATTTGTGCTCTATGAAACATGCAAGAACAGAGAGTAGCAAAATGTAAAAGAAGTATTTGCTCACTAGGATACTTTTGTCTACTATATAAAAAAAACATGCATGGCATATAACCCACCCTTTTCTGAACTAAATACTGTGCTGTTGTCAAGAACACGTGTCTTTTATCGTAAGAGGAGTTAAAAAGGATGGGAAATAAAACTGAATGTAAGATAGAAAACAGATCTTATTCTACCTATGAAGCACTGAGTCTGGTGTACAGTAGGAGTGCATAACTGTCTTAACAATAAAAACCTAAACTTCATGAATTCTTTGAGTTCTGGGTCAGAGATCTTTTTTTTTTTATTAACTTGAGTATTTCTTATATACATTTTGAGTGTTATTCCCTTTCCCGGTTTCCGGGCAAACATCCCCCTCCCCCCTCCACTTCCTTATGGGTGTTCCCCTCCCCATCCTCCCCCCATTGCCGCCCTCCCCCCAACAATCTAGTTCACTGGGGGTTCAGTCTTAGCAGGACCCAGGGCTTCCCCTTCCACTGGTGCTCTTACTAGGATATTCATTGCTACCTATGAGGTCAGAGTCCAGGGTCAGTCCATGTATAGTCTTTAGGTAGTGGCTTAGTCCCTGGAAGCTCTGGTTGCTTGGCATTGTTGTACATATGGGGTCTCGAGCCCCTTCAAGCTCTTCCAGTTCTTTTTCTCTGATTCCTTCAACGGAGAGACCATATTTTTTCAATCATTCCTACCGCATGCCTGCCCATGTCTCTCTGACTTTTACACTTGTTGTGTGACACCTCTCTGATGTGTGACACCTCACTGATTTGTGACACCTTGTTCAGAACTGCCTCCTCTCTGTCCTTGACATATCATCCCATCAACAACCCACTGAAGTGTCCTCAAAACAAGGAAGGATTTCTGGTGCTTTCTCGGAGATCCTTTGGAACCACCAGGACAAAGGGTTAGATAAACACTCCTGAAGTGTGTGCACTGTCTTTATAGCCTGTTACCTTTTAAGGTCATCTTCCTGGCTTCAAGCCTGCAGTGAAAAACACCAGAAACACAGAAACAAACAATCAAAAAACTAAGTCGCCCAAAGTGTGTCACACTGAGTATTCCCAGGGGTGGCTGATGAGAGAATTACATCACTCCATCTCTTTCTAGCACACTTTTACTATTTATTGGAATTTTTAATTATATCCCTTTTACACATCTGTGAATACTTTGAATATTTTTTCTCTATGTACCCATAGGTACAATGATCTATGGGCAAAGATATTCATTGCAGCATTGTTTGTGGCAAAATGCTAAAAGCAAACTGCCTTGGGGCAGGGATGGTATATTCCAGAAGTTTCAACCAATAAGATTATGCAATTTGTTTAAATAGAAGGAGAGGGTGGGATGAGGAGGGAAGAAGGAGGACAGGCTGGCAAGATGGCTCAGTGAGTAAAGGTACTTGCCACAAGTCTTGAAGACCTTAGTCCCATCCCCAGACCCCACATAGTGGAAGGAAAGAAGCAACTCCTGAAACTTGTCCTCCGACCCTCTCAGGTCTCAAGCTTTTCTCATGCCACAAGGTCTCCCTCCCACAGGCCTCCAACGCCTAGAAATACATAAATAAATAATATAAAGAAGGAAATCGCTTCCAAGACCCACTGCTACAGGGATATGCAATCAAGTCTTAAAGGAATAGGCACCATTTATGGATTCAAAGATCTCACTCCTGTGTGTGTGTGTGTGTGTGTGTGTGTGTGTGTGTGTATGTGTGTGTCACACACACACAATATATATATTAATTATTATTATAAATATATATAAATATATATATATTTCCTTCTAGGGAAGGAAAATTTAGATATAATAAAATAAGCCTTGTGCAAACTTTCCTGGATTCTTTGCATTCTTTTTACTATGTATCCATGTTAGTTTTGAAAGAAAGCTTTATAAATTAGCATTTAGAGAAAAGACTTTGGGTATTTGGGTAGCTGAAAGGTGCCATATTGGGCTGAGAAGCACCAGATACACTCTGGCTTCTGCTTCCTAGGACTCTGCCTCTGGGTGGCAGTCTAGCTCTTCCAGTGTCACCCCAGCCAATGCTCATCTGGGATTTCCTCTGGAGGTCTCCAAATTCACTTCTACCACTCTGCAATGAACTCAGTTATTAAGGAACAATTTCCTCAGAAGGAACGTTGGGTCTGTTCTATTTAATCCACTCGATCTTTATCTTTTCTGGATTTCTCTTTCTTTTACACTCTCTCCAAAGGAATTTTGTCTAAGTTACCTAAGAGGTATTTTCCCCTCACTAGCTTGATGGGTGGTCAGTGTCCAGAATCTCCCTATGGTAAAACAATCACATTTAGACATCTTCATACATATACGTGGTTTTCTCATTAGTTTGAGTGATGTTCTTGCCTAACTCCTTTCTTGGGCCCTAAACCTGCAGTTCTACATTCTTTCCTATCCAAACAATGGTGGGAATTTTTTCTCCATAGAACACTTTCCATCGAAAAAAAAATTGTTCATGGAATCCCTAAGGAGTCGAAGCTGGCTTCACTGGCTTGGGAAGTGATGGATGGATGTTGGATGGGTGGACCAACTCATTTGCTCATCCTTACCTCCCACTGCTCGCTTGCCCTGCTACTCTGCAGTCTCCCTCCAGCCTATTTCACTCTCCATACAGAATGCCTAAGGCTATGCAGTTAGTCTAAAAATACCTAGGATAGACCAAGGAAAACTAATAGCAAGGGAATCTTCAGCTTAAGTCAATATTTGCAGAGACTACAGTTGTGAGGTGAGAATGCTCAGCCCTGGGTTGCAACTCTTCTCTGAGCTGCAGGGAACACCTAAATCATGGTCTGCAGCAGCCCTCCAGGAAGCTAGATCACATTGGTTAAAAGGCAGAGAAACAGATTTCTGTCCTTCCAAGCATTATTACATTTTTAACAAGTGGGAGTGCAAAGATACTCTAATTTTTATCACACCAAGAAAACATTATAAAAATGTATGCCAATAAAGCTCAGTTTTTGACATGAAAAAAATATATATTGGAAAATTTTGTTATTCCTGATCTATGCTCTCTTTCATTTCCTCCCTTCTTTTCGCTCTCTTTTTCTTTCTCTAGGCACAGGCAGGACTAGGGTAGTCATGGAGCTCTAGCCCTTTGATGGACAGTGCCAGTCAGAGACGGAATGTTTTCAGAGGACAACGGGGTCTCGATGCTCACGTAGGTACATATTCTAGCATTGCTACAAACTCATCAGTGCTACGTAACCAACTGAGCCTCAGTTTCTCTCTTGTAAACCTCATCTAAAATCCATGAGCATCACAGTGGAGCAGTCACAAATATGGAGTCTGCAACTAGATGGTACGAGTTCAGATCCTCTTGCTCCAGGACCTTCTAAATGTGTGAGATGAATTTCCCGTTGGGAGTACAGATAGTACAAGTACCTCCTTAGTACTGGGTAAGTAATGCTTAAAATCGCAATTCATGCGAGCAGTGTTTAGCAAAATTAAAGTTATACCCAAAACAGGTTAAAGAAAAACGTGGAACATGCCAGTGACCGGTGTTTCAGTCTCAAGTCCTCCTACCCTCTGGGATACATAGTTAGTGTTCACATACATGGCATTGCTTTCACACCTTTACATACCATAACAAATACAATCTGCAGCCCTAAGTATGAGACTTTCATTGAGCTACGTTTCCCCCTTGAGTTTGTTTTTCCTCTTTTTAAAATGAGGACATCTGTGTCACTCTTCCTTTGTTTCCACACACACAGAAACACTGTTTCAAGACTATGAAGAACACACAGCATGTGATGATGGCACTGTGGCATCATTGGCCTTGGCCACATCTTAATCAAACCGGTACCAGAAGAACTCTGAAGTTCTTCTCAACAATGGGACCAATATGCAATGTTTCCATGGTGGTATCTTAAAAAGTTGCAAATGCTCTATCGTGTACTTCTTCTACAAGGCAGAATCCCACAGGTTCTCACAAGGCTAAACTCAAGGCGATGTGGGGCTGCGCTCCTATCTGTAGCTTCCAGGGGAGGAATGCTTTCTTGTCTTTCTCAGCACTGTTAGCCCTTCCTGTGTCCTTGCTGGACCTCCCATCATCCTCAAGGCCAGCGCTAGCTAGCCAAGTCCTGTTCACATCCTGTCACTCTGACTTCTTTCCTAATCCAGACCTGCCAACTTATTTCTTTTAATTTAAGCAAAATTTATATAACAAAATTAGCCATTTTGAGGCAAACTACTCAATGGCAGGTTTAATTCACTCACAGTGCACAAAACATTCAGAAGAAGCCACTCCCTTCTCCCCTCGTAAACCTGGCAGTACTGTCAGAAATTAGTACTGCCATCTAATTCCAAACCACTTTGTCATCCCGAAGGCAAACCCACACTCACTGAGCCCTAGCCCTCATTGTCCGCACGTCTTACTTTCTGGCATCCACACTCTGCTTTCTGTCTCTCTGGTGTTACTTATTCTGGGCAATCAATGGAGTCACCCAGCAGGTGATCCTTCACATCTTGCTTCTATCACTTGGGACATTTCTGAGGTTCATCTATGCCTCTATTCCGGGCCACAGGAACAAGGTGCTGGCCGCACAATCAGGAGACCCTCAGTCAGTTCCCCTGTACTATGTCTGTGCTTGGCAAGCTGGCTCCCACCTGTGCCACCGATGCCGAGGAGCTGGGAGTGGATAACAAAAGACTCTTAGAGCTCATTAGGCTTCACTGTGCAAGTACATGATCTCCAGAGCTCTGATATCTACAGACACACGCACCCACATGGACACAAACACACACGCAAACAAATGCATACATGCACCCCTACATACAGAGAGAGGTGGAAACCCATCACTAAGGGTGGGAAATGTGCCTAGTTTGCAATAAATTTAGGAGAGCAAAAAGCACCAAATGTTCTTTTCACACAAAGCATCTTTATCTGCTGAAAGAGATTTTTCTTGTCCTTTTTGATGAAAGCCAGGCATAATAACAACGCATGACTCCTATTGGCCAAACAGCTAACCATGTACAAAACTACTAACTAACTGGTGGATAGCCACATCCTCTTGGACAAACCGCTGAAGAGTTGAGGATCGTGTTCTCACTTTCTACTGCTGCTCCAGGGATAATCTCCGTGCTCTGGTCATAAGCGAGTTTTCCGTGCTCTAAAAACAAAAGTCTAAGATTTGCCCTTAAGTGCTACATTTTTATTAAATTTACAAATGAGGTGCTTGTTCTTTGGTTTAAAAGCAAACCTCATAGAGCATGAGCATCTAGCATACTTCAACTCTTGCCCCTGCACAGGACTAGGGGGAAAATCATCCTTTTGTCTGTCCTGATAATTTCCAAGTGTGTGGTTAAAGAGTGAATTTTTCTTCAATGTCAAATACCCTGACACTGGACTGGATTATTCTGAATGTGTTCACAGGGGTAGATGATTCTTAGCAAACAAGAAAGCTTTGTGCAGGGGAGAGACGGTGTCTTAAAATTGGTTTTCTGTGCAATTCCAATAATTCACTTGTTTATAATTGTCTTTCCATTGCTTTGACTGTTTTTCTTTAGTGAGAGACATGGCTTCATCAGCCATCACAGTAAACTGAAGAAATATAAAACTATCGATCTAGTTCTGGGCACCTGGATGCTGTGTGGGTGTTGGGATTATGGGATGGAGAATTCAACAGCTTCATTCTTTTTTCAAAGCAAGTAAAAAAATGTATTTTAATGTTTGACTCTGCAGTTGTCTTTCTTTTCTAGAGCTGTGCTCTGATGTTCTAACCTTGAAAGTTCGGCTCTGAAACTGAATTTCTGATCATACTGCAAGTCTTTATTAAAAATAAAAGAACTCTATACACAAGAAGCACTCGCTGCCACAACAGAAGGGTGAATGGATTACCAAACTGGGAGTGTTGAATTCTCGGAACAATAGCCAGGGCCTAGGTGTCAAACATAAAGTTGAAACGGAAATGGAAAGATTGTCCTTGTGTGACAACTGCACTTTGAATTCATATATTGAAATATTGCACCACAGTCCATCAATACGACCAATTATTATATTCATCAAGAAATAGTTTTCAAAGATATTTAGTAAATGTTCACATTAGCATTCCTCTCTTATTATTACATATCATATACAAGAATCAAATTATCATACTGGATCTTGTTAATATAAACAATTGAGATAATTTTAGAAATTAATTTTCAAAGTAGGCAATTTATTCATTTTTCACCAATAGAAAGGTTCAAATGATTAATTAAATCATGGGACTGATGCTATTTATAAATCGATTGAAGAAAGACAGTGACCCTTTTGTAAACTCATGTTAGAAAATGAGTCATCTTGGAGCTAGGAGTAGAGCTCAGAAGGCAAAGTACTTGCCATGCATACATGAAGCTCTTAGATCAATTCCCAGAATCACCACCAAAAGTAATGAAGGGTCAGCTGAGTACTGGGGACTTGTCACCTCACTCCCATAAAGGAAACATTATAGACTTTGCTTACCCTTACTCATGGTATGTGGTATCTCTACAAATCACTGTACTCTTACACCAATATTGATCTTTTCTTCTGGAGAGGTTATCGTGATGGTTCTCAACCTGTGGGTCCCAACCCCCTTGGCACATCTCTGTTTCCATGAATATTTCCATTAGGTTCATAACCGTAGCAAAATTACCTTTATGAAGTAAGAACAAAAATAATTTTGTGGCTGCAGAGTCACCATAACTTGAGGAACTGTATTAAAAAGAGTTTCAGCATTAGGAAAGTTGAGGAACACTGCTCTATAGGATAAAATAATACTGAGATCGTTTGCTCAATAGAAATCAGTGCGTTATTCAAACTACAGGAGAGCTTTCTGATAAGAATATCTCAACTTTTCTTTAAAATGGGTTTTCCATATTGCCTTAAAAAGAGACAACTGATGTGATACCTTTTATCTATTGATTACACTTGTTTTTTATGGTTCACAGTCTTATCATTTGTACCGTTCCTCACAAAGGATATGATGACAGTATCTTTGACAAACGTCATACACAGCATTCTTCCATCTGTAGATTTAAGCTGAGAAATATTTACTCAGGGTCAAACTAGCTTTTTATGTTGTATTTTACAATGTTTTCTTTCTCTTTATTTTAATTTTTGGTTTGGGGCCGGAGATGAACCAAAACAAGGGCCTCCATTATGCTGGGCAAGTGTTTTACACTGAAACCTACCCTGACCCCAGGGCTATCGGGAGAACAATTATTTTCTAATTAAAGAAAAAGAGCTTCCTTCTTTGAAGCATCGTTTCTATTTTACCAATAATTAGTAAGAAATGAAATGGGCAGAGATGTATATACATCACAAGTTCCAGTGCAGCATACAGCTGTTCAGATCTATTTCTTTCTTTTTTCCCCCTCAACAAATTTCTGCCATTCTTAATTGTATTTAGAGCAACAAAAGGTCCTAAGATTATAAAACAAGGACAGAACACTAGCCTTTGGGGCTGGTCCTGCTCCCCAGCAGTGGCCAAGTGAAGCTTGAGAACTGAGAACCTAGGCTAACAATGAAGCCCCATCAAAAGAAGTTTCATGCAAAATTGATTCGTTTCTTTTGCAAATTTTTTTTGAATAATGCTTTTCTCCTTGCTCTCCCCCACATCCAAATTTAATTCTTATCTCCAGATTTCTAAATAGGAAGTTTTAGGACAGGATCCAGCAACTTTTGGGTTCGGGAGAGTGTCTCCCTAAAGGGAAGCCACTCTTGCACTCGTGTCATTTGAGTGCTTTTCTGTTCTTTGATCATTTCGTGAGGTGCTTACTGTATGTGCATTTCAGGGCAATGGTCTACTCCATTCATTACCTAAGGCTCCTGGATCTCTCTTACTAGTTATTGATATCATTGTTAAACATTTTTTTTAAAGATTTATTTATTTATTTAATACATGTGAGTCAACTGTCGCTGTCTTCAGACACACCAGAAGAGGGCATTCAATCCTATTACAGATGGTTGTGAGCCACCATGTGGTTGCTGGGAATTGAACTCAGGACCTTAGGAAGAGCATACAGTGCTCTAAACCACTGTTAAACATCTTCACCTGAGCTTTTTGTATGTGCTAACAGCGTAGTATCCGTAATTGTGATGTTAGAGCTAACAAAAACTCCGGCCTTCAAGGAATTCACAGCCGCATCAAAAATTAATCTCCTCTTTCTCCTCTTCTGCCTACTTTGCCTCAAAGAGCAGTAAATCAAACAGCAGTCAAAAGCTGCTAACACACAGCATCTTTTGAGACCAAAACTTATTTCTCAGAAAGTTAAATAGCACAAACACACGAGTTTGCCAAATGCTGTTTTAGAATTCTTTGCAAACATCTTAATTAAGCTCAGATAATCCTATAAAGTATTGTATATATGGAGAAGCTTAGGCTTAGGGAGCTATTGTGGACTTATCCAAGGTCACATTGTAGAAAACATAATTAGAATTTAACCCAAGTTCCATGTAATCCCAACCATCCTGCTCATTTCCATAACTTTAACCTTCTCCAAAGGCGCCTGGTAGCGATCCAAGCAGCAAGTGAACAAAAGAACGGAAAGAAATGTTCATAAATGATGTAAAGAGAGCTGTATTCCCTGATCTTCAGCTACAGATGGTTGGCAGGTTATTGGCAAGACAAAAGAATAAAGGTTGTCATCTAACTCAGGCCCCTCTGCCCAGGCTTCAGGAGTCTCCTCTGGACATGCTCTCACATCAATCTCTATTAAGCACTAACCTGGACCTCAAGTAACAGCCTTGCATTGTGTGTGAGTCAATGATAGAGCCCAGGGCATCAAAATCTGTTCAGAAGAGCAAACGCTGGCCAGGGAACAAGCAAAAACACAAGCCGAATAACTAGGTGGCTGGATTTCTGTATAGGTTGAAGTTTGAATGGAGTCGTGGAGGACGAGAAGGAGATGGCTGCAGGAAAAATCTTCTGTGGTGGAAGAAGAGTAAATGCAAAGAACAAAAGGCAGGAAAGGACATGAATTGTCAGATGAGGCTGCAAAACAAGCTACTGTAGGGTTTTGAGCAGCAGAGCGGGAGAGAGAGAACAGTATGAACTGGAAGCCATGGCCCTTGGGGAAGACAAGCTTCACAGGTTTTCCTATGTTCAACTTTGCACCTCTCCTCACAACCAAGCACGAGCCCTTTGAGTTTGGGAGAGGATCCAGTTAAGTAAGGAAGGTTAAGCGTGTAACCTTCAGTGACCACTCAGAGCTTCTAGGGTGCTCCTTCAGACGTCGAGACGGTTTGCTGATTATCCTTCGCATTCAAGCAGCCTCTCACCTTCCTTACTCAGGACTTCAGAGGAGTGGGTGGTACCACCAGGGCTCCAAGAAGAGGTACGTCTTGTCCATCTTCCGCCATTTCACTAGCTCAGCGACCCTGACAAAGCCGTCCAATCGCTCCAGATCCCAGCCTCCTCTGTTTAAAATGAAGATGTTTTTCTTCTCGTATTCATTCTCTGAGGACTAAGCAAGATAAAATATCTAGATTTTACAGCCTAAAGCCTGGCAGGTAACAAGGACAGGACACACGCATGTGTTTTTCTCCATTTTCTCCCGTTGTTCAGGCAAGTGAAGAAACAACCAGAGAGATGAATTGACTTGTCTGAGACCGCACACTTAGGGGGAACTAGAACCAAACTCCGGGGGCTTCATCTGAGCACGTTGCTCTCCAGAGCGCAGTGAATCACTATAAAGGGAAGGGAGGTTAACAAACCTGGTTCCTCCCTCGGAGAGAGGATAGCATGTACAGGCGGAGGAAGGTCAATTTCTGGGAGTGCAGGATTACTTTCAGCATTGATATAAAAGCTCTTACACAAGAATTTCTTAAGGGCACACTTGCTTTCCATTAGGCATTTTTCTTTGCTGTTACTGCTGCTGAGCACAATGAGGGAAGGAAAAAATAAAAACCCTTCTCTGTACTTTCTTAAAAGCAAAAACAAATGGAAGTTTCATGAAGCTGTGTGGGCGCTCTTGGCTTATCTTTATCCATCACCGGGAAATGGACCCATGTGGAAGATAAATAGTGTTATTACATCCCATGCTTAGTACTTAGATCCCCAAAATGCTGACAGGCCACTAATACCAACAAAATATATGGAACTTAATTATAACTGAAGCCCACGAACGTCAGCCAGGAGATTACAATCGGCGAGATTCACTGAGTGAGCACTTCGTTCTCCGCTGCGAGGGTACACACTTCTCATCTCTCCCATCACCTGAATCTCCCTCCTGCCCTGCCTTCATAACTCCTAATCGCAACTCCAGTGCTAGGAGCTGAAGTGCACCACAGTCCTGAGGAGAAGGGGAATACATTTTAACGAGCTCTTTAATAGAAGCACGCAACAGCAGATGGCCAGGTGTTCTCTCTGTAGCCTGAATTCTGAGGCCATTCTTCCATTGTCTCTTCCCAGGAAGAACATCCCTCGGGTTGGCAGCACAGAAGCATCTTCCACTGAAATATGATTAGCTGCGAAGACACCAGAAGGTCAGGCAGATGCAGGATGATACTACTGCCGTATTAGAAGAAGTCATTTCAAGAGTCGGGGTTCCTGAGAAAAAAAACAGAAGGTTCTGTGCCAGGAGATCCAACAGCCAAGCCTGTATCGCAGAAAAGTCTGGGCCAGAGGAATGTTAATGGAACCAGATGTTTGGGCTTCTGCTACCTGTCCTTTGGTTGGCTGGAGAAGAGCAGTTCATTCATTCATTCATTCATTCAAAACACATTTCGGAACGTGTTTAGCTCTGTAAAAACACCATTTTTCCAATATGTAGCCAGAGAACATTAATTATTTGACAAACTCATTGAAAAAGATCTATATTTGCAATTCTAAGAAAAACTTTGGGAATGCTAATTACAAGAACCAGTCTGGAAGGCATGCAATGTGCACAAATTCTGAGAAAAGTTTTACAGTCATTTGTTTTGTTTTGTTCTTTAAAAGGTTAATTTTGTTTAACCCAACCATGTCCCCAGCTAACAGGCTAATGACCTCTTTTCCCCTTTTCAATGAAGCATGATAAAAACTGGGGAACTAGGGTCTCAAAAGCACACTGTGGTAAAGGCCAGGACTCTGTAGCTTAGTGTTTCTAAAATCACCTTTTAAACTCTGAATTCCCTGTCTTTGTAGTTTTCTGACAAATTCCTTTCCTAAGACATGAATTAAAATTACTGTTAATTTCTGTGCGCTTCCCATAAAGGTAAACTTCTTAAGTCCCTGTAACTGAACATTAGTGTAGTAATAACACACACATAGGCATGTACACATGCACATACATATGCATATATGTATGCATGTATCATTATGCATGTATGTATGCATGCATGTATGTTACCCTCAGTCATTAATGCTAAGTTGCTAAATTTCAAGACAATCCATACCAATTTAGGTTTTCTCTAATATAGTATGATGTGACATTTTGCTCCTATCCATGCAATTATTTTATATTATCCTGATTTTATGATTTGCAACTTCATAAAGTATTTATTACCTAATATATATTATTCTTCATTGTTTATCACTATATTAGCTTTTACTAGAGAATATAGACTACCGAAATGATTCTTACTTTATTTATAGGGGCATATAGGATTAATTTATCGATATCTAGGAAATATTTCTGCTCCCCACTAATTATAAGCTAGGTTACAATAATTAGCTCTAAATAAGCTGTCTCCAGTTCACCAGAACCCTTCTTCCCAGGACTGCCCTCTTGCACAGAGACGACTGACTTCTTGGACCTGGTACTATTCTTACTGCGCAGCCCTTATAAGTGCCTAAGACCTTAGCCTGCGGGATAAAACCTGAAAGTGTGGGTATGCCCACCTCTCAAAGTGCCAGACCTACTTCTCTGGCCTTACCTCCTATGTTCTGCCTGCCCTGTCCTCAACATTTCAGCCATATTTACTTCAGTTCTTCAAACAAGTCTTGATTTTTTCGTGACTCTTCCCACTCAGTATCATAGTTTATGGTGTTCTGCGTGTCCAAAATGGTTTTCTCATCACTTTGTCACAGCAGACAATTGTATATACTTTACCATGCTTTTGAATCCTTTAGTTAACAGAGCACACCTTGCACCAGGTCCCTGTGCAGGGTGATAAGATTGTTGTTATGCCTAATTTTGGTCCCAAGCTCAGAAGAGAAAAAAATGAAATGCAAACTGAACAGGTATTGTGACCACCCTGTGATCATTATTATTGGTATGCAGTTTGACAGTGTCTGGAGTCACCTAAAAGACAAGCCTATTGGCACACTTGTGAGGGACTTTCAAGATATCACCAGCCTCTGGGCGTGCCATGAAGGGTTATGTTGAGTAGGTCAAACTGAGCTTGGTAGACCCACTCTGAATGTAGGCTACACCATTTCTGTGGACTGGATCCCCCAGCTGAATCAAAAGGAGAGATTTTCATCCATTGCTCTTCTTGACTATGAATACAAGGTGACCAGATGTCTCAAGCTTCTGCTGCTGCTGACGTCACTATCACAATGGAGCATGACCTTGAACCATGAGCCAAATAAACGCTTCCTCCCCTAAGTTCCTTCTTTGGGTTATTTTATCAGAGCAAGAGGAAAAGGAGCAGAGATGCATCCTTTCATGCAAACATGTGCCTGATGTCAGCGAGGAATGAAAAGAGCATTTAGTGTCCTCTTGTGATTAAACATTGACAGAAATCTGCAAAGAAAGTGGGGAAGAGGGACTGGACCCTTACAGCTCATTAAACAATATGGATTCCCAGGGAGAAAATCAGGCAGAGGTTAGATAAGGGGTGTATACAAAGACTGGTCTATTTTCATATGAAATTGTAACAAAATTATACCAGAAAAAATGTGTTAGTCTGAAAAATAAATCCACTGAACTATGAGCACTAGTTTATAACCTTATGCAAATTAAGTATTTTTTAATGTTTAAACTTCAACTATGCCAAGCACTGTAATGAGTTCTAAAGACAGAAGGAATAAAACAAAAGAAAAGGCAAGATGGCTCCTGATCCTAGGGCCCCACAGCCTTCAAGAGAAATATGATCATCCAAATCAAATGCTTGAATTTTTTCTTAGAGACTAAATATTTTGAGTTTTAAAACAAAACACTTACAGGTAAGCACTTTTATGGCTGTTTAAGGTTTTGCCATGTTAAAAATGCACAAAGCAGCCTAGAGTTCTGAGCCTTCCTAATGCTGTGACTCTTAAATGCAGTTCTTCATGCTGCAGTGACCCCCAGTTTCCTTCTTACTTCAAAACTGTATTGCTGCTACTGTTAATGAATTGTAATAAAGATATTTGATATGCAAGATATGATAAGAGACTCCTGAGAAAGGGTCTTAACCCACAGGTTAAGAACCACTGGTCTAGAGTGAAGGTTCATGATCAAGAGCAGATGTTGCTTTTCCAAATGACCTGAGTTTTATTTCTAGCACCCACATTTGACAGCTTACAACTATTATAACTGCTATAACTGCTGTTCCTGAGAACTTTGATGCCTCTTGCCTCTGCCGGTTACTACACTGAAATATGCAGACAGACAGACAGACAGACAGACACACACACACACTTAATTTAAAAATAATGAAAATAATGTTTATGTGAAAGAGTGCTTATTTTATAGGGCATAAAATGCTTTATGCACAGTATAGGGTCTCTGGGAACAGGAATATAGGGGCACTCAAAGCTGCAGTCCAGACACCGCCTAGATCTGAAGGGACCCAGTCAAACAGCTCCCTGCACCAAAATCCTGTGGGAGGGAGAGCTAGACCTTCAGAGGGGCTACTCTCTGCCCATATTTCTGACTCTAGAAGAAAACACCTAGCGCCATCTGGGCCCCATGTGCACAGGGTCCCAAGCGAAAGTGGGGCAGGCCCTTCAGGTTGCTGCCCTCATGGAGAGTTGAAACCCAGATCTGAGAAGTGACTCCAGTCCTGAGACCAGAGGTAAGACCAACTTTTCTGCTCAAAGTGACCTGCCTAGGGACTCAGGACATACACCCACAGGAACACCTGAAGACCAGTAGACAGGAATGACTACACTCCTGAAAGCAGAATACTCTGTTCCCATAACTGGCTGAAAGAGAACAGAAAAACAGGACTGTAGCATTCCTGACACACTGGCCTATAGGACGGTCTAGCCACTGTCAGAAATAGCAGAACACCAGAGACAACCTGATGGCGAGAGGCAAGCACAGGAACCCAAGCAACAGAAACAAAGACTACATGGTATCATCAGAGCCCAATTCTCCCACCAAAGCAAACACTGAATATCCAAACACACCAGAAAAGCAAGATCTAGATTTAAAATTACATTTGATCATGATGATGGAGGTATTCAAGAAAGACATAAAGAACTCCCTTAAAGAAATGCAGGAAAACACAAACATATACAAGCAGAAGTCTATAGAGAGGAAATGCAAAAATTGCTGAAAGAATTATAGGAAAACACAATCAAACAAGTGAAGGAATTAAAAATGGAAATAGAAGCAATAAAGAAAGCACAAAGGGAGACAACCCTGGATATAGAAAACCAAAGGAAGAAACAAGGAGCTGTAGATACAAGCATCACCAACAGAATACAAGAGATGGAAGAGAGAATCTCAGGAGCAGAAGATTCCATAGAAATCATTGACTCAACTGTCAAAGATAATGTAAAGCGGAAAAAGCTACTGGTCCAAAACATACAGGAAATCCAGGACTCAATGAGAAGATCAAACCTAAGGATAATAGGTATAGAAGAGAGTGAAGAATCCCAGCTCAAAGGACCAGTAAATATCTTCAACAAAATCATAGAAGAAAACTTCCCTAACCTAAAGAGATACCCATAAACATACAAGAAGCCTACAGAACTCCAAAGACCAGAAAAGAAACTCCTCCCATCACATAATAGTCAAAACACCAAATACATAAAATAAAGAATATTAAAAGCAGTAAGAAAAAGAAGTCAAGTAACATATAAAGGCAGACCTATCAGAATTACTCCAAACTTCTCACCAAAGACTATGAAAGCCAGAAGATCTAGGACAGATGTCATACAGACCCTAAGGGAAAATAAATGCCAGCCCAGGTTACTGTATCCAGCAAAACTCTCAATTAACATAGATGGAGAAACCAAGATATGAGAAAACCAAATTTACACAATATCTTTCTACAAATCCACCCTAAAAAGGATAATAAAGGGTAAAGCCCAACATAAGGAGGCAAGCTACACCCTAGACAAAGCAAGAAACTAATCGTTTTGCAACGAAACAAAGAGAAGACAAGCACAACATAATCTCACATCCAAACATGAATATAACAGGAAGCAACAATAAATATTCCTTAATATCTCTCAACATCAATGGAATCAATTCCCCAATAAAAAAAACACAGATTAGCAAAATGGATACACAACATTTTACTGCCTACAGGAAACACACCTCAGAGACAAAGACAGAGAATCCTCAGAGTAAAAGGCTGGAAAACAACTTTTCAAGCAAATGGTCTGAAGAACCAATCTGGAGTAGCCATTCTAATATTGAATAAAATCGATTTTCAACAAAAAGTCATTGAAAAATATAAGAAAGGACACTTCATATTCATCAAAGGAAAAATCCACCAAGATGAACTCTCAATCCTAAATATCTATGCTCCAAATACAAGGGCACCTACATACATAAAAGAAACCTTGCTGAAGCTCAAAGTGCACATTGCACATCACACAATAATAGTAGGGGATTTCAACACCCCACTCTCATCAATGGACAGATCATGGAAACAGAAAGTAAACAGAGACATAGGCAGACTAAGAGAAGTCATGAACCAAATGGTCATAACAGATATTTATAGAACATTCTATCCTAAAACAAAAGGATATAACTTCTTCTCACAACCTCATGGTTCTTTCTCCAAAATTGACCATATAATCAGTCATAAAACAGGTCTCAACAGATACAAAAAGATAGAAATAATATCATGTGTCTTATCAGACCACCATGGACTAAAGCTGGTCTTCAATAACAATAAGGAAAGAATGCCCACATGTATGTGGAAGTTGAATAATTCTCTACTCAACGATAACCTGGTCAAGGAAGAAATAAAGGAAGAAATTAAAGACTTCTTAGAATTTAATGAAAATGAAGGTACAACATGCCCAAACTTGTGGAACACAATGAAAGCTGTGCTAAGAGGAAAAGTCATAGCTCTGAGTGCCTGCAGAAAGAAACAGGAAAGAGCATGTATCAGCAGATTCACAACACATCTAAGAGCCCTAGAACAAAAAGAAGCAAATACACCCAGGAGGAGTAGAAGGCAGGAAATAATCAAACTCAGAGCTGAAATCAACCAAGTAGAAACAAAAAGGACTATACAAAGAATCAACAGAACCAAAAGTTGGTTCTTTGAGAAAATCAACAAGATAGATAAACCCTTAGCCAGACAAATGAGAGGACACAGAGAGTGTGTACAAATTGACAAAAATCAGAAATGAAAAGGGAGACATAACTATAGAATCAGAGGAAATTCAAAAAATCATCAGATCCTACTACAAAAGGCTATATTCAACAAAACTTGAAAATCTGCAGGAAATGGACAATTTCCTAGACAGATAACAGGTACCAAAGTTAAATCAGGAACAGATAAACCATTTAAACAACCTCATAACTCGTAACGAAATAGAAGCAGTCATTAAAGGTCTCCCAACCAAAAAGAGCCCAGGTCCAGATGGGTTCAGTGCAGAATTCTATCATACCTTCATAGAAGACCTCATACCAATACTATCCAAACTATTCCACAGAATTCAAGCAGATGGAGCACTACCAAATTCCTTCAATGAAGCCACAATTACTCTGATACCTAAACCACACAAAGACCCAACAAAGAAAGAGAACTTCAGACCAATTTCCCTTATGGATATTGACGCAAAAACACTCAATAAAATTCTGGCAAACCGAATCCAAGAGCACATCAAAACAATCATCAACCATGATCAAGTAGGCTTAATCCCAGGCATAAACAAACTGAAAGAACAAAACCACATGATCATTTCATTAGATGCTGAAAAAGCATTTGACAAAATTCAAAACCCCTTCATGATAAAATTCCTGGAACGAATAGGAATCCAAGGCCCATACCTAAACACAGTAAAAGTCATATACAGCAAATTAGTAGCTAACATTAAACTAAATGGAGAGAAACTTGAAGCAATCCCACTAAAATCAGGGACTAGACAAGGCTGCCCACTCTCTCCCTACTTATCCAATATAGTTCTTGAAGTCCTAGCCAGAGCAATCAGACAACAAAAGGAGATCAAGTAGATACAGATTGGAAAAGAGGAAGTCAAAACATCACTATTTGCAGATGATATGATAGTATATTTAAGTGATCCCAAAAGTTCCACCAGAGAACTACTAAAGCTGATAAACAACTTCAGCAAAGTGGCTGGGTATAAAATTAACTCAAATAAATCAGTAGCCTTCTTCTACACAAAAGAGAAACAAGCCAAGAAAGAAATTAGGGAAACGACACCCTTCATAATAGTTCCAAATAATATAAAATACCTTGGTGTGACTTTAACCAAGCAAGTAAAAGATCTGGACAATAAGAACTTCAAGCCTCTGAAGAAAGAAATTGAAGAAGACCTCAGAAGATGGAAAGATCTCCCATGCTCATGGATTGGCAGGATTAACATAGTAAAAATGATCATTTTACCAAAAGTGATCTAAAGATTCAATGCAATCCCATCAAAATACCAATCCAATTCTTCAAAGAGTTAGACACAACAATTTCCAAATTCATCTGGCATAACAAGAAACAAAAAAAAAAAACAGGATAGCTAAAACTATCCTCAACAATAAAAGGACTTCAGGGGGAATCACTATCCCTGAACTCAAGCAGTATTACAGAGCAATAGTGATAAAAAACTGCATGGTATTGGTACAGAGACAGACAGATAGACCAATGGAACAGAATTGAAGACCCAGAAGTGAACCCACACACCTATGGGCACTTGATTTTTGACAAAGGAGCCAAAACCATCCAATGGAAAAAAGATAGCATTTTCAGCAAATGGTGCTGGTTCAACTGGAGGTTAGCATGTAGAAGAATGCAGATCGATCCATGCTTATCACCCTGTACAAAGCTTAAGTCCAAGTGGATCAAGGACCTCCACATCAAACCAGATACACTCAAACTAATAGAAGAAAAACTAGGGAAGCATCTGGAACACATGGTCACTGGAAAAAATTTCCTGAACAAAACACCAATGGCTTATGCTCTAAGATCAAGAATCGACAAATGGGATCTCATAAAACTACAAAGCTTCTATAAGGCAAAGGACACTGTGGTTAGGACAAAACGGCAACCAACAGATTGGGAAAAGATCTTTACCAATCCTACAACAGATAGAGGCCTATTATCCAAAATATACAAAGAACTCAAGAAGTTAGACCGCAGGGAGACAAATAACCCTATTAAAAAATGGGGTTCAGAGCTAAACAAAGAATTCACAGCTGAGGAATGCTGAATGGCTGAGAAACACCTAAAGAAATGTCCAACATCTTTAGTCATAAGGGAAATGCAAATCAAAACAACCCTGAGATTTCACCTCACACCAGTGAGAATGGCTAAGATCAAAAACTCAGGTGACAGCAAATGCTGGCGAGGATGCAGAGAAAGAGGAACACTCCTCCATTGTTGGTGGGATTGCAGACTGGTACAACCATTCTGAATATCAGTCTGGAGGTTCCTCAGAAAATTGGACATTGAACTGCCTGAGGATCCAGCTATACCTCTCTTGGGCATATGGGACAAGATGCCCCAACATATAAAGAAGACACGTGCTCCACTATGTTCATCGCAGCCTTATTTATAATAGCCAGAAGCTGGAAAGAACCCAGATGCCCTTCAACAGAGGAATGGATGCAGAAAATGTGGTACATCTACACAATGGAATATTACTCAGCTATCAAAAACAACGACTGTATGAAATTCGTAGGCAAATGGTTGGAACTAGAAAATATCATCCTGAGTGAGCTAACCCAATCACAGAAAGACATACATGGTATGCACTCATTGATAAGTGGCTATTAGCCCAAATGCTTGAATTACCCTAGATGCCTAGAACAAATGAAACTCAAGATGGATGATCAAAATGTGAATGCTTCTCTCCTTCTTTAAAAGGGAAAAGAATACCCTTGGCAGGAAAGAGAGGCAAAAATTAAAACAGACACAGAAGGAACACCCATTCAGAGCCTGCTTCCATACATATACAGCCATCCAATTAGACAAGATGGATGAAGCAAAGAAGTGCAGGGCCAACAGGGCATGTAGATCTCCTGAGAGACACAGCCAGAATACAGCAAATACAAGGAAGAATGCTAGCAGCAAACCACTGAACTGAGAATGGGACCCCCGTTGAAGGAATCAGAGAAAGAACTAGAAGAGCTTGAAGGAGTTTGAGACCCCTTATGAACAACAATGCCAAGCAACCAGAGCTCGCAGGGACTAAGCCACTACCTAAAGACTATACATGGACTGACCCTGGACTCTGACCTCATAGGTAGCAATGAATATTCTAGTAAGATCACCAGTGGAAGGGGAAGCCCTTGGTCCTGCTAAGACTGAACCCCCAGTGAACGTGATTGTTGGGGTGAGGGTGGCAATGGGGGGAGGATGTGGAGGGGAACACCCATATAGAAGGGGAGGGGGAGGGGTTAGGGGGATGTTTGCCGGGAAACCGGGAAAGGGAAGAACACTCAAAATGTAAATAAGACATACTCAAGTTAATAAAAAAAAAAAGAAAGAAAGAAAGAAAGAAAATATCATCCTGAATGAGCTAACCCAATCACAGAAAAACACACATGGTATGCACTCATTGATAAGTGGCTATTAGTCCAAATGCTTGAATTACCCTACATGCACAGAACACATGAAACTAAAGAGGGATGACCAAAATGTGAATGCTTCACTCCTTCTTTAAAAGGGGAACAAGAATACCCTTGGCAGGGAATAGGGAGGCAAAGTTTAAAACAGAGGCAGAAGGAACACCCATTCAGAGCCTGCCCCACATGTGGGCCATACTTATACAGGCACTGAATTAGATAAGATGGATGAAGCAAAGAAATGCAGGCTGACAGGAGCGGGATGTAGATCTCTCCTGAGAGACACACCCAGAATACAGCAAATACATAGGCGAATGCCAGCAGCAAACCACTGAACAGAGAACAGGACGCCCATTGAAGGAATCAGAGAAAGGTCTAGAAGAGCTTGAAGGGGCTCAAGACCCCAAATGAACAACAATGCCAGCAACCAGAGCTTCCAGGGACTAAGCCACTACCCAAAGACTATACATGGACTGACCCTGGGCTCCAACCTCATAGGTAGCAATGAATAGCCTAGTAAGAGCACCAGTGGAAGGGGAAGCCCTGGGTCCTGCCTGAAAGTGAACTGATTGTTGGGGGAGGGCGGTAATGGGGGAGGATGGGGAGGAACACCAATATCGAAGGGGAGGGGAGGGCTTAGGGGATGTTGGCCCAGAAACCGGGAAAGGGAATAACAATCGAAATGTAAATAAGAAATACTCAAGTTAGCAATCCCACTAAAAATCAGGGACTAGACAAGGCTGCCCCTCTCTCCCTACTTATTCAATATAGTTCTTGAAGTTCTAGCCAGAACAATCAGACAACAAAGGAGGTCAAGGGATACAGATCGGAAAAGAAGAAGTCAAATATCACTTTTTGCAGATGATATGATAGTATATTTAAGTGATCCCAAAAGTTCCACCAGAGAACTACTAAAGCTGATAAACAACTTCAGCAAAGTGGCTGGGTATAAAATTAACTCAAATAAATCAGTAGCCTTCCTCTACACAAAAGAGAAACAAGCCGAGAAAGAAATTAGGGAAACGACACCCTTCATAATAGACCCAAATAATATAAAGTACCTCGGTGTGATTTTAACCAAGCAAGTAAAAGATTTGTACAATAAGAACTTCAAGACTCTGAAGAAAGAAATGGAAGAAGACCTCAGAAGATGGAAAAGATCTTCATGGATTACAGGATTAATATAGTAAAAAATGGCCCATTTTACCAAAAGCGATCTACAGATTCAATGCAATCCCCATCAAAATACCAATCCAATTCTTCAAAGAGTTAGACAGAACAATTTGCAAATTCATCTGGAATAACAAAAACCCAGGATAGCTAAAACTATCCTCAACAATAAAAAAGGACTTCAGGGGAATCACTATCCCTGAACTCAAGCAGTATTACAGAGCAATAGTGGTAAATGGTATTGGTACAGAGACAGACAGATAGACCAATGGAATAGAATTGAAGACCCAGAAATGAACCCACACCTATGGTCTTGATTTTTGACAAAGGGCCAAAACCATCCAATGGAAAAAGATAGCATTTTCAGCAAATGGTGCTGGTTCAACTGGAGGTCAACATTGCCAGATCGATCCATACTTATCACCCTGTACAAAGCTTAAGTCCAAGTGGATCAAGGTCCTCCACATCAAACCAGACACACTCAAACTAATAGAAGAAAAACTAGGGAAGCATCTGGAACACATGGGCACTGGAAAAAATTTCCTGAACAAAACACCAATGGCTTACGCTCTAAGATCAAGAATCGACTAATGGGATCTCATAAAACTACAAAGCTTCTATAAGGCAAAGGACACTGTGGTTAGGACAAAACGGCAACCAACAGATTGGGAAAAGATCTTTACCAATCCTACAACAGATAGAGGCCTTATATCCAAAATATACAAAGAACTCAAAAAGTTAGACCGCAGGGAGACAAATCACCCTATTAAAAAATGGGGTTCAGAGAGAAACCTTGGCAGGACAATGGAGGCTGATGTAAAGATCTCACTCCGTGTATTTACAGGTTGTTATCAATGTTCTTAAGGTATGGATGTTCCGGGCTTTGTATGTTTAAGTGGGCAATTATAGCTTATCAATTGGATCTAAAAAAAAAAAAAAAATGGGGTTCAGGCTAAACAAAGAATTCCAGCTGAGGAATGCGAATGGCTGAGAAACACCTAAAGAAATGTTCAACATCTTTAGTCATCAGGAAATGCAAATCAAAACAACCCTGAGGATTTCCTCACACCAGTGAGAATGGCTAAGATCAAAACTCAGGTGACAGCAAATGCTGGCGAGGATGCAGAGAAAGAGGAACACTCCTCCATTGTTGGTGGGGTTGCAGACTGGTACAACCATTCTGGAAATCAGTCTGGAGGTTCCTCAGAAAATTGGACATTGAACTGCCTGAGGATCCAGCTATACCACTCTTGGGCATATACCCAAAAGATGCCCCAACATATAAAAAAGACACGTGCTCCACTATGCTCATCGCAGCCTTATTTATAATAGCCAGAAGCTGGAAAGAACCCAGATGCCCTTCAACAGAGGAATGGATACAGAAAATGTGGTACATCTACACAATGGAATATTACTCAGCTATCAAAAACAACGACTTTATGAAATCCGTAGGCAAATGGTTGGAACTGGAAAATATCATCCTGAGTGAGCTAACCCAATCACAGAAAGACATACATGGTATGCACTCATTGATAAGTGGCTATTAGGCCAAATGCTTGAATTACCCTAGATGCCTAGAACAAATGAAACTCAAACGGATGATCAAAATGTGAAGGCTTCACTCCTTCTTTAAAAGGAAAAAAATACCCTTGGCAGGGAAGAGAGAGGCAAAGATTAAAACAGAGACTGAAAAAACACCGATTCAGAGCCTGCCCCACATGTGGGCCATACATATACAGCCACCCAATTAGACAAGATGGATGAAGCAAAGAATTGCAGACCGACAGGAGCGGATGTGATCGATCCTGAGAGACACAGCCAGAATACAGCAAATACAGCGAATGCCAGCAGCAAACCACTGAACTGAAGCGGGACCCCGTTGAAGGAATCAGAGAAAAAACTGGAAGAGCTTGAAGGGGCTTGAGACCCCATATGAACAGCAATGCCAAGCAACCAGAGCTTCCAGGGACTAAGCCACTATCTAAGGACTATACATGGACTGACCCTGGACTCTGACCTCATAGGTAGCAATGAATATCCTAGTAAGAGCACCAGTGGAAGGGGAAGCCCTGGGTCCTGCTAAGACTGAACCCCCAGTGAACTAGACTGTTGGGGGGAGGGCGGCAATGCGGGGAGGGCGGGGAGGGGAACACCCATAAGGAAGGGGGGGAGGGAAGGGATGTTTGCCCGAAACAGGGAAAGGAATAACTTTCGAAATGTACATAAGAAATACTCAAGTTAATAAAAAAAAAAAAAAAAAAAATACTCAAGTTAATTAAAAAAAAAAACCAAATGGGTAGAGAAAGAAGAGGAGAAAAAAATTTCTTTATGGACCAACTGCTACATAGAGTTAATGTTGAAATATTTTTGGTGTACTGTGTAGAATGTTATTAAAATTAATGTTATCTAATTCTTCGTGCTATGGTACAACATTGCTTTCTACAAATCCATCTTAAAATCGTATAAATGGAGTTTCCTATGTGTTTCTTTTGGGGAACATTGGTGTAGACAACTTGTTGGGGGAAAAAAACATGATCCAATAGTGAGTCTATGAACTAAAAAAAAAAAAAAGAAAAGAAAAGCTTGCCTCTTCTGCATTCCAACCTCTAACACAGAAACCTTTCAACTAGGTCCCAGCAGCAAATTAGATTTACCCTTCTCTCCCTCAGTCACTCTCCAATCCTACTGTCCTATTTTCTTCCCAGGTATTTCTAAGATTAGTATACGCATATCCTCACTTCCCCTCTGAGGGAAGACATTCTACCCAATGTCAGTACTACCCAATCAAGACCTGTCTGCTATCATCATGGTAGTTCCATATCTCTTTGGCCATTTGCTGATCTAAAACTGTAACACATGTAAAGCAGGAGTTCTGTTTGTGTAATAAAGCACACAGAAATGCGACTTTTGAGAAGACTAAAAGAAAAGTCAGTTTGAACACTACAGAAATAGTATTCTACTATTATGTGGCAGCTTTAAAGAGTGTAAAAGCAGGTTGGCATTACAACCAGATAAAACAACGCTAACCACTGGCCCCGGTTACTCTATTACTTAATAACAGTAACACTGAGAGTCTAAACTGCAGCTACTCTTCTGGATTTGCATGTGTCACAGTTCTGAGTAATCTATACATGTTCCCTAATTCAATCCCCCAGATATTCCATTATGAGAGATGTGATTATTTCCTTCTTTTCAAAAATTAAACGACTGAGGCACAGGAGGTGAAGTGACTTACACAAGGTCACACAGCTTGGTAACAGGTCAGAGGAAGGATACAAAGTTTCTTCACCATAGTACTACATATGCCAGCTTAAGGTCTGTGATGGATTGAATGAGAATGGTCTTCATAGGCTCATATGGTTGAACACTCTGTCACCAGTTGGTAGAACTGTTTGGGAAGGATTGGGAGGTGTGACCTTATTGGAGGAGCTGTATCACCGGGAGCGGGTTTTGAGGTTTCAAAAGACTCACAGCATTCCCAGTTCTCTCTCCCTCCCCCTTTCTCTCTCTCTCTCCTTCCCCCTTCCTCTCCCCCTCCTCTCTCTCTCTCCTTCCCTCCCTCCCTTTCCCCCACTCTGCCTCCTGCTTGCCAGTCAGCATATGAGCTCTCAACTGTGCTTTGCTCCACCATTGTGGACTCTAACCTCTGAAACCCAATTAAAGGCTCTCTTTTATAAGTTGCCAGATCATGCTGTTTTGTCACAGCAATGGCATCCTTAACTACTACAACGTCCTTCCCTGATTTTATTAACGTTGTCCTGCTGAGAGCATTGCAAAAGACTATTGCATAACATGGACCAGAGACATGGATCTTTAAAAATCCGTTTTAGAAGTAAATGGAAGTATTATTGCAACAATGAGCTGCAAGCCTGGAGACTAAGTGGAGGGAGAGGCATAGCCGCTTGTCATTCTGTCCGAAACATCCACTCTCCCCAGCAGGGAGGAAATGAGGCAAGTGTCTTTTCTGCTCAATATTAATCGTATTTGTACATTTTAATCTCGCCCCTTGTATACTTATCGCAATAATCTTCTGTTGCCTTTGAACTTGCTTCATCCGTGGCTGTGAAGCCCACACTTGCTCCAGCCATTCTCAGCTAAAATGATGACGATCTCTGTGTTCAGTCATAAAGCAGGCACCCCAGAGTGAACACTAAACTAGAAGCTGTTGGGGAGCATTGGCCCAGAGGAACGGGGACACTTGAGAGGTTGACTTATCTATAGGCTCTTCAGGCTGGAGTCAGTAGCTCCTTGCTCACTGCCCTCTTTATCCACATTAAGTTGACATAATCTGCTCTCCTCCCATGGAGAAGTTGGAACTCACAGCCCAATATCTTTTCCTATCCTTATCAGAAGAAAATGAATGAAACCACCTCCCTCAGAAGCCCCTTGGTTAAAAGGCACCTTCATAGAGGCACCTTTAGTCAGTGAGGATTTATCTCTGTGGTTTTGTTTTGGTTTTTCCTGATACTGGGAATTGAACCTAGGCCCTTCCACATGCCAGGCGGAACACTTCACCACTGAGCCAGGTAAGTGCCTGGTTCAGATTCTTGGTTTCTTCTTCCTGGCCTGAACCAGGAAGTGTGATGTTTCCAGGAGGGTCTTGCCTAAAGTCATCTGCACTTCTTTGTACCATAGCTTATCTGTTGGCCAAAGTGTGTTGTCTTAAATGTTCAACAAATGATTTTGTGTTAGTTATTTATCTCATGGGTGTGACACAATAGCCAAGAAAGAAAACTTAGGAATGGAAGTGTTTATGTGGGCTTGTGGTTTAAGGTGTAATCCAGCCTGTGGTGATGGGCTCTAGCTGGGGCAGCAGAAGAGTGAGACGGCAGATCACGTTGTATTATCAACCAGGAAGCCGGGAGAGATGAATGGCGAGACCCAGCTTGCTTTCTCCTTCTTAATTCAGTATGAGATCATCACACAAAGGAAGCCTCACGTTCAGGGTGGAACTCCTGTCCTTAGAAACATCACTAAGAATGCCCCCACAGGTTGTCTGCTGGGTGATGCTGACAAGGTCAGGTTGACAGTGAAAACAAATAAACCATCATGGGCATCATTATGTTATACAAATATACAAAATTCTAAAATATCTGCGATGTAATTCATAATTCCTGTGATTTAAACACTTGATTCCTTTACTTAAAAAATATATTAACACAGGGTTTGCTGAGAAGGAAGAAGGGTAGATCAAAGAGAAGTAAAAGAAAGACTGAGTATGATTAAATACATTGTAAAACAATTCTCAACAAACTAATAAAAAGGGGAAATCTATGGCCGGTTGTCTTCTATTGTGCATGTCCTGCTTAATGCAAAATGTTCTATTTGAGGCATTTTAAGTCCTAAGAAACACTAATCCTAATGGAATTACCAGTAAGGAAAGATGTTCTATGTAAGAAACACTGAACTCTACATTCTCTTCTTGTTTCACAGGTGTATTTAACATAATACCTACCTGGATCTCAGTTGTTACTAACATTCCCACAATCTCAGCTTAGGAAACGTAGCTTTAATGATACAAAGTTGCATTTATCACCTTCCCAGGACATTCATTTTAGAGAAGAGCATAGAGCAAGGTGTGCAAAAGTAGACAAAGTGTGTGTGTGTGTGTGTGTGTGTGTTGTGTGTGTTAAAAATTAAGAACAAACTAATGGCTAATTTTAATGAATGGCTTCATATTTTCACTGGACTGACAATGCAAATGTCTGTGTTCTAAATCTGTATGAACCCCAGAAAATGTAAAGGAGCTTACTTTCAATAATTTTAAGTGATATGTGGGCAAGACTCTCACGCTTCTTGGTTTTCTTATTCACAATCCCCTGCAAACTCACCCACCACCAAATCAGTCCTAAGATTTTTTAAGCTTTATCCTCAAATCTGAATCTGACAGCCAGCGTTATAATGTTGTAACACTACTTATTTTGAAATCCATACTCTCAAAGATAATTGTTTTACTTAAAGTTTCCAAAGGACCAAAGGGACCACCTTCTATTCTTTCCTGATAGGCTCAACAGGTGAATTACGACCCAGGATGAGAAGAATCAAGGTGTACAGTGTTCCAGTTACAAAGTCTGTCACTCTTTCCCTTTGGCCAAACCAATGAGGCTTTTTAGGTTAATTCTACTAAAATTCTTCATATATTTACAAAATTGTTTCTTAAAAGCTAAGTTATCAATGTACATATTATTTGTTATCAGGATTCAACAACCTTTATAGAATTCTTATTAGACTCTCCATGGTCAAGTCCCCTGGGCCCACATAAAATAGTCATTCACCAGAGTTCACAAGGAGGCAAATAAAAACATATTGATACTCCTTATTACCCTTTATTCTAAGACATTCTTAGGTTGAAGATTCTATAGCTCTCAAAGCTCCAGGGGTTCATTAATTTAAGTGCTAACAATTTATGCTTCCGTCTGCTACCAATGAAAAATGACTAGTAATGATTAGTTAATTCTCACAGACCTACAGGGAGAATTTGTTCTTTTAGTGTGTTTAGGGGAAACTGAAATCATTAGCTTAAAGGGGAAATAAAATTTGAAGTAAAAGAAAATAAAGAAGAAGAATCTATGCCTACTTGTTCAAACATGGTCATATCCCCAAACTTCTTGTCTCTTGGACAGTTCTCAGTCCCCTTTATTATCAATAACAGGATTTTCTACTGTCTTTCTAAAGTCTACATCCCATTCTAAATAGATTCATGGCTTTGACTTTCAAGTTATAAAATGCTACATTATATCTGAAGTATACAGAGAATAACAAATATTTACTGAGCAAGTGGACAGTGTTTTATTTCCTTTCCTTGCATGAATATTTTATTTTGATTTGACTTTACAGCTAGACCACGTTCCAGTCCAAAAGTGATCATATTGCATAGCATCTTTGTTACCTAAATCATTTCTCAGTACTTGATGCCCATGCTTTTGTTACTGGATATTTTTTTCCTTTTCAATTATTTCAGGTGTGAGAATGGAAATGAATCAGGCAAGAGGCCCAGAGAGGAGATCATCTTCTTCCTCTATTTTCCAACTTTCTTGGTGTTTCATTTGTTGACTGAGAGGAAAAACTAAGCTGTTTTGCTAACATTTATCACATTTTGAATTCTAGAAATAGAACCAAGTGTCACAAGATAGTTGATCACACTGTGAACCCTGAGATTATTTGCTGAAAAAACAAAACAAAACTGTTTCTAGTTGTGGTGTGACTCAGCCTTAGCACACATCCCTCTGGTTGGCATACAGACATATCCTTAGTACACACCTTTAATCTCAAACAATGAAGAGAAAGTAAGTTTGTAGAAGGAAGCACTCATGTTTGAAAGGGACATCTAACTGAGGGGCAGACAAAGTGATGAGTCAGAAGACAATTTGACAAGATAGTATTTTCCCAACTCTCACAAGAACAAAGAGGGGAAAGAAAGGAGACTTATGAGAGAGCAGTGCAGAGGAGAGAAAGCGATTTGATTGGGACAGTTGTACAAAGATACATTGCAGAGAGAGAATAAGCTAGGCACAGGTGAAGACATAACAAGCCAGAAAATTAGAGGAAGTCAGAAGATTAGAACAATTACTACAGTTAGTTTGAAACCAAGCAGAGCAAAAAGTTAGCAAATTAAATCCGTCAGCTTGGAGAGAAATTTGAGCTAGACTGCTGAGTTGAATCAGTCAACAAGATATCAGAAAGAACGAGGAAGGAGCAAGCTTATTCATCAGCAAGTCTCAAAGGCTGAAAGCATTCTAGGCCTAGATAAGATTGTATGGTAGCTAGAAGCTTCCACATGTAAGGAAAGGCTAGATAACAGAGGCAGTAAGCTTGGAGATGACAATTATATCAGGTGAATAAGAAGTACTTTTACAACTGAGGGCTCTATTTCTTTTGGTCTAGGATATGAGAAATTTCTAAGTAGTTACAAAAAAATTGACAATAGCAGAAAAAATCATAGGAAGTTCCAGCAAGGAGAAGCATGGGGGCTGCTGCTCTTCCAGCATATATGATCTCATCAGAGCAGGGTAAGCTACTACTTCTTGTTCTAATTAATCAAGTTCCTTTTCAAATTCATATGTTGTTATCACATCAATTATAACTAAATCATTGTTTATGGAGTTCCTTCAAAATACAAGCTCTAGAAAATCAAAAGGTGGAAAGAAGCAAACAGCTGCTGTTTCAAAGGCTTATGAGAAGATTGTCAGGATTCGTTACTCTCCCCATACTCTTAGCAAATTACCTGAGAGAACAATGTAAAAACAGGAAAGATTTATTTGGGCTCAAGATTTCAGAAGTTTCCAGTGGAAGGTGGCACCCCATGGCTAACTGTGGCTTTCCGTGGTTCATAAGATAAGATATCATGGCTGCAGGTGCATGGTGGAAGAGAGGATGCTTAGCACATGGTGGAAAGGACAAATAGTGACAGGACTAGAGACCCGGTATACCCTTCAAAATCATGTTCCTGGTGATCTGCTTTTTCCAACAAGGCCTCAGCTCTCAAAATCCCAAGTAGCACCGCCATCTTGGGATCAAGCATTCAACATAATAGCCAATGAGACATTTCCTATACACATCAAACAAAAATCAAATCGGGAAGATTAGCTTGTAAAGCACTGCAAGTAGCTTATATTGAAATAGCATCATAGAGAGGCAAGTGATGGCTTAGTGGGTAGCGTGTAATTCAAATCCATAAAGATCTGAGTTCAGATACCTGATATCCATTTAAGAAATGCACTGCAGTGCATGTACCTATGGCCTAATACTAGGGGGTCAGAGACAGGTCAATCCCGAAGACTTCTCTGCCAGTCCTAAGCTGAATGAGAAACCTTCCTTAAGCTAAAGGACAATGCAAGAGGACAGTTTACGCTGATCTCTGGCCTCTATGTGTGCATGCCTGGACACATACATCCCACATTCATACACATGCACACTTATCATGCACACACACACACACACACACACACACACACACACACACATGCACACACACAAAATCCAACCCAATAATTAGTTTAAAACTATACAGAAGATAAGCATGAACCAAAACTAATTGAAAGCTTTGTAGAAAGAATACCTTTTAACTTTGTTTTTTATTTCCTCATATATACCTTTCAAATAAAAAAACAAAGCTATCATATGAGAAGACATATGTTAAATACAAACCAAGCAGTCTGTGCATGAGCATTCAAGCTCAGAGGAGAAGGGAGTTTGCTGATTATGATTATCGTGATTCTCCTCTGAGTAAGCTAAGTATGTGTTATTTCTCTCCCCAGGGAACCAAAATCAAGGGTTTATTATGTCATGAAAAGTAAAACTCAGTCTTATGGAACAAGATTGAGCAAAGAAACTTCCTGCCTTAACTAATTAATTTCTGAATACATTATACACAGTCTTCTGATACAACTTAGTCTTAACATTTTGATAAATATGTATAAACTAGCAGCTTCCAAGATATTTATCAAATAGAAGTCTCACTTACATTTTATTGAGTAATTAAAATGCATTCATTATTATAGGATTAACATGCAATGATGTTCCAGAAGGCTTCTTTAAGCTTTAGAGATATTGAATATTTTGCTTTCCTGAAGAAGTACATCATCACCACTGGCTTCATTCCCCCCCCCAACAAATTTGCATAGTCACTTTTTAGTAGGGCCCATAGTAATACATGGCCCACCATAGACTCCCAACCCACCCAGCTAAAGCTTTGACATGGACACAGAGTGACTCTAGGTGTCAGCTTTAGCTTCTAGCTGTCACCAGCTTACAATGTCATGCAAGGTGATGCTGACTTTGGCAACTCTGCGACTTCTCAAGTTTACTTTATGGCATGATACACTGAGCAGAGTGTGACAAAGAACTTATTGACAATCAGGCAAAACAAAAAAAAAGATCCTTTTCATTTAGGAAAGAAGACATTTTTAAAAAGAGAAGTAAATAAAACACTGGTCACAGCTCTCTGTTGTAAGTGACAGAATTTCAATTAAAACTTGTTTGTGCTGGCACAGTGGGGGTTCAGGGCTTGGGGGGGAGGCTATGGGTGGAACCAAACATAACTGATCCACACACACACAAACAAAAAAGTCAATGAAGTGATTCCTAATGGTATTCTGCTATACTCATAGATCGGTGCCTAGCCCAGCGGCCATCAGAAAGGCTTTCTCCTGAAGCTGACAGGAGCAGACACAGAGACCCACAGCCAAGCCTTAGGTGGAGCTGCAGGAGCCCTTCGGAAGAGGAGGAGGAATGACTCAGAGAGATTAAGGACACCATGAGAACATATCCCACAAAATTTTCTAAGCAAAGTTCACAGGGGCTCACAAAGACTGAACAGCAATCACAGAGCCTGCATGGGTGTGCATCAGGTCCTCTGCACATATGCTGTGGTAGTTTAGCTTAGGGTGTTTGTGTAACTCCTAACAGTGGTACTAGAGTGTCTCTGGCTCTTTTGACAGCTTTTGAAACCCTTTTATCCTTACTGGTTTGCCTCCACCAGCCTTGAGATGAATTTGTGTCCAGTCTTACTGCTTCTTATGCTTTGTTCGGGCGATATCTCTGAAAGGCCTGCTCTTTTCTGAAGGGAGACAAAGGAACAATGGATCTGGGGAGGAAGGAAGTGGGTAGGGAGACTAGGAGGAGTAGAATAAAAGGAGGCTGTGGTTGGGATGTGTTATGTGAGAGAAGAATAAGAAAAATAAAATAAATTTAATTTAAAAAAACTTGCTTAAGAGTTGACAAAATGGCTAGGTGGGAAAGGGCATGTGCTTTAATTCTCCAGAGCTCACGTGGTAGAAGGAAAGACTGAGTTCCCAAAGTTATCTCTGACCATTACATCCAGGGTAGTATGCCTGCATGTAGACACAAATACACACACGCACATACACAGACACATACACACATATGCACATGCACAGACACATACACACATATGCACATGCACATGGGCATGCACATACACACACAAATAAAATGAATAAAGAAGTAAAGAAAGAAATGTAAAAAACAAAAGTCTAAATAAGAAAGCACTGTTTAATTAAAAACAGAATTAATTCACTTGTCTTTACTGCAAAGTCTAGGTAGAAACCTGGCTTCAAGACCTCCGCATAATTTTTTCTTGTCTCTTCCTGCCTCTGTGGTAATTTCTCCATATGAATTGGCTTTGCTCTCTTGGATTACATAGGCTGAGGTTGGTATTAATGAGAGTTTAGTACAGGAGAGTAGAATACAAGAAGTTGTGCCATAACCAGGTAGTTATTAGAAGTCAGGTAAACATATAAATATATCATAAACACCCAGAAAAACATTATCATGCAATGTAACATGCAATAATTATGTAATATATATTGTGGTTCACTTCACCTACAGGCTAGGCACTTTGCTAAATTGTAAAATTTGCAGAACTATCAAAACCCAGGAAACAATCTCAGAATTAAATACTGGACAAATTTCTATGTCCTTATATCTACAAAACCATGGACCCTCCAGATTGCCACCCAAATCAACATGGCTCCCGAACTGTACAACCAAGAAGCTTGCCAGAGTACTCACTACTTGAACCCACAACTACTACACTCTCCCATTATTTTTCTTTGCTCAAGGTTATGTCTCATGTAAGAATTTTGCAAGTCCTGATTCTTTGTCTTGATTGGAAGACTGTGAGGAGGACTACACTGTTCTCTGTTCAGTTGCACGCAACTTCAACTTGTCTCCATACCCACCTCTACGTCTCCTGCCTCCTTCCATGTGTACATGTCACCATGATGTGGACTCCCCAACAGAACTCATGTTCTCAGGGACTCAACTTAGAAAAAGCCCAAAGTATGTTCTTGACGCTTTTCGCTAACTACCCCTTCAAATCAAGTCCATGGACTCTGCCTACTTCACTCCATAAAAATGTTGCAAACTGAATCCTGAAGTTTATAAAATGAGCAATTTCCAAAGGGGGGGGGAATCAAATTAAGTGCCTGACATCTCCAGAAAGGTGGCATGATTTTGTGTGAATTGTAAACCCAGTCAACAATTTCTCAAGGTAAATATTGGGTGTTATCTATTGCAAAGCTGAGCAGAAGAACCTTGTCACATCCGTTTACTCTCTTCTGTCTCCTTGGTAAGTTAAACTGCTCGATCAACAGCTTACAGTTAACAGCTTCTCAACTATGAAGATTTTTTCCCACCCAGATCCCGGGAACACCAGAATCTTTTTATATACAAATTGTTTCCTTAAGTAGCAAATCTGGGATTCTGAGCTCTAAAGGAACCAAGAATTTGTTGCTATTCACTCAGTTCCCATGGCATGCACAGCCCCCTAGGCACAGCTATCAGTCCCTAATCACAGCCTGAGCTGCAACAGAAATCACACAAGAAACAAAAGGCATTCTGTGCAGCTGCTGTTTGAAGGGCACTTCAAATTCATCTTGTTCTTTTGGGATTTTCAAATAATATGCTCTTTTTTCCCCCTTCATCTCTCTTAATATTCTTCAGTGACAAATGCTGGTCTCCCTGTCACATTTTCTAGAATTTTAAAAAGTCCCCAGTGCTCTTCTAAATATCTCCCCTCATTGAGTTCAGGATATTCACAATTCGACCCTTAGAAATACTGAAGTCAGGTAGAAGGATCTAGGCAATTAGAAAGCTTCAAGCCTTCTTAGTTTTCATAGCTCAGGGTGGCTCTGGTTGGAACTGGTGAAGAAAGGAAGAAACATAGTAGGGCGGTTCTAATTTGGATATATTATCTCAGATTAATGCCTTTATCAGAAGAAAATTCAATCTTAGAAAAGAAGGTAAATTAATCAATATATTATAATTAACACAGAGCACAGGACTTCCAGATGTAGGTCTGCCTCATTAAAAGCCCCATACCCTAGCAACACAGGATTCCTAAGAGGGAAAGATCACGTTGTCAAAAGCAGCAGCAAAGCCACAGAACAAATATTTAACATTAGGTGTCCTTGGAGCAAGATTTGGTTACATAAAGCAAGGTACAGAGCAGAGAGAGCCTTGGAGTAAATGGCTTCTTCTGAAAAACATGCAATTCTTATGAACCAGGGATTAGAAAAGCCACGTCCTTTGTAAACAGTGCCATGAGCATCTGTAATGTAAATTCACTGGCCCCCTCCTAAGCCAACATCGGTCTGCTCTGAATTTATCACACATCTGACTCATGTCTTTACATAGCAACCCTGCTTCCCCAGACATAATTAGGGTGCTCTAGACTATGGAGGCAGGTGCAGAGGCATCTGACACATGTGTTTTTTTGTAAGAATGGTTCTCCACAAGGGTACAAATCGTTTCCAAGCAAAATAGCATTTTTCTTGGGATGTCTACTTCTGAGGTTAGCTGCAGTGCCTCTCCCCACAACAGCAGTAGCACCTGCATGTTTTCAGTTGATGGGATTGGAAGTTGGAAACAAAGTTCATCCAAATTCAAAATATTTACAGTAAGATTTTTTTTGCTAACCACAGATCTAGTTCTGGCCACCTCTGCTCATCCTGGAATGTCAAACACAGGGTTTGAACAGAATCACCATGCAGTAAGGATATAAAATAAGTAAGAATGGAAGAGAAATAAATATCCAAATGCCTCCACAATCTATCACACAGTCAACAAAATAGCAATCTTACTAGACAATAAATTTTAACCATGAATTTCTCTTCTAGTTGTAACAGTGTACGTGAGATAATTATTCACTGTGGATATGATTTCCAGATCAACACATCACCTGCAAAGTAATATAGGCTTGGAACACTGGCTACCACATCTCCATCCTCTATAGTTAGCTGTTAGGTGTCATCTCTGATCTTCAGGATTGCCATGTCTAAACCAGAAATCTCCATTGCTGACCACAGAAGACATGCTAGAACGGTGACGTGACAGCCATTATTTCATTCATACTACTTTCAAGACTACAGTGTGCTCTACACAGTGGATAGCTGGAATGTTCCAGACACTGCTCTTCCCAGCTTCTCTCATCATGGCTCTTCTGTGGCTACCATAGCCTAGAAAGACATCCATAAGGAAGGGAGGGGGTGCATAAGGAGCAGAGTGAGATCATTGAGGTACAGTCCCTGCAGGCATCCTATAACCATAAAGGAAAAGCCACAGGAATCTAGTAAAACAGACTCAGAAGTCTGGACCAGTCCAAGCTCCTGAGGCTACTGTGCGTCCACCTTGCCTAGCATTCCTGTCACATAGGAAAGCCTTCCACTATGGTTTACCACAGTTGACAAGTTTTCTGTCGTGAGTTCATAAAACAAGCATCCTAACATGTGTGTCATCCCATTTTGATAAAAAATATCATGACCAAAGGCAACTGGGGAGGAAAGGGCTTATATTGTCTTATAGTGCTGAGGTCACACTGCTTCTCTGAGACAAGTCAGAGTAGAAGAAGCTAAAGGCAGGGACATGGAGGCAGCAGCTGATGCAAAGGCTCATGGGAGAATGCTGCCTTCCTGACTCATTCAGCCTGCTTCCATATATCCTGCCCATGGCTGGTACAACCCCACAGTGGGCCTGGTCCTCCAACTTCAATCAATAATCAAGAAAATGCCCTACAGGGTTGCATGCAGGCCGGTCTGGTGAAGACATTTCGTCAACTGAGGTTCCTCTTCCCAGGTAACTTTGGCTGGGTCAAGATAACAAAAACTGACCAGAACTACTGTTGAATTCTAAAGACATGACCCTAAATGAAGAGAGGTAGCCCCAAAGTTCTAAATGTACAACATGTCAAGAGAAAAGACATCTCAAGAGACAGGAAAGATGAACCACATCTGGGTTTGGGGTGGAAGTGAAGGAAAGAACAGGGAAGTAACATCTAAGGGACAAGACTCATATTAGGGATGAGAAATGTTCTAGAATTCACTGTGGAAGTGGTTACAGAACTCTGAATATAGTAAAAGCCACTGACTTTTAGTGATTTGGTTGTGTAATCTGTGTAAAGTTATGTATCAATCAACTTGTTTTTAAGCTAATGATGGGAAAGAAAATGACACCAATGTCAGAGGACTGAGAGACAACATTAGAGAAAAGATCGAACTTTGAATATTTCTACAAAAAAATACTCCGTTTTGGAGCCAAACCATTAACATCAAATGTGCAATAGAGAAAACTGTGCTATTCACTATTTATTCAGAAGGGTCCAGGGAAGTATGACAAAACAAAACAATCAAGACTTGGTGCATTCTTTGTTTTAATTAATGAAGTGATTCATATGCCCCAGTGTAATAAGTTCAAGGGAAAGCGCCCTCATTTGCATATTATTTGGCTTCTGTTTAAAGATAACATCCCAGTCCAGCCCTTTGAAGGTTGAGCGATTAACTATTCACCAGGAAATGTCAGCACCTTTTGAAACCCATTTGACTTCAGAGCCTCTTTCCTGGTACCAGCTCCCTTAGGTAAGGAGGGAGATTCATTCCCATTGACGGGGCATGTTCGTGGATGATGTCAAAAGCTCTTTTTCATTTGAAGATTCGCATCAAAAGGACTCAAGGATTCCCAAGAGCAATCACTTCCTGATATACATCGTGCTCAGCTTTGCCATTTCCCAGGACTTTCTTCAAAGAGCAGACATTAGGACAGAACTATTTTTGAAGGTTTGCAAAAGGTCCAGTGAAACGCGTCTCAAGCCCCTCATCTGCCTAGGTTTATTCTGTAATACGTTTGTGACATTTTGGCTAGCGTGTCCTTTATCTCTGATAGGATTTCCCAGATGACATCTCCAGGAGCAGGGGGATTAGAGTGCACACAGGCTGGAAGTAATTGAAAGGGCTGTTGAGGTCTTTGCTATCCCCTTGAACTTTAAACAGCTATACACAGGAGCACATCCACAAGAGGTTTTACAATGAGATCCTGAAGAGTTTTTCCTGCCACTCAGATCTTGGTTTTCATTACCGCTCACTGGATCACTGGCTTTTAAAGAGAAAGCTGCCATCCCTTAAGCAGAGCCTGTGTAAAGCCATGTTGGATCGCGTGGGCCTTGCTTCTTACAACACAACAGTCTAGAAGCATTATTCCAAGGACACAGAATTTGAAAGAAAAAGTCATGATAAGGCTGATAAGCAAAGGCAAAGACACCCAATCTCTCTGTCACGTGCCCATGACAGAGTCACTAATTGATTGTGTCACCATGCCAATGAGTCAGTGGAAAGGAGCGAATAAGGAAATCTATTGCTCTGGCTGCTTATACTGTTAGGATTCTAGTGAGATCATGGAAATGTGAAATCCTGGTGTTTTTGTCTACTAAAATCATACTCATCATGGAAGATGCAGATTAAATGACATTCTTGCCATGGCATCCTGTCTGTCTGCACCCAAGTTCCATACCCCTGCAGAAAACTAAAGGACCAACCAGTAGACTTTACATCAGAGTGTGGTACTGACTCTACCCCTGCTCCCAAAGTGATTTTGTCAGGTAATTTTGCTTTTGAGTTCTTAATAATAACAAGTACATATAGCCAAGACCTTTCCACATGCCAAGTTTTAACTGATTATATTTCTCATCCTCTAAGACAGCCGTGATTATCCACTACAGTGTTAAGGAAAGACTCCTTCCAGAGCTTGTGTAGATCTGATCTCCATACTTCAGGAAGTGTGTGTTTATATTCTACTTCATCATCTTACCATTCTCACCCCATCTACCACTGAGGGGGATACACCATAAAACACTGATTCTTATTATTCCTGTGTTATCAATGCCACTTGTTCCCTGAATAACCCACACTGGCTCTAATGAGCAACTTCAAGAGCCAGCTTGAGTACTATGTGCCAGACGTATTTCTGTGCACCCTCTTACCTCAGACACTCTGTTAAAGAGAGTGAACGGACTCTAGCCAGCCCAAGCATGCATGGCAAACATGACTTGGGCAAGTCTTGCCTTTCTCCCCTATTCGCTCTGCCTTGCTAAACCATTAGATTACATTCGGAAAGCTAAGCAATAAGTTCTATTCCCTGATTAGTCTACTTCTCCCTCCTGAGGCTGACTACCAACTGTCAAGGTTGAAGTCCAGCAATCAAATGCCGCCTTAGGCTCACAGAATTAACATGCCCAATCCAAATTCAGCACATCCTAACATGTGACTTCTTTTGCCTTTATAAACTGCCCTTTTCCTATGGGTCAAATCTCTTTCTTCTCCATCCAGAGGCAGTCCTTTGTCCCCCAGAGAAAAAAATAACCCTTCTCTCTCTCCCTTGTTTCCTTCCCTTTCTCCCTCATCCTCTATCTCCTGTCTTTGTCTCTTATTCCCTGCTGTTTTTTCCTCTCTGGGGCATATAAATTTCCTTCGTGCTCAGAACTCAATCTTGAGCTGACTTCCAGGTCCTACAGAAAATACCAAGAAGTATAATATCCAGTAAGACTAGATACCATTGCTTTCCGTCCCCCAAAATAGTCATTCATCATAGACACAGAATGTGTTTAACTATTATTTATTGTATTATATCCTAGATAGTTAATCTGGGCATGATAACATATTTCTAAATATTACAAGTCATAATTAATGGCTATTGAAAAAATAATCATCTTTCAACAATACACAGAAACATCATGGTAAGTCACACATTGGTTTTGTGGATCATTTCTTCAGCTTTAAGTTAAACTGGGAGAATAATATTTTTAGAAGCATTTTGGAGTCACGCAAGAATTCCAGAGTTTTATGGACTATTTCAGCTCTTCTTAAAGTCCTCAGGGCAAGATTAAAATGACAACTTGAAATGTGTGCTATGTAGCAGAGTAAGTCCCACTGAGGGTAAGAAACTACCTGAGTTAGCAAAATGGAGTTTATCTCCTCTCTCTCTTGCCCTTGGCAACAGTCTAAGAAGTCTAGTTTCTGAAGAAGCAGCAAATGTGATCAAATTAAAAATTGACTCTGGTGAAGCTAAATTTTCTCTGGTGACAAGTGTTTGCCTTGGATACCCATCCAGGATACTAGATCAATGGACAAAAGTTTAATAGCAATGTGTGGGCCTTTGATTGCATGGAAGAAGTGTGGTATACTGACAAGAGCTAAGACCCTAGGGAAAATCAGAGGTCTGAACTCCATTTTTTTCATGTACACAAGCAGTAATTTAACACTCAACAATTATTTATTAAAAGTTCTACTTATGCTAGGCATTGCTTTAGGCATAAGAATCTAGCACAGTTTCTTTATATCAAGTAATTCTACAAAAGAACTATAGGAAATGCTGTCCAATCACCTAACAGAGCCCCTGAGACACAATGGATGGCTCATAGCAGTAATTAATGTTCTATCAGCCTTTCTATGGCAAGAGGCTGACAGTTATTCCTTGTCCATCTCTAACCCAATCTGATATGACCAAAGATCACTTTTACCATTGTATAAATATGGACTTGAAACTTACACACCCACATAAAAGTTCAGTCACCTAAACATTTTCTTGAGTGCCAACCACAACTACCATTAGAGCGAGTCTCTATTTGGCATGCTGTAGTGACAAATGCATCTGGATGCTCTCAGTTGTACTCAAGATACAAACTGCTCAGATAGCATGATTCTTAACTGGCATCTCAGATCTGAAATGAGCAAGCCCTGCACAAAACCAAGACAGTTGGAATCCCTGTGTGGAGTTCAGAGGGCCCCTAGGCCCTGCTCCAATCAGAAGAGCTATTGGCAGTTTATGGCTGCTGGGGTGCGGATACTTTCATTTGGAGGTGTGACCACAGCCCATGTCCATGCCCCAGTGAATGGCCACAACCCACCTGCATGTGGGCAGCACTAATTAGATTCAATCAGCTATCAATAACCCCCCCCCAAAACTAAGAAATATTGTAGGGTTCTCTGGTGCAAAGGTACTTGGGGGGTATTAGAGGGAGGCGGTGGTGGAGGGCGGAATACACATTGTATAAATGTATGGAACCTTCAAAGAATTCTAATTTTATTAATTAGAAAAGAGAATTTCAATAGCCCTGACCTAACCCATCAAGGTTAAAGCTCACAATTAGTGTAGTCTTCTAAACCCTTTATACCAGACTTGACTACACTCACTGTCCCTAATGCAGGCCACTGTAGCCCTTTGTTAGCTTCCGCTGTCCCTGACCACAACCCCATCCACCCCTTTCCACTTCCACTATGTCCAATGCTAACATCAAGAAGTCATAACTAAAGCTTCACTTAAATCTCGGGCCAACACAAACTGACCCTGAGTCACAGAGTTTGACACAGACCAACTGGTTCAGGCAGCTCGAAAGGAAAGAGAAATAACGAGGTCCTTTCATCTACTCATCCTCAGTAGGATGTACATGCTCCTCAAAGCATGGCTTCCATTAAGTAACTCCTGGATAGCTAACTGGATGCCCATGACCATCGTTGTTCATGAACATTAACTTTTTAAAATTAATCCTATTATATATTATTGTACCATCAGTTCCCTAAATATTTCTAATAACTTCATCACTTCTAAGAGGAAACTGGTTTATTTTTCCAATAATACTTTTATGTTATGATTCTTTGGGAATTTCATATCATGTACCATGATTATACTCACTTCCGAGTCCTTCCATGTCTGTCTCCCCACCCTTGTGACCTCCATCCCCTAAAAAATAAGAATAAAATTTTAATTTTAAAAAACATAAAAAAGTTCAATTTGTGCTATCTATATCCTCATTGGAGCATAGTAAAACTCTCAGTGGCTGGCCCCTTAAATACATCTGAGTCCTTCTCTTCCCACAGCCTTGCCAGAAGCCATCAACTGTGGAGAACTGCACTCTAGCATCCGTATCACATGGTTTTAAAAGAGTTCCCATTAATGGCTTCCTGTTTATACTACTACTCTTTTGGGGGAAATGAGAGTAGGGATTGTCACAGAAGCATTCCATATCCCTCTTTCTCAGCTATGCATCTGCAGGCATCGATATCATAGCAAAAATGGCTTCCTTGCTCTTTATAGTCAGTGGGAGCATGAATCATGGTTTCTGGGGACAGCACAGACCACAAACACTGCCCCTGGCTGCAGAAGGACCGCTGATCCAGATAAGGGTCTCAGAGGCAGCCCTGTCTATGGACATCAACATGGCTTCAGGAAGCAGCACAGACAGCAGACATCTTTATGACCTTCAGTGGCAACATGGCCCATGGACATCTACCCAGACCCGGGCTGCAGTGGAAACACAAATCCAGACATGTCCCCTGGAGCATTAACTTTTTAAGAAAATCTTTCTGGAACCTGGGAGATGGCTCAGTGGGTAAAGTTACTTGCCATCAAGCCTGGCGACAAGGGTTCAAAGCCTTGTGGCCCATGGTGAAAGGACTGAACCAACTCCCACAAGTTACTCTCTGATCTCCATAGGATCTGCCACATGAGTGTCAGAGCATGCACCAGTGTCCATGCACATGCGTACACACAGACACACACACACACCACACACACACACACAGAGAGATACATACGTGCATATATATATACCTGAATATATTGAATTTGTGCATACATATATACAAAAATATAATTTGATCTGAAAACATTTTTACTTTAGTTCTCATGGCAGCTAATGAAATACTTTATTGTAAGTTATTTTATGCCAACCATTGTTTATTTCTGTTCTACTTCATAAATTTCTTTTTGTAAATGTCAAACTTCAACTTATCACTGAGTTTCTAAAATACAATTTTGTAGAGTGTGTCAGTATAAAGCATCAAGGAATCTATGATGTCGAGCGGGACATTTGTGGTATGACAAATGCAAGTCTCACTGCTGAGCAAGTCCATTCAATCATTTTAATAATAAATCATAAATTAACCCATTCAATGCAACTGAAGTAAGTCCATGTCACAGAGATGTTTTTGTGGCTGTTTCTCCTTCTTTTGATTTTCTTAATGTCAGAACATTGATGTCTGCCAGTTCATTTTTAATGAAAGTCTCAGGGTATAGATTTTGGTTTCTCTCTCCTTCCCTTTCTCTATCTCTATCTCTTTGTCTCTGTCTCTCTCTCTCTGTCTCTCTGTTTGTGTCTGTGTCTGTGTGTGTCTGTGTGTGTGTGCTTGTGACTGTGTGTGTGTGTTTCTGTGTCTGTGTACATCTCTGTGCACATGTTCATTCACATGTGTGTGTGTGTATCTGTCTGTGTGTCTGTGTCTCTGTGTGTTACTCCACATGCTATTTTCCTTTTCTGCTCACCAATTCACATTCCAGGACAGAACCAGCTCACTTTGAGGAGATGTGGAGCAACATTAATTTCAGAGGACCAATCTATAAGTTATTACAACAACCATTTAGTCCCTTGCAGTTCTGAAGGATGAAGCCTAAAGTCACAATACCAGTGGGACTGGGTCCTGTTAGGAACTCTACTAAGGGAGGAACATCCTTGGCTTTCTTCCAAGTCCCTGGTGGCAGCTACATTACTATAACGCCTCTGTCCACCCAGTCCTTCCCTTGTCTTTCCATTTGTCCTCTTCATAAAGGGACACCACCAGCAGTGGATTTATTTCAAGGCTAAGTATTCCTTCAAAGATCTCATTTCCAGGGTTGGGGATTTAGCTCAGTGGTAGAGCGTTTGCCTAGCAAGCGCAAGGCCCTGGGTTCGGTCCCCAGCTCCGGGGGAAAAAAAAAAAAAAAGATCTCATTTCCAGGTATCACCTCTGAGCTTCTGGCCTGCCAGGCATTTTGGAAAGACAGTATTCTGTCCATGGTAGTACACAGGCTCCAGAATGCTGGGAATATCAGAACTAGTAGGGTGGGTTCATTCATTTGACTGCAAGACCATGTTTTATCTAGGTACATTGGTTTTATACATGGATCTGCAGCATTTTCTTTTCATGATGTGGGAGGGAGTCCTGTCTAATTCCTGTAGGGCACACTAACCATTTCACCTTAATGTCCTGTTGAGAGCCGCACACATACTCTATCCTACCTTTCCTACATAACATCTCTGTTCCTTTACAGCCCTTCATTTATATTTTGTTATTTCTCCATGTTTATATACAACAAAATATCAGTTTACTACATCACCTGATGACCCGGGTGTTCAGGGTTTTTTTTGTTTTTTGTTTTTTGTTTTTTGTTTTGGTTTGGTTTGGTTTTTTTTTGTGAACATACCATGTGTCAAACCAAATAAATATCTTTCATTCCTCAGTTCTTAGCTCCATATTTCTCAGTTCTAGAATCTTCATCACCATCAGAGAGGAGCCTGGGATATACTGTGCATAGATCCTTGCCAGCACTAGCCGAGTCACAGGCTCCTTCCTGGGGCCTTACCTCACCTCCACCCTGGATCTGTGGAAGCAGAGCGCCTGGCTGCCATCTTCCTCCTCAGTTCCCGAGACAATCATTACCTAGAGACGCCACTTCTTTAGCTCCTAGGGAAGGGGTAAGAACCAGGAGAGAAACTTCACCGACTTCGTGGTCTTGAGTTGTTTTGAATTTTATTTCTTCCTCTCTCCTCAAGCCAGAGAAACTCTTCTAATAAATATTTCTCATTGGTAATATAATATTCAGGGTATTTTATTATGGACCATGACCAAAATAAAATTCTAAAGTTCTATATTTAGATCCATTTTAGTTGGCAATTAGGTCTTGGCGAATAAATTTTATTCTCCTGTTGTAATCTTAATTTCATGCAAAAACATCTCAGAAGCAAGTTACTTTTTCATAAGTACTCTTATTTTCTAATGGCTAAATCATTACAACTGTTTATCAACCCCCTTGTAAATAATCTAGCAGCTGCGAACATTCTATATATCTAACAAAGGATAATTTTTAATAGAAGACAGGGGAAGTGTCGTAAATAATGAAAGTTGTAAAAATTAATGTTTTTGCATTTTATGCTTCATCTGCAATGAATTATAGATTACATTTTAAAGCAGGCTCTTGGCTCTTGGCTCATAAAGACTAACAGCAGAATAACACACAAACTACTTACTTTCTCTTTCTGTAATCTATTAGCCCCTTGATGGCCATGCTTTGGGAGATTTGGTGGTGAGGGTGCTGTGGGGGCTACAGAGCCTAGCTCAGTGTCTAAGGACACTTGATGGGAATTCAAAATAGTGCTAACTCCAATCAAATCAGTATGGCAATTTCTCAAAAAAAAAAAAAAACAACTAAAAATCGATCTACCATATGGCTGGATATTTACCAAAGAGAGTCCAAGTCATCATATCACAGAGATACTCGGGCTACAGTGTTAACGGCAGCACTGTTTACAATAGCTGTGATAAGACCAACCAGATGTCCAATGACAGAGAAATGGATAGAGAAAGTGTAAAGTATATATAATGAAAAACCTTTTCAATCATAAAGAAAAGGAAAGTTACATCATTTACAATAAAATTGATGAATCTGGAGATAGCCAAATTAAGCCAATCTCAGGATGCATGTTTCCTCTCCTTTATAATTCCAAGAATTTAGATCGATACATAAAATCATATGATGTAAAAGTAGACATGAAACCATAGAGGGAGTTCAAAAACTAATGGGTATTGGGGATAAGGAAAGGGAGAAGTAGGTTGTGTTGGGGGAAATATGTACAGTGTATAATTCATATGTATATGAAGTGTTTAAATTAATCAACTTTTTGTTTGGGTGCGTTTCTTTGTGTGTGTGTGTGTGTGTGTGTGTGTGTGTGTGTGTGTGTGTGTTTGTCTCCTTGACTGTTTGTTTGTTTGTGGTGCTAAGGATGGAATCAAGAGCTTCTCAGGAGCTAGGTAAACACTCTACTGAGGAGCCATGCCCCAGCCCTAAATCTCTAAAAGAAAAAAAAATGGCCTGTGTCACACCCTTCATCTTCTGCTCATGGCCATGCAAATATCGAAGCAGATGTCTACAAACAGTACTCAAGTAGACTGTGGTCAACTGCTGCTTGTAGACACAAACCCTGCATCTTGTGTTCTAAATACGTGCTACCCTCTATTTCAGCCAAAAGAAGCAGCAAAGTTGTGCTTAAGAACAACTCCACAATAAAGCACTCCAGGGTTCTTTTACTTGGGAAACACTGCAACAAACGATGATAAAAAAAAATCTTGACACATTTCTAAACTTAGTACTACTGAGTTGGAGCCACAGATCCATGCACAGTATCAAACTCTCAAGGTGTCATAGCTACCAGATAAACACAGAGCAAACAACATACCTCAGAAGCTCACATGCCAATGTGCAACACATGTGGGTTGGTCAAGAGTGAACACATGGTAGCCTGGGACCTGCAGGGGATATAGGGGGAAAATCTCCATTTCTTAAAAATAATGCACTGTCTGAACAAGTTTGGAAAGAAGGCCAAATAGATAAAGACATACAGAAAGAAAAGGGGTGGGGAAGTATAAGCAGAAGCATTAAAAGTTTGTGGAAACCAAAGCACCTGAAGTTTCAATTAGATAACAATTAATAGCTAGATAAAGAAAAGTTAAACAAGAATTCATCAGTTCTATTAAGCAATGTGGTAACTATTATTACAGCAATAATATTATTGTACATTTGAAAAACTTGAGAGCACAGACTTTAGGTGCCCTCGCCACTAAAAAATTAACAAGAAATAAATAAAGTAATATATATATATATACATATATATATGCTTGATTTAACTGTTCTAAAATGTATAACTTAAAATACCATATTACATACCATGAGCATACATAATTTTTGACAACTGAAATTAATTAAAATTATAAACAAAAAATGTGTACCTTTGAAGTATCCTAAACTGAAGCAAAGAATCTTTACCCCAGCTTGGTCTCTGTGCCTTAGTTTCCCATGTAAAGTAAAACTGGATAAAAGAACATTTAATATTTCATTTGGGTTAGCTTTTTTATGATTTCATAAAAAATCTTTTTCTATTGATTTTCCTTACATTTTTTAATTTTTAATTTTATTATTTTATATATATTGTGTTTTGCCTGCATGCACATCTGTGTTTGAAGTACTCACAAAGGCAGAAAGATGATGCCAGACACCTTGACACAAGTTACTAATAGATAGGTGTGAGTCGTCCTGTGGATACTGGGACTCAAACCAGGGTCCTCTGGAAGAGCAGCCAGCATTATTAACCAATGATCTATCTCTAGCCTGTTCCTTACATTGTCTATTTGAAAATGAAAATACAGATAACACATTTAAAGTCATTCTGTTTTGTGACTCAAAACCTCAGATATGATGGACAGATTAGTGACGCCATCCTCACTGTGCCCAGCACACCAACTGTCTACCATACCACCCTGTCTTCAGACCCTAGTCACATAATGTGTTAGCCAGGGCAGCAGAGTCCAGTCACTAAGAGTCTGGCTTTGTTAAGAGACACATCCTGTGTACTGCACTTCTAGATTCAAATTTCCTAGCCAAGAGGCATCCAGTACTTTCCTTTTTTGTAGATATGCTTCTGCCTTGTACTACTAGACAAGCAGCAAGGAGCCTTATTTTTTTAACCTTTGAAGCTCTGTTCTAAAGTGACTAAATACTGGTAAGAACCTGGCTCTTTTTAGATGATTTTGGGGCTACAGAGCCATACAAGTGTAAAGCCCACTGGTCTTTAGATGACTTCTCTGCATCTGATTTGCTTGTGTACTCGAAACTTTACATTGTATTTACATTACATTAATATGTAGTATGTTAGCATGGCTGCTACACATTTCCTATTTCATGATGGACTAACTCACATGTGCAGATGAGAAGGCACAGAGAGACCAGGTGAAAGAGGAAAGGAGACACTTCCCATAGTCAGACTTCTTCCCAGTCAGGCACGACGTTTATTTAAACTGATCCCTTCTCATGCCAGCTAAAAGATGCACAACTCACTTCTCCATACCTCACACTACAAAGATAATGGTTGCTAAAGTTGTCCCTATCTGCTTTATTTTTGAGAAAGAGAGGACAATGTTTTGCTAGCGTATGACATGAAAATTCAAAGAAACACAATGAATTTTACAATGTGGTCCACATTCTGTCTTGAGGATCATCAAAGCCTCACATTACCCTTCCATGTCACTATTTCTGCCTTTTATGATGATATATTCTTGCATTTTTTTCTCTCATATATTACATTAAGACTGAAGTTTCCTCCAGCACCACTTCCCCCAGACCCACCCCCCCCCTTCAGCTCCCCTCAGAAAAGGGCAGGCCTCCCGGGGATATCACCCAAACACTGCATGAAAAGCTACAATATAAACAGGCACATACCATCACGTCAAGGCTGGACAAGGCAACCCAGTGGGAGGAAAGGTTGCACAAGTAAACAAAAGTCAGAGATAGCCCTCTTCCCACCACCAGGATTCCTAAGATAACACCAAGCTATTCAGCCTTAACATACATGCAGAGAACCTAGGTCAGGCCCCTACAGGCCCCCTGATCTCAGTGAGCCTCCATGAGTCCGAGTTACCTCATTCTGTGGCCCATGCGTTCTCATGTGCTGGTGTTGATTCTGCCTTCCTTCAGTTAACGTTAATGTTAGGATTCGTCCTTGATAGAATGGGTACCTATAGTTTGTTACTGCTGCATAATTTTCTGTTGTGTGACTAGCCACAATTATTTTACCACTTTCCACTAAGCTCATAGACTCTTTCCAAAGGAATAACAGTGCTATAAGCATGAACGTCTATCTTTCTAAGAAGTAAATTTTATTTTTACTATGTGTGGGTAAATGCCCATGAGGGCAGATGCCTATGGAGAGTCAAAGATGGTGTCCCCTTGTGGCTTGTGCTATAGGCAGCTGTGAGCCTCCTGGTGTAGGATAATGGGGACCAAACCCCAGTCCTCTGAAAGAGCAGTATCCATCTCGCCAGCCCGATTTACATACATTTTGTTGCTAATATTTCCTCTCTGTGTTGAACCTAGTTCTAGACATAGCATGAAATTGACATGGGCTTTTCATAAGCTCAGGTTTAGTACATAGCTTTAAAGTACTTGCATTAATTCACAGTACTACATATGAAATATTGACAGTCCAGGACCTCCACTTTTTATGATCTAAATTCTTTGGGAATGCAACCATAAAATTAGTTTTATCTCTTCATTAAAATTTCCCTTAAATTTTAATGAATCTATTTGGATTTAGATTATTTGGCTTTGGTTAGGGGATGATGCTCAGTTAAGAATTCCACTGATTCGATAGGTATAAGGCTGCTGGGTTTGCTTCTCTTTGACCATGGATTTTATAACAAGTTATTTTTTCAAGAGATTTTCCACTATATCTAAAATTCAGCATTCAAATGAATATTGACACAGATCTGAGTCTGTTGACGTCGTCTGCTTTTGTATCGAGTATGTTTTTAAGCCCATACAATGGGTTCTTAGTTATATTTTACAGTTCTAGAGTGTTCATTTAATTCTTATAAAGATTATGATGGCTCTTTTCATCCTTCATATTTTCATAAATTTGTTTTACTATTTTTCAACATAACAATCATGGTCACTCTGACCATATTTAATTAACTCCGGCATCTAGAATGAACTCTGCCCTCTGGGTTTAATTCCTTTCCTCTTAATAACTGTTCATTTTTCCTGCATTTTTTTCATGTCTATCACATTTTACATATGTAACTGCTTTAAACGATGCTGTGAGGTAAATTTCTTCTCTCTCCATAATGTCAGGTTGCTCTGATAGACAATGGCGCTATAAGAAAAGCACCCTACTCCTGCCAAAGTTCTGTACGTGCAGATCAGCCCAAGTCTCAAGCAATGACTTCACTCTTAAAACGTGGCCTTGCTATTGTCCCAGGTGAGATCCCAAGGTGTCTCTGATGTTGCCACAGTGTCTGAAGCTAACTGTGCACTCCCTTTCGCCAGCACCTAGCAGCCTGGAAAGTCTGTGCTCCTCTCTTGAGCCCCACAGCATGCTGACTACAAAGTGTCTCAAGGCTACATACTTGTAATTTAGGATTTGATTAAGAATTTCAGATCACTTAAATGCAGATTCTGGGAGACTTTCTTCTCTCCTTATTAACTTGGCTGCTTTTTTTTCCTTTGGCGGCTGGGGTGGGGGGAGGTGTCTGGGACCAGGTCCATCTCTACATTCTTGCTACCTGAAACTTCAGTCTATCTCCTTCACTCACCAAACCACCATTCTGTACGCAGGTTCTATATTCTTGATGATGGGAAAAGAGAGGAAGAAGGAGAGGGGGAGGAGAGGGGGAGAGAGAGAGAGAGTAAACCATCTCTTATATATTCCTTTTCTGAAGAAATAATATTCACTTGATTTCCCAAATGATAGCTTTGCCCACCATGCCCGTTTTTATATATTTATAACAATACAGTAAGTACAGTACCAGGTGTGTTTCCTCTCCTTATCTGTTAACTAAGTCCCTCCTTCCATTTTAGGTGTTCCTGTAGATGCAGATAGCCCTTTAGAACTAGTGGGTATCTAATGCACGCCAACTCTTGGGCTTACATCTCATTCTTTTTAGTAGGCCCTTCTCCTATTTACGCCTCACCTCCCAGTGATAATACCGTATGCTCCACTCATCTTATTAAGTCTTCTAACCAGTACAGAGAAATCTTCACAGCAAATAAGCTGTAACAAATAAGGGCTGGTCATGTGTGTTCTTTATTTTCAAATCTTCTCTTATTCCTTTTTTTAATTGAATTTTATTTTTTATTGGATAGTTTATGCATTTACATTTCAACTGTTATCCCCTTTCCTAGTTCCCCCCCTCTCCCATGCCACTCCCCCTGCTTCTATGAGGATATTCCCACTCCCACCTCAACACCCTGGCCTTCCCTTATATTGGGAAAACGAGCCTTCACAGAGGCAGGGGCTTCTCCTCTTATTGATGCCAGACAATGCCAACCTCTGCTCCACATGCAACTGGTGCCACGAGTCCCCCCCATGTGTACTCTTTGGTTGTCATTTAGTCCCTGTATGCTCTGGGAGGTCTGGTTGGTTGATATCACCTTTATCCACTTCTAATGTCTTCAAACAATATTTGCTTTGATTTGAACGTGAACGCAGTTTTCATGCTGTTCTTGGCAGATGCATTTGTCTGATGTTTACTCTATCGCTGTAAAAATTCCTCCCTTACATTCAACTTCAACTTCCAAGCTCTGAAAGTTAAAATAGACGAAAATCCTATCAAGGGAAAAGAGGGCGTGACTGGTTTTTCTACACTTTGTCACCCTGTTATTTTTTAATCCCTTCCTACATAATTTATACCACGTTTCACTTATAGTTCATTGATGCAAATAATTTCAACGCATTTTAGTCAAATAAATCTCCCCAGTGAGATATTCCAAGTTAATACCTAACACATAAAAAGCCAGACACACTTGCCAGAACCATAAATTCTTAGGTAATTTTATAACTGTTGGGGAGCAGAATGTTATTCCAGGCTGTCGACCATGCACCACTGATCTCCAAGGCCACAGGACCCTGCAGAGCCAAATAATCCTGGATCAGCCTTAGGCAGTGTGATTTTTGAGTTCTATTTTTACACACAAATAGCTGTTCCTTGCACAATTCTCATGATGCAGGCAGAGGAAGAGTAGTTTTGTCATCAGAAAAATAGGTTAAAATAGATTGTGATAAGTAGTATCATAGTATTTTGGGGGAAAATAGTAATGAAAGGCTGGATTTATACACTCACACACATACATGCATACACACATGTGCACACATAGTCACCCTTCTCAGCACACATACAAATGTACACACTCAAACACTCACACTCAAGAGCACACTTACACAAGCATACACATACTCACATAATCACTCTCATATGCACACACACCTTAATACACACATACTCTCTCAAAGACATTCACATATACTTTTCTAAACTCAGTCACACACACACACATTCATTCACAAACACACACACACATATACATTAGTGCGTGCGCATGCACACACACACACACACACACACACACACATCCATATATGCCAAACCTTTTTTCAAAATTTTGAAAATTTGGTTTAAATATTAAAATTCTATGCTGATGCTACAAGTGATAACAAAAATGCCTATCAATTTTGCACTAAAGGAGAGATAATGCTCAAATCCCATTCTTCTAAAAGATAGCCATTCAATGTGACCAGCATCACTTAATGAAGATGCCCTTTTATTCAGTGTGTGTAATTGGCATCTTTGTCAAAATCCAGGTGTCTGTAGGTGTGTATTTGTGTTCAATCCTATTACACTATTCAATGTGTCTGCATTTATACCATTTCTATGCTGATTTCATTACCATGGCTCTGTAATATAACAAACTTGGGACAGTGATACCTCCAGTAGTAGTAGGTGGTAGTGGTGTTAAGGTCGTTTTGATTATTCTGGTTCCTTCATATTTCCATATAAAATTTAAGAAATGTTTTCACTCTCTGATCAAGTAAGACCCTCAATATAAGACCCGATTCTCTGAATCTGATAGAGGAGAAAGTTAGAAGTGTGCTTGAACCCATTGGGACAAAAAAGAACTTTCTGAACAGTGGCCTAATAGCACAGGCATTAAGACCAATAATTGATTACTAGGATTTCATAATCTAAAAAATTTCTGTACAGCAAAGGGCACATGACTCAAGTAAAGAGGAGGCCTACATGGTGGAGAAAAAGGAAATCTTTCCTAACTATACATGATAGAGGGTCCTCAGCTAGAATATATCAATAACTCAAAAAATTAAGCATAAAGAAAGCAAAAAACTCAATTTAAAAATAAGACATAGAACTAAGCAGAGTTCTCAAAATACAAATAAATGAGAAAAAAAGACTTTAAAAAATATTTAACATTCTTAGTCATTGGGAAAATGCAAATTAAAACTATTTTGACATTTTATTGTGCCCAAGTCAGAATAGCTAAGGTCAGAATGTGAATCTCAGCAGTTGCTGGTGTGGATATGGAGAAAACAGAACTTTTATTTACTGCTGGTAGGAAACAAACTGGTGCAACCACTGTGGAAGTCTTTCAAGAGCTAACAATAGATTCACCATATGATCACAACATACTAATCTTGAGTACGTGCCCCATATCCCACACTAGACATGCCGACTCCTCCATGTTCATCACTGTCCTACTAACAACAGTCAGAAATGGAAACAGTCTAAATGTCCATCAACTGAAGAATGGATAAGAAAAAGATGGCTTATTTATACAGTGGAATGTTATTCAGCTATTAAGAAAAATGGAATTCACATGTAAATAGATGGAGCTGGAAACAATCATTCTGAGCGAAGTAACCCAGATCCATAAAGACAAATGTCACACTTTTTCTTTATCTGTGGATTTTGCCTTGAATCTTCACATAGAAGAAATACCTTGTTTACTATATGGATACATTCCCTGTCCAAAACACAAACAAACAAACAAAACAAAAACTAAAAAACCTATGGCCTATAGGCATATAGGAAAGTGTAGAATAGAAGGTGGGACATCTGGTAAAAAGGATCCTGGGATAGAGTCATGAATTGTTTATAAGAAACAATGAAAGCAGAGCTATGAGAAAAGTGCAGCAAGTGTCTCTGTAAAGAAATTAGAGAGTCCTCACACCATCAATTGAAAAGTACGTCTGAAAACTCTAGGAAAAAGAAATAAGCAAACACACCAAACAGAAGTAGAAGGCCAGAAATAATCACAATAAGGGCTGAAATCAATCAGTTAGGAGCAAAGAGAACAATACAAAGAATCAACAAAAGTAAGAACTGGTTCTTTGAAAAAATCAAGATGGACAAACCCTTAGCCAAATTTATTAAAAAACAGAGAAAGAGTATCCAAATAAATAAAATCATAAATGAAAAGGGAGACATAACAACAGACACTGATGAAATTCAAAGAATCATTAGGTCTTACTTCAAAAGCCTGTACTCCACACAATTGGAAATATAAATGAAATGGATAACTTTCTAGACAGATACCACCTACCAAAGTTAAATCAAAATCAGGTAAATGATTGAAACAGCCCTATAACCCCTAAGAAAATAGAAACAGACATTAAAATCCCCAAACCCACTCACCCCTGAAAGGAAAAAGGAAGGAAGGAAGGAAGGAAGGAAGGAAGGAAGGAAGGAAGGAAGGAAGGAAGGAAGGAAGGGTGAGCCCAAGGTCAGATGATTTTAGCACAGGATTCTACCACACTTTCTAAGAATAGCTAATATCAATACTCCTCAAACTATTCCACAAACTAGAAACACAAGGAACACTGACAAATTCATTCTATGAGGCCAAGTAACCCTGTTATCTAAACCACACAAAGACTCCACAAAGAAAGAGAATTTCGGATCAGTTTCTCTTATGAATATTGATACTCAATAAAATATTTGGAATTGAATTCAGGAACACATCAAAAACATCATCCACCATGATCAAGTAAACTCAATTCCAGGAATGCAAGGATGGTTCAATATACAAAAATCCATTAACATAATCCACCATATAAAAAAGCTAAAAGAAAAAATCATATTATTATTTCATTAGATGCTGAAAAAGCCTTTAACAAAATCTAACACCACTTCTTGCTAAAAGTTTTAGAGAGATCAGGGATACAAGGAACATATCTAAATATAATAAAAGCAATATACAACAAGTCAATAGTCAACATCAAATTAAATGGAGAGAAACTTAAAGAAATTCCACTAAAATCACAGACAAGACAAGGCTGCTCCCTATCAATTCAATATAGTACTTGGAAAAGTGGGTGTAGTTCTACCTCAAGAGCTATACTACTTCTAGGCATATACCTAAAAGATACTCCACTGTACCACAAGGACATTTGCTTAATTATGCTCATAGCAGCTTTATTCATAATGACTTGAAATTGGAAAAAGCTTAAATTTCCCTTAACTGAAGAATGGGTGGGGGAAATATGATACACTACACAATAGAATACTATTCAACTAATAAAAACAAAGACATCATGAATTTTGCAGGCAAAGGGATGGAATTTGAGAATATCATCCTGAATGAGGTAACAAGAGAGAAAGACACCTATAGAATGTACTCACAAGTGCACATTAGCCATAAAGGGAAAGACAACCATGCTACAATCCACAGACCCAAAGAAACTGGACAATAAGGAGACCCCAAGGAAAGATGTGCAACTCTCACTTATAAGGGGAAACTAAATCGTCACCAAAAGTCAGTAGAGAGAGGGAGCTGGATGGGAGAGAAGGAAAAGAGGGGATGGGGATGGTGATCATGTGTAGGCACAAGGGGTATGAGAGGGGACTGGGCATGAAAATGGAAATTGACCTGGGTAGGGGTCATCTCTCATGACTTGCTAGAGGCCTGGTGAGAGATATGGGAAGTCTATGGGAGTGACCCTAACTGAGGTTCCTACCAGAGAGGGTATAGAGACTGTAGCCAGGCAGGACTTTCAGAGGAGGGAAGGGGAAATCAATCCAACCACAAACCTTCTACCCCAAACTTGTCTTGCCTACAAGATGTGTGGTGATAAAGATGAAGCAAAGGCTGAGGGAACAGAAACCACTGACTGCCCCAAGTTGACATCCCATTCCATGTAAGAGCCAACACCTCACACTATTGATATTCTGCTATGCTCACAAACAGGAACCTAGCACAACAGTCTCCTGAGAGGCTTCATCCGACAGCAGATGGAAGCAGATACAGAAACCACAGCCAAACGTCAGGTGGAGCCTGTGGTGTGGAGGAGACGAGGATAGAAGTAAGCAAGTCAAGGGGGTCAAGGGCACCACAAGAAGACTCACAGAGTCAACTAGCCTGGGACAATGGGGGCTCACAGAGCCTCTGCCACCAACCAGGGAGCATGCAGAAGGTGGACCTATAGCCCCTACACACTTGTATCAGACGTGCAGCTTGGTCTTCATGTGGGTCCCCTACAAAGTGGAACAAGGACTCTCTCAGTCTCCTTTCCTTGCCATTGGAACCTCTTTCCCCTACTTAGACTGCCCTGTTGGACCCTTGTTGGTGGGAGGGGATGTGACTTGTCCTACTGGGACTAGATGCTGCAGGGTAGGGTGGTACCTAGTGGGGGCTCTCCTTCTCTGAGGAGAAAGAAAGGGGGCAGTGGGAAGAGGGATTTGTAACTGTGGGACTGGAAAGAGAGGAAGGAAGGGGTTGTGATCAGAATGTAAAATGAATAAACAAACAAAAAAGTAAGTTTTTGTCCCATGTTGGGCACCAAAATCTTGGGGTAAATATTAGTTAAGAGTTCCTACTCCACCTTCTATCATTTAGCTCCCAAATAAAAGATACAGAACATTTACATTTATAGTAACCCTTGAAGCACTAAATCTGGGCAGATATTCTCTGTGCTACTTTGTCTACTTCCCTGTCAATAACCCTGAGATATCATTTGCCATGTCCTACTCCAACGGGTTGGCTCTCATGGCCATGCATTCATGATCCCTCTACCCATGGAGCCTTTTTCCTTCCAGTCTTCCTCTCTTCAAGTTGCCCTCTTCTCAGAACCCAAGCCCAGCATATGAAGTCCTGCCAACCTCTTTTCTGTCCAACAGACTGTAGGCATCTTTAGTTAACCAATAATTCTGAATTAAAAGGCAAAGTTTGCACAACAAAAGCTGGCATATGCCTTGAGGCAACTAAATCTAAGGATACAGAATTAAACATTACAATATGGAGCAACAGACCAAAACTCAACACCTAGTAACTCTTTGCTTTTTTTTTTCAAGATTTATTTTTATTGTGTGGGGTGTGTGTGTGTGTGTGTGTGTGTGTGTGTGTGTGTGTGTGTGTGTGCATTTTGAATGTCATATTATGCAGGTACCGGTAGAGGCCAGAAGAGAACATTGGATTCTTTAGAATGCAAGTTATGGACAGGTGGAGCTACTCTACCTGATGCTAGAACCAGACATCTGGGGTCTGCAAGAGCAGCAAGTGCTTCTAATTGCTGACTCTTCTTAGCACCCTCTAGAATAGTGGTCCCCAACCTTCCTAATGCTGGAGCCCTTTATACATTTCCTCAGGTTGTGGTGATCCCCAACTGTAAAATTATTTTTGTTGCTACTTCATAACTGAAATTTTGCTACTCTTATGAATCTTAAAGTAAATATCTGAGTTTTCCAATGGTCTTAAATGACCCCAGTCATAGGGTCATTTGACCTCTGAAGGGGCCAAAATCCACAGGTTGAGAACCACTGGCCTAGAAGATTATTTAATCATTTGCCCATTCTTCCACCATAACAAACAAACAAACAAATAAAAAGTCTTTCAGGAAGAAATTCTATAGAAGAAATTGTATTTCATGATATAAATAAAATACAGTTTAGACACTTCTTATCCTACTTCTAGCTTTAAATTTTTATTTTCGCTACCTCCATGCATTATGGTTGGTAGGACTGATGTCATGTCTTTTACTTACAGGTATGCATTAAGATACAATGACTGGTACTGAAGTATACCTGTGAAAGAGCATGTGACAGACCAGCATGGTGGCTCATGACTAGAGCCTGAGCACTCAGAAGACTCAAGCTGGAGGCCAGTTATGAGAGTGAGACTCAGGGGTTGCAATCAGTCCCAAGCCAGACTGAGTGAGATCCTGTCTCAAAGAACCAGCCTGAGACACAGAGTGAGACCCTGTCTCAAAGAAACAGTGATGAATATGATTCATTTGTTGCATCTTAGAAAAATAAACTGCAATAAAGCAAGAAAATGTAGATACATAAAGCAGAAAAGCTTGGTTTTGTCACTTATTTTTTAAGTATAAAAATCATTTTTTTGTACGAGAGTTCTTTATTTTTCTTGTTAAGAACCAAAGACTCCATATTAAAGCAATGTCCCATATTAAAGAAACTTCACAATATATTAAAGACCAAAATACCTTAGCATATTAAATTTACCTTCCTTTTGCTGCAAATGACAATGGAGCTTAAGACAGTGGTTTTCAACCTTCCTAATGCTATGACCCTATAATGTAGTTCCTCATGCTGTAGTGACCTCTAACCATAAAATAAATTTGTTGCTACTTCACAACTGTGATTTTACTACTGTTATGAATTGTAATGTAGATATACTATGAAAACTCATTTTTTGCCTTCTGGTCTGAACCAGTGCCCTGAGCAAACCTTGGGCTCTGGATCCACAACACTCACAGGTGCTCTAACACTCCCAGGGTCAGAAGTGAGGAGGCCACAACTTCCTCAACACACGGAGTGATTGGATCCCCCAGGACCCAGGGCTGCAGGAACTCCTGCCCAGCCAGTGGCATGGGTTCCTTCTGGTCTGAACCAGTGCCCTGAGCAGACCTTGATTGCTGGCTCCTCACCCAGTCCCACAACATGCAGAGGAAGCCCAACTCCCAGGTGCTCTAACATGCCCAAGCTCACAGAAGAAGCTTGACTCCCAGGAGATCGGAATCAACCAGGAGCACTGGACTTCTGACACACTCAAGATCACAGTTGAGACCACAATATCTTTCCCAACACCTAGCATAACTGGGACCCTGCCCCCTCACAGGAACAAGGGAAGTACAAATGGTGCCACCCAGAGGCACAGGTTCCTTCTAACTTGCAACTGTGCCTGGAGCAAACCCAGGGCTCTGGTGCCCCACCCACCCTGCAACACACTGAGAAAGCTTGACTCCCAGTAGTTCTGAAATAACAGGATCTCAGGAGAGAGAGGCTCCAGTCAGAGACAGCAAGGGCAGGTAGCACTAAAAATAACCAGATGGTTAAGGCAAGTACAAGAACATAAGCAATGGAAACCAAGGCTGCATGGCATCATCAGAGCCCAGTTCTCCAACTACAGCAAATTCTGGATACCCCATCACACCAGAAAAGCAAGATTTATATTTAAAATCACATCTCATGAAGATGATAGAGGACTTTAAGAAGAACATAACTCCCTTAAAGAAATATAGAACAACACAGGTAAACAGGTAGAAACCCTTAAAGAGGAAACACAAAAATCCCTTAAAGAACTATAGGAAAACACAACCAAATAGGTGAAGGAATTGAACAAAACCATCCAGGATCTAAAAATGGAAATAGAAACAGTAAAGAAATCACAAAGAAAGACAGCCCTAGAGATAGAAAACCTAGAAAAGAGTTTAGGAGTCATAGATGCAAGCATCACCAACAGAATACAAGAGATAAAAGAGAAAATCTCGGGAGCAGAAGAAAATATTGGCACACAGTCTAAGAAAATGCAAAATGCAAAAAGCTCCTAACCTAAAAACATCCAGGAAACCCAGGACACAATGAGAAGACCAAACCTAAGGATAATAGGTATAGAAGAAAGTGAAAACTCCCTACTTAAAGGGCCAGTAAATATCTTCAACAAAATCGTAGAAAAAAACTTCCCTAACCTAAAGAAAGAGATGCCCATAACATATAAGAAGCTGACCGAACTCCAAATACATTGACCAGAAAAAAATTCCTCCTGTCACATTATAGTAAAACACTGATTGCACAAAACAAAAAGAAAGAATATTAAAAGCAGTAAGGGGAAAGGAGAAGTAACATGTAAAGGCAGACCTATCAGGATTACATGAGACTTCTCAACAGAGACTATGGAAGCCAGAAGATCCTGGGCAGATGTCATACAGGCCCTAAGAGAACACAAATGCCAGCCCAGGTTACTGTATCCAGCAAAACTCTCAATTAACATAGATGGAGAAACCAAGATATTCCATGACAAAACCAAATTTACACAATATCTTTCTACAAATCCAGCCCTACAAAGGATAACAGATCGAAACCTCCAACATAACAAGGAAAACTACACCTTAGAAAAAGCAAGAAAGTAATCTTTCAACAAGCCCAAAAGAAGATAGTCACACAAACAAAATTCCACCTCTGATAACAAAAATAATAGGAAACAACAATCACTATTCTTAATATCTATTAACTTCAATGGGCTAAATCCCCCAATAAAAAGACATAGACTAACTGACTGGATACATAAACAGGACCCAGCATTTTGCTGCATACTTGAAATGCATTTCAGTGACAAAAACAAACACTACCTCAGAGTAAAAGGCTGGAAAAATTTTTTCCAAGCAAATGGCCCCAAGAAACAAGCTGGAGTAGCCATTCTATTATTAAATATAATTGGCTTTCAACAAAAGTTATCAAAAAATAAGGAAGGACACTTTATATTCATCAAATAAAAATTCTAACAAGATGAATTCTCAATTCTGAACACCTATGCTCCAAATACAAAGGCACCCAAATTCATAAAAGAAACTTTACTAAAGCTCAAAGCACACACTGTACCTCACAGAGTAATAATGTTAGACTTCAACACTTTACTATCATCAATGCGCAGATAATGAAAAAAAGAAAATAAACAGAGACACAGTGAAACTAACAGAAGTTATGAACCAACTAGATTTCTCAGATATTGTTAGAACATTTTATCCTAAAACAAAAGGATATACTTTCTTCTCAGGACCTCGTGGTACCTTCTCCAAAATTGACCACATAATTGTTCACAAAACATGCTTCCACAGATACCAGAAGATTGAAATAATCACATGCATCCTATCAGATCACCACAGACTAAGGCTGGTCTTCAATAACAACAAAAACAACAGAAAACCCACATATACATGGAGCTGAACAACGCTCTACCCAATGGTAATTTGCTCAAGGAAGAAATAAAGAAAGAAATTAAAGACCTTTTAAAATTTAACAAAAATAAAGGCACAACATACCCAAACTTATGGGACACAATGGAAGCAATGCTAAGAGGAAAACTCATAGCTCTGAGTGCCTCCAAAAAGAACCTAAAGAGAGAATAGTCTAGTAGCTTGACAAAACACCTGAAAGCTCTAGACCAAAAAAAAAGCAAACACACCCAAGAGAAGTAGACAACAGGAAAGAGTCAAACTCAGAGCTAAAATCAACCAAGTAGAAAAACAAAAAAGAACTATACAAAGAATCAACAAAACCAGATGCTGGTTCTTTGAGAAAAACCAACAAGATAGATAAACCCTTAGGCAGACTAACCAGACAACACAGAAACAGAATCCAAATTAACAAAATCAGAAATGGAAAGGGAGACATAACAACAGAAACTGAGGAAATTAAAAAAATTATCCTACTACAAAAGTCTATACTCAAGAAAACTGGAAAATCTGTAGGAAATGAACAATTTTCTAGACATATACCAGGTACCAAAGTTAAATCAAGATGAGAAAAAACATCTAAACTGTCCCATATCCCCTAAAGAAATAAAAGCAGTCATCAAACGTCTCCCAGCCAAAAAAAAGTCCAGGACCAGATTGATTTAGTGCAGAATTTTATCATGCCTTTAAAGAAGACCTAATATCAATACTCTTCAAACTATTCCACAAAATAGAAACAGAGGGAACACTACCCAGTTCATTCTATGTAACCGCAATTATGCTTATACCTAAACCATACAAAGACCCAACAAAGAAAGACAACTTCAGACCAATTTCCATTGTGAATATCCAGGCAAAATTACGCACTCAAATTCTTGCAAACCAAATCGAAGAATACATCAAAACAATCATCCATCATGATCAAGAGGTTTCATCCGAGGGATGCAAGGATGATTCAATATATGGCAATCCATCAACATAATCCACTATATAAAGAAACTCAAAGAAAAAAACTACATGACCATTTCATTAGATCCTGAAAAAGCATTTGACAAAATTCAATACCCCTTCATGATAAAAGTCTTGGAAAGATCAGGAATTCAAGGCTCCTACCTAAACATAGTAAAAGCAGTATACAGTAAACCAGTAGACAATATTAAACTAAATGGAGAGAAACTTGAAGCAATCCCACTAAAATCTAGTGGGACTAGATAAGGTTGCCCACTTTCTCCCTACGTATTTAATATAGTACTCAAAGTCCTAGCCAGAGCAATTAAACAATGAAAGGAGGTCAAAGGGATACAAATTGGAAAGGAAGAAATCAAAATATCACTATTTGCAGAAGATATAATGGAATATTTAAATGACCTCAAAAATTCCACTAGAGAACTCCTAAACCTGATAAACAAATTTAGCAAAGTGACTTGATATAAAATTAACTAAAACAAATCAGTAACCTTCCTACACTCAAAGAATAAACAGGCTGAGAAAGAAATTAGGGAAACAATGCCCACAATAGTCACAAATATATAATATAAAATACCTTGGTATGACTCTAATCAAGCAAGTGAAAGATCTATATGACAAGAACTTCAAGTCTCTAAAGAAAGAAATCGAAGAAGATCTCAGAAGATGGAAAGAACTCCCATGCTCATAAATTGGCAGGATTAATATTGTAAAAAATTGGCCAACTTGCCAAAAGCATCTACAGATGCAGTCCCCATCAAAATTCCAACTCAATTCTTCATAGAGTTAAAAAGAGAAATTTGTAAATTCATTTGGAATAACAAAAAACTCAGGATTGTGAAAACTATTCTCAACAATTAAAGTATTTTTGGGTGAATTACCATCCCTGACCTCAAGCTGTATTACAGAGGAATCCTGATTTTTAAAAAACTGCATAGTATTGGTACAGAGACAGGCAGGTAGATCAATGGAATTGAATTGAAGACCAAGAAATGAACCCACACATCTATGGTCACTTGATCTTTGACAAAAGAGCTAAAACCATCCAGTGGGAAAAAAAGACAGCATTTTCAACAAATGGTGCTGGTTCAACTTGAGGTCAGCATGTAGAAGGATGCGAATTGATCCATTCTTTTCTCCTTGTGCAATGCTCAAGTCCAAGTGAATCAAGGACCTCGACATAAAACCAGATATACAGAAACTAATAGAAGAGAAAGTGGGGAAGAGCCTCAAACACATGGACACAGGGGAAATTTTCCTGAACAGAACACCAATGACTTATGCTCTAAGATCAAGAATTAACAAATGGGATCTCATAAAATTGCAAAGCTTCTGTAAGGCAAAGAACCCTGTCAGTATGGCAAAATGGCAACCAACAGATTGAGAAAAGATCTTTACCAACCCTACATCTGATAGAAGGATAATACCCAATATATACAAAGAACTCAAGAAGTTAAAGTTCTCCAGAGAAGGACCAAATAGTTGATTAAAACATAGGGTACAGAGCTAAACAATTCTCCACTTAGGAATATCATATGGCCAAGAAGCACCTAAAAATGTTCAACATAGTCATCAGGAAACTGTTAATCAAAACAACCCTGAGATTCCAACTCACATCAGTAAGATTGGCTAAGATCAAAAACTCAGTTGACAGCAGATGCTGGTGAGGATGTGGAAAAAGAGGAACACTCCTCCATTGTTGGTAGGATTGCAAGCTGGTACAACCACTCTGGAAATCAGTCTGGAGGTTCCTCAGAAAATTGGACATTGAACTACCTGACGACCCAGCTATATCTCTCTTGGGCATATACCCAAAAGATGTTCCAACATATGACAAGGACATGTGCTCCACTATATTCATAGCAGCCTTATTCATAACCAGAAGCTGGAAAAAAAAGATGTCCTTCAACAGAAGAATGGATACAGAAAATGTGGTACATCTACACAATGAAGTACCACTCAGCTCTTAAAAACAAGGACTTCATTCTTAGGCAAATGGATAGAGGCAAAATACTTTCTGATTGAAGTTACCCAATCACAAAGAATCACACATGATATAAACTCACTGATAAGTGGATATTAGCCCAAATGCTTGGAATACCCAAGATATAATTTACAGATCACATGAAGCTCAAGAAGAAGAAAGACCAAAGTGTGGTTGCTTTAGTACTTCTTAGAAAGGGGAACAAAATACTCACAGGAGGAAATATGGAGACAAAGTGTAGAGCAGAGACTGAAGGAAAGGCCATCAAGAGATTGCCACACATGGGGATCCATTCCACATGCAGTCACCAAATCCAGTCAGTACTGGGGATGCCAAGAATTGTATGCTGACAAGAGCCTGTTATAGCTGTCTCCTGAGAGGCTCTGACAGAGCCTAGCAAATACAGAGGTGGATGCTTGCAGCTAACCTTTGAACTGAGAATGGGGTCCCCAATAAAGGAGTTAAATAAAGAACTGAAGTAGTTGAGGGGGATTGCAACCCCATAGGAAGAACAACAATATAACCAACCAGACATCCTAGAGCTCCCAGGGACTAAACCACCAACCAAAGAATACACATGGAGCGACCCATAGCTCCAGTAACATATGTAGCAGGGGATGGCCTTGTTGGGCATCAGTGGAAGGAGAGGCTCTTGGTCTTGGGAAGGCTCAGTGCCCCAGTGTAGGGGCATCCAGGGTAGGAAGGTGGGTGGGAGTGGGGTGGGTGGGTGGGTTAGCACCCTCATGGAGGCAGAGGGTGAGGGGATGGTACAGGGGGTTCTGGAGCAGAAATTGGGAAGGAGGATGGTATTTGAAATGTAGAAAAAGAAAATATCCAATAAAAAATGACAAAAAAGAAAGTCACTTTTAAAAAATTGATAACATTCATTCATGAGGATCATCCTAAGCAACTGCATCAAAATCTATCAAGCCATCTGTCTTTTTTATAAGCCTTCTGGTACCTGTTCTGCCCTCAAACATCTAGCACTACAGCTACTAAAGACGGTTGTTACAGGATAAGTTACCTGACTTCTTGACTAGTGTAGAACCCACTAATTCTCTCAGAGCACTGTCCAAAGGAGTTGCTGATTTTGTTTGTTCTCAAATCTATCTTCTGTCTTGGTGATTGATGCTCAACTGGAGATCATCAACAGAAAGCAAGTATCTGAATCTAACACTTAATTGAATTCTAATTAAATTTTCATCCAGTTGCCAACATGCCCAGTAGGCAGATACTCTCCTTTTGTCTTCCTGCCTTCAGTCAGGCCTGGGACTTAAGCCTCCTCACTTCACCTGACACCCAGGCAGAAGCTCATAAATGTGTCACGGTGTGGGCATGCTGACTCTGCTCTCACGCCATCTCTCCACCACCCTGAACTGAAGAGCCATCCTATATCTTTAGTGGCCAGGTCACTACTGCTATGATAAGAAATACTTTTTACACAAACCAATGGGTATATGAAGAATAGATGACCAACTATAGAAAAAGAAAAAAATCTCTCATGCAATTCTTAGCTTGCACTAAGATCAACCACTGCTAGATGCTGAATCAGACTAACAGAGCTATGTTGTAGGTGATATTTTCTGCTGACAACTCCTCCCTCCAATGATTCTGCCCTCCATGACTAGAAGGAAAAAAGTATCTGTCTCTCCATAGCATTAAAATTTCTCTCAGTTGGTATCTCGAGTATCTCCTTACCCATGGCATAGTTTCTTACTGAACCTATAACAAAAAGAACATCAGTTTTATCAAATGTAATGTAAAGTTACGTGCGTTAACAATGTTGTTTTAACATACATGTATTCAAGCACATGGAATTTAGAAGAAAAAAACAAGTAAAAAAAAAAAGAAACAGAAACAAAACCAAGAGATCTTTTGGGTAGTGATTGATCATCATTGTTGGCTGACTAGATTAAGAGCTACCCAGAAGACTAGTGACTCACACATCTGAGGTTCCTGTGGGGGTATATGTCCAGAGACAATCAGATCATACGGTCTTGTCTGTGTTAGTGAACAGATTAATCCCTTGGTGGTCAAAGTGTGACGGTATTATTGGGTAACAGTGAAGTAGACAGAGGTTGGAATTACTGGGAGAGCAGGTTACCTTGGCCTCATCCTGAAATACTGCCTTCTCTTTTTTTGTCCACTGTGTAGAAGTTACCCCATCACACACTTCTGTGATGACAAATTCTATTTCTCAACAAATCCTGATACCTAGAGACAGGGGAAAGGACTAAATTCTCTTAGACTGTGAATCAAAATAAATATTTTTCATTTAAATTGTTTATTCTGTATATGGTCACAGTGATGAGAAAAGTAATAATATGATGTTCCATTTCTCAGATAGTAAAGAGTAAAAATATGGGTAATTTTCAGTGCATGAGGATATCGGAAATTTGAATATTATACAATATTAGTGAGAGTATATTTTGATGTTTCATTTTAAAGACAATATTGTAAAAAATTGTAAAAGCTAATACCCTATAATTTAATAATTTGTGTCTAAGAATTGATCTTCATAAATTCTTGTATAGCATATATAAGAACATTTCATTTTAGTATTAATTATCATAGAAAATAGCACTCTTAATCAGCTTGATTATACTTCATAGGCATTTATCTTTATCTGTTTCTCTGTGTGTGTGCACACCAACCATGAAGAGCACTGTCTCCTGAGAGGCTCAGTCAAAGCATGACAAATACAGAGGCGAATGCTAGCAGCAAACCATTGAACTGAGAATGGGGTCCCCATTGGAGGAGTTAGAGAGGATTGAAGATGCTGAAGGGGCTTGCAACCCTATAAGAACAACAATGCCATCCAACCAGAGCTCCCAGGGACTAAATCACTACCCAAAGAGTAAACATGGACAGACCCATGGCTCCAGCTGCATATGTAGCAGAGGATGGCCTTGTTGGACTCCAGTGGAACAAGAAGCCCTTAGTCCTGCCAAGGCTGGACCCCCCAGTGTAGGGGAATGTCAGGGTGGGGAGGTGGGAAGGGGGGTGGTTGGGGAGGGGCAACACTGTTATAGAAAAGGGGAGAGGGAGGGGAGAGGGGGCTTATGGTCAGGAAACCAGGAAAGGCAATAACATTTGAAATGTAAATAAAAATATCCAATTAAAAAATTATATATAAACTTTAAATTATACATAGCTTTAATGCTGTCTAGGAATCCATAACTTAAAATGAAAACTGTTTCAGAGCTAAACAGTCTAAAACTGGTGGTGTAGCCTTGATATTCTCATCTTATAGCCCTGCTCCATTAGGCAGCTTCTTTTTTTTTTTTTTTTTTTTTTTTGAAAAAGAACACCCAAAAATTAGATATTGAAATACCTCCATCTCTTATTGCTATACCTACCTTCACTCTATGGAAACATTCCACCAATTCATTTGAGCCACTATATTAGAATCCCCTAATCCAAGTGGCCAGAAAGAAAACAAGTTTATTTCTCATAGTTCTTAAATCCGGGAATTTCAAAACCAAGGGGCCGGAAAATCTGGCTTGTGCTGATGGTCAACTTTCTGGTTCGTAGATGGTGCCTTCTCCCTACGTCAGGAGGCCAGGTAACTCTCCAGAGCTTCTTTTGTAAGGACACCATTCATCCATAAGAGCGTCACCGTCCTGATATAGTCACCTCTCCAAAGCACTACTTTGTATTATCACATTGGGAATTGGGTTTCAACATGTGGATCTGGGGAATACAGAAACATTTGGAATATGGGGTGTCAATGGGATGCAATGTACTCAATAGTGGAGACTCACATGCTCTGCTCGACACTGACGAGATTGTTACTAATAAGGAAAGCCAGCTCAATGAGAGTTGAGAGGAACTGGTAGAGCATCCACAAGCAAAACTGAAAGTAAAACATCATGGACCATCAGTCGAGCCCTCTAGACCAGCCCTGGAAAGAGTTCCTATCTCATCCCAGGGTAAAATCTAATACTAGACTCAAGGATTTTGGTGTCTCAAATAGTGAAAAATCTGCTGCTTATTTCAATCCCTCAAAAATAGTCTCAGTTCACCAAAACATATTTCCACTCCAGTAAAATAATTTTAAACTCAACCATCAATGAGCAGATAAAGCTTCCGTTTCTTGTGAAATCCGGTCTGCTAACTGAAAGTCTGGTCGAGAAATAAGCAAACAGTTTGTCTCTCTGACATTTCTCTTCTGGCCTGGTCCATCTCCACCCAACTGTCCAACAGAAGTCACTTATTTCCTCTGCAGCTGAATCACATGTCCAGTGTCCCACCCCCACACTGTAAATGTAACATGAAAATACAGTTCTACCCTCATTTATTTTAGCAGAGACACCCACAAGAATGAAGTACCAGATATCTGGCTCAACCCTGATACACAGACGATCTTCCCAAGAACTTTATAAATTGTTCTCCAAACACCTGAGAAATGTATGACCATAATAATAATAATAATGTTGTACAATATATCTGATGCGTAGAAATGAGATGGAAATCCAGAGCCAGACATGATTTGTGGGGAAGCAGGCATATTTGAGCACAGGTATTCTAGAACAAGTTCTTTGATCACTGGCCATGCCTCTGTAGTATTTGAAATGAACAGAAACTGAGCTAGTTTTTCACTAGGTTGCTTCCTTATGATAGAAAAATTTACAGTTATTTAGATGCATGGCTTGATTTGTAGTTTGTAGTTCCTTTTTCTCACCCAGTAAATTGCAAAGATGCAACTCAGAGGAAATTAACACTAAACTTTGAAACAGAATCTGTGATTCAGAGGAAATAAAATATGCACAACTCTTTTTATGAGAAATCTTCACTGTGGCCCTAAGGCCAGTTTGTATTATCACAACTGGATTGTCATTTGGGAAACTGCTTCCCAAAACTGAGCATTAAAATAGTAGGAAAATACGGTGCTCCTGTGTAAAGCAGGTTTAGGGTAGAAGGGAAGAAGAATGTTCATTACCAGAACCCAGCATCATTTCAGACTTCACCCTTCACACATGAGACTTCCATTGCTGTAGGGAGCCATATTGGATTTGGGCCTGGCAGTTTTTGACTGCATGGCTCAAAGTGACTAGGTGACTCTGGGCTGTTTGGCCACAGATATTCACCCCTAAGATGACTGCCATAAGTCTTAAGATTGTTGGACAAAAGCCTCTCCCATGAATTTATGGCACACGAAGATAACATTCAAGGGATGCCTCAGCTCAAGCAGATACAAGTTATCTCCTGAGTCAACACCCGGTGTCTCCACCGCCTGACTTCTTTGCCTCCTGCTATCACTGCCTATACCCTCGCCCCTCCATCCTTCGTGTTTCACAAAGGTCACTCCTCCCTACCTGAAAGCCTTAAAAGCTGTAACGTTCATCCCAATAAACGAGACCTTGACAATAGAATCTTGCTTGGTCTCCTTTTTCTTTTCACCCCCATTTGGCCCACAGGTAGAAAGCCTCTTCGGGACCCTGAATAACCTCCCTGCTGGTGGAGACACATTGCCTCCCATAACATGTCTGTGTTGTTGACATGGTTGGCTATATGAGTTAACCAATGAAATACTAGTCCACCATGCCTCTGAAGGTATCTAGAGGCTTTCCTGCTTCCTACAGTCTCTTCTCCCTCTCTCCTTCTTCCTCTCTCCCCTCTCCCCACCACTTCCACATATAAAGTTTTTTCCACATAGATGCGACTTCACCTGGTTCAAATCTGTCTGAATCTAACAGGGGCAACCAATATATCCAGCCTTATCTACTAAGAACTGGATGCTAGTTGTTAATATTGCTGATTGTTGTAATTTCTCCTGATCACCTGCATGGCAATATGAATGGAAAGAAATGTTTGAAACCTGAAAGTCTAGTACTTGCCCTTCACTATTCACAATGAAAGAGGCAGGAAGAAAAAGAGAAGCCTGCCTTCCTCCTGCCTGCCTGCCTGCCTGCCTGCCTGCGTGTACAAGTGCATGTGTATCTGTATGCGTGCATGCATTCGTGCACTAACACAAGTGTGTGTGTGTGTGTGTGTGTGTGTATGTGTGTGTGTGTGTGTGTGTGTAAAGCACCAATCCTCAAATTCTTTGTGAGGAAAAATATGATTCATTTTACTTTATAAGGGAGAAAACACGCTGAGGGACTTGGTCGAGACAATGTGTACTTGCAAGAGCAGTATTAACCTTCTCTCTGTGCTTTGGACCCAAGACTTTCTCATGAGAGTGCATTTGGTCTTCCTCAAACTTAGAGAAATCCCCGGAGGTATAAATGACCTATAAAGAATCGGTGACACCAGACCTGAATCTCATTGTCACCAGCTTCCAACCAGCCAGAGTTAGCAGTGCCCTAGATGCCTGGTACGTCACGTACTACTGCCTTCACTCATCCGGCAGCTGTGTCATTCAGAGAGGCAGCTCTTAACTGAAGCTTGAGCGGCTGTGCTTTACAGACCTAGACCCCTGAAACAAACATGTGCCGGTGTCACTGGTTCCCCTTCACTTTCATTTGTGGGCTTCATTTATTCAGGTACAGGCTTGGTAACTCCAAATTCTAAACGAGTATGACAGTTTAGATTTGGGAAATGTGGTTCAGGCAGAAGGTCGTTACAGAGGTGAAAATCAGACTGACCAACCCAGAAATGAGAACGTGTTGTAGTCTTGCTTGCTAACCTTTTCCAGAGTGGACAGTCTCCATGGCAGCCTGGGATGAAATATGTGTTCGGGCAATTTGCATCAAAGGGTAGATATATACTAGCTTGGATGAGATGAATTCCCCCAGGTGAATTCAAATGCACATGGAAACGATATTTGGTTGTTCTTCAATGTTTTGTGCTTCCATTTTCTTCCCTCCACTATGTATTTTTTCATATCAGCTAGATTGGGGTTTGTGAACTTTGTATGTCTAAATTTGATGAGCAGCTCTTCACAGAGCACTGGGCTCTGCGTCTCTGCAGCTTCAGGACCGGCATTTGGGTCACAATATATTTAGAATGCTCCACCCCTTAATCTTCTGACAATAAGATATAGCTGCTGATCACTTTCTGAAGTTTAAAAGAAGTGGCTAACAGTAAAAAACTTTAGGGAATGAGAACAGACGACTGCTAATTGCCCTGAACCACCCTTTGCTGAGTGACTCAGAGACCTATTTCTGTTCCAGTCTGTGGTCCTTGTATTTAGATGCACATTTGCAGGCTGGCAAGGTAGCAATAAACTGTTGTCTGGGGCTCAGCTCCATTGCCTTTGTGCCACCGGCAGCCTGTTCATTGCTGTTGCTTTGTACCTAAGTAACTGCACCCTCTTCCTGTACTTCCCCGGTAATTTTCTTCTGTAATTGAGTAAATATTTTACAAGAACCAGATGTCACCCTAAGAATATTGGGCTTCTCGTTCCTATTCTCCAACATGGGTTATCTGTGGCCCAATTCACGGTAAAGTCTACCTTTTTTATAATTTCCCCATCCACACAACCTAAAATGTGACAGTTTGAGAACCCACTTGTGATCGTAAAGATGAGGCACGATGGAAGAGGGAAGGTAGTCTCTACACCAAGATAATACAGGGTCTTGGGATTTCCCTTAAAGAACAACACTTCCCTGATAGTGTGGCTTTATTCTTTACTTCAGTCTTATTCCACTAGAGACACCAAACTTATGAATTCTCATGTACACCAAAGAAGGCAAGCAACCAGAAAGGAAAGACCAAAGGTAATGGCCATATACATGCCCACTGAACTGGGCAGACAAGAGTTCAGTCTGACCCACTCTTGTGGCAAAAGATGGATAATATTTCCCGGGGCACCAGATTGCTTCTTTATCTTGTGTATTCTGAATCATTTTAAACATTGCTACATAGATATCACATCATACCTTCATGAGCAGAACTGGTGGACATTATGCTAAGTGAAATGATCCAGGCCCAGAAAGAAAAACATAATCTTATTTTTTAGGCATAAACATATTAGCTTAGAGCTTTTATTAAATCTACAATTATTTTCATGGTGTTCCGTTTTTTGTTTTGTTTTGTTTTAATTGGTTGTTTTTATTTACATTTCAAATGTTATTCCATTTCCTGGTTTCTGGGATATAAGCCCCCTATCCCATACCACTCCCCTTCTTCTATAAGAGTGTTCCCCTCAACATTCACCCCCCTTCCACTGCCCGCCTGGCATTCCCCTACACTGGTAGGACCAAGGGCTTCTCCTTCCACTGGTACCCAACAAGGCCATACACTGCTACAAATGAAGCTGGAGCCATGTGTACTCTTTGGGTAGTGGTTTAGTCCCTGGGGCTCTGGTTGGTTGGTATTGTTGTTCTTATGGGGTAGCAACCCCCTTTAGCTCTTTCAGTCCTTTCTCTAATTCCTCCAACAGGGATCCTGTTCTCAGTTCAGTGGTTTGCTGCTAGCATTCGCCTCTGTATTTGACATGCTCTGACTGTGTCTCTCAGAAGACAGTTATATCAGGCTTTTGTCAGCATGCACTTCTTAGCTTCATCAATCTTATCTAGTTTTGGTGGCTGTATATGATGGGTTGTACACCCAGGTGGAGCAGGCTCTGAACGGCCATTCTTTCAGTCTCTGCTTCAAACTTTGTCTCCATATCCCCTCCTATGAATATTTTTGTTTCCCATTTTAACAAGGGGTGAAGCATCAGCATTTTGGTCGTCCTTCTTCTTCAGCTTCACGTGGTCTGTGGATTTTATCTTGAGTACTTTGAGATTTTGGGCTAATATCCACTTGTCAGTGAGTGCATATCATGTGTGTATTTCTGTGATTGGGTTTCCTCATCCAGGATGATATTTTCTGGTTCCATCCATTTGCTTATGAATTTTATGAAGTCATTGTTTTTGATAGCTGAGTAGTACTCCATTGTGTAGATGTACCACATTTTCTGTATCCATTCCTCTGTTGAAGGGCATCTGGGTTCTTTCCAGCTTCTGGCTACTATAAATAAGGCTGCTATGAACATAGTGGAGCATGTGTCTTTGTTATATGTTGGGGCATCTTGTGGGTATATGCCCAAGAGAGGTATAGCTTGATCCTCAGGTAGTTCAATATCCAATTTTCTGAGGAACCTCCAGACTGATTTCCAGAGTGGTTGTACCAGTCTGCAACCCCACCAACAATGGAGGAGTGTTCCTCTTTCTCCACATCCTTTGCCAGCATCTGTTATCACCTGAGTTTTTGATCTTAGCCATTCTGACTAGTATGAGGTGGAATCTCAGGGTTGTTTTGATTTGCATTGCCCTAATGATTAAGAATGTTGAACACTTCTTTAGGTGCTTCTCAGCCTTATGATATTCCTCAGCTGAGAATTCTTTGTTTACCTTTGTACTTCGTTTTTAATAGGGATATTTGGCTCTCAAGAGTCTACTTTCTTGAGTTCTTTATATTTTGGATATTAGCCCTCTATCACATGTAGGATTCATAAAGATCTTTTCGCAATCTGTTGGTTGCTGTTTTGTCCTAATGAGACTGTCCTTTGCCTTACAGAAGCTTTGCAGCTTTATCAGGTCCCATCTGTCGATTGTTGATCTTAGAGCATAAGCCATTGGGGTTATGTTCAGGAAATTTTCCCCAGTGCCCATGTGTTCGAGGCTCTTACCCACTTTTTCTTCTATTAGTTGAGTGCATCTGTTTTGATGTGGAGGTCCTTGATCCACTTGGACTTAAGCTTTGTACAGGGTGATAAGAAAGGATTGATTTGCATTTGTCTACACGCTGACCTACAGTTGAACCAGAACCATTGAAAATGCTATCTTTTTTCAACTACATGATTTTAGCTATTTTGTAAAAATCAAGTGACCATAGGGATGTGGGTTCATTTCTGGATCTTCAATTCCATTCCACTGATCTATCTGCCTGGCTCTGTATCAATACCATACAGTTTTTATCACTATTGCTCTGTAATACAGCTTGAGGTCAGGGATGGTGATTCCCCCAGTTCTTTTATGGTTGAGAATAGTTTTCCCTATCCTGGATTTTTTGTTTTTCCAAATGAATTTTCAAATTGCTTTTTCTAACTCTATGAAGAATTGAGTTAGAATTTTGATGGGGAGTGCTTTGAATCTATAGATTGCTTTTCACAAAATGGCCATTTTTACTATACTAATCCTGCCAATCCATCCATGAGCATGAGATGTCTTTTCTTCTTCTGAGATCTTCTTCAATTTCTTTCTTCAGAGACTTGAAGGTCTTCTCATACAGATCTTTCACTTGCTTGATTAGAGTCACATCGCAGTATTTTGTGTTATTTGGGACTATTGTGAAAGGTGTCGTTTCCCTATTTTCTTTCTCAGCCTGTTTATCCTTTGAGTAGAGGAAGGTTACTGATTTGTTTGAGTTAAATTTATACCCAGTCACTTTGCTGAAGTTGTTTATCAGGCTAGTAGTTCTCTGGTGGAACTTTTGGGGTTCCTTAAGTAAACTATGCTATCATCTGCAAAGAGTGATACTTTGACTTCTTCCTTTCCAGTTTGTATCCCTTTGACCTCTCTTGTTGTCTGATTGCTCTGGCTAGGATTTCGAGTACTAAATTTAATAAGTAGGGAGAGAGTGGGCAGCCTTCTCTAGTCCCTGATTTTAGTGGGATTGCTTCAAGTTTCTCTCCATTTAGTTTAATGTTAGGTATGGGCCTTGAATTTGTGATCTTTCCAACACGTTTTTTGTGAAGGGGTGTTGAATTTTGTCAAATGCTTTCTTAGCATCTAATGAAATGATCACATGGTTTTTTTCTTTGGGTTTGTTTATATAGTGGATTGCACTGATGAATTTCCTTAAATTGAACCATCCCTGCATCCCTGAGATGAAGCCTACTTGATCATGGTGGATGATTATTTTGATATGTTCTTGGATTCAGTTTGCAAGAATTATATTGAATATTTTGTGTGTATATTCATAAGAGAAATTGGTCTGAAGTTCTCTTTCTTTGTTGGGTCTTTGTGTGGCTTAGGTATAAGCATAATGATGGCTTCATAGAAGGAATTGGGTAGTACTCCTTCTGTTTCTATTTTATGTAATAGTTTGGACAGTATTGGTATGAGGTCTTCTATGAAGGTCTGATAGAATTCTACACTAAACCCATCTGGTCCTGGGCTCCTTTTGGTTGGGAGACTTTTAATAACTGCTTCTACTTCTTTAAGAGTTATGGTATTGTTTAGATGGTTTATCTGATCCTGATTTAACTTTGGTACCTGGTATTTGTCTAGAAAATTGTCCATTTCCTCCAGATTTTCCAGTTTTGTTGAATATAGGCTTTTGATGATTTTTTTGAATTTCCTCAAATTCTGTTGTTATGTCTCCCTTTTCATTTCTGATTTTGTTAATTTGAATACACTCTCTGTGCCCTCTGATTAGTCTGGCTAAGGGTTTGTCTATCTTGTTAATTTTTTCAAAGAACCAGATCCTGGTTTTATTGATTCTTTGTATAGTCCTTTTTGTTTCTACTCAGTTGATTTCAGCCCTTGGTTTGATTATTTCTTGCCTTTTACTCCTCTTCAGTGTATTTGCTTCTTTTTGTTCTAGAGATTTTAGGTGTGCTGTCAAGCTGCTAATGAATGCTCTCTTCTGTTTCTTTTTGGAGGCACTCAGAGCTATGAGTTTTCCTCTTAGCACTGCTTTCATTGTGTCCCATAAGTTTGGGTATGTTATGCCTTAATTTTCATTGAATTCTAAAAAGTCTTAATTTCTTTCTTTATTTCTTCCTTGACCAAGTTATCATTGAGTAGGGTATTGTTTAACTTCCTTTTTCTGTGGGCTTTTTGTCGGTTTTGTTGTTATTAAAGACCAGCTTTAGGCCATGATGATCTGATAGGATGCCTGGGATTATTTCAATCATCTTGTATCTAGTGAGGCCTGTTTTGTGACTGATTATGTGGTCAATTTTGGAGACGGTAATGAGGTTCTGAGAAGAAGGTATATTCTTTTGTTTTAGGATGAAATGTTCTATAAATATCTGTTAAATCCATTTGGTTCAAAACTTTTGTTAGTTTTTCTATGTCTCTATTTCATTTCTGTTTCTAAGATCTGTCCATTGCTGACAGTGAGGTGTTGAAATCTCCTATTATTATTATGTGAAGTGCAATGTGTGCTTTGAGCTTTAGTAAGACTTCTTTTATGAATGTAGGTGCCCTTGTATTTGTAGCATAGATATTTAGGATTGAGAGTTCATCTTGGTAGATTTTTCCTTTCTTTTTTCTTGGTGTCCTTCCTCATCTTTTTGATGACTTTTGGTTGAAAGTAGATTTTGTTCGATATTAGAATGGCTACTCCAGCTTATTTCTTGGGACCATTTGCTTGGAAATTTGTTTTCCAGTCTTTTACTCTGGGGTAGTGTCTGTCTTTGTCTGTGAGGTGTCTTTCCTGTATGCAGCAAAATGCTGGATCCTCTTTATATATCCAGTCTGTTAGTCTATGTCTTTTTATTGGTAAATTGAGTCCACTGATATTAAGAAATATCAAGGAATAGTGTTTGTTGCTTCCCATTATTTTTGTTGTTAGAGATGGAATTACTTTTTTTTATCTTTCTTCTTTTGGTTTGGTTGCAAGGAAATTACTTTCTTGCTTTTTCTTGGATGTAGTTTCCCTCCTTGGGTTGGAGTTTTCCATCTATTGTCCTTTGTAGGGCTGGATTTGTGGAAAGATATTATGAAAATTTGGTTTTGTCATGGAATATCTTGGTTTCTCCATCTATGTTAATTGAGAGTTTTGTTGGATACAGTAACCTGGGCTGGCTTTTTTGCTCTCTTAGGATCTGTATGACATCTGCCCAGCGTCTTCTGGCTTTCATAATCTCTGGTGAAAAGTCTGGTGTAATTCTGATAGGTTTGCATTTATATGTTACTTGATCTTTTCCCCTTACTTCTTTTAATACTCTTTCTTTGTTTTGTGCATTTGGTGTTTTGGCTATTATGTGACAGGAGGAATTTCTTTTCTGGTCCAATCTATTTGGTGTTCTGTAGGCTTCTTGTATGTTTATAGACATCTCTTTCATTAGGTTACAGAAGTTTTCTTCTACAATTTTGTTGAAGATATTTACTGGCTCTTTAATTTGGAAGTCTTCACTCTCTTCTATACCTACTATTCTTAGGTTTCATCTTCTCATTGTGTCTTGAATTTCCGGTATGTTTTGGCCTAGGAGCTTTTTGAGTTTTACATTATCTTTGATGGTTGTGATGATGTTTTCTATGGTATCTTCTGCCCCTGAGATTCTCCCTTCTATCTCTTGTATTCTGTTGGTAATGCTTGCATCTATGATTCCTGCTCTCTTCTCTAGATTTTCTATCTCCAGGGTTGTCTCCCTTTATACTTTCTTTATTGTTTCTATTTCCATTTTTAAATCCTGGATAGCTTTGTTCAATTCCTTCACCGGTTTGGTTGTGTTTTCCTGTAATTCTTTAAGGGTTTTCCATGCTTCCTCTTTAAGGGTTTCTACTTGTTTACTTGTGTTGTCCTCTATTTCTTTAAGGGAGTTATTTATGTCCTTCTTTAAGTTCTCCATCATTATCATCAAATGTGATTTTAAATCCAAATCTTGCTTTTCCAGTGTGTTTGCATATCCAGTATTTGCTTTGGTGGGAGAACTAGGCTTTGATGATGACAAAGCACTCTTGGTTTCTGTTGCTTAAGTTCCTGTGCTTGCCTCTTGCCATCAGGTTGTCTCTGGTGTTAGCTTGTTTTGCTGTATCTGACAGTGGCTTGACCCTCCTGTATGCATGTGTATCAGCTCTCCTGTAAACCTGTTTTCTTTCAGCCAGATCTTGGAACAGAGAGCTGTTCCTGAGTTTGTGTGACCTGAAGCCTCCAGAAGGGTTGCTTGGCGCAGAAGAGTTGGTCTTACCTCTACTCTCAGGTGTGTAGGTGCTCCTGGTGACTGGCTTTCAGTTCTAGGCATAAGCAGAAACCCAGAGGGTCCTGTCCCTGACTGCTCCTAGGTCCCTCTGCCCAGAAGGCACAGATGGCACTAGGCGATATCCTCTTGAGTCAGGAATGTGGGCAGAAAGTAGTTGTCTCCTTTGAGTTCTCAGGTTTGTCTGCACTTCTGACAGTCCAGCTCTCTTCCCCTCAGGATTTGGGTGCAGGAAGCGGTGGGAGAGGTTTGGTTCAGTTCCAGGCACAGGCAGAAACCAACAGGTTCTTGCCACTGACTGCTCCTATATTACTGTATCCACAGGCACTATGTAGTTTCCCCTTGGGCCAGGAATGTGAGCAGAAGTGGGCAGAAGTGGCGATCTATCCTGAGGTCTCAGGGTTGTCTGCACTTCTGGGAGTTCAACTCTCTCCCCCATGGGATTTGGGTGCAGGGAACTCTCTACACTTTTTTATTACTTATCTTATTCATTTACATTTCAATGATATCCCTCTTCTCAATTACTCCTCCACAACTTCCCACCCCATCCTCTCTCTCCCTCCTCCCTTTTGCCTCTATGAAGGTAAACATAATTTTATTTACATGTCCAATATTAAAAAGTCAGAATGGTAATCATTACAAACTTTGTGAGGAGAGGACATGAAGAAAGGAAAGATGCAGAGTATAGAGTATGAGGGAAAATAATCTTTAGTGATCTATTACACAAAAATGATAACTAGAGAAATACTAACACAAGACTTGTTTCCAAATTGATAAAATGGTGGGTTTTAAGTGTTTTCAACACAAAAAGACAAGTAAAACAATGACTTTTAGCTAATATTATTTAATAATTGCACAATATAAACATGAAATATCTCATTCCAACCCATAACCATGTCATATATGCAGCTGTTTACCAGTTAAAAGTACTTTTTGAAAGACATTAAAAGGAAGAAACCTTTCATGTCTTTTCCATATCTCAAATTCCCTCTCTTCATTAGAATCCAAGGTTGTCCTATTCCTGACCATCCAAATAAACAACCCTGTAACCCAAATCTCCTGTGTGCACAGAGTGGCATCAACTCCTATGAGGAGTGTGAGAGGTGGCCAGGGAAGAGGGAAGGTACAATATTAGCTTTATCTCATTAAAAATAAAGTTATTCTCAGGGAATGGTTCTTGTAAGGAGATTTCACATTATTAAAATGCCTAGCGGGTGGCAAGAAGTATTGGAGAATTTTTTCCCACGGGGTTGACATAAAGAAAGAATAAGAGCTGAGGATACAACTCAGTGGAAGGCATTGTCCAGTGGGTGTGCAATTCTAAGAATTACAAAGGGAAAAAAAGAATTAATTGGCTTGAGTCAGCCAATAGGAGGTTGTGGGGAGGAGATACAGATTGTGGTAAATCTCCAACCCCAATATGCCCATGCAAAGAACACACAACTCAGTTATACTATTTATAAGCTGCATGGCTAGATTAAGCAGACCTACCACTACACTACTCTATTCCACAGCTCTGAGACCCCTTGTTACTTGCAGTTCCTCCAGGCCAAGTGCTTCCTTCCACCTCCTCTTCCTCTGTCTCCTTGTCTCCTTCTCTCCTTCCTCTTTCTCCCTCTCTAAAACTTTCAACGCCACCTTTCCCTTCTACCGCCTATTCACAGGCTCTATCCTTTATTTGACCAGTTAAAACGGGGAGAAGGTTCACCTGAAATCACGTGAGTCTGTGATCCACTCCCTGTCCGGGGCAGCCACTCTTGAGGAACCAGAATTAGCATCCGAATACAAACAGCACCAGGGAAATCCAGAACAGGTACATGTGTGCATGTTTATGCATGTGTGTGCATGTGGACGACAGAGGACACCTCAGATGTCACTCCTTAGGTGGACCACTTTTTATCTTGATACACGGTCTGTCACTCATCTAGAGCTCTCTAAGTAGGCCAGGCGGGCTAGAAGGTGAACCTCAAAGGCCCATCTGTCTCCACCTCCCCAGCTTTGTGATTACAAGTTGGTGCCTCCACTCACAGGTATTCACATGGGAATCAAACTTTCAAAGCAAGTACTTGATTTATCATCTGAGCTATCTCCTCACTCCCTCATTTGTTTGTTGGTTTGTTTTGATTTTCAGGACTTATTTACATTGATCTCGAACTCATGATCCTCCTTTCTCCACCTCCAAATTGTTAGGATTACAGGTGTAAGCCACCAACCTCATTTATATGATGCTGGGGATCAAACCCAAGGCTCATTGCATGGTAGGCAAGTACTCTACCAACTAAACTACACCCCTGGTGTAAGATTTTCTTCATTTTACCTCTATGGAAAAGAAAAAAAGAATGTTTATGGCACTAAATGAACCAAGAGGAATCCAGGGGTTACAGGGAATTTTATTTGAATCTTAAGAACAAAATGATTTCCAATGACATCTAAATGGTGGATAAACAATGTTATATGTTCTTAAGTCACTATGATGTATAAAATATTCAGGCTTTGAAGAATATTTTTAAAAATTAATGCTGGATATTTTTTACATTTTCTACTTTTATTTTTTTTTCTGATACTATTTGGGAAGTTAATTGGCATATTAATGTGACCTCAAACTTTTTGTTTAGTTTTATAAGTTTTTTTTTAGTTATTATCTCACTTAATAGCCCTAAATGGCCTGGCATTCTCTGTGAAATGCAGGGTGGCTCTCAATTCATGTCAACCCTTCTGTGTTAGTGTCCTGAGTGCTGGGAACACAAGTGTGTGCCATCATGCCCTGGGTTCATGTCAGACATCAGAATCATGTGTTCTGCAGTCTGAAGTTCAGCGTGGTCAATCTTTGTCCATCAGATTCCCAATTCCTTTGGTTTCAAAGTGAATATCAACCAATTTCACATTGTTGCTGTAAAGATCTAAAATAACACATGTAATGTGTGTAACACATAGTAGGTGTTTGATTATATAAAAAGTCATTCATACATGGGTGTTGTTGTTGTTGTTGTTGTTGTTGTTGTTGTGTTGTTTTGTTGAGTCAAGGTTTCTTTCTGTAGCCTTGGCTGTCCTGAAACTCACTCTGTATACCAGGCTGGCCTCAAACTCACAGAATTCCTCCTGCCTCTGCCTCCTGGGTGTTGAGATTAAAGGCATGCACCACCCCCGACCCCAGCACATGGATAGGTTTTTGGTTTTGTTTCATTTCATTTCATTTTGTACTCAAGGTGAGCAAGGTACCAGCTTGGTGAAGTGCAGCTTGAGTGTGTTGTGGAATGCCACCAAGCATATCAGAAAATTTTGAAATCATCAATTAAAGAGGAAGAGAGATATTCTGGAGATCTCATTCCAGCTCCTGTGCCTGCTGCATGAGTTTCTGGTATTACTTTGAAAACAAGGGGTTCATTAAAGTCCTAATGGATCATTCTGAAACAGCCTTGCATTCAGAACCTCAGGGGTCTCTATCCCTACCAAGTTACCTTGGAAACACTGCAAGTGCTTCACAGGTAATGAATGTTGTCTGTCCTTTACCAAGAGAGTCTTTGATATGGTCTAAGGCCATAAAATAGTTCAAATTTGTTTCTCACTTTGCTGACTCTCAGAAACTATTATGGAAGCCTGTAAAAATACAGCACATGTCATTATTTCTGGATGCTTTTGCTTCTGCTTTAACCTAAGAGCAATCCTGGGCTCTCATACACTAGAAAGTTCTGAATAAAAAAAAAATCCATTGATTGTTCTAACAGCTAGAATCAGTGTGCTCATGCATCAGAAAGACAAAAAGGATAGGTTCTTTTTTTTTCCTTACAACATCTCATTAAGAAAAAAAAAAACAGATCAAATCAAGACAAACTAATTCAACTCAATTTGTCTCTTTTTAGCTTCAGGTCTCATAAGACTGAAAAAGTCCATTCCTGCCCAAATCAAATTTTGTGCAAATTTATTGAACTATCAAACTCCTGGCAAACTACAGGAGAATTGCTTGAGCACACAGTATCTTTAATTTACATGAAGGCTGCTTGTCGAAAACCCTTAATAGTTTCACAAAGGTAATTAATCCTCGGAGCAATCCTTGAAAGCTGGTAGGAAAAAATAAACAACTGAAGCCCACAGTATCCTGGAAATAAATACTTTCTCCCGAGATGCGAGCTCAGTAAAGCAGTGTAGCTGTGGCAGAAAGCAGTTTGACAGTTCCCTTACAAGCTAAAACTAAAATTACCATGAGTCAGTAATTACATTATTGGTTCTACTCCAAAAAAATGAAAGCAGGTGTTTAAATAAGAACTTGTGAGCAGTTGCTTATAGTAATACTACTCGCAATAGCCAAAAAGTAAAAACTTCCCACACTCCAGGACCAGTGGATAAAGAAAATGTGAAACCATATTGTCCTGCCACCGAGACCAATGAAGTATTGATGCAATATAAATGAAAGTTAGAAACATTATGCTAATAGACAAAACCCTAAAACACAACCTAGGCTTCTGTTTATATGAAATACCCAGAATCGACACTGAAAAGAGATAGACTGACGGATGCCAAGATCTGAGGGGGCGGAACGATGAGATGGGTGTGGCACACGATGGGCTTCATCTGAAGGCTGTGACAATGTTCTGAAATAATAGTGACATCTGCACAATGGTATGAAATAGTAATGGCAATTCACGTGTTAGGGCACAGATTGTCTGATACTCTCGAAGGTGTAACTGCAAAGCCCCCTGAAATCTAAGGGTAAAATTTTAAGCACCGTCTTGCTTCCCTATTTGACCTGAGGTTCCAGATGAATAAATAACGCTCATCTTAACTCTTTTATTCTGTCTTCCTTCCAGGACTGAGGTGTTCCTGAGGTCTTAGGCCACGCCTACTCTAAATGCTACTAGCCCCAGGCCAGCTCAGCTGCTGGTGGATGGATCCCCAGTGCCATGGATAGCATATTGCGTCTACGTGTTTTCCGACTTGTCGTGCTTGCTGCCTCAGCAGTGCCAGCTCCTTGGGTGCTCCCAAGTGCTCTTTGCATCCTGCTTGGCCTATGGAGGATTTTCAGAAACTGTTTAGCCTCAGGTAAAAGTATAAAATGAAAGCATGCAAGCATTAATATGTCCCCTACATCCTTTAAGATAAAAATAAAAAGGGGGACTTTTCCAGAACTAACTTCACATTAAATATGTATTATACCTATATTTTCCTCTGCTTCTCACAAGTGGCTGCTTCAACCTGTGCAATTACTCCAGATTTATCAAGCATGCCCTGAATAAATACACAGACATTGTGAATACACACTTACGCATATATTCTTCTCAAATACGTTTAGCTCATAGATTTAAAGAAATTTATGAAGTTGTTCTCAAACGAACTGGATGTCTGCCTACTTGAACCATTCTCTACTTCTTCCTGGAATGCTCTGCATAGACACCAATTTAGAGATTTTTCTACAAAGGAATCCCCAGTTTGTCTGCCATTATAAACAGTTGATGTAGCATCTCAGTGATTATGGTGAGGGGGGAGGATCAATGGCTGACCTCAATTTTTTTTTAAGAGACGTGTTGGATTTTCTTTCTTTGTTAATGACAAGAAAGAGCCCCTCTTTAAAAAGGTAAGGATCCAGTTTGCTGTTCCGTTCTATCCAGTATGATTGCATTTTTATGGTCCATGAATTCATTGATCTATTCAAACAGTGTCCCTGAAGGATGATGAGAGAGGCCATTTCAGCTACAACTAAATTCATGCTCCCAGTTTTAAAAAAGATCAAAACAAAAATCAAAGCCATACAAAATATACAAAATTAGCCACTGTGTCACAAAGGTCCATGATATCTGAAATGAGGAAAATAATCATTGCAACCCTTTAAATGATTCAAATAACACTCTCAGCCATTTCCAGCTTTTTAATCCTGGGAGGATCCTGATAGAGTTGATACCATTGTTAGCATGATGAAATCTACATAGGAGATCAAAGAAAAGGGGGCAGAAAGGCGGACAACATACAGGAAAAGAGTCTTTATATTTTCAGAGGGCGCTTCTTAGTATTTGACCAGATGAGTCAGCAGTAGGCACAAGTAACAAAATTGCTCATAAGCGTAGAGCTATGGAAAAGAGTAAATGCTAGGGTTCAGAGAGGACTAGGAAAAATGCCTTCCTCAATAGCCATACCAGAAAACTTCATTGCTTACAAGACATTGGAGAGAGTGCTCAGAAAAGTCCTCAATAGCTTGGGATAATTTTCCCTAGAATCAGTGCCTTTTTGTGTGATCTAACAAAACCTAAGTAAAAGATATAAAATGATCAAATGGCTCCCAGTTGGTGCAATTGTATCTCAATTTACAAAGAGGGAGCTAGACAGGGTGGGAGGAAGTCTGGCGGATAAGAATATAAAATGTGCAATACCTAGCATCAATTAAATGTTTTACGTGTACTAATATGTAGAAAAGTGATTCATTATGAAAAGAAATTTTAATCAATTGAACTCAATCCAGAACAAAGATTTTAGAACTAACAGGTAATCACTTTAAAATAAGCATTTTAAAAGAATTTGTTATAGTTCAAATCTAAAGTAATACCACAGACTTATGTTTTTTATTATTTTAACTTGGTATTTCTTATTTACATTTAGTGTTATTCCCTTTCCGGTTCTGGGCCCAACATCCCCTAACTCCCCCCCTCCCCTTCTTTGGGTGTTCCCCTCCCATCCTCCCCCATTTGCCCTCCCCCCAACAATCTCTAGTTCACTGGGGGTTCAGTCTTAACAGGACCCAGGAACTTCCCCTTCCACAAAGAATTGCTCTTACTAGGATATTCAAACCTGAGGTCAGAGTCAAGGTCAGTCCATGTATAGTCTTTAGTAGTGGCTTGGTCCCTGGGCTCTGGTTGGTTGGCATTGTTGTTCATATAGGGGTCTCAAGAGCTCTTCAGCTCTTTCTCTGATTCCTTCTTGGGGGTCTGTTCTCAGTTCAGTGGTTTTGCTGCTGGCATTCGCCCCTCATTTGCTGTATTCTGGCTGTGTCTCTCAGGGAGATCTACATCCAGCTCTGTCTGGCACTTCTTTGATCCATCAAATTGGGTGGCTGTATGTATGGGGCACATGTGGGGCAGGCTCTGAGAAGTGTTCCTTCTGTGTCTGTTTTAATCTTTGCCTCTCTTCCCTGCCAAGGGTATTCTTGTTCCCCTTTTAAAAGAAGGGTGAAGCATTCACATTTTGATCATCCGTCTTGAGTTTCATGTGTTCTAGGCATCTAGGGTAATTCAAGCATTTTGGGCTAATAGCCACTTATCAATGAGTGCATACCATGTGTGTTATTCTGTGATTGGGTTACCTCACTCAGGATGATATTTTCCAGTTCCAACCATTTGCCTATGAATTTCATAAAGGCATTGTTTTTGATAGCTGAGTAATATTCCATTGTGTAGATGTACCACATTTTCTGTATCCATTCCTCTGTTGAAGGGCATCTGGGTTCTTTCCAGCTTCTGGCTATTATAAATAAGGCTGTGAAGAACATAGTGGAGCACGTGTTTTTTTTTATATGTTGGGGCATCTTTTGGGTATATGCCCAAGAGGTATAGCTGGATCCTCAGGTAGTTTGAATGTCCAATTTTCCTCCAGAGAGTTTCCAGAACAGTCTGCAACCCCACCAACAATGGAGGGTGTTCCTCTTTCTCCCATCTCGCCAGCATTTCCTGTCACCCTGAGTTTTGATCTTAGCCATTCTCACTGGCCTGAGGTGAAATCTCAGGGTTGTTTTAATTTGCATTTCCTTATGACTAAAAGATGTTGAACATTTCTTTGGGTGTTTTCAGCCATTTGGCGTTCCTCAGCAATTCTTTGTTTTAGCTCTGAACCCCATTTTTAAAGGGTTGTTGTCTCCCAGTCCTTCTTGAGTTCTTTGTATATTTTTGGATATAAGGCCTCTGTTGTAGGGACATCTTTTCCCAATCTGTTGATTGCCGTTTTGTCCTAACCACAGTACAGACTTATGCTTTGAGTGTCTGTTCCCAGCTGATTCAGGAATGGGGGAGGGGTGGGGCATCTCTGCAACCTTCAAGGCCAGATGGTAAGGGAGGCATGAAGGCAGACAGCTCAGTACAACATGTGATAGCTGGTGTTGATTCAAACTTCAGGAGGAATAGGGTTAGAAGTTTCCAAGAACACAAAGACTTATACAAGGAAATAATATGCAATCATAGTCTACAACTTGACTCAAAGGGTAATAATAAAAACTGTAAAGATAAATACAAGGGGGGAAGTTTCCATATGAAGAAGACTGAAGGTGACTAAAAGAGTGCTTGTAAGAGAGCTCAAACACCCAACTCTCCCCTGTTGCTGGTAGAGTGCATACACTCCAAAGTCAACAGAAGGAAGATGCATTTACAAGGTCAAGAAACAAAAGGTGCCTTCTTTGTTTGGGGTAAGGGGACATCCCATCAGAGGATGAGAAGTTGTTATGTTGTAGAATTATTTTATTGTAGTACAATTATTTTATTTTATGAAAGTTTGGCTATAGCAAAAGTCAATGTGAATGTAGTTTTAAAATATCTGCACTAGCTGTTCAGGTGTAATCTGAGCCTGAAGTCATGGCTTGCAAGACTTGTTATAATTGACAGAGCTGATCATGGTCCCTTTGTCCATGCTAAGTATGCTTCCTACCCTTGGGCCTGTCCTCTACCACAGCACTTACCACATTATATCATCATTTCTTCCTGATCTGACCCTCCACCCCTAGTATCTACTAAAAATACAAGATCCATGATAGCTACAGTCCCATCTTACTTACAGGTGTCTCAAACTGCTACTGCCACAATGATTATTTCACCATCAACACCAAACACCTAAAATGGTGTCTGGCATCTAGTAGATGCAAAAACAAAACAGAAAGTATGGAAGGTAGGAAAGGGAAGGGAAGGGGAGGGGAAGGGAAGGGGAAGGGGAGGAGAAAGGGAAAAGGAAGTGGAAGGGGAGGGGAAAGGGAAGGGAAAGGGGGATGGGAAAGGTGAGAGGAAGGGGAAGGGGAGGGAGAACAGGAAGGGGAGGGGAAGGGGAACAGTAAGGGGAGGGGAGGAAAGGGAACAGAAATGAGCATTTAGTCTGCTGAATTCATGCCGTTAAGTACAGTTCATCCAAGGCAAAACTATAAAATACAAAGAACTTAAATTCAGTATTTTCCCTTTCTTCCCTCTTCCCTTCCTTAATCAGTGATTGTAACATATCAGTGACAGGATTCCTAGTGATATTCCACTATCTATACTCATATATTTGTGCCTTGTCCAGTCAACAGGAAGCACCAAGAAATCCTTCCAACAGTCAACATTCACTACAGGATTCCAGAGAATTTCTCCTCCAACATTCTTACATTCTGGTTGATTTCTACTGCACAGGATGAGATTTGCACAGTGCCCCTGGTGTCTGATACCCAAATAGATGTGATCAAAACAAATAATGTTTTCTTGTTGTTATCATTGTCATGGAGCAAGACTAGACAGGAGTAGGCGATTTCAAGATTAAGTCGACAGCTCAGTGACTGATAGGGCCAAGTCACTGGTTTGTTGTTTTGTTTTGTTCTATTTGTTGGGTTTTTTGTTTTTTGTTTGTTTGTTTGTTTTTGGTTGGTTGCTTGCTTGGTTTGGGGTTTTAGCTTTGGTTTTATTTTTTGGATTTTGGGGGCAGTTGTTTTCTTTGTTGTTGTTGTTGTTGCATCCTTCTGTCCTCTCAGAATTCTCAACGAGTCCACATGGCTCCCACCTTGGTCCCAGAATGACTGTAGTGGGTAAAAGCTTTTTGATGTCATGTAACAATGTTTGCAAGGCAGAAAATACAAAGCGTGGGGGGGAGTATTTCTATTCTATCTCTTCTTTACAAGGAAAGGATATTTTCAGAACCTTCCTCAACCACCATTTCCAGTAAACCCTAAATCTTATTAAACAGGACTGGATTCCTCATCCCTCATGTACTGAAAAAGGGGATGGAAAAACAATATTGTCATTCTCAGCCTCTGTCTTAGGTGCACTTCTACTAGCCAAGCATAATAAGTAAAATGCCTGTAGATAGGCTGCTACAATAAAGATTTTTTTGAGAGTGTTCTAGCCACTCTACAGACATTAATTTATGAAGTCTGCACAAAAATCCATAGGTGGGTATGATAACTATCATTTAACAGATAAGAAGAACCTCAGTGAGACAACACAAGAACCAGGATTCCATCCGTACAGCATGCTCGGTTACAGTCAGCACGTAACATCTACTTAAGAAGCTACCTCTAGGCTGGAGAAATGGCTCAGCGGTTAAGAGCACTGACTGCTCTTTCACAGGTCCTGAGTTCAATTCCCAGGAGCCACATAGTGGCTCACAACCATCTGTAATGGGAATCTGATGCCCTCTTCTGGTGTGTGAAGACAGTGACAGTGTACTCACATACATGAAATAAATAAATAAATAAATAAATAAATAAATAAGTCTTTGATGAAGAAGAAGAGGAAGAGGAAGAAGAAGAAGAAGAAGAAGAGGAAGAGGAAGAAGAAGAAGAAGAAGAAGAAGAAGAAGAAGAAGAAGAAGAAGAAGAAGAAGAAGAAGAAGAAGAAGAAGAAGAAGAAGAAGAAGGGGAGGAGGAGGAGGAGGAGGCCTCTAAAGTCCTACCATGTAATGATTCTGAGTATGGCTTGTCTCCCTCTGAAGTGTAAATGAGACATTATTTTCTCTCAGTTGCAGCTACAGATTTTGAGAGGATCAGAGAGACATCTGAGAGTGACCAGAATTATTTCTGTTATCATCAAGACTGCAACAGCTGGGACTATAACCAAAACAAGAGCTGAGCCTGGGAAAATCTACTTCCTGACCAGATGCAGGGCTTCACAGACAGTAGCTAACACAGATGTCAGTTGAGTCCAGCTACAGCAGGGAAACTTAGATGTTTCTAAATCAAAGGAACACTATAGGGGTCATCTCTGCCCTCTATCACATGTTCAAAATATAACAAACAATTAGACAGACATAGTGATCTGTCCAAAATCTCCCAACTAGTTTATATAGGTTATATGACACAAAGAAAGGCTTTTCATTCAAGTGGACACAATTCTTTGAAGACATGCCTTCCGTACAGTCAAAGTTAGCGCTCTGATATGTTCCTATTGGAATTTTCATCATAACACTGAATTTATCCATTCATACTGAAGTGTCTTCATCCCATCCTGATGTGTTTCTCAGCAGTTCCCACTTGCTCGCTGAGTGATCAGTGTGGCAAGTTTGAGCCTTTCTCAGATGCTGTCTCTCTAAAATGGGAAAAGTAGTTGTTCCCACTGCACAGAGTTAGTAGGACAATTCCACTGAACTACACCTACCACTACACCTACCATATGTGCCAGGCATATCCAGGGGCTGGAGAGCAGCAGAGTTTGTGGATTTAATGCCCACTTATTTTTTATAACCATGTTTAGGGGATTAGTTTATCAGAGAAGACCGTCAACACAGTATTTAAGAGGTAAAGCTGCAAAGTGGAAAAGGGCACACAGAAGGTCGCAGTCCAAAACAGTGGTCAAATTCTGTAGAACTGAACGTACGGGAAAACAAAAAGGAAAACAAAAACAAAAATACAAACAAATAAACAAAAACCCTAAGAAGAAACTTTCTTCTACTGTAGAAGAAAGATCTTTCATCAGAAAGTCTTCAAAACCAAGGCCCGGGGAGATAGCCCAGTCAATAGTGTATGTGGAGCACACTCTTGTAGATTGTTCGAGTTCTTTGGATGCTAATGGATGTGGTGGGTTAGAGGCTCCCATCTTCGGGAGCCATAGTGGTGCCGTATGTCTCTGCTGCTTAGAGTAAGAGGGACATGTGCAATGTGCAGACAATCATGAAACTAGCAATGATTTCAGTCACCACTCACGGACTAGACTTTGTGCCAAGGACTGCATTTGTGCTACCTTATTTAATCCTCACAGTGATTTACAGGACTTGTTTGAAGAACCGTATGACCTCGGTGGGTAGTTTTAGTTCTTCCATTACCAGCCATTTGTTTCACACCTTTGTTAAGTGTTGAAAAAATTTATCTTTATCAAAAAAAAAAATCTAATGATGATACTTGGCTTAAATCTTGAGGAGCCTACATTGAAGGTTCTGTATCATAGCTTCATTTCTGTTGCTGTGATAAAATACCCTGACAAAAAGCAATTTGGACGAGAACAGGGTTACTATGCTCACAATTTCAGGTTGTTCATCATAACAGGGAAGTCAAGGCAGTGATGATTTTAGACAGCTAACCACATCATACCCACACTGACAAGTAAAGACACATGAATGCAACCATGTTTACCTCTTCCATTCACAGACCATCGGGACTCAAATCCAGGGAATGATGCTACCCACAGTGCACAAGGTCAGTGGTTCTCATCTTTCCTAAAGCCACAACCCTTTAATATACTTCCTCATGCTCTGGTGACCCAGAAGCATGGAATTATTTTGTAGCTACTTCACAACTAGTAATTTTGCTTCTGCTTTGAATCATAATACAAACATTTGACATGCAGGAGATCTGACATGCTATCCTTGTGAGGGCTGCAACCCACAGGTTGAGAATCACTGTGGCGGGTTTTTTCATATCAATTAATGTAATCACAAGAATCCCCCAGTGGCATCCCCACAGCCCAACCTGATCCTGATCTAGATAATCCCTCACTGAACTCGCTTCCTATGATGATTCTAGATTATGCAAATCGACAATTAAAAATTAATCATCACAGCCTAGGACTTGGTTTGCTGTGTGTGTGTGTGTGTGTGTGTGTGTGTGTGTGTTTATGTGGGTGCAAAAGGTCAATGTTGGGTGGCTTCCTCTATTGTCTTCTGCCTTAGTTTTAAAGACAAGACAGGATCTCTTACTTAACCCCGAGTTTAATTATTTGGTTAGGCTGACTAACCAGCAAGTTCCAGAGCTCCATCTGTCTTTGTGTGGTGGCGTGCCCTGTGTTTACATGAGTGTTAGGGATCAGAGCTCTGGTCCTTATGAGTGTGCTCCAAGTATATTACTGACTGGGCCATCTCTCTGAGTCTTGGTTTTGAAGACTTTCTGATGAAAGATCTTTCTTCTATACCTGTTTTTGTTTGACTGGTTTAGTGTTTTCATAGTTTGTTTGTTTGTTTTTCCTCATACTTTCAGTTCTACAGAATTATTCTCACCCCAAATGTGTTCCGTTGGATAAACACCCAGAGGTAGGCAATGTAGCCCAGCTTCAACGCTAAACCTAGCCACATTTCTCATTACACCCTCACCTTCATTAAAAGTACGGGCAAAGAGGCATAGGCAGCAGGGCAAACACAAAACCAGGAGAGAAAGCAGCTGGTACTAGAGAGTCTTGTGCCAGGCCCCAGGCCCAGAGGGAGTCGGCTGTGATTACATCGGTAAATAGACAGAGTGGATGACTATGCTGGGCACTGGACCCAGCCAGAAAGGGACAAGGAAAAGAGGATTCTTATAATTACACTAGTGCAGGCTCAGCTCTCATGAGGTTCTCCACAGCAAACTCATCGGTCCCCAGACTGGGTCCTACAGCAGCACCTGTTTCAGCAGAAGCAGTTTGGCAAGCCAAACAAAATGTGATTCACGCAGGCCACCTGTAAAGGAATGTGAAGCTTAACAACCTGTGCGGTGAGCTCCTAATTGTCTAAATTCACTTGGCACCTCCTCGAGGGTGGGTGCTAAGTAAGCAGCATAGAGAGAAAGACCATTTCCTGCTAATAGGGTTTTATCCCCTAACCCATAATTTAACACTATGAGAAATTGGGCTATTGGAAAAACCCAAGCACCATATTTTCACCCACAAACCCATTTTGAGTATCTATATTGGCACTCCCTATCCAGCCTAGTTATAAACATCTTCCTTCCTCGGGCTTTCTCAGCTGCTCCTTCCCTGCTGCATAATTTGGGTTATAATTATTTTCTCATTTTCCCCTCCAACTGGCAGGAGTCTTGGTTGCTTCCGTCGTGTAGATCCTTAAAATGTCACTTTCGCCCTGGCTTATTTTTAAACCCCAGAAAGATGGCCCATCCTCACACCTCTTAGAAAAGTTTTCCTGATGTCTTCCCATGAGTCTCCACTGCGGGATGACAGTAAGGCAAGCCAATAACATCAGACAGCTGTGCATCATTGCAAAGCAAAGGCAGGAAGGTGATCCTGTGCCTTCTGTTACTATTGGAAAACAAAGGTGGGTGATAACTAGAAAAGAACCATGTGGTGAGCGTGTCCCATGAGTCAAGCGCCCATTGGATTTCCACACTGCACTGCCAAAATCAAAGGCTAAATCCACTGTTTGGGGCCTTCAAATGTAAGATGCCTCTGAGACAAAGAGTTTAGTCTGTTTCTGCATCTGTGGCCCCCAAATATTAGTCCATTGTTTATCTCTGAAAATAGATGAAAAAACATTGTGACAAGACTTCACAATAAAATAATGAATATTTTCCCTTTTATTGTCTGACAATGTACCAACTCAAAAGACGTTCAACACTCTCTCAGGTTTTCTTTCTTTTTATGTCAATATGCCTGACCAATGGAACGAAATTACATACTGGAGTACTAACCAGTGTCAGTAATCTGCACTCTGTAAAGTGTCACACTTGTAGAACAACCATGATCTAAAAACAAGAGCAAACAATTTGCAGAGGTTAGCCTTAACATACTTGAGGATGGCTGTTCCTGCACTTAAGTTGAAGCATTAAAAAGAAATTAAAAGAGAACACAAGTAATATCACCAACTCTTTCCTCAAATTTTGTATAAAATTGGGCTTAGAAGATAATTCAGTGGCTAAACACACACTCGAGCACACACACACAGAGCAGGATATGGTAGCATATGAGTCTACCTTAGTATGACTCTTTGGGAAGATGGGAGCCTGAGACAGGAGAATGACCCCGTGTCAAACAAGGTGAAAAGGGAAAAACCAATACCCAAAGCTTATCCCCTGTACCCAAACCCAGGAACAACAATAGCCACACATCTCAGGTCTCAACACACAAAGCCAAAAGCTCACTTTGAAGGGTTTCATGGAATCCAGTGGCCAGACATCAGGGCACTGCCTTCTACTCAATCGATTCTAGTCTCATAGGAAAAAGAGATTAATTACCAAGGGGCTGGAATAGTTTACTTATTGGCAAAACAGTTAAAAATAAACTAATCTTGATCCAGAAAGTTTTTCAATCCTTATATACAAGTTGTTTTTCTTTCTTCTTTTTAAAGTGTTGTTGTGCTTGAACCCAGGGTCTCACACAGGCTAAGCTACGATGTGAACCCTGACATTTTTTTTTTAAAGAAGACAATGTCCCAATCTGTAGGTTGCCAATTTGTCTTATTACCTATGTCTTTTGTCTTAAAGAAGCTTTTCAGTTTCCTGAGGTCCCATTTATCAATGCTTGATCTTAGAGCCTGAGCCATTGGAGTTCTGTTTCGGAAACTCCCATCCCACCCTGTGCCAATGAGTTCGAGGCTCTTTCCCACTCTTCTAATAGATGTACTTTATGTTGAGGTCCTAGATCCACTTGGACTTGAGCTTTGTACAAGATGACAAATATGGGTCTACATGCAGACAGCCAGTTAGACCAGCACCATTTATTGCAGATGCTTTCTTTTTTTCCATTGTATATCTTTGGCTTCATTGTCAAAGATCAAATGTGTGTGAGTGTGTGGCTTTATTTCTGGGTCTTCAATTCTATTCCATTGATCAACCTGTCTGTCTCTGTACTAATACCATGAAGTTTTTATCACTATTACTCTGTACTACAGCTGGAGGTCAGGGATGGTGATTCCCCCAGAAGTTCTTTTATTGTTAAGAATTGTTTTAGCTATCCTGTGTTTTTTGTTTTTCCAGATGTATTTGAGAATTGCATTTTCCATGTATTTGAAGAATTGTGTTGAGATTTTGGTGGGGATTGTGTTGAATCTGTAGATTGCTTTTGGTAGGATGGCCATTTTTATACTGTTAATCATACCAATTCATGAGCATGGGAGATCTCTCCATTTTCTGAAGTCTTTTTCAATATCTTTCTTCAGAAACTTGAAGTTCTTGTCATATAGATCTTTCACTTGTTTGTTTAGAGTTACCCCAAGATATTTTATATCATTTGTGACTATTGTTAAGGGTGTTGTTTCCTTATTTTCTTTCTCAGCCCGTTTATCATTTATATAAAGGAAGGCTACTGATTTGTTTGAGTTAATTTTGTATCCAACCACTTTAAAGGGCTAATATCCAAAATATATAAAGAACTCAAGAAGCTAACCTCCAAAAAACCAAGCAACCCAATCAAAATAATGGCATATAGAGCTAAACAGAGACTTTACCATGGAGGAATCTTGAACGGCTGAGAATCACTTAAAGAAATGTTCAAAGTCCGTAGTCATCAGGGAAATGCAAATCAAAACAAGCCCAAGATTCTACCTTACATCAATTAGAATGGCTAAGATGAAAAACTCAAGTGACAGCACATGTTGACAAGGATGTGGAGAAAGAGAAACATTCCTCCATTGCTAGTGGGATTGCAAACTGGTACAACCATTCTAAAAATTAATCTGAAGGTTCCTCAGAAAATTGGAAATAGGTCTACCTGAAGACCCAGCTATACCACTCTTGGGCATATACCCAAAAGATACCCCACCACACCACAGGGTCATATGCTCCACTATGTTCATAGTGACCTTATCTGTGATAGTCAGAAGCTGGAAACAACCCAGATGTCCCACATGGAAGAATGGATACAGAAAAGGTGGTTCATTTACACAATGGAATACTATTCAGCCATTAAGAATGAGGTCATCATGAATTTTGCAGGAACTAGAAAATATCATCCTGAGTGAGGTAACTCAGAACCAAAAGGACATGCATGGTATGTACTCACTAATAAGTGGATATTAGTCAATAAAGTACACAATACCCAGAATATAATCCGTAGAACTCAAAAAGGTTAACAAGCAGAAGGGCCAAAGTGAAGATGCTTTCATCCCACTTGGGAGGGAGAAGAAAACGATCACAGGAGGCAGAGGGAGGAAGGGATGTGGATGAGAGAGGTGAGGAAAAGGAGAAAAGATGAACAGGTATTGGGCATGGGGGCAGGAGAGAAACTCTGAGGGTCAGCAGAAATACGCAACTTCAAGAGGTAGGAGGTAGGAGGACCCTCTAGAATGTACCAGAGACCTTGGAGGTGAGAGACTCTCAGGACTCAAAAGGAGTGACCTTAGATGAAATGCCCAACAGTGGGGAGATGGAACTTGTAGAGTTCGCCACTAGTCGAAAGACAGGGCATCAAGTGGAGGAGTAAGGTTGCCATCCCACAGTCAAAAGCTCTAACCTAGAAGTGTTCCTATCTAAAAGAACTGCAGGGAAAAAAATGGAGAAGAGACTGAAGGAAAGGAAGTCCAGTGACTGGCCCAACTTGGGATCTATCTCAAGTGGAGGCTCCAAGGACTGACATTATTGCTGATGCTATGGTGTGCTTATAGACAGGAGCCAGCATGGTTGTCCTAGGAGAGGCCCAACAAGCAGCTGACTGAGACAGATGCAGATACTTACACCCAGTCAACAGAGAGAAGCTGGTGACCTCTATGGTTGAATTAGGGAAAAGCTGAAAGAAGCTGAGGAGGGCGACCTCGTAGGAAGACCAGCTGTCTCACCTAACTGGGACTCCTAAGATCTCTCAGACAGTGGGCCACCAACCAGTCAACATACAACACCTGATATGAGTCCCTGACACATATACAGCAGAGGACAGCCTGATCTGGCCTCAGTGAGAAAAGACTCACCTAACCCTTGAGAGACTTGAGGGAGTGGGGAGGCCTGGAGGACGAAAGGGGGTGTCCATCCTCTTGGAGATGGGGAGGAGAAATGGGATGAGGAACTGAGGGAGGGTGCGCCAGGAGGGAGGTAATGACTGGACAGCAAATAATAATTAATAATAATAAAGTTTGTTGTTTTAAAAAAGACTACCTCTTTTCTGTTCTTTTGTCTCAAGAACTAATTTTAACTAAAATTATACATATTGTCATAATTTCATAGATAATAACCACTAGAAACACCACTTAGGTCTGCAACTATTTTTATTAATTTTATTTTTGCATTGTAAAGCACTTTTGGGGCACAATTAGATCTTTTAATTCAATAAGAACCATTTAAACTCCCAAGTTGATTGAACAAAAGAACTATATTAGTTAGGAATTTAGGGGTGTACATCTTGAAAGCCAAACTTGAATTAACTGAGGCAAAGATGTTACGCGAATAGTTAGTATTTTACATTTCAACAACAGCAAGCCCTGGCATACATGTCCATATCCAGCAAGAAGGTGAGACACCCTTCATGCTGGTCACATCAAGGATATGGCTGGAATCCAGACATAAGTAATTCTCCATTTCACAGGTCAGAAGAGTACTGGATAGGCTACTAAATGGACCAAAACTAAAGTAAAAATAAGCACAGATTCTGCAAGTTCACACAATCCTACAAGAAGGTAACATGCAGCGTTGTAAGCTAGCATTAAGGCAGTCTTTAGTGCTTCGGTTTTCTTCCTCCTCTACCCTCCTGATTCCTTTTCCCTTCTGCCTACTAAGACAATAACCAGTCAAACCAATGAATGAATATTTTAAAACTTCAAAATAAAAATGTATCACTCCCTTTCTTAACTAATTTTTTTTCACACGTCCTCCTTACACCTACATTTTCACTGGACAAACTGTCCCTCAGAGCACGCATACAGCATCGCTAGTGTTAATGCTAGAACGGTTTCAGAGTGGCCTATGTTATGGTGAGGGCTTGGGATTGCTTCGGAGTTGCGGGCTCAGCCTCTCCACTATGCGTTTCCGCACTCGGGATTCATCTCCTCGTCTTGCGGGCTCTGGGGTTTGGAAGCACGCTCCTGGTCCTGTCTCTTCTTCAGCTGCTGCATTTTCATGTTTAAATCCAGTAAAGTTCGGGCCAGCTGGTGGTTCTGGAAACGCAGTTCCAGCTAAAAGAAAATAATAATAATAATGATAAGGGATTTTATTAGTTTGCGCTAGAGATCAAATGAAACTGCTCTCCGACCCCACATGAGCGATAAGGAGTGGGTCGGAAAGGGAAATAAGACAGAAAGAAAGATGGGTTTCTCACCTCTCTCTCCCATTCTGACTTTGAGCCTGGCTATTAAAGTAGCTTTTTCTACAAGGTAAAAACCCAGATAAATGAATAGCTTTGGCAATGGCCTTGAAATGAAAACAGAAAGTGCTGATGCACAAAGCTGTCGGCGTGAGAAATACCTATGCACCAACGGCTGTTTCCAAGCAATGGCATGGGACCGCAGTGAAATCCTTTATCTTTATGAGCTGTCTGAGGCACGGGATAACTGCCTGGGGCCACCTGAGTGCTCAGGATCCAGGCCCATTTACTTGATTACTTGTCATTTCAAGTTTTCAGGATTTTAAATGGCCTCCCTGCTGAGTAAAAACATATAATGACACCTCAGAGGCACATGTACAGCTATATGTCCTTATATAATCTAACGCTTTTCACTCTAGAACAAAGCCTGTTATATAGCAAGGCTGATTCATAGCCTCCTCCAATGGGAGTTTACGAGGCCCTTGTGTGTTCAAATAAAATTTTAAAAATTACGTCTCCAAGGACAGGTTGCTTAGAAGGCAGTCCAGCAACAAAGTTTGTTTCCAGCTGTATTATAACCTGAAGCTAAAGATCAATGACTGGCATATTTCTTCAATGGAGTCATGCTTCACGTGGTTTGTAAAATAACTTTTTCTGTGTACCATCCCAATCACCTCGGCAACAGTAGCCCTTGGGATAAGCCAGGGTACTGTCACAGTTAACTGCTAGTCCTGCAGTGGTGATTCTCAATTTGCAAAATAAAATATTGGGCAGAGGTATCTTTTTATTTTCCTCTGGCATTTTTTTTATGTTTTTATTTTTTTTGCAGTTGGAGCCACTTTTGTGGAAGCAAAAATTAGAAATGATAAAGGAGACGGGGATCCAAGGCACCTACTAGACAGAACAAACCACACTGCTGTCACCATAAAAATCCCCTATCATTTACCACAAGACTGCCCTCTGATGCATGCCTCGGACTCTAGAATCCTGCCCTGCTGGGCTAGCTTCATTTCCTAACACTGTCACCTTACTCACTCCTATCACAGGTAGCCAGAGACACCTTGTCAGTCTCCAAGGGAAGGCTGCGCTGAGATGCGCCTCTGTCCGACCCCTCAGATCTAAGATGCTCTTTTCCAATTCTCTTTCCATGGAAAGCATTAAGTGTCAAGAGTTGCTGGAAAGCCTTCTGTAATCACTGCCAGGCACCGTTGCCCCTTAACCACACAGCCATGGCCTTCCATTTACATGCCTCTGATAACACAGAGACTGCATTACACCCGGGCTGCAGTGGGCGAATCTGCTATGTTTTCATGGTTGCATTCTCAGTACGCAGTGCCTGGCCTCCGCGTCCACGGGAGGTTCTCGGTGTCCTTGTTAAAAAGACTGAGGGAATGAAGGGATGAATCAAGGGGGTGATGGATCTCTGTCCTCTTCCTTCTCTGCCAAGCATCAAGGGGTAAAATTACTGATAATGATTCACCCATCTAAGTACAGGATGTGTGATTCACACTTATTTGGGAAATTCAAACACTCGGGGCTTTTACATTTCTTTTATCATAGATCCCTTTGAGAGTCTGATGAAAGCTGCAAAACTTCTCTGAGGGGTGAGAAAACGGACTTTATATACCTAGAAAACTTTAAGTCTAACTCCAGAAATCCAAAGAACTTAGAAATCAATGCCATCCTTTAGGAAGAGTAAGACAATCAGAGCATAGTATACATAACAACATTCATTCACCAATGTCCCTGGATACACTCCATCCTGACTCACGGTGATGCTTCTGCATATCATACATGGGAGCGCATTCCCATAGAGATTAAGCTAATGACCCAGATCAAAACCTACTTCTAATGATGATCCTGAGGTTAAGTATCCACACCTTGGCTTCCTTCTTATGATCAGTCACACGGGTTAGGGAGTTTCTGAAGATGCTGACCAGGGCCTACACGCTAGGAAGACAGCATCTGCTTGTATGTAAAATTCTCAGCTTCCTTTCCAGAGCAAAAGTCTTTTTAATTTTTTTCCTCATGTCTTTCCTTGTGCATATCTGTGTTTGCGTGTGTGAGGGCAAGCTTGCGTGTGCCACAAGTGTTCCTGTGTGGGTGGAAAAGGAATGGGTTTTCTCCTGCCACCGAGTGGGAGCTGGAGATTGAACTCAGGTCTCCGGGCCTGTTCACAGTTCCTCTAAAGTGCCATCTTGCTGGCTCAATTCTCAGTTCTCAAAATTCATATTTGTCCTTCTAGGCACAATCGGCTTCCAAGATCTATAATATAATCTAATAACAACAGTCAATAAAGAGTGTATGTCATGTAATATTGTCTCGTATATCATAATAATCTTATGGTTTTATCTCTACGTTACAGATAAACGAACCAACTCAAGTCTACTAACTCAAAGCTGGAGGGCCAGCAGGGACTCACAGAGCCCATGACTCCCTACTTTCTCTCACCCATAAAACCTTACTGGTCTAAGCCTCCTATTGGTGAAGCGACTTGTTGGAAAGTTAAGGGTAAAGGTGCCTCCGAGCTTGTCCAGCTTGACCTCCATATGAGCCAGCAAGAGGTCGGGGGAGGGATGACGGAGACCAGCTCAGTAGCATAGAAGTTTAGTTCAGCCAAGCCTAGGCGTTCCAGTGTGGCGTCCAGAACCACAGCACTGACCTCCTGGTGCGCAGTGAGGCGGTCTTACCAGGCAATGTGATGGCTTTACTCAGGCTCACCATTTTGAGCACACACACCATTAGATCAAGCATTATGGATTCCTTATCAAATTCAGGTCATTTAATATGGTTAGATTGGATTTGCTCTCATGTTGCCCTTCTCAAAGCCAGAAATGAACTCAATCACTAGCTGAGGTTTCTATTCTGAAGAAGTGATTAGTTGCGCCGCATTCATATGCGTCGCGATTTTAAAGTCTGGGTTCTTTATACTTTTGTCCTTTTTAAATTGTCGATTTTACTTTTTTTTTTTTCATTAAAAAAAAGTGATCTATGCACACTCCTCCCTATTGAACAGCCAGTTGATTTCTAAATTCTTAGCAAAGAATAAAATAAAAATAATTGGCATGGCTTAGTTTCTCATACAATCATTCTATCCATCTTGGTTGTCCGTTCGATTGAAATTTCTGTCTCTGCATGCTAAACATAGATATAATAAGAGTTTGCTATGAGGAAGCTTCTAGAAGATAGAAAACTACAGAAACAGACTGGGGAGGGGCTTCTGGAGTCTGGGCCAGTCAATGGACTGTAGGCCAAGCCCTGATCACTGGAGCTGCGACCCAAGGAGGCCTCAACACCGAGTCCAGAGGAAATCAGGCACCCAAGAGTCATCTCCCTCCCCGGCATCAACCCCACCCTGGTGGTCCTCCTATGAGCTACAGCTTCGAAGTCACGGAGTCCTGAGCGCGAGTCCCGCTGCTCAGCCCGCGCTCACCAGCTCCGCGCGCAGCCGGGCCAGGGCGCACTCCATGCGCGCCCGGCTCCGCTCCTCCCTGCGCTGCCGCCGCGGCCGCCGCCACTGCCGCCACAGCCTCCCCGCGCGCGCCTGGCACGCCCGCGTGCCGCCGCCCGCTGGAAGGCGCGCTCCAGCTGTCTCCGGAGGTGCTCCAGCACCGGGCTGGACGCCCGGACATGCTCTGGTGCCTCGATGCGCCAAGTGCCGCAAGGCATGCGGTGCACCGGGTGGAAAGCTGGGGACCACAGCGTAGCCCTTCCAGAGACTCCGTAGAGTCCCCGGGTCATTCTCTGTCTGCAGTGGCTGTAGTCACCCAAACCCATCGTGGTCCTTTTCTGCAGAGCTCCGACTGGAGATTTGATTGCAAGTTGGGGCTTTTCAAGGCCGATCGGGGCGGGGGCGGGGGCAGTTAACGGAACAGGCAGGACCCTGGAAGTGGACGCTGTTACTGCTGGGCCACTCAGAGCGCTGCTCTGCTCCTTGTCCATCTCCTCTGTCTTCTCCTCCTCATAGCAACAAGGCAGGGAGGCCTTGTGATTAGAAGTTCTGACTGGATTTTTTTCCCCCAGCCTTTAGAACTGGGGCTTTGAGAATGCATGGAGATTGGAACAGTCAATCCATGCAAATAAAAAACGGAGGAACTAGCTGAGGATTCACAACGCAAAAAAAAAAAAAAAAAAAAAAAAAAAAAGTACTGTTCGACACAAAGCTTCCCAGTTGCCTGTTTCTTAGTGCTGTGCACTTTTGAAATAGTTTCTGACTTTTTATGCTTTCAACACCGTGCCACGTGTGGTAGAATCTAGACACCCTTCGATCCGATACGCAAGTATTATACACAGTCCACAGTGAGAAGTTCGGTCCGGTTTGCAAGCCACAATAGTCTTTCTAATTATCTTTCTGTGATCCCAGTAGCCCAGAGTTCTGAAACTCAGTGCTCCTCTTTAACTCTGATGACTTCTTAACGAGTCCACATATGAAAGGGTTAAAATGAAAAATCAACACGGCCCCTTATTCCAAAGTGTTCGATTGTATAATTCCCAGTCCAATGTAATCATGAGCTAATAATGATTATCCGTGTCATATAAAGTATATTTAATGCCTCTTTTGGAGCTGATTGAATGTTCCTTTATAGGAACCAACAGTCAAAACTTCTGTGGTCATTGGAAGAAGAAACAACAGTGACAGAAACAAACACATAGTACTCAACCCCAAGGAGCTGATGGTGCATCTCTGAAAGACTGGTCCATCGCCTGAAGTGTCAATAGTAGGCATAAAAGATAACAAGAGGGCATTTATCTTATACTATATGCCTTATAGTATGCCATGAATTACTATAGTTCTATTGTATGTTAGCCACTTCACCTATTAACCTATATAATCTTTACACAACCCTGTGAAATATATGCTATTATTTTCCATATTTTCCAAATGAGGAAAGTGAGGGGGGAAAGTCCACATGCATACCCACCAAAGAGTCACTCAAACCCCAGTGGTCTGCTCACAATTCATACCTAGGAAGCCTGGCTTGTCCATGCCAATCACAGAGATACACTCTCCTCCCAAAGAGAGTAAATCGCATTCATGAGCAAGAGCTCAGACCCTGTGGGCTTGTTAAATTCAGCTCTTTTGAAATGGCCTCAGTCTTCACTGGGTAAGGAACACAGGCTACCCAGCCTCTGCAGATAATTGCCAAGGTCAGTGCCTGATAGTTTGCAACTTAAATATGGTCATCTCTTATCTTTGTGTCAAGAGACTCTTAAAAAAAACATTTAAGGTGTAGTCTATTAGTAGAAAGTGAGAAATCTAAGGGCTGGGAACTGGCCGACTGAGAAAAATGCTTGCCAAACAAGAATGAAGACTTAAGTTTGTGTTACCAGAACACATGGGAAAAGTCAAATGGTAAAGTCCAGGCAGCAGTGCCTGTAATCTCGGCACTGAGGAGGCAGAGAAAGACTGGTGGAGCTTGGTGGCCAGCCAGTCTCAGTGAGCTCCAGGCTCGATGAAGCCATTTCTCAAAAACTAAGAGCAGGACTGAGAGACATCAACACAGAGCTCGACTTTCACGTGCGTATGCGCACACAGAACAGGGGGTAGGGCATAGGGAGGCAGGAATGAGAGAGGGAGCGAGTAAGGGAAAGAAAAGAAGAAAGAAGGAAAGATTGAGAAAGGAAAAGAATAAGAGCACAATAACATGGATGGGCAACGGTTCCTCAGTTAAAGCCCTTACCAAAGAAGCAGTAAGATCGGAGTTTGGATCAGAAGAACCCACACAAATGTCAGATGAGTGTGGCCTGCAACTTGAATCCACCCTGGAAAGGCCGAAACGGTGGGATCCCCAGAGAAAGTGGGCTAGTGAAACTAAGTATATAGGAAAACTTTGAGCCTAGTTAAAAATGGCTCTGCCTCAAAGTATACCGTAGAAGAGCAGGATTCCTACCATCAACTCAGCCTCCACATACAGGAACACCCACACCTACTTGCAAAATACCACACACACACACACACACACACACACACACACACACACACACACACACACACACATGCACAGTGGGGGGGGGGATATTTATTATTATTCCTCAGTTCCTAAGTGAATGAGTTTGGAGATGATCTGGACCGCAGTCCAGCCCTGCTATCCCATGCAAAGGGACCGTCCATGTGTGAGGTAGGAAAATAAAGAGACAGACACAGAGAAAAGAGCCGATCAGACCAGCCTGGCACAGAAACAAGCACGGAATATTAATGAAGTATCCCGAGTGATTCCAAAATGACAAGGTAGATCTTCCTGAAAAGAACAGAGTATCATCCCGTAAACAAAAGAGCAACTCCTGTCTCTGTAGTGTGCTTCTTCAATGCACTCATACAAAGAGGGTCACATGGCTCATTGCTAGGTCTTGCCACATCATCAGTCTCAAGTGTGGCAAGCTGATAGCTGACTTTCTCGAAGTATCTTATGCCTGGGGTAATACAGTCAGCAGGTAAGGACATGGTAGGAGTGGGGTTTCCTTTCACATCTACCAAAGGTCATGTGATTTCCCTTCTGTTACACGAAGCTACAGATACTTGCTACAACAGTGCTGGTTCTGTAGAGCGCTGTCACAGAAAGAGGAGATCTTCCATTGCCATCATGTTTCTGCCCTTACATTTTAAGACCGCTTCTCTGTGTCCTTTCAGACACCAAGGAGGGTTTGCATCACACATCGGGCTTCCATTTTATGCATAAAGCAGAGAATTATTTACACTGAACCCTAACACCATCTCAGAAACCCTGCAAGGAAATCGGTCAGTTACCAATATCATCAACGATCTACTGGCAAATGATGACTAAAATAATGAGCGGAGCTCACACCTACATCGTTCAAATAGCACAGCTACAGCAAGCCATGTCCACCTGGTCACCGTTCCGTGGGAAATCTTCATCCTTATTCCTTCATGCGTTCCCTATCTGTGCCTTGGGAGGCTCCAGTCTAAGGTCACGCTTTCAGCCATCCTCTGTGACAATTACTTTTTCAAGCAATAGGCTCTGTGTGTTCCCTCTGCAAGTAGAGTGCCCTTGAGCCCTCCTTGCAAAAAGAAACAAGTATTTCTCCAGGCTTCTGACATGAGAGAATTTTCCCTATAAGCCTTAAAATAAATATTTGTCCTATTTTCATGAACAGTTTAATAGTTTGGCCCATTCAAAACTCCGTGGTGAGCATGGACTATTCATTTTCTGGTTAACTAGTGGCTAGCAAACATTCTTTGCTTGTGGAATGTCCAAAAGCCATTCACTGTCTTCTTTACTTAGTTTCCCAGGATTCTGAGAGCAAAGGCTTCTCAGCCCTATCTCTTGCTGGCCATGTGACTTTGTATAAACTCTGGGTTTATTTGTTTACAAGTAAGATAAGGGACAAGAGCTGAAGGGTCTCCTTTCTCAGTTTTCCAGTAAAGTAACAGAAGCCTCCAGCAAGGCACTGGACAGTGCTCAGAACAACTCATGGAAAACCACAAGACCTCTACTTCTACAGGTTTTCTTTCCAAATAAAGACAAGGCAAGAGATATAATCATGCAAAACTGCAGATGGAGATAGGCAAACTAGTTACCCCAATGAGTGGTCTCAGATTCTCTGGAATCTGTGAACCAGAGGTATCTCACATTTACATGCTAAAAGGCTTATAGAAAAAAAAGAAGATTCGCCAAAAGGAAAACATATTGCCAACACCACATACAGAACAGAAATGTCGGGCTCTTCCATTTCTTTTCTTTTTTTTTTTTTAATAGTTCTTTTTTTTTTTTCTCCATCTTTATTAAATTGGGTATTTCTTATTTACATTTCAATTGTTATTACCTTTCCCGGTTTCTGGGCCAACATCCCCCTAACCCCTCCCCCTCCCCTTCGCTATGGGTGTTCCCCTCCCCATCCTCCCCCCATTACTGCCCTCCCCACAACAATCCTGTTCACTGGGTGTTCAGTTTTGGCAGGACCAAGGGCTTCCCCTTCCACTGGTGCTCTTACTAGGCTATTCATTGTTACCTATGAAGTTTGAGACCAGGGTCAGTCCATGTATGGTCTTTGGGTAGTGGCTTAGTCTCTGGAAGTTCTGGTTGCATGGCACTGTTGTTCATAAGTGGTCTCAGGCCCCTTCAAGCTCTTGCAGTCCTTTGAAGGTTCCTTCAACGTTGGTCCCCTTATCAGTTGTGGTTTATTGATGGCGTTTGACTATATATTTGCTGTATTCAGGGTGTGTCTCTCAGGAGAGATCTAAATCCGGTACCTGTCGGCCTGCACTCCTTTGCTTCATCCATCTTATCTAATTTGGTGGCTGTATATGTATGGGACACATGTGGGGCAGGCTCTGAATGGGTGTTCCTTCTGACTCTGTTCTAAACTTTGCCTCACTATTGCCTCCTAAGAGTATTCTTGTTCCCCTTTTAAAGAAGGAGTGAATTATTCACATTTTGGTCATCCTTCTTGAGTTTCACATGTTCTGTGCATCTAGGGTAATTTGAGCATTTGGACTAACTATAACTTGTCCTTCCTTTAAGTTCATCAAAAATGACAAAACCTATGCTGCTACTCAGCTGAGCTCACAAACCTCTCTCTGGGAATCCCTGTAGCTGTTCATTACAGTTGTTTTTGTTGATATTTTCAGTGCCACGCCATGCACATACTAGTAAATATTCTACCACTGAGCTGTATTCCATGTCTGGTTTTTAAAAACAAGTCTCACTATGTAGTCTAGGCTGGTCTTGACTTTATCCTGTAACCCAGGCTATAATATATATATATATATATATATGTGTGTGTGTGTGTGTGTGTGTGTGTGTGTGTGTGTGTGTGTGTGTATTTCTTGTTTCTATACCTTCTCAAAACCTTGGTAACTCAACATGCACCACAGAGATAATACCTATTGTGTCTAAAAACATGACTTTAACCCCAGCACTTGGGAGGTAGACGCAGGTGGATCTCTATGAGTTGGGGGCCAGTCTTGTCTATATAGTGAGTTCCAGGATAGCCAGAGCTACATAATGAGACCTTGTCTTAAACAGATGAATAATAGATAGATAGATAGATAGATAGATAGATAGATAGATAGATAGATAGATGAATAAATAAACAAAATGACTAAAACAACTTCAGAGAACCACTAGCAGGAAGCTTCAGAGAAGTTTGGCCTCACCAAGACCATCCTCTGGAAGGACAGACAGGTATTTAAAGCAAGAGAGTTCAAACTGTGACCATTTGCAGAGGTAGGCATCCTAGAGGCCCAAATGCTGAGCTGTTCAGTGAGTCAATAGCCTATTGCTCCCTACTTTTTCTCCCATTGTCAAATATAAGCCTTTTATTTTTCTAAGATTTATTATGACTGTTTTGCCTGCATGTATGCATATGTACCATGTATGCCTGGTGCCCACGGTGATCAGAGTAGACCAACATGGCCCCTGGAACTGGAGTTGTCTATGATTATGAGCCAATCTGCAAATGCTGGGAACTGAACCCAAAGCAACAAGTATTCTCAAACACCGAGCAATCTATAGACCTCAAGAGAATTCTTTAATTTCCTCGGTATTTTCAATAGTTTCTGAGTTATCTGTGGGGTGGTCCAGCTTGTGTGGAATTTAATGTGTCCCTCATTAAATCCAGATCCCATTTTAGGTCAAAATGTATGCTAATGAAAGCCACTTGAGCTCTGATGTATCAAAGTGTTCCTGGAATATGTTTTGAGACTCTTTCACCAATTTTTTTGTAGCTCTTATTCCCAACCTTCAATTTAAGAATGCACACAACTTTCAGCAAAACGAACTCATTAGGAATAAACTGACTGTCAGAGAGGTAGATTCGTCTGTCGCCACCCCTGTGTTCCTACTTGATTCCCTACAGTGAAGGCCAGCTGAGAGCATGTGAGGGTTGGATTGGGCATTTTTGAAGACAGTATCACAGGCTTCCTCTGATATTTTGAAACATGACTGAGGGAGTCAGAGATAAGCAATTCAGAGAATTAAGGTGCCCATCTAAAAATAAAGCTTCAAGCTCTTTAATAGCATGCTCCACCAATGGAATTATTAAAGCTTCATTTCAGTAACTCCCAGAGGTTAGCTGAGATCCCAGATCACCTTACTAAGCCTTGTCAAATTTCTAAGTTTCATTTCAATATCAAACTTGATTTTCAAATCTGTGTTTTCTTTAAACCAAAACTCATGACAGACTTCTGGATTTCCAATCATCCATCAGAGTGGTTGCAGTGTGAGATTGAGGTACTGGCTGCAGGGAAAATGTCAGTTTGTACCTGGACATTCTTCCCAAAGGGCCTTGTAAAGATAACATGGTTTATGGGACTGGAAAGATGGCTCAAAGCTTTCAGCACCCATATGGCAGCTCATAACCATCTGTACCTTCAATTCCAGGGGATCCAACATCCTCATACAGATGTAAATCCAGAAAAAAAAACAATGCACATTAAAAATAAAAAAGGAATAATTTTTAAATTGTTAAAAAAAATATAAGATGGTTTAAAAACAATATTGGTGTAAATTCAATCAAAACCCATGACTGCTATAGAGTGGAAACACTGCACCATACAGTCATACAGTCTGTCCTGTGTGGTTCTCTGTTATCTCTGAACATAAGGCAAGGCATTGTAGGAGGTTCACTGAACGTCAAAAGTGTCACTGCTTCATGCCCAGTGAAAAGTCACAATACATTCAGTTCCCATTCCTCACTCTTCTGCTATTACATTGTCAAGGTCTATAGTGATCAATAGAGAAAAAAAAGAACTCTTTTCCTCTGCTGTTTTTAATGCAACTAATTCCTTCATTGCAGGCACAGATTGTGCCAACTATGTAAGTTTGAGAAAGCGCAGACTGTGTGAATAGTTTGGGGAATGATTCTCCAAAAGTCTAGTTTTTTTAAACCTTCACTTTGGAGGGGGGAGGAGCTTTGAATGCAGCACAGGTCTGACCATAACAATATTCTATATCCAGTGTTGTTACTCACTATGAGAAGAAAATATTCTAGGCAAGATTTCTGCAGCCACTTCATAAGGTAGAAAGCCTCCAAGTTCCTATCTCAGGTTCTGAGTCGAGTTACCTCACCAACATAGCTGGCTGCACCAATGGCCTCTGATAATGGGAAAGAACTGAGCGTCTCTCATCTGCCAAAGCATCACTTCCCAGGGGGCAGCTCTCAGATCTCCAGTGTTTTAGGGCAGGAGGTGTTAACTGCTGTGGCCTCAAAGAGCCTCCTCAAGCCCTCTTCAGCAGAATGTCCCCAGCACTCCAACCATGCTCAAGAGTTATCAGGGCTAAAGAAACCCGGGGTCTAATCATTCTTACGTACACATCCAGAAGCATGAGAATTTCAAATAAAGACTTTAAGAGACTAGATGTTCTTTCTCTTCAAAGGATAAGGTAAAACATTATCCCACTGGCCACCCATTTTGTACTGGAGTTCTGAACATTATTGTTTGTTCCATGGACATGTTCAGAAGCTCTGTATGTATGTATGTATGTATGCATGTATGTATTTATGTTTTCTCAGTTTCAGTGTTCTGGTTATATCTTCATTTGATTCTTTTGTTTCCTGTGCCTGCTGTAAATTGTTCGTATTTTATTAAAACCACATATTTCCAGGATCGCTTTGCCTCTCTAAGAATTATCCTCTCAGCCTCCCCCAACAACTTCATAGGTATCTGCTTCAATCATGAGAAATAAATTAACCCGACTGTTCTTTGTTTCTTGAAGCCACTGGAAAATGATCACAGAGGTCTCAACTTGTCTAGCACATGGTAAATAGTGTTTGATCCAGTGGTTCATCTTCTAAATTGTTTTTCTACACCTTTCCATCCTTTCTGAGCATCTTGTGGGTTCTGTAGGAATCAGAAGACCAAAATAGACTGTGCATGTGGAAGTCATACAGAGTCAGCATCTTTGCCCTCCTTCTAGGCAGGACCAGCCCTCCCCTGACCTGGCTGGATTAGGGACGCATTACCCTTTGCTGTGAGGGCCACAGGATTTTCTATAACTACTGCTGGTGAGTCTTCCTCTTCACCGGGGATACTGCTATCTCCTTTCCACAATTCAAAGAAATTCAAAATAGTATTATTTTTATATACAAGAAATATGAATTGAGTAACCATAAAGACAGGTTACTGAATACTGTGTTTTCTAGCATCACAAAGAATTGTACCCCCCGCCCCAAAATCCTAGTATCTCTCAGTCTTAGGATACCAAGAGAAACTGAGTCAGGTCTGACAACTGGGATATGGGTAAAGGGTGCTGGGGGGGGTGGTTAGTTACTATTCCAATGAGTTAGACAACCATCATAAACTTCCGGTGGCAACATGGAACCAATATAATTATTTCTATCCTGTCTTCTAAGTAGATATGATGGGTTGTATTGATTTTCATAATGTGACCTGTTTCTCCAAAAGAAACAGGTTTTTCACTTGGTTGATTTCAGGGTAGGAGGTAGAGCTTGCATTCAGGAATATGCTATGGGAAAAAGGGTGATGTGTTATTTGCCAGCAAAAATCATAAGTGAAAAAAAGAAAAAGGGAAGTAGGTGCTGCCAATCAGCCTACTACACACCAGTCAGTTCCTGTATCTTGGGTCCTAGGATGAAAAGATCATGGAACAGAGAAAAAGCTGGCTTATCAAGGGCATATAGTTAGAAAGAAAAATAATGACTAGAAGGTTTTTATTTTAAATCACTCATGTCTGATTCTCCTTCTGATCTATACCCTCTCCCTAGTAGTAAAATATAGAGGTAACCATCAGAAGACTAGAAGGCCTGTGAACTAAAATCTAAACCAAAAGTTACTGTGAAGACATGTGCCCAAGTAAATTGCCTCAGACAATGAAAATCTACTTTTGAAAGATATAAAAAATAAAGATTCTTTTAGCTGTCCAAACATTCGCGCACATTTGCTCTTTTATCAGATTGAATTGTTGGGTGTAATAAAATGTAAATAACATGAATGGGGAGAATATATAAAATCTCCTATGTATGGTGCTGTTTAATGTTAGGCTGCCAGGTTACAGTCTGAAAAGATCATCACAGTGTCCTCTCTGCATCAGGCGGAAAAAGACTTCCTTTAAGGCAGTTTTGATTATTTATTGCATTTCTCTGCTCTTTATCTTGAAGATGCTTCAGTTCTAGCCCTCTGAGATTCGACAAAACCTGATGTCCTAGAAGTGTGGAGATTAAAAGACATACAGTCTTTTTTAAAAAAAAGGTTTTTTATGCACTGTGGGAGCCAAGAATTTTGGAAAATAGAATAAATGTCAAATTTATCTAAACAACTTCGATAGCCACTCCAATGAATATATTTCTAGTTTAACACACTCAAATTCTCCACTGCCTATTTTCTTCAGAGATTTCAATTCTGAAATTTCTATATATTCTGGCAAAAGATATCTGCTAGAGAATATCATCGCCCTATATCTGTCACCAATAAGCGTATACTTGCAGAACTGATCATGGCAGGATGCACAGTTAGTTCTAAGAACCCAAGCAGAGAAGGACGTGGACAAATCCAATCTATTTACAATCTGTGATGTATATTCCAGAACAATCTGTCCCTTTAAAACATTTGCTTGCTGAAATGAGCTTATCTGTCTGTCTGTTTGTTTGTTTGGCACATTGGTGTTTTGCCTATGACCTTGTCAGATCTTTTCTTAGACTTCCAGGTAGCTGTGAGCTGCTGTGTGGGTACAGTCCTCTGGAAGAGCATTCAGTGTTCTTACCAGCTGAGCCTTCTCTCCAGCCCCATTTTAATCTTTTTATTACATGTATTTATTTGTTTTATATATGGAGTGTATGTGCCTGAGCATGTGTGTGAAGTTCAAAAAACTTGTGGGAGTTAATTCTCTCCTTCTACAATGAGCGTCACTGTATTTACTACTGCTGTGTTCATGGGTTTGGAAAGACTTTGAAGGTCAAACTCAAACCATCAGGCTTGTCAGCAAGCACCTTTAGGCACTGAGCCATCTCTCTGGCCTTGAATTAAATCTTTAAACATGGTGGGTGGCAGAACATTCATAGTATTTGTAGAAAGGTGCCTTTTTAAGAGATCCCACAATGACTTCTGCCTGGGCATGGTAACTCCATCCCAATATCGAATGTCATAGGGGATAGGCCAGGAGGTCACTTCCAAGACAATGAGCTTTACTGTATTCACTCTTGCTGTGTTCATGAGTTTGAAAGGAAACCTGCTGTCATCCCTTGTAGAAAGGACCAAAGGGAGAGCCTGACCAGCAAACAAGCAAGAGGATTAAGCTCCCATCCTAATAGTGTACAAGGAATGAAATCCTGACTCCCCTAGGAAAGTGGCTGGCGCTCCTTTCTCAAAGGTGCATTGAGCTAGTGCTATTATTTGAGAAGTTTGTAAAAATCTGGGGAGGTCAGGCCTCACTGAAGGAAGCAGATCACTAGAAGAATCCTTGGGATTCTCTTGTCCTCAGTCCCTTCCTGGTTTGCTCTCTTCTTCCTGTGTATCAGAAGGTAAGTAAGCTTCCCGGTCACATGCTCCTGACACCACAGCCTATGGGGCCAAGTGACTATGGGCTGAACCATTGAAGACCAACTAATTCTTTCTCCCTCAGGTTGTTCTTGTGAAGAATTTTGGTCATATGGACAGAGAGCTAATGTGCCCATTGTCTTCAGCCCCATTGCTAAGCTGTCTTGGCCCCAGCCTGGGTCCACAGTTCCTCATAAACATGTTCTCTTCAGCTTGGTCATCTTCTACTCTTGCTCAATAATCCTTAAACTGGTTATTCACTGGACACTTGTAATCTCTCATCTAAGTTGATCTTAACTCTAACCAGAACCCTCCTCCTTTCCTCATACCCCCATTCTCATCATTCTAAGGGACCTTTATTTTAACTTCACTGACACAACAGCTAACAACTGTCAACACACTTCTGCACTTACTACATACAAACTTTTGCCCCAAGTCCTTTCCTTGAAATCCACGTGCCCGTTCTATAAGGTAAATAGCAAAATTAACACTTGTCTAAGAGGCAAGCAAGGCAGAGAAGTTATGTTAAGTTCTGAAAGTCATGGAGTCAGGAGTTGCACTCCATCCCTGTTCACATTACAAGTCTGGTTCATTAATGCAATAATCTGGTGGGATTATCCTCAATTGATCTTTTCCATGTCAAGTTCAGTGTCATAACCTATTATCATATTTTGCCACCAAGCCCAAAGGAGTAAGGTACAACCACATTTATGAAAGAGCCTTATCTTTACTCTTTTGAGCCAAGAGCAGAAGAAAATGGATGACATTGTCATAAAAAGATGCAACATGCTAGAAAAATAAAATCAACCAAATATTTTTTAAAAGGGACCGCTGTTCTCCTGCTGACTGTGAAGAACAAGGGGGCTACTGTTGCTATGTATAGATGGCTGCAGATGCACAGTTGAGTGAGAGGGACATGGCAGGCTTCAATGACAACCCCTATCCCCATAACCTCTCCAGACATAGGAACAGCCTAGACTGGATCTCATCAAAGAGAACTCTTTAAATGTAGAGGGATGCTGGAGCAGTGGGGTGGGAGTGGGTAGGGGGACACCCTCGTAGAGGTCAAGGGGAGGGGGAAGAGGGCGAATGGGATGGGGGGTGGAGGAGTAACCAGGAAGGGGGATATCATTTGAGATATAAATAAATAAATAATTAACAAAAAATTAAATTAAAAAAATATTGTGAAGGGAATGCTGAAATGTAGCTCTTCACAACTGATGGCTACTGGCAGGGGTGTGAAAAGGAAGGGTTAGTTCTATGTAAGAGGCTGGCCACTAAGACTTTCTCATGTTCCAATGAGTATATAGATAACACAAATTGGACTTGGTTTTACTTTTTTTAAATATATTTTTATTCTTACTTTTTTTCACGGGGATTTGGGAGCAGACATGGAAGGAATGGGAAATGAGTATGATTGCAGTGCATGATGTGAAATTCCCAGAGAATCTATTGAAAATGTTATGGTGAAAAATGACAAAGACCAGGAAGTTTTGCTACATACCTCTAATCCCAGCATTTGAGAGTCAGAAGTAGATCTCTATGAGGCTACCCTGGCCTATAGAGAGAGTTCTAGAACAGCCAGGACTACACAAAGCAAGGCTGTCTTGAACAAAACAAGCCAACAAAAAAAAACACAAATATTGTAGGAAAAATTAAGTGTATTCTTACAACACTATTTGTAAGAGTAAGATTATAAGCAATACACTGTATACCCATAAATTGCCAGATACCCACTCACCCTCCATTCTCTTATCTCCTGTTAACAAAATTATTATTAGTTGTATTCATATGCTTTGCTAAGATAATACATTCCTCTTAATTTCTCAGACAGGAATACCTATGTATTAATACACAACTAATGAGGTATGAGTAGAAATCATTATATAGAAGTTGTAATGTGTAAAAAGTCTTCTTTTTAGCTTGAAGGGGCTTGAGACCCCATAAGAACAATGCCAACCAACCAGAGCTTCCAGGGACTAAGCCACTACCCAAAGACTATACATGGACTGACCCTGGGTTCCAACTGCATAGGTAGCAATGGATAGCCTAGTAAGAGCACCAGTGAAGGGGAAGCCCTTGGTCCTGCCAAGACTGAACCCCCAGTGAACGTGATTGTTGGGGGGAGGGTGGTAATGGGGGAAGGATGGGGAGGGGAACACCCATAGGGAAGGGGAGGGGAAGGGGCTAGGGGGATGTTTGCTCAGAAATAGGGAAAGGGAATAGCAATCAAAATGTAAATAAGAAATACCCAAGTTAATAAAGATGAAAAAAAAAGAGTGGGGCTTCAGGAGCCCCTCCAAGAGCAGTGCTGGAATGTTGGCCGATTTTGATCTTGTGCATGTCTTATGCAGGCAACCACAGCTGCTGTAAATTGATGTGTGCAATAGTATGTCATATACAGAAGATAGCATCTCCTAACTGTTCCCAATCCTCAGTTCTTACATTCTTTCTGCTCCCTGTTCCCTGAGGCTTAGATGGGAGAGGATTGATATCCATTTCCTATCTGCAAACACTCACAGTCACTTATTCTCAGAATTTTGAGCAGTTAGTTAGAGTTCTCTAAACTAATACTCACTGCAAAAAGAAGCTTCTTTGACCAAAGTTGAGAGCAGTGCAAATACAGGGGTACATAACTATTTAGAAAAGCAGTCTTAGAAAATGACCATTTAGCAAAGAGTAGGTTCTCTAGCCCCTAGAACCCATGGACCAGGTAACATGCTCAGACACAAAATGCCTACTGTGGGGTAGCACTCAATCCAATAAGAAAGTGTTTGGTTACAAGCATAACACACAGGCTATTACTGCACCAGCAGGCAGCAATCATTTATCAGTAAGCTATACACCACTTCATTATTTCAGTCGGTAACATCGAATACGTGTTGTGCCCCTTGTGTTATTAAAATAAAGAAAATAAGGCCAGTGAGATGATTCACTGATTATAGGAAATCGCTGCTAAATCTTAACCTTAGTTCAATCTCTAGGACTCAGAATGTGAAAGGAGAAAGTTGACTCTCCAAAGTTGTCCTCTGACCTTCACTGTGGCCTATACATGCCTACATACATAAGCACAAACACACAAATAAATACAATGTAATTTAACTTTTTATTTTAAAAAAGTAAGAAAAAAGTTTATAATAGAAGTAGAGGACAGTGTTATGTAGCTTTGGGGTAAAATTCCGATCTTGCATGAACAGGGTACGGGATTTGAGCCTAAGGACAACAACAACAATAGTAATAGTGATAATGAGAGTAAACTCAAGCAGAACCCACACAGGGTTTTGCTTCAGTGGCATACAGGACAATTTCCAAGAATGGCATACAGAGATCTAAACCTGTCAGTACAGCTACTTAAAACATAAATCTACAAGCTCAGGTTATTTTGTTTCAATCTTCTCCTGATTTTTTTGTAGCTTAATTATGTAACTTGTTACCCTTAATTTTTTTCTTGTCTCTTGACTGGATCCCAAATTCACATCCTTTCAATAGCTATGATTCAGAAACTTGGATAATGCTCCATGACTGGTTTGCACTGATTCATTCATGCCTCCCAGCATGGACAAATAAACAACAGAAGAAATTCACCTGGTCAGGAAACTAATGCAAAATGCTATGAACTAGGTAGAAAATATACTGAAAGTTGTAAATTATTGGTAGGTACAAGAAGTTAGACCACAGGGAGACAAATAACCCTATTAAAAAATGGGGTTCAGAGCTAAACAAAGAATTCACAGCTGAGGAATGCCGAATGGCTGAGAAACACCTAAAGAAATGTACAACATCTTTAGTCATAAGGGAAATGCATATCAAAACAACCCTGAGATTTCACCTCACACCAGTGAGAATGGCTAAGATCAAAAACTCAGGTGACAGCAAATGCTGGTGAGGATGTGGAGAGAGAGGAACCCTCCTCCATTGTTGGTGGGATTGCAATCTGGTACAACCATTCTGGAAATCAGTCTGGAGGTCCCTCAGAAAATTGGACATTGCACTACCTGAGGACCCAGCTATACCTCTCTTGGGCATATACCCAAAAGATGCCCCAACATATAACAAAGACATGTGCTCCACTATGTTCATAGCAGCCTTATTTATAATAGCCAGAAGCTGGAAAGAATGCAGATGCCCTTCAACAGAAGAATGGATACAGAAAATGTGGTACATCTACACAATGGAATATTACTCACCTATCAAAAACAATGACTTTATGAAATTCGTAGGCAAATGGTTGGAACTGGAAAATACCATCCTGAGTGAGGTAACCCAATCACAGAAAGACATACATGGTATGCACTCACTGATAAGTGGCTATTAGCCCAAATGCTTGAATTACCCTAGTTGCACAGAACACATGAAACTCAAGAAGGATGACCAAAATGTGAATGCTTCACTCCTTCTTTAAAAGGGGAACAAGAATACCCTTGGCAGGGAATAGGGAGGCAAAATTTAGAACAGAGTCAGAAGGAACACCCATTCAGAGCCTGCCCCACATGTGGCCCATACATATACAGCCACCCAATTAGATAAGATGGATGAAGCAAAGAAGTGCAGGCCGACAGGAACTGGATGTAGATCTCTCCTGAGAGACACACCCAGAATACAGCAAATACATAGGCGAATGCCAACAGCAAACCACTGAACTGAGAATGGGACCCCCGTTGAAGGAATCACAGAAAGGACTGAAAGAGCTTGAATGGGCTCGAGACCCCATATGAACAACAGTGCCCACCAACCAGAGCTTCCAGGGACTAAGCCACTACCCAAAGACTATACATGTACTGACCCTGGGCTCCAACTGCATAGGTAGCAATGAATAGCCTAGTAAGAGCACTAGTGGAAGGGGAAGCCCTTGGTCCTCCCAAGACTGAACACCCAGTGAACGTGATTGTTGGTGGGGGAGGGTAGTAATGGGGGGAGGATGGGGAAGGGAAGCCCATATAGAAGGGGAGGGAGAGGGGTTAGGGGTTAGGGGGATGTTGGCCCGGAAACCGGGAAGGGGAATAACAATCGAAATGTAAAAAAGAAATACTCAAGTTAATAAAGAGAGAGAGAGATAGAGAGAGAGAGAGAGAGAGAGAGAGAGAGAGACATAATTCTACCTCTAACAACAAAAATAACAGGAAACAATAATCACTATTTCTTCCCTTAACATCAATGGACTCAATTCCAAAATAAAAAGACATAGACTAACAGACTGGATATGCAAAGAGGACCTGGCATTTTGCTACATACATGTCTCAGAGACAAAGACAGACACTACCCTAGAGTAAAAGGCTGGAAAACAACTTTCCAAGCAAATAGTTCCAAGAAACAAATGGGAGTAGCCATTCTAATATCAAATAAAATCTACTTTCAATCAAAAGTCATCAAAAAGGATAAGGAAGGACATTTCTAATTCATCAAAAGAAAAATCCACCAAGATGAACTCTCAATCCTAAATATCTATGCCCCAAATACAAGGTAACCTACATACATAAGAGAAACCTTACCAAAGCTCAAAACACACATTGCACCTCACACAATAATAGTATGAGATTTCAACACCCAACTCTAATCAATGGACAGATAGTGGAAACAGAAATAAAACAGAGACATAGAGAAACTAACAGAAGTTATGAACCAAATGGATTTAACAGATATTTATAGAACATTGCAACCTAAACCAAAAGAATATACTTTCTACTCAGCACTTCATGGTACCTTCTGGAAAATTGACCATATAATCAGTAACAAAACAGGCGTCAACAGATATAAGAAAATTGAAATAATCCCATGCATCCTATTAGATTTCCACAGACAAAGGCTAGTCTTCAATAAAAACAAAGTGACACAGAGCCCACTTATAATGGGTTGAACAACACACTAGTCAATGATAACTTGTTCAAGGAAGAAATAAAGAAAAAAATTAAAGACATTTTAGAATACAATGAAAATGAAGGAACAACATACCCAAACCTGTGAGACACAATGAAAGCAGTACTAAGAGGAAAACTCATAGCTCTGAGTGCCTCCAAAAAGAAACAGGAGACAGCATACATTAGCAGCTTGACAGCACACTTAAAAGCACTAGAGCAAAAAGAAGCAAATACACCCACGAGGAGTAGAAGACAGAAAATAATCAAACTCAGGGCTGAAATCAACCAAGTAACAAACAAAAAGAACTATACAAAGAATCAACAAAACCAGGAGCTGGTTCTTTGAGAAAATCAACAAAATAGATAAACCCTTAGCCATATTAACCAGAGGGCACAGAGGGTGTTTCCTAATTAACAAAATCAGAAATGAAAAGGGAGAAAGGGAGACATAACAACAAAATCTGAGGAAACTTAAAAAATCATCAAAAGCCTATGTTCAACAAAACTGAAAAATCTAAAGGAAATGGACAATTTTCTAGACAAATACCAAGTACCAAAATTAAATCATAATCATATAAACCATCTAAACAATCCAATAACTCCTAAATAAATAGAAGCAGTTATTAAAAATCTCCCAACCAAACAGAGCCCAGAACCAGATGAGTTTATTGCAGAATTCTATCAGACCTTCGTAGAGGACCTCATATCAATACTGTTCAAACTTTTCCACAAAATAGAAATAGACGGAACACTACCCAATTCCTTCTATGAAGCCACAATTACTCTTATGCCTAAACCACACAAAGACCCAACAAAGAAATAGAACTTCAGACCAATTTCCCTTATGAATATTGACACAAAAATACTCAATAAAATTCTCTCAAGCTGAATCCAAGAACACATCAAAACGATCATCCATGATGATCAAGTACGCTTCATCCCAGGGTTGGAGGAATGGCTTAATATTTGGAAATCCAACAATGTAAACCACTATATAAACAAACTCAAAGATAAAAACCACGTGATCATTTCATTAGATGCTGAGAAAGCATTTGACAAAATTCAACACCCTTCATGATAAAAGTCCTGGAAAGATCAGGAATTCAAGGCCCATGCCTAAACATAGTAAAAGCAATATACAGCAAACCAGTAGCTAACATTAAAATAAATGGAGAGAAACTTGAAGCAATTCCACTAAAATCAGGGACTACTCAAGGCTGCCCACTGTCTTCCTATTTATTCAATATAGTACTCAAAATCCTAGCCAGAGCAATCACACAACAAAAGAAGGTCAACAGGATATAAATTTGAAAGGGAGAAGTCAAAATATCACTATTTGCAGATGGTATGATAGTTTACTTAAGTGACCCCAAAAGTTCCACCAGAGAACTCTTAAACCTGATTAACAACTTCAGCAAAGTGGCTGGGTATAAAATTAACCCAATCAAATCAGTAGCTTTCCTCTACTCAAAGGATAAACAGGCTGAAAAAGAATTAGGGAAATGACACCCTTCACAATAGTCCCAAATAACATAAAATACCTTGTTGTGACTCTAACCAAGCAAGTGAAAGGTCTGTATGATAAGAACTTCAAGCCTCTGAAGAAAGAAATTGAAGAAGATATAAAAAGATGGAAAGACCTCCCAGGCTCATGGATTGGTAGGATTAATATAGTAAAAATGGCCATTTTGCCAAAAGCAGTCTACAGATTCAATGCAATCCCCATCAAAATTCCTACTCAATTCTTCATAGAGTTAGGAAGAGCAATTTGTAGATTCATTTGGAATAACAAAAAACCCAGGATAGCTAAAACTATACTTAGCAATAAAAGAACTTCTGGGGGAATCACTATCCCTAAACTCAAGCAGTATTACAGAGCAATAGTGATAAAAAAAAAAACTGCATGGTATTGGTACAGAGACAGTCAGATAGACCAGTGGAATAGAATTGAAAACCCAGAAATGAACCCACACACCTACGGTCACTTGATCTTTGACAAAGGAGGTAAAACTATCCAATGGGAAAAAGATAGCATTTTCAACAAATGGTGCTGGTTCAACTGGAGGTCAGCATGTAGAAGAATGCAGATTGATCCATTCTTATCGCCCTGTACAAAGCTTAAGTCCAAGTGGATCAAGGACCTCCACATCAAACCTGATACACTCAAGCCAATAGAAGAAAAAGTGGGTAAGAGCCTCGAACACATGGGCACTGGGGAAAATTTCCTGAACAAAACACCAATGGCTTATGCTCTAAGATCAAGAATGGACAAATGGGGACCTCATAAAATTGCAAAACTTCTGTATGGCAAAGAACACTGTCAATAGGACAAAACAACAACAAGGCAACAGATTGGGAAAAGATCTTTACTAATCCTACATCTGAGAGAGGGCTATCTGATAGGTTATCTAAATAATCCTATTAAAAACGAGGTACAGAGCTAAACAAAGAATTCTCAGCTGAGGGATATCAAATGGCTGAGAAACACCTAAAGAAATGCTCAACATCCTTAGTCATAAGGGAAATGCAAATCAAACAACCCTGAGATTTCACCTCACGCCAGTCAGAATGACTAAGTTCAAAAACTCAGGTGACAATAGATGCTGGTGAGGATATGGAAAAAGAGGAACACTCCTCCATTGTTGATGGGATTGCAATCTGGTACAACCATTCTGGAAATCATTCTGGAGGTTCCTCAGAAAATTGGACATCATACTTCCAGGGACCCAGCTAATCACTCCTGGGCATATACCCAAAAGATGCTCCAACATACAACAAAGACACATGCTCCACTATGTTCATAGCGGCCTTGTTTATAATAGCCAGAAGCTGGAAAGTACCCAGATGCCCATCAACAGAGGAATGGATTCAGAAAATATGGTACATCTACACAATGGAGTACTACTCAGCTATCAAAAACAATGACTTTATAAAATTCATAGGCAAATGGATGGAACTGGAAAATATCATCCTGAGTGAGATAACCCAATCACAGAAAAACACACATGGTATGCACTCACTGATAAGTGGATATTAGCCCAAAAGTTCAAATTACCCAAGATATAATTTATGGACGACATGAAGCGCAAGAAGAAGGATGACCAAAGTATGGATGCTTCCACTCCTTCTTAAAAGGGGAAACAAAAATATTCATAGGAGGGGAGATGGACACAAAGTTTGGAGCAGAGACTGAAGGAACAGCCTTTTAGAGCCTGCCCCACATGGATATACAGCATATATATTTTTTTTTCACCAAAACTACATATGAAGCTAAGAAGTGTATGCTGACAGGAGCCTGGTATAGCTGTCTCCTGAGAGGCTCAGCCAGAGCATGTCAGATACAGAGGCAAATGCTAGCAGCAAACACTTGAACTGAGAACGGAGTCCCAGTCGAGGAATTAGAGAAATGATTAGATGAGCTAAAGAAGCTTGCAATCACTGGAAAAATTTCCTGAACAAAAGACCAATGGCTTATGCTCTAAGATCAAGAATCGACAAATGAGCTCACAAAACTGCAAAGCTTCTGTAAGGCAAAGACACTGTGGTTAGACAAACCACAACCAACAGATTGGGAAAAAGATCTTTACCAATCCTACAACAGATAGAGGGGCTTATATCCAAAATATACAAAGAACTCAAGAAGTTAGACAGCAGGGAGAAAAATAATCCTATTAAAAAATGGGGTTCAGAGCTAAACAAAGAATTCACAGCTGAGGAATGCTGAATGGCAGAAAAACACCTAAAGAAATGTTCAACATCTTTAGTCATAAGGGAAATGCATATCAAAACAACCCTGAGATTTCACCTCACACCAGTGAGAATGGCTAAGATCAAAAACTCAGGTGACAGCAAATGCTGGTGAGGATGTGGAGAAAGAGGAACACTCCTCCATTGTTGGTGGGATTGTAGACTGGTACAACCATTCTGGAAATCAGTCTGGAGGTTCCTCAGAAAATTGGACATTAAACTGCCTGAGGATCCAGCTATCCCTCTCTTGGGCATATACCCAAAAGATGTTCCAACATATAACAAAGACACATGCTCCACTATGTTCATAGCAGCCTTATTTATAATAGCCAGAAGCTGGAAAGAACCCAGATGCCCATCAACAGAGGAATGGATACAGAAAATGTGGTACATCTACACAATGGAATATTACTCAGCTATCAAAAACAATGACTTTATGAAATTCATAGGCAAATGGAGGGACCTGCAAAAAATCATCCTGACTGAAGTAACCCAATCACAGAAAACACACATGGTATGCACTCATTGATAAGTGGATATTAGCCCAGATGCTCGAATTACCCTAGATGCATAGAACACATGAAACGCCAGACAGATGATCAAAATGAATGCTTCACTCTTTCTTTTTAAAAGGGGAACAAGAATATCCTTGGCAGGGAATAGAGAGGCAAAGATTAAAACAGACACAGAAGGAACACCCATTCAGAGCCTGCCCCACATGTGGCCCATACATATACAGCCACCCAATTAGATAAGATGGATGAAGCAAAGAAGGCAGGCGATAAGAGTCGGATGTAGATCTCTCCTGAGAGACACAGCCAGAATACAGCAAATACAGAGGCTTAATGCCAGCAGCAAAACCACTGAACTGGAGAATAGACCCCATTGAAGGAATCAACCAGAGAAAGAACTGAAAGAGCTTGAAGGGGCTCGAGACCCCTTATGAACAACAATGCCAAGCAACCAGAGCTTCCAGGGACTAAGCCACTAACTAAAGACTATACATGGACTGACCCTGGACTCTGACCTCATAGGTAGCAATGAATATCCTAGTAAGATCACCAGTGGAAGGGGAAGCCCTTGGTCCTGCTAAGACTGAACCCCCAGTGAACGTGATTGTTGGGAGGAGGGCGGCAATGGGGGGAGGATGGGGAGGGGAACACCCATAAAGAAGGGGAGGGGGAGGGATTAGGGGGATGTTTGCCCACAAACCGGAAAGGGAATAACATTCTAAAATGTAAATAAGAAATACCTTAGTTAATAAAAAAAAAAAAAGAAGAAGAAGAAGAAGAAGAAGAAGAAGAAGAAGAAGAAGAAGAAGAAAAGAAGAAGAAGAAGAAGAAGAAGAAGAAGAAGAAGAAGAAGAAGAAGAAGAAGAAGAAGAAGAAGAAGAAGAAGAAGAAGAAGAAGAAGAAGAAGAAGAAGAAGAAGAAAAAGAAGAAGAAGAAGAGGAAGAAGAAGAGGAAGAGGAAGAGGAAGAGGAAGAGGAAGAGGAAGAGGAAGAGGAAGAGGAAGAGGAAGAAGAAGAAGAAGAAGAAGAAGAAGAAGAAGAAGAAGAAGAAGAAGAAGAAGAAGAAGAAGAAGAAGAAGAAGAAGAAAAGAAGAAGAAGAAGAAGAAGAAGAAGAAGAAGAAGAAGAAGAAGAAGAAGAAGAAGAAGAAGAAGAAGAAGAAGAAGAAGAAGAAGAAGAAGAAGAAGAAGAAGAAGAAGAAGAAGAAGAAGAAGAAGAAGAAGAAGAAGACGCTTGCAATCCCATAAGAACAACAGCACCAAGCAACCAGAGCTCCCAGGGACTAAAACCACTACTGTCCAAAGAGCACACATGGACTGACCCATGGCTCCAGCTGCATATGTAGCAGAATATGGGCTTTGTTGGGCACCAGTGAAAAGAGAAGCCCTTTGGTCCTGCTAAGGGTGGACCACCCCATGTAGGGCAGGAAGGGGGTGCTTGGGAGAGGGAACACCCTTATAGAAGAAGGGGAGAGGGATGGGATAGGGGGCTTATGGCCAGGAAACCGGGAAAGGGAATAATATTT